>NC_080163.1:195178912-195778912 GCF_950295315.1 Erinaceus europaeus | reverse complement strand
GCGAGGGAGCCTTCTGGCAGGCAGGACAGGGCAGAGGCCACTGGGCCAAGAGAAGTGGCAGAGGCCAGGTCAGAGAGTATAAGGGTAGATTGTGGGGGAGTGTGGGCCTTCTGAATCAGTGAGACAACTTTGCCTTTGACTGACTAGTGAGTCAGGGCCAGTGGGAGGGTTTTGAGCCAATGAGGGCCAAGCTCTATCTGGAAAAACCCAGACACCACACGGGAGCACCATAGATGTCACCTGGGACAGCTCCATGGATGGTGGGGCTGAATTTGGTACCTTTCTTGTCTTTTCTTTCTTTCTTTTTTTTCCTTTTGTTGCCCTTGTTGTTTATCGTTGTTGTTATTATTGTTGTTGTTATTGATGTCATTGTTGTTGGATAGGACAGAGAGAAATGGAGAGAGGAGGGGGAGAGAAAGATAGACACCTGCAGACCTGCTTCACCGCCTGTGAAGCGACTCCCCTGCAGGTGGGGGGATCCTTACGCAGGTCCTTGCACTTTGCACCACCTGCGCTTAGCATGATGTATTTTTCTTTTTTTTAATATTTATATTTCCTTTTGTTGCCCTTGTTATTTTATCGTTGTAGTGATTATTGTTGTTGTTATTGATGTCATTGTAGTTGGATAGGACAGAGAGAAATGGAGAGAGGAGGGGAAGACAGAGATGGAGAGAAAGATAGACACCTGCAGACCTGCTTTACCGCTTGTGAAGCGACTCCCCTGCAGGTGGGGAGCCGGGGGCTGGAACTGGGATTCTTAAGCTGGTCCTTGGGCTTTGCGCTACGTGCGCTTAACCCACTGTGCTACCACCCGACTCCCTATGATGTATTTTTCTATGTAAAAATGCATCGTGGTTTTTCCAACACCCTAGTAATATATGATATCACAGGAAACTTTGCCGCTTGTATTTTGTTGATGAAAGGTGGGAGGAAAATGAACTTCTTGGCAATAAACGATTGGCTAAATAAGTGATAGTGGGTTCTTACAATTGAATGATACCCACCTACAGAAAAATCACATTGTGGAATCATCCGTTCATTTGATAAATATTTCTTTTTAAAATTTATTTATTTATTTATTCCCTTTTGTTGCCCTTGCCCTTGTTGTTTTATTGTTGTAGTTGTTGTTATTGATGTCGTCATTGTTGGATAGGGCAGAGAGAAATGGAGAGAGGAGGGGAAGACAGAGAGGGAGAGAGGAAGAGAGACACCTGCAGACCTGCTTCACCGCCTGTGAAGCGACTCCCCTGCAGGTGGGGAGCCGGGGGCTTGAACCGGGATCCTTACGCCAGTCCTTGCACTTTGCACCACTTGGGCTTAACCCACTGCACTACCTCCCGGGTCCCGATAAATATTTCTTGAACATCTTCAGCACCGAGCCCCAGCAATAACCCTGGAGGCAAAAAAAAAAAAAAGATAAAAAGATAGACAGGAAGCACGAGAGCTTCCTACAGTGCCCTAGCAGCACTTCCCACGTGGCTCAGGAGTTCAGATGTAGGCCATATTCATGGCAAAGCACATACCCTACCCAGTGAGCTATCTCTCCACACACATCTCTCTCTCTCTTTCTGCCATGACTTTACACCTGCATAATTTCATCCCTCCTGGTGTTTTGGGGTTTTGTTTGTTTGTTATTTTCTGGATAGAGAATGAGATATAAAGACGGAGAAAAAGACAGAAAAGGGAGTGGGGTAGATAGCATAATGATTACACAAAGAGACTCTGATGCCTGAGGCTTCAAAGTCCCAGGTTCAATCTCCAACACTACCATAAGCCAGAGCTAAACAGTACTCTGGTAAAAGCAAATATTTCTTTAAAAAATACTTACTAATGATGCTGGGTGTTGGTGCAGTTGGTTGAGCGCACATGTTATTGTGCGCAAGGAACTAGGTTCAAGCCCCCAGTCCCCGCCTGCAGAAGGAAAGCTTTGCAAGTGGTGAAACAGTGTTGCATGTATCTCTCTGTCTCTTCCTCCTTATCTCCCCCACCCCTCTTGATTTCTGGCTGTCTCTATCTAATAAATAAAGATTACAAACATACTTGCTAAGAAAAGACAGTTTGGAGCTGGGTGGTGGCACACCTGGTTGAGCGCACATGTTACAATGCACAAGGACCCAGGTTCAAGACCCCAGTCCCCACCTGCAGGGAGAAAGCTTCACAAGTGGTGAAGCAGTGCTGCAGGTGTCTCTGTCTCTCACCCTCTTTATCCCTCCCTTCCCTCTTGATTTCTGACTGTCTCTTTGCAATAAATAAATAAATAAAGATAATAAATTTTTTTTAAAAGAACAGTTTAAGAGACACAGCAACACCACTCCATCACTTCTCAATTTCTCCTTTTCCCTGTGATCCTCTGTGGTGGTCAGGGGTCCGAAGGCATAGCAAAGTGTCCACTCTACACAATGAGCTATCTCCTGGCCTCTAGACCTGCTTTTTAAAAATTATTTAAAAATTTATTTATTTGTTTTCCCTTTTGTTGCCCTTATTGTTTTTATTGTTGTTGTAGTTATTGTTGTTGTTATTGATGTCATCGTTGTTAGATAGGACAGAGAGAAATGGAGAGAGAAGGGGAAGACAGAGAGGGGGACAGAAAGATAGACACCTGCAGACCTGCTTCACACCTGTGAAGCGACCCTCCCCCCCAGAGGCTCGAACCGGGATCCTTATGCCAGCCATTATGCTTTGCGCCATATGCACTTAACCTGCTGTGCTACTGCCCGGCTCCCTAGACCTGCTTTTAAAAAAATTTTTTTCCAAAGCATTTATTAGATCTGGGTTATGGTAACACAGGGGAACCTGGAACTTTGGAGCCTCAAGCATGAGAGTCTCTTTGTGTAGTCATTATGCTATTTATCCACGTCCAGACGACTGTCTCTTAAATAATGAAAACACTGGTCCAGGGAGGCCGCTCAGTAGTAGTGTCGCACATGTATGAGGCCCTGGCACTCCTAAAAAATTAGAAATGGAGGCTGGGAGGTGGCTCAATGGCAAGAGCACTGAAGCTCTTAGTCCCTCCCTGGAGAGTGGGGGGGGGGGGGAGGGGGGAGTGCTGCAGGTCTCTCTCTCTCTCTCCCTCTCCCTCTCCCTCTCAATTTCTCTGTCTCTATCCAATAAGAAATAAGATAAGGAGGGTTGGGCGGTAGCGCAACAGGTTAAGTGCAGGTGGCATAAAGCGCAAGGACCAGCATAAGGATCCCGGTTCAAGCCTCTGGCTCCCCACCTGCAGGGGGAGTCACTTCACAAGCAGTGAAGCAGGTCTGCAGGTGTCTTTCTCGACCCTTCCCTGTCTTCCCATCCTCTCTTGATTTCTCTGCCCTATCCAACTACAATGACAGCAATAACAACAACAACGATAAACATCAAGGGCAACAAAAGGAAAAAAATAGCCCCCAGGAGCAGTGGATTCATAGTGCAGGGACCAAGTCCCAGCGATAACCCTGGAGGCAAAAAAAAAAAAAAATTAGTTAATAAATGGGACCAGTAGTGGCACATCCGGTTGAGCACACAGGTGACGGTGAGCAAAGATGGGGTCAAGCCTCCAGTCAGTCCCCTGCAAGGGGGAAGTTTCACATATGGTGGAGCAGTGCTGTAGGTGTCTCTCTCTGTCTCTCCCAATTCCCTCTCTATTTCTCTCGTCTCTATCTAATAAATAAATAAACAAAAATTTAAATGCATAACTAAAACTTTGGCCCAATGTGGAGAAAGTGGCCTGACTGGAGTTGCAGCTGTCAGCATCCCCGGTGCTGGCAGGCAGAAACACGCAGAGCGGGTCCACCCAGAACTCCCACACTCAGTCTCCCGCCCAGGACCCGGCACACCCGGGCACACCCCAGCGATGCTTGCAGGGGCCTGTTACACCGCAGTCCCACCCTCGTACGCACGTTCCACTGTAGACAGGGCCCTGGCCCTTCAAAGGGAGGTGTGTTCACAGGTGGCAGACAGCAAGCACAAGGTCACCAACAGCAGCTCTCCTTTCTGTCCAATGACTTCCCTACTTTGGGAATTCATGTGCCCATGTGCCTCACCCTGCTTCTCTCTAGCTCTCTTGCAAGTTTTTCCCCTCCCCCTCCCACACCCAGGATCCTCTCTACCTGCCCTAGCAAGTTACTCTTGTCCCTGGCCCTGTGTCCCTGAAGAACCTCACCCCTTTCGTAGCATCAGAGCGAGCTTGGCACCTGGACAAGTGTGTGGAGGCCCCGAGCCAGCAGTCCTGACAGGCTGCTTAGAGACACCCGGGGGAGGGGCTCACATGTCACTCCTTGCTGCTGATCTGAGAGTCTGACCCTCAGCTTTTGGGTGTGGGACTGATGAAGTTGATCCCTACAAAGCTCCTCTTGGAGATGGGGGCCTCTGTGTTTGTCCTAGTTATTCCACCTAATCTTGGTGTCCAGGAAGAGCAGAAGCACAGAGAGAAGAGGCCCATCCCAAGACCACATAGTGGTCAGATGCCTGGTTCTCATTGCATCCGGAGTCTCCTTGGGACCCCACGTTTGTAAATATAATTGAGCTGTGGAGTCAGCGTAATGCTTATTCACGGAGACTTTCATGCTTAAGGCTCTGAAGTCCCAGGTTCAATGCCCAGCACCTCTGTAAGACAGAAGGGCAGTACTCTGGTAACAAAATAATAATAATAATAATAATAATAATAATAATAATAATAATAATAATAAATTTAGGGTGGGGTAGGGCTAGATAGCATGATGGTTGTGCAAACAGACTCTCATGCCTATAGCTCTGAGGCCTCAGGTTCAATCCCCCATACTACCATAAACCAGAGCTGAGCAGTGTTCTGGAAAAAAAAATAATAATTTACACCAAAGCACTTAGGAGCCTCAGGCATGAGAGTCTTTTTGCATATCCACTATGCTATCTGCCCCTGCCCGGAAAAAAATTTTTAATTATATAATAAGAGAAAATCATAGACAGAGAGAGACACACACATAAATGAATTAAGAGGGCCGGGCAGTGGCACACCTGGTAAAGCACAGATATCACCATGCACAAGGACCTGGCTTCAAGTCCCTGGTCCTCAGCTGCAGGGGAGGAAACTATACCAGTGGTATAACAGTGCCCTCTGTCTCTCTCTCCCTCTGCACCCCCTTTCCCTCTCCATTTCCCTGTTTCTGTACAAAAATCTTCTTCTTCTTCTAGCGTTTGCCCTTCTTCCGTAGCCAGTCAACAGCGTCAGGTTGAGCCTGATGTCAAGTTAAAAGAAAAAAGAGAAAAGGGGCCAGGTGGTGGCGCACCTGGTTGAGCGCATGCTACAGTGCACAAGGACCCAGTTTTGAGCCCCCACCCCCATCTCTACCTGCTGGGGGCAAGCTTCACAAGTGGTGAAGCAGTGCTGCAGGTGTCTCTCTGTCTCTCTCCCTCTCTATCAGCCCCTTCCCTCTCAATCTCTGACTGTCTCTATCCAACAAATAAATAAAAATTAAAAAGAAAAGAAAAAAAAAAAGAAAAGAAATGGGTTAAAAGTCAGGTTCTAGCAGCCTGAAGAATGGCACAGTGGGTAAAGCATTTGACTCTCTCTTTTTTTAATGTTTAAAAAAATATCTTGGCGCCACCACCTGGCCCCAAGCATTCAACTCTCCATCATGAGATCCCAAGTTTGATCCTTGGCAGTGCTTGTGCAAGATTGATGTCTGATTCTCTTTCTCTATCTCTTCTATCAATAAAGTCTTTTTTTCAATATTTATTTGTTTATTCCCTTTTGTTGCCCTAGTTGTTTTTTTTATTGTTGTAGTTATTGTTGTCGTCATTGTTGGATAGGACAGGGAGAAATGGAGAGAGGAGGGGAAGACAGAGAGGGGGAGAGAAAGAGAGACACCTGCAGACCTGCTTCACCACCTGTGAAGTGACTTCCCCTGCGGGTGGGGAACCGTGGGCTCGAACTGGGATCCTTCTGCTGGTCCTTGTGCTTTGGACCACGTGCGCTTTACCCGCTGCGCTAACACCCGACTCCCTATAAAGTCTTTTTTTTTTAAAGCCAATACAATACAATCTTTAAAAAGTTGGGGGGCGGGGTTAGATAGCATAATGGTTATGCAAAGAGACTCTCATGCCTGAAGCTCCAAAGTCCCAGGTTGAATCCCCCACACCACAATAAGCCAAAGCTGTGCAGTTCTCTGGTGTCTCTCTCTGTATCTCTCTCAAAAATAAAATAAATAAAATACTTTTAAAAAAAGAAAAGTTGGGCTCTAGGACTCAAAGAAAGAGATAAAGCTTAGGGAGAGCCACAGACCCAGACCCTCCAAAAAAGGGACTCATGGGAATACTGACAGAATAACAAGAACTGCACAGACATGGTGAGACAGACACAGAGAGACAGGGGCCAGAAAGATGCAGAGAAACAGAGGCAGAGGTTGAAAGAGACAGCCTTGGAGAAGGATACAGAAAGAGAGGGGCACTTAAAGAAAACTGAGACTGTTGACATGTTTTACAGGTCCTACTTCCTAGAAGCAGTCAAGCCATAGTTTGGCAATCATGGAACTTCCAAGCCAGGTCCTCCCCAGGCCTGATGTGTAGGATGCACATTAAACACATTTACATAACCTGCTCTCAGCAGACTCTGGAAGCTTTACATAACACAGCCCATGAGTCACACTGCAGGCTCAGGGCACTGACCCAACACGCCCAACTGGAGGGGACCCTTGGCCCTGGACCGTTACCTGGAAAAGACTTTGTGAGATAGGAGGGATCACGGCTTCCATGGAGGAGGAAGCAGAGGGTCAGACAGGGCAAGTCACCTGCATAGGGTCACACAGCCAGGAGCCTGCAGGACAAGGACTCCCAAGCACATGTGCCTGGTTTCCTGGCCTCTGCACCCCAACAGAAACAATGGCAGTTCAATTCACTATAGGAGGTTCCTTTACAGAGTGACAGAAATAATAAAAACACAAATGATGGGGCTGGAGCTCACTTGGATAGTGTACTGCTTTGCCATGTGCATGACCCAGGTTGAAGCCCGGTCTCCACCACACTGAAGAAAGCTCCAGTACTGTGGTCTCTTCCCTTTATCTTAAAAAAAAAGGGGGGGTGCTGGGGAAACAACATAATGGTTATGCAAATGACTATCATATTTGAGGCTATAAGCTCTCAAGTTCAATCCCCAGCCCACCGTAAGGCAGAGCTGGGCAGTTTTCTGGTTTTTTTTTTTTTAAGTATATATATATATATATATATATATATATATATATATATATATATATATATATATATCACTGACAAGCTATAAGTACTTAACTAACACCATATCATTCCACAAGCCAACAGGGTAAGGACAGAACCCAGTTACTAAATAACATAATTATGTACAGGGCACTTACTATGTACTAAGTATTCGGTACAATCACAATTCTGGACGTAAATGATGTTATCGCCCTACCTCAGGAAGGAAAGAGTCTCAGAGAAAGGAAGTCATAGGTCAGAGATCTGGTGTATGTTTTCTCACATAGAGGCAGGGAGAGAGAGTGAAAGAGACTAAAGCTTCCTTCAGTGTGGCAGGGGCCAGGTTCAAACCTGAGTCACACACATAGTAAAGCACGTGTAACAAGAGCTATTTTGCCAGCCCAGAATGACTTTTTTATTATTTTTTAATTTTATTATCTTTATGTATTGGATAGAGACAGTCAGAAATTCAAAGGGTAGGGGGGAGATAGGGAGAAAGAGAGCCACCTGCAGCCCTGCTTCACCACTTGCAAAGCTTTCCCCCTGTAGGTGGGGACCAGGGGCTCGAACCTGGGTCCATGAGCACTGTAACATGTGCGCTCAACCAGGTGCTCCACCACCTGGCCCCTGTTCTTTTGCTTTTTGTTAAAGTTTTCATCATCACTGGGGTTTCACTTCTCCATTCTGCCTTTTTTCACTTAGAGACAGAGAGACAGAAAGGCAGAAAGACAGAAAGGAACCATAGCAGGGACACTCCAATACCATGGGAGCTGGGCTAGAATCTAAATCACTACAAATGGCAACAGAGCGGGTCCTTGAACCCATGTCTTCCAAGGCTTTCATCTCTGCTGCCCATCTTCCCTTAAAAGTATGCACAAGTGCAATCCAGCTTTATTTAATCCCTCACCCCTACATGTTAAATACTTAAAATCAATTACCAGCTCCAGTCTCTTATTTTTTCTATCCCCGTCCCCAATGTCCTAAACTTTCCTGATTCCCAGGGAATGACCCTCTCCTGTCTTGGAAGAGCTGCATTCCAACCCCAGGTCCAGATCACCACCGATAAAATGTGCTTGTCTCTTTAAGAGAAAGAACAGTCGGTCGGCGTTGCCCGGCAGCACCGGTAGTTGCCAGGCAACGTCAACAAACGGCGCGGCCGCCCTCTCCGCGCGCTTCCCCCCTCCCCCTGCGGGAGCCGACGCGGTGACGCGCCAAGCTGTGGAACGCCGTCGCCTAGCAACGGGAAGGCTGTTTGTCCCAGCGAGGCCGAGCTGCCCCGGCTGGGCGCAACCAGGCCCGGCCCGGCGGACAGACGGGCGACTGGGAGCCTCGGGTGGGGGTGGGGGGCTGCGGTGATGGCAGCGGGGGAGAACCGGCCTCCTAAATTGCCGGTTTCCCGTTAGCCAGCCGCCGTGGTCTGCTTGTCGCCCGCTCCTCCTGTCTGACCCCGGACCGCCTCCGCTCGACTGTCGGTCTGCGCCCCCTCGGCCCCGGCATGTCTGTCTGTCCAGCGTCTCGCGCGTGGTGTCTGTGTCAGAGTCGCACCAAACAATAGCAACCAAAATAGATGCAAGCACACCTCTCTGGCCTGCCGCCTGTCTGGCTCCCGATTTCGGAGTGCACGGCTGTGCCCGGGGTCCCAACCAGCGGGGACAGACTGGTGACAGGCTGAACACAGGCACCTTGGGCATCACAGCCCGGCTGCCCCCTCCCGTCCTTCCCCCCCCCCTCCGGTTCTCTTGCCTCTGTCCAGCCTGTTTGACAGGCGGCCCCGCAGTCGGTCGGTCCTTCCATCCTGCGTCCGGGAAGCTGTCCACAGCGGGGAGGTTCTAATAACTCATCTCCAACACACTCCCCCAAAACATCCCCCCCCATTCCTGAGTTTCATGTGACTAGGCCTAGGGCGAATCTCTGGGCAGAGAGAAGTATGACAGTGTGAATGAATGTGGCTGTTCAGTGACTCTGCCAGTGACCAGTGTGTGCACATCTGCTGTTTCCTGTGTGAGAGCAACTGCCCAACTGAGTGAAGGGTGGTCCGGGTTTGCATCCGTGTATCTAGATGAACTGGGTGTTTGGAGCCCTGCTAATAGTGGCAATGTCTACATGTGCGTGTGTGCGCGTGTGTGTTATAGTCTCCGCGTGTGGTTATAGGTGAAATCATGATAGATGTGTATGGCTTTGCCTCTAACTTGCGCGCGCGCGCACACACACACACACAATTTCGATCTCTGTGAGACTCTCAGATACACATTACTTCTCAGCGTTTTCCCTAAAGCACATATCATAGTTTATATATGTCTCCTCCACTGAAATGTGTGACCTGTGAGAGCAAGGTCCAGACTCTGGTGGTCACAGCTGGGTCCCCAGCACTGCCCTGCACCCAGCAGGTGCTCAGTAATTAATTTGCTGAGTAAATCAATCAGTGACTCATGGGGTCCCTGCAACTGTGTGCATGGTTGTGGGTGGTTGTCTCCTTGTGGCATTGTGGGTTGGAATACTGGTGTGTCATGGTAGCGGTGGACCTTTTGATTTTCAGTGCCCGCCACGCTACGTGACAGAGAATAGGGCCCCAGTTGTTATTTCTAGAATCTAGCTGTGCGGTCCTCTTTCTACACATGTGCCTCAGTTTTCTCATCTGTCAAAATGGAGATAATAATTGCACCAGCTCTCAGGATGGGGGGGGGGTATAGTAGCTCAACAGAAGCATTTAGAGAGTACCTGGAGCAAAATGAACATAAAGTGTCATTTTGAGTTATCAGCAATATTATTCTATTCCTTTTTATGTGTCCCTGTGTCCAGAATCTGAGTTAGGGACTCAGGTGCTAGCTGCTGTGTGACCCTGAGCCAGCTATTACCAACACACTTTTTTTTCTTTCAAAATATTTTTTTCTTTCTTTCTTTCTTTTTTTTTTTTAACCAACATACTTTTTCAAAGGGTCAGTTTCCCTCATGTAACATGATCATGGACCTTCTCCAGAAGTGGCTGTGAACAAATAAATGGTGTTTTGTAAGCCTTATTAAAAACAACTATTTTTTGCTCCAGACTCAGGTTTGATCCTGGCCCTTCACCACACTGGGGAATGCTTCAGTGCTGTGGTGTTGTCTTCTGTTTCTGTCTATCTGAAAAGGACACTGCAAAGTGGTGAAACCCTAGCAAGGAAGAAGGAGAAGGAGGAGGAGGAGAAGAAGGAGAAGGAGAAAAAGAAGAATGGGAGGGGGGGGAGGAAGGAGACTAAAAAATACTCATATGAAAGAGGAAAAAAAAAAAGATACAAGGCTGAGCACTACTGGGCTCTAGCATATGGAGTGCTGGGAACTGATCCTGGGACCTCAGACATGCAAGTTCTGTGCTCTACCTACTGGGATAGTTTCCTGGCTGCTGTCTCTAAGTTTTGGCTCAGTGCACTTGGGGTGTACAGGACTCACTATGAACATGACTGAGAAGCTCAGATTCTGGGGCTGGCGTTTGGGATGGAGCACAGTTTTAGCTCACTCAGGCTTGGGTGTGTGCAGCAAGTCCAGGAGGAAACAGAGAACCCGCTAGGCTGAAGGTCGGGTGTCAGTAGGGACTTCCTCCAAAGATTGCTAAAGCAGTATGAAAAGGAACTGCTGGAACCGGAGTTTCAACTTCAAAGAGGCCTCTGTGTGCAACTGGGAGGACCAGAAACCAGCCTGAGTTTGGTAGACAGGTGGAACTTGGGCAAGGGGGGAGGGAAGGATAGCCATAGCAGCAAGAATCAGGCACAAAGTGCAGGCTCTGGTAGAGGTCCTGCGAGCAATCTATCTGTTTCTTAGGTGGGTGCCCAGAGTGCCTGACTAAAAAACGTTACAGGGCTGATTAAGTGAACAAATGAATTGCACCCCCCAAAAGCCTGTGACTTGCTGGTCTTGGAGGGAGGTGAGGAAGACCTCTAGGGATTGGGAGGGGGTTCCCCTAGGCAGTCTGGGTGCCTGTTTCTCCAGCCCCTTGAAGATTCCCACAGCTCCAGGCTGCGGAGGGAATGGAGAGATGCCCAGCCCAGCCTGTCTGCAGGAGGCAGAGGGTTACTGTAGCTCAGGCCTGAGTCATCTCAGAGAAACCCCGGGCTGCATACCTGGCCACTGACATCACCCTGCCAGGGCAGCCCCGGTGGCCCAGACAAGCCGACTGAATCACAGGCGGAATCCAGCCACCACCAAGGGCGCGGGCACGTGGTGACCCCGCGACACCCCCGCGTGGCCGTCTGGCTGCGGGGTGGGGCGGGCCTGAACGGGGTCACAGGGCCTGAGTCAGGGGCCAAGGGTCCCCCCAGCCAGTGACCACCGGGCCTCAGGAATGAGACTATGGAGAGGAGAGAGCGGGGAGGCCCGGCCTGCAGGAAGCCTGGGTGGGTGTGACCGACCTGGAGGCTGTGGGTTGTGGGCAGTGGTTGCATGACCCACCGGGATCCGCCACGGCTTCTGGGTGTGTGCACAGAGAACCACAGGCTCGGGGAACAATGGACTAGCCAGACAGTGCACACACGCACGCACGTGTTTACGCACACACGCAAGCGCATTCGCACGCTCAGAACCAGCCGTGGGGAAGCCCTGCAGCCAACCGGCCTTGCTGCTGGGGCTGCTCTGCTTCCCTCGGCACCTGGGCCTCTCGCTGCACAGACCACTGCTTGGGGTGTTGCTAGTGGTCCAGGCCTCGGCTTTCTTATCTGTCAAGTGGAATCATCCTCAATGCTCTAGCAGCTCACACTTACAGGGAACACATATTGTTGGGGAGATATCGTAATGGTTCTGCAACAGACTTGCATGCCTGAGGTTCTGAGGTCCCAAGTTCAATCCCTGGCACCACCATCAGCCAGAGCTGAGCAGTGCTTTGCTTAAAAAGTAGGGCTAAGGAAGTCGGGCGGTAGCGCAGCGGGTTAAGCGCATGTGGCACAAAGCACAAGGACCAGCATATGGTTCCCAGTTCGAGCCCCCGGCTCCCCACCTGCAGGGGAGTCGCTTCACAGGCAGTGAAGTAGGTCTACAGTGTCTATCTTTCTCTCTCCCTCTGTCTTCCCCTCCTCTCTCCATTTCTCTCTGTCCTATCCAGCAACGATGACCTCAATAACAACAACAATAATAACTACAACAACAATAAAAAACAAGAGCAACAAAAGGGAAAATAAGTAAATAAATAAATTAAAAAGTAGGACTAAGAAGTCCAGAAAGTGACCCAGTGGATAAGGAATTGGATTTTCAAGCATGAGGTCCCTGAGTTTGATGGCTGGCATCATATGTGCCAGGGTGATGTTCTGGTCTGCCTCCTTCCCCCTACCAATAAATAAACATCTTTTAAAAATAGAATAATAAGGGTCATTGTAATTGCTCACTTGGCCAGTGCACTGCTTTGGCATGTGCATAACCCAGGTTCAAGCCCAGCCACCACTGCATTGGCAGACACTTCAGTATTGTGATCTTTTTACTCTCTGAATTTAAAACGATTAATTAAAAATTAAATTATATATTTAAAAGTAGTAACTAGGGGGCCAGGCAGTAGCAGGATAAGTGCACATGGCATGAAGCCCAAAGACTTGCAGAAAGTTTCCGGTTCGAGCCCCCGGCTCCCCAGCTGCAGGGGGGTTGCTTCACAGTTGGTGAAGCAGGTCAGCAGGTGTCTGTCTTTCTCTCCCCGTCTGTCCTCCCCTCCTCTCTCAATTTCTTTGTCCTATCCAACAACAACAGCAATAACAACAAGGGCAACAAAAATGGGAAAAATGGCTTCCAGAAGCAGTGGATTAGTAGTGAGGCACTGAGCCCCAGCAATAACTCTGGAGACAAAAAAAAAAAAAAAAAAAAAGCAATGTGTTGGCTCCTTCTCTCAACACATGGATAAAGAAATTTTTTTTCAAAATATTTTATTTATTTATGTATTCCCTTTTGTTGCCCTAGTTGTCTTCTTGTTGTAGTTATTATTGTTGTCATCATTGTTGATAGGACAGAGAAATGGAGAGAGGAGGGGAAGAAAGAGGGGGGAGAAAGAGAGACACCTGCAGACCTGCTTCACCGCCTGTGAAGCGACTCCCCTGCAGGTGGGGAGCTGGGGGCTTGAACTGGGATCCTTATGCCGGTCCTTGCGCTTTGTGCCAAGTGCACTTAACCCGCTGTGCTACCGCCCGACTCCCAAGAAATTAATTTAAAAAGGAAAGAAATCACAGTGAAGAGTCAAGGAGGTATCACAGTAGCTGGAACGCTGGCCTTGAAGGCCTAGGGGCAGGAATTCCATCCTCATGTGTTGGAGTAGTGCTCTATTATTCTCATTCCTCATCATGAATAAACTAGTAACTCTTTTATTTTTAAGAATTTGCTTCTTTATTTTTTAAGCTTTATTTTGTTTGATAGGACAGAGAAATTTAGAGGGAAGAGAGAGATAGGGAGGGAGGCACCTGCACACCTGCTTCACCACTTCTGAAGCTTACCCCCTGCTAATGGGGACTAGTGGCTTGAATCCAGGTCCTGCACACTATAATGTATGCAGTTAGCCACCTGGTCCATTTATTTATTTATTTATTTATTTGCCTCCAGGGTTATTGCTGGGGCTCGGTGCCTGCACCATAAATCCACTGCTCCTGGAGGCTATTTCCCCCCCCCCTTTTTTTTGCCCTTGTTTTATAGCTGTTGTGGTTATTACTATTGTTACTTATGTCATTGTTGTTTGATAGGGCAGAGAGAAATGGAGAACTGTGAAGCGACCCCCCTGTAGGTGGGGAGTCAGGGGCTGGAACCAGGATACTTAACGCCACTCCTCGTGCTTTACGCCATGTGCACTTAACCTGCTGTGCTACCTCCCCACCCCCTCATTTATTTATATATTCACTCATTCATTCATTCATTGCCTCCATGGTTATCACTGGGACTCAGGGTCAGCACTATGAATCTATGGCTCCTCACAGCCGTTTTTTAAAAATATTTATTTATACCTTTTTATTGCCCTTGTTTTTGTTGTTGTTGTTGTAGTTATTGATGTCATTGTTGTTGGATAGGAAAGAGAGAAATGGAGAGAGGAGGGGAAGACAGAGAGGAGGAGAGAAAGACAGACACCTGCAGACCTACTTCACCACTTGTGAAATGACTCCCCTGCAGGTAAGGAGCCAGGGGCTCGAATGGCATCCTTCCACTGGTCCTTGCGTTTTGCGCCACGTGTGCTTAACCCAACAGCCATTTTTTAAAAATATTTTTTTAATATTTTATTTATTTATGAGAAAGATAGGAGGAGAGAGAAAGAACCAGACATCACTTGGCATATGTGCTGCCAGGGATCAAACTCAGAACCTCATGCTTGAGAGTCCAAAGCTTTACCACTGCGCCACCTCTCAGACCACTTAAAAAAGATTTTTATTTATTTATTCAAGAAAAAGATAAGAGGAGAGAGGGAGAACCAGACATCACTCTGGTACGTGTGATGCTGGAGACTGAACTCGGGTCATCATCTTGAGAGTCCAATGCTTTATCCATTGCACCACCTTTGGACCACCCTTTTTTTCTATTTTTTTTTTTTAATTTGACTAGACAGAGAGAAATCGAGAGGGAGGGGTAGAGAGAGGGAGAGAGAAATCTGAGAGACACCTGCAGAACTGCTTCACCACTTGTGAAGAGTCCCTCCAGCTGTTGGGAGCAGGGGCTCAAACCTGGTGATATGTATGCTTAACCAAGTGTGCCACTGCCCGCCCCCAAATTAGCAAATCTTTAAAAAGAAAAAGAAAGAAAGGTGGGTCTGTATAACACACTGTCCCAAACGTGTTCTTTTTCTCAGATGAGTATCAGCTATTATTATTAATATTTCCACCACGTGTGCTATTTTTACCTTAAATTCCGCTGGAAAGGGCACACAAAAATCATCCTTATCACCTTGGTCTGGTTTTTCCTCTGAGCTTCCCACCACCTCTCCTGCTTCTTGGTCTTTGCTCTTGCATGTCCCCAGCAGAGTCTTCCTATACCCTTCTCTCCTCAATCTTTTCAGTGTTTGACAATGGTTGTCCAGACTCACCTCCACCAGGAAGTTCTCCTGATTTGTTCCAGTCTCACTGAACTCTCCAACTACCCAATGACTGGAGAGGTTGTAGTCAGTTTCATACCATAACTCTGTGTACATCTGGGTTATGGGAGGTGAGAAGCTGCACCTCTATGAGAAGGAGTCTACAGCACTGGGGGGGGGGGGGCAGCATCGATGAATGGCCTCTGCTTAGCTCTGCCCAAATGTGAGGCTGTGTTGTGTAGCTGTGATGGGAGGGTGCACAGGCCAGCGCCTGTGTGGGGCAGGAGGCTGCAGTGTGACGGCATATCTGCATGCCTCTGGATGCTTGTATCTGTAGGTTCTTATGCGACTCTGCGCCAGAGTGTGGAGGCCCTTTGTGCTCTCTTAGCTGTGGGTGGACCTTGAAGAAATTCTCTGAGTCTACAATTCTGGGGGCCTCACCCTTGCCACTGTGGTGGCAAAAAGTGTGTGCCTGTCCAGATCTGCATGGTTTGATCTGTGTTTGGTGTGTGAACAGCTCTGGGATGGGTATACACAATTCTGTGTGTGTGACTATGGGCTACGTGACCTGTGTGTACACGTAGACAGAGAGGAAAGGGGTATGTGCACCAAGTTAAGTGCACATAGTATGAAGCGCAAGGACCCATGAAAGGATCCCAGCTCGAGCCCCCGGCTCCCCACCTGCAGGGGAGTCGCTTCACAGGCGGTGAAGCAGATCTGCAGGTGTCTGTCTCTCTCTCCCCATCTCTGTCTTCCCCTCCTCTCTCCATTTCCAACAAAAATGGAAAAAGATGACTGCCAGGAGCAATGGGTTCATGGTACAGGCACAGAGCCCCAGCAATATCCCTGGAGGCAGAGAGAGAGAGAGAAAGAAAGGTGAGGAGATCTAGGGTGTCCCTGAAAGCAGCTGCTCTGTGCTTTCACACCCACAGTTTATCCTCACACCACCCTGGCCCTGTGAGTAGGTGACTGACCCAAGACATGGCCCGGAAACTCTGTGCCTGAGGCACCCTTTCTAAGCTGCTAATGTGATCAAGAGTCACCTGGGGATCTGGTGGCCAAGCAGATCTGGTATGATTTTTGGCACTCCCAGCAGGCCCTGGAGTGATGCCCACACTTGGACTCTGAGCCAAGGGTGCACAAAGTGTGTGTGTGTGTGTGTGTGTGTGTGTGTGTATGCAAGTATCCTGCTGTTATGACTGTGATCTCTAAGCAGAACAGTCTCATTTGTTACTGACTGGGTCACCTCCCCACTGAGCAATCTTAGAGGCTTCTTGGAGGAGGTATGCCTGCAAAGTTTTCAGGACATAGAGGGTCCAGCCTGAGGAGTTAGCCTGATTACATTCTGCATAGAAACTGCTTGGTCCCAAAATGACCTAGCTTGCATCAGACACCTCAGTTTTACCTCTTCCTATGTCTCTAATGCCATGTGCTCTCACCTTGCCTTTGGGTCTTGGTATATGTTCTTCCCTCTGCTGGAATACCCCCTTTTTCTCTTTCTGCTTCTAGGATCATACCCTTTCCTCCAAGAAGCCCTCCAGGATCCTCACTCCCATGGCTCCTAATTCCTGTCTTTTTTTTTTTTTTTTTTCCCCTGCCTGGACATGAGTCTGTCTCCCACACTGGGTTGTGAGCCTGAAAGCCCTAGGTGGAGGCTAAGCCAAGACACTTGGATGTTGCCAGTATAGTAGATACTCATTCTATATTATTTTGTTATTGTTGTTATTTTAACCAGAGCTTAGTTTTGGTTTACGGTAGTGTGAGGGATTGAACCTGGGACCTCTGAGCCTAAGACATGAAAATCTGTGGCATGAATTAGTGTATGTCTTCTCAGCCCTAGATGCTCATTAACTTTTTAATTTTTAGTTGCCTCCTTAGCGCAGTAGGCAGCGCGTCAGTCTCATAATCATATATTTTTAATTTTTTTTGAGAGACTAAAGTACCATGTCATCATTTAAAAAATATTATTATTAATTTTATTTATTAATGAGAAATATAGGAGGAGAAAGAGCCAGACATTACTCTGGTACATGTGCTGCCGGGGATTGAACTCAGGACCTCATGCTTGAGAGTCCGACGCTTAATCCACTGTGCCACCTCCCGGACCACTATTATTATTGTTGTTGTTGTTACTACCAGAGTAGTGCTAAACTCTGGCTTATGGTATTACTGAGGATTGTTGTCTGAGACATGAAAGTCTTTGTGCATAAGCATTGAGCTATCTCCCTAGCCTTAATTTATTTTGTACTTGACACCAGCATTTATTTATTATTTTATTTGTTTTTATTTTTTTAATATCTATGTATTTATTCCCTTTTGTTGTCCTTTATTATTTTATTTTAATGAGAGATATGGAGAAAGACGCAGAAAGAAACACCAGTGTGCTGCTCAGCTCTGGCTGATGGTGGTGCTGGGGATTGAGCCTGGGAGCTCAGAGCCTCAGGCATAAGAGTCTTTTGCAGACCCTCACACATGCAAAAAAGCATGTGCTCTACCACAAAGCCATCTTTGGGGGCCCTCAATACATAGCTGTTGATCATATGATGCTCCACCCTTCAGGAACTCTGACAAACTGTCTTGGGCAGAAACCTAGGGGGACCTCCAGTTCCTTTAACTGTCGCATTGACTTACTGGGGACGATGTCACAGACCAGGTGACCCGGCAGGGTGGCTCTACAGGGGTGTTTGGCTGGAGGCCAGGTGGTGGTGAACACTCTGCATGCCTGTTCTTCCTGCCAGGCCTCAAGGAGGAAGTGAGCTGAGCTGGTGATGGTGGGTCTTTGCTGGAACCGAACACTATGAGCCCGCTCCCCTTCCCTCCTTTTTTTTTTTTTTTTTTTTTTTTGCCTCCAGGGTTATCACTGGGGCTCACTATGAATCCACTGTTCCAAGTGGCTTTTTTTTTTCTTTTCATTTTATTGGATAGGACAGAGAGAAATCGGAAGAAGAGGAGGGGGAGAGAGAAAGCAGTTCTAATGATAGACGTCAGCAGACCTGCTTCACCAGGGGAGCGGAGCTCAAACCCGGCCCCTTGAGGCCCTTGTGCTTAGTACTATGGTGCACTTCACCAGGTGCACCACCGCCTAGCCCTCAGCCCTCCTCATCTTTCTTCCTTCATCTACCTGTAACCAAAGCACTGCTCAGCTCTGGCATATAGTGTTGCCGGTGATTGAACCTGGGTCCTCAGAGCCTCAGTCTGTTGTGCTAGGAATGGTGCTATCGCCCCTGCCTCTTTGTGATGTTTATTTATGTATGTATTTACTTATCCTTTTATGTATTTTTTAACCAAATCTCTCCTCTGGTAAAGCCAGATGGGCCTCTCTGTGTGTAGAAGGCCCAGTCTTTCCCTCAAGCACAGGATAAATTTAGGAGCTCACAAAAGTGTAAGTTTCTCTCTGTCTCTCTTTAAGACTGCTCTATTGGGAGCTGGGTGGTGGTGCACCTGACTGAGCACACACGTTATCAGGCAGACGGGTAGCTTCATGATCAGTAGCAGTGCTGCAGGTGTCTCTCTGTTCCTCTCTCTTTTTTTGGGGTGTGTGTGTGTGTGTGTGTGTGTGTGTGTGTGTGTGTGTGTGTGTGTGTGTGTGTGTGCGCCACCAGAGTTATTGTGAAGATCTGGCCCTGCTACTGGCAGCCTTTTCTTTTCTTTTTCTTTTTTAATGTTTTTTGATAGTACAGAGAGAAATTGAGAGGGAGTGAGAGAGAGAAAGACACCTACAATCTGTTTAACCGCTCATGAAGCATGTCTCATGCAGTGAGGGCTCAATCCCAGGTCTTTGTTCTTGGCAACATGTGTGCTCGACTGATGTGTCTCCACCTGGCCCCCTGTTCCTCTTCCTCTTTATCGCCACCTTCTCTCTGAATTTCTCTGTCTCTACACAGTAAACAAATATAAACATTTAATGGTCTTTAAAAAAAGATTTTTAGGGAGCTGGGCAGTGGCACACCCATGAGCATGCACAAGGACCCTGGTTCAAGCCCCACTCACTATATGCAGGAGAGGACACTTCAGGAACAGTGAAGCAGGTCTAAGCGTGTCTCTTTCTCCCTCCCTCTCTATTTCCCTCTTCCCTCTCAATTTCTCTCCATCTTGTCCAATAAAATAGGGGGGGGGAAGACATTTATTGATTTATTTACAAGGGAGATGAAGAAGAAGATAGAGAGAGAGAGAGAGAATCATAGCATCACTGTGCCACAGGTGATGCCAGGGATCAAACTCAGAACTTCATATTTTTTTTTGCCTCCAGGGTTATTGTTGGGGTTCAGTGCCTGCACCATGAATCTACTGCTCCTAGAGGCCATTTTTTCCCCTTTCATTGCCCTTGTTGTTGTAGCCTTGTTGTGGTTATTATTGTTATTGATGTTGTTTGTTGTTGGATAGGACAGAGAGAAATGGACAGAGGAGGGAAAGACAGAGATGGGGAGAGAAAGATAGACACACCTGCAGACCTACTTCACTGCCCGTGAAGCGACTCCCCTGCAGGTGGGGAGCCCGGGGCTCGAACAGGGATCCTCACGCCGGTCCTTGTGCTTTGCGCCACCTGCACTTAAGCCGCTGTGCTACCGCCTGACCCCCAGAACCTCATACTTTTAAGTAAGTCCAACACTTCATCCACTATGCCACCACTCTGGTTTATGGTGGTGCTGGGAAGTGAACCTGAGACCTCAGAAGCTCAGGTGTCTCCCTGAGTCTTCATGTTCTTCATTTTCAGTGTCTCATAAGAGAGCTGTGACAATGAAACAAGTCCGTGTTACCATTCTGGAAGAATTAGCTCTCATCACCACAGTGCGAAGAGCAATCGTGTTGCACAACAGCTGTGTGTTTGGGTAGCCATGTGGCAGGGTGTGTTTCTCTGCAGGTGTGTGTGTGTGTGTGTGTGTGGCTTTCTCTGGATGGCTGTGTGAATGCTCGTGTGATCAGTGAGGACCTGTCATCGGCTGGGCCCCCTACACTGTGGTGCGAAGGCCTCTGGGCAACGGGGGTGGGCAGTGCTGTGTCTACTTCATTCCCTGGGGTGTGGGGTGAGGGGGCCCCTCCTGTCTGGTGCTGGGCCGAGTCACTGCCTGCTGGTGGCTGCTGTGTCATCTCCTAGGCCCCATGCCTTCTTCCAGACAGGTAGCAGACAGAAGGGGCGTGGGGTGGACTTGACATTGGTCTGGAAACCAACTGCCTCCCATTATTATTTTTTATTTAAACATTTTAAATCTTCTACTTATTTACTATTGGATAGAGACAGAATTGAGAGGGGAGGAGGGAGACAGAGAAGGAAAGAGACAAAGAGACACCCGCAGCCCTGCTTCACCAACCCTAAAGCTTTCCCTCTGTAGGTGGGGGCCAGGGGCTTGAACAGGGGTCCTTGTGCACTGTAATGTGTGCGCTTAAACAGGTGTGTCACCACCTGGCCCCCATTATTAAGGCAGAGAAATAGAGCCCACTCCCTCATGCTCTGTCTCAGACCTGCTGTTTCACCCTACGCCAGGGCATCCCCCTCTCTGGCCCGGTGGGATTTGGATTTTATTTGGATTTACTATAACCAGAGCACTGCTCATTTCTGTATTATGGTGGTGCTGGGGTTTGAACCTGGAACAACAGTGCTCCAGGCATAAAAATCTGTTGCTCTAGGGGCCAGGTGGTGGTGCACCTGGTTGAGCACTTATGTTACGGTGCGCAAGGACCCTGGTCCCCACCTGCAAGGGGAAAGCTTCACAAGTGGTGAAGCACATCTGCAGGTGTCTGTGTTTCTCTCCCTCTCTCTCTCTCCCTTCCTTTCAATTTCTGTCTCTATTCAATACATAAGTAAATAAAGATAATAAAAATATATTTAAAAAAAAAGAAAAGAAAATCTGTTGCTTAGGGGCCAGCAGTGGTGCACCGGTTAAGTGCACACACTACAGTGCTCTAGGACCCAGGTTCAAGCCCCCAGGTCCCAACCTGCAGGGGGAAAGCTTCACAGGTGGTGGAGCAAGGCTTCAGGTGTCTCTCTGCCTCTCTTCCTCTCAATTCCCCCCATTCCTTTAAATCTCTCTGTGTCTCTATTCAATAATAAATAAATTTTTAAAAATCTGTTGTGTAGACCACCATGCCATTTCCCCTGGCCCTGAGATTTTGAGATCTTACAGTGTTTCTCTCTGTGCCCAGGACTGGATCGGGCTCAGCATGAGTCTCTTCGTAGCAGATATGTAAGAGAAGCAGTTATGGGTACTTAAAAGTTGTGGGGGGGGGAGGGCCTGGGAACTGTCACAGTAGATAAAGCTCTAGACCCTCAAGTGTGAAATCTGGAGTTGGATTCCCAGCATCGTATGTGCCAGAGTGATGCTTTGGTTTCTTTCCATCTTTCCCTCTCCTTCTCATAACTAAATAAACAAATATTAAAGAAAAATGGGTACTATAGTGTCTGAATACCTGAATTAGGCTCTTGAACCCCATTTCCTAACTGGGTAAGTGATATCAGCCCCCTGAGCCTGGGGCACAGTGGTGTACATTGACAGCAGACTAGGATGGGTCTATAAGGTTTAAGCACCAAACAGAGGCTGCTTTTATTTACTTACTTTTACCAGAGCACTGCTAAGTGCTGGTTTATGGTGGTGTCAGGGATTGAACTTGGCATCTTCTGGTGCTATCTCCCTGGTCCTAACATTTTTGTTTTAAATGAAGACTTTTCCTCTCTTAATGCAGATAGAACCACAAACCTTGTATTTAAAGGCTTAGTCTAGGAACTGGTACTTGGTAAGTACTAAATATATGTCACCAATAACGATGAAAATATTAATTATGCTTTCTTTATATTGTTTCTGTAAGATTATAAAGTGAGGAGGGTTTACCAATACTATTAGTAAATATAATTCAGCCTTTTGTTTCCCATCATCTCCAAATATGCATCCGACGTGGCAAGGTGCCCCCACAACTCAGGGTCCCAAACACACTATCTTTGTCCGGCGGGGCTGAAGCTCAGAGAGGGAATACATTTTCCAAGCTCACGCAGCGTGTCAGGGCATCAGTGAATACGAGCCCCCCCACCAACCCCCTCCTCCAGCCTCACCTGGAGCCTCACAGCCCTTTCCACCCCGCCGGGGACTCAGTTTCCCTGCCTACGTGCACCCCCATCCCACCCCCCAATAGCCAGGGTTCCTTTTGGAAACTTGACTTGTTTGTCCAGCGGGGGGCGCTGCACCAACAGGAACACTGGAAGGGGTGGCCTGAGGTAGGCGAGGAGGGAATCGGTTAACCGGGGTCTCTCACCCATCTCAGCCTGCGACCCCCCCCCCCCCCAATCTCCCCAGCTCTGGAATAAGCGCCTATTAATACCAGCCCCCGGGGCGGCGCGGCACTGCGCAAGCGCGGGCGGGTTCCGCAGGCGCGCGGGTTGAGAGCGCGAGCGAGGGATTCCCTCTGACGTAATTGCTAGGATACCAAACAAACACTCAGCCGCGCTGGCCTAGCTCCTTATATGGCTAATTGCGTCACAGGAACTCCGGGGAGGCGGGGCCGGAATCCCCTCCCGCCAAGGGCTCTAGAACTCAGCCCCCGAGACCCCAGGGGCCAAAAAGGTGATGCGGGTGGCCAGAATGAGGGTTGGGAAGACCACTGGCCGGAAGGCTCGGGGCTGAGTTCAGCCGATCGGGAGATTTTGGGAAGTTAGTGGAGCGCGGGACAAGTGACGAAAGCAGGGGGCAGGTCCTGTATAAATACAGGCTGGCGGCTCTGAGCTTCATTCATAAGACTGAGAGCTACAGCCGAGACTGGGACACGCGGAGCTGGAACTTGGGGGACTTAATTGTTGTGGTTCTGCTTTTGGGGGCTGCTCGAAGTTCGGCTTATTATCTTTTTTCTCCGGAGAGAAAGTTTGGGGAAGAAATCTTCTAGATAATTCTACATTTGGAAGACAGACTTACTTTTTCTTTTTCCCCCTTTCTCTTTCTCGTCTTCTTTATTACTCCTTTCCCCCCCCGGTGGGGCCCACCGGACCCGTGGATCGGATCACACCTCAAGCAGATTCTGTTCGTCCGGACAGCGCTTTCCACTCCTGGGGGAGCGAGTCCCCCCGAAGCTCGTGGGTCTGCGGAGTCTGGACTTTCAGGAGACACAGCGACATCTCGGTGGGACCTGTGCACCACAGAGGAATTGCATAGAAACTTTGCTGTTGTTGGAGCGGGACGCTTCCCCCTCCCCAAACTGCTCCGGACAGCGCACTTTGGGGACGCTTCTTGGCTCATCCCGGACTCGCATCTTTCTTCCCCCCACCCGGCCATAGCCTTGGCTTCCCGGCGACCTCAGCGTGGTCACAGGGGCCCCCCTGTGCCCAGGGAAATGTTTCAGGCTTTTCCCGGAGACTACGACTCCGGCTCCCGGTGCAGCTCTTCACCTTCTGCCGAGTCTCAGTATCTGTCCTCGGTGGACTCCTTCGGCAGTCCACCCACCGCCGCCTCCTCCCAGGTAAGTTCTACTGTTTTTGTGAGCTTCCTTTTCTTTATCGTTATTTTTTAAAGTCAAGGGTAGAGCTAGCAATTCCCCGAACCCAGCCTCTGAGAGGGGACAAGCTTCCAGTTTGCGCTTTGCAAAACTGCAGAGTCCGGACGTGCTTGGAGTTGGTTGTGTGCGTGGAGCTCAGGGAGGGACCGCAGAGGAGGCAGCCTGGGGGTGGGGAGAATGCGCCGCTGCGTGCAACGTGTATGCGGTAGCAGCGCTGACAACTTTTAGCCGGCTCCGGGACTGTCCCCGACTCGGGTCCCCGACTCGAGGCTAGTGCGGTTAGGCAGACAGGGGAAAACCCGGGGACGCTTTCAGTAGCCCACCTCTCTCTTTCCTCCTCCGTCCGAGCGCCTTCTTCTGCGCCTGGCCGCCCTGGCTCCTGCGGGAGAGCGGGACTCGAACCCTGTCTTTGGAGGCGCAACCTCCGCCTAGAGCGCGGAGACGTAACGGGGGACCCGTGCGTAACGGCTGACGCGCTGGAATCCTCCTTCTGACGCGGGGCACGCACGGCGCGCGGCGCCCCCTTCGTCCGCCCCGCCCCTGACGTCCCGGGCGCGTTCTATTTTGGAACGCCGGGGCCACGTTGCTAAGGGAGGGGGCAGTTCGGCGCGCTGATTGGTCTCCGCGGCTCGGGCTGTGGCCAATCAGAGTGTTTTTCCTATTTGTAGGGCTACGTGCCCTTCCCCTGTCCCCGTCCCCGGAACTCATAGTCGCTCGGCGGCTCGGGTCTCTCCCACCGGCCTCTTGAAGCTGCGCGGCGGTGCGACCCTCCGCCACCCGATGGGTCCGCCACTTTCTCGAGGGGAGCCGCTGCCTCCGGGGCGGAGGACGTCTGTCTGCCTGTGTGCCAGGGGTTCTTGGGGAGATGCAGTGGTCGCCCCCGTTTCCTCCAGGAGCACACAGGCACGCTGTCACTCCCTCCACCCTGGACGCCCGATCCCACCGGCGTGTCCGGTGACAGGACCGGAGCCGCCAAGCGGAGGGGAGCCAGCCAGGTGGCTGGAGCCCCGCCCCCTCGGGGCTTCCAGGACGCTGATTGGCCAGCGCGCCAGCCCATCCCTCGCCACGCCCCCCTGGAGTGTAGTTAAGCCCCGGGGAGCAGTTCTAGGTCTCCATTGGGGGGTGCGGGGGCGGCAGATGGGAGCCGCTTGGACTTGGGGGTTCAGGGCCAACACCTCTCCCCCGTCCCCTGTCATCCCGGGGAGACCGGGGCGCTGTTCCCTACCTGTCCGGACACCCGGCTCCTGTCACTTGTCAGACAGGGGAGAAGCAATCACTTGAGTCGTGGTTCTGAACTCTTAAAGTCCGTCCTCTGATATACCCTAGTAGCTGGGACCCCCGGGCCTCTGCATGGGGGACCTCCTGGGCCCTCCAGAGCCTCACCCACTCCTGGCTCAGAGGGGTGTGTGCATGTGTTTGAGTGCAGAGGAAGGCTTGGCCTCGGGCCTCTCCCTCCCCTTGCCTCCCGGGTGGGGGTGGGGTGTTGTGACTGTGTGTGGCTGTGAATCCCGGCCCTGGGGGTTCTGTTACCGGGCTGTGTCCAGCCGCCTCCCCACCCCCCCACAATTAAGAGTCACCCACCCAGGGTGTGATTCACCACCCGCTGGAACCGTGCAACCTTTCCCCGAGGAAGAAGGAGGAGGTAGAAGCCAGTTGCACAGAAATCCTCTCATTAGCCACTGCGTCATGGTGTAGTGGAAGGGTGGGTGTTGTGGCTCTTTTGCCTGTGACACACACACATCCACACCGCTCACCCTGTGCTCTCTCACGGGGTCGGTGTGTGTGTGTGTGTGTGCTGGGGGGGGTGTGTGTGTTGGTGTCTCTGTTTGTGTGTCTACGCCTGTGTGTGTATGTGTCACCCCGTAGGAGTGCGCCGGCCTCGGGGAAATGCCCGGTTCCTTCGTGCCCACCGTCACTGCCATCACAACCAGCCAGGACCTCCAGTGGCTCGTGCAACCCACCCTCATCTCTTCCATGGCCCAGTCCCAGGGGCAGCCACTGAGCTCCCAGCCCCCAGCTGTGGACCCCTACGACATGCCAGGCACCAGTTACTCCACTCCAGGCATGAGTGGCTACAGCAGTGGTGGAGCCAGTGGCAGCGGTGGGCCTTCCACTAGTGGGACCACCAGTGGGCCTGGGCCCATCCGCCCCACCCGAGCCCGGCCTCGAAGACCCCGAGAGGAGACGGTGAGTCAGGGGCACCAGAGCTTGCTGTGGGGTGGGGTGGGGGTGGAGGCCCAAGAAGAGCAGGAACTTTCTCATTTTGAGGAGGGTTTGTTCCCACTGCTGCAGACACCCGGTCATCCTGGCCTCAACAGTCAGTTGAGGATGGGGGGGTCCTTCTCTGACTCCCTGGGACGGTCCTGGAAGAAGAGGAGGTTTGAGAGTGGGTAGAGGAACTGTACTGTGTCCCCTGATCTCATGCTCTCTGTTTCCCCTTCTCAGCTGACTCCAGAGGAAGAGGAGAAGAGACGGGTTCGGAGAGAACGAAACAAACTGGCAGCAGCTAAGTGCCGGAACCGTCGGAGGGAGCTGACAGACCGACTCCAGGCGGTGAGGATGGGCCTTGCGGCAGGGCTGCTGGGGGTGGGGGGCTGCCTCCCCATCTTCTTTCCCACAACCTCTGCCCTTCTCCTGGACTGAGCACTGAAGGTTCATCTTATAGGCAATGGGGAACAGGTGTGGCCAGATGGGGGGTAACCCTATGCACATACACAGAGCCCCCCAGAACTAATGTCAGCTGCTCATCTCTTTGCCCTGGTTTCTCTCTCTCTCTCCCTTCCCCCCACCCTACTGCACCCCCCCCCCACACACACACACACACACTCACACTCCACTTGCTTGGCTTTTGCTTTACTAGGGACCTTTGGAACACTTGATAAAGAAAGCACCTGTTGTTTCTCCCCTTCAGCAAGTGGTTATGTGCTCATCCACTTTCGCCTCAGTTTCCCCACCTCATCAACCCTCTGACGTTCCTTCTAGTTGACCATCTGGAGAACTTCTGATGCAAAATCATTTTATCCTCTATCTATCTATGGCCACCTATCCCAGTCACCAATAATTCTCAGACTAGGGCTAATGGTGTCCACCAAGGCCCCTCCCACTTCACCCCCTGTGGCACTTTTGAGTGTGCTGCTGTATGTCCCAGGTAACCTGCTGCCACCAGCATACACCAGGACAGCCTTATTATTCTGCACTGCTTAGTCTCTTCCCAGAGACTAAGGGACCGAGCAGAGAGATGGCACTAAAAAGGATCATAAAAATCATCAGTCACTCAGTCATTCAACAAACCACTGAGTGCATCCTGCAACCAGAGACTCCTGGTGCCCTCTGCCCTCTCCCCATCCGTCACTGAACAGATGGAGAAATTGAGAGTCCTAAAGGCAGGACTCCAGCTCAAGTCGCTCAGCACCCATCCCAGGGCATCTGTCCCCTTTTCAGTCCAGAGCTGCCTTCCAGCCCTGAGCACCTAGTCTTTAGAAGAGAGTCTTGCAGCCCTGACCCATCCCATGCCACCAGTCACTCATGATATTTTTCCTTCCTCCTCTCCTCCATCACCTGCCTGCCTCCGGGGGACCCACAGGAGACAGATCAGCTGGAGGAAGAAAAGGCTGAACTGGAGTCGGAGATTGCCGAGCTCCAAAAGGAGAAGGAGCGCCTGGAGTTTGTGCTGGTGGCCCACAAACCGGGCTGCAAGATCCCATACGAAGAGGGGCCCCCGGGGCCGGGCCCTCTGGCGGAGGTGAGAGATTTGCCGGGGTCAGCATCCGCTAAGGAAGATGGTTTCAGCTGGCTGCTGCCGCCCCCACCACCACCGCCCCTGCCCTTCCAGACCAGCCAAGACGCACCCCCCAACCTGACAGCTTCTCTCTTTACACACAGTGAAGTTCAAGTCCTCGGCGACCCCTTCCCCGTTGTTAACCCTTCGTACACTTCCTCGTTTGTCCTCACCTGCCCGGAGGTCTCCGTGTTCACCGGCGCCCAGCGCTCCAGCGGCAGTGACCAGCCTTCCGACCCCCTGAACTCGCCCTCCCTCCTTGCTCTGTGAACTCTTTTGACACATACTAACCAAACAAACCCCAAAAGGGAGAGCATTTTGGAAGAGGAGGAGGAAGAGGAGGAGGAAGAGGAGAGAGGGGAACGAGACAGCAGGCCTGGGGCCTCCCCGGCCCTCCTTCCTTCCGACCCTCTGTCACCACTGCCATTCCACGGAGAGACCGACCTCCTTGGGAGGGTTTGCACCACCCCCCTTGTTTGCCCATCGCGGCCAGAGAACTGGTGACTTTTGGGACAGGGGGTGGGGAGGGGACGGGCACCCCGGTGGCCTCTATCCAGCCTCTGGGGATGGGTGGGCATGTGGGAGGCTGGAGGGAAAGAAAGGGGTGTTGGCGGTGGGTTGTGGGGGTGGACCAGACTCCTCTTTAGAGAGGCCCAACAAGGAAATGCCACAGCACCCCTTCCCCCGTGCCCCCCCAAAAAGTCTCCCATGCCCATCCATGGGGATGCTGGTTCTCCTGGCTCCCTGCCCCAACCTTAGCCGATTTCTCCCACATTTATTCTGTGGGGTTAAAGCCTCTTCTGAATTGAGCCCCCCATCCCACCTCAGAGGCAACTTGTTCCCCTCTGATAACCTCCCCTCTCTTCCCCTGCCCCAATCCCCCCAGATTTAATCTGAAATGTGAACCTCCCTGACTCTTCAGCCACTCCCTCCCAGCAAAACCTGCTCTGATTTCAGTTTCTGACTCCTAAATGCCCCCTCCCCCAGCCCCAAGTTCTGCTCCCCAGCTCTCCTGTCTGAATTCAGTATTATTCCTCTCCCCACCCCTCCTGGCCTTCCTTGTTGGGCAGCTCTGATCGAGGCAGCAGGGGGTGCTGGGATGCTTGTCCTGCTGGAGTGCTTTATATACTGTGAAATTGTGAGTTGGCCTGATTGTGGGGTAGAGCCGGGTGGGAGCCCCCCTCCCGCCTTCCCGCCTTCCCAAAAGGATCTCTCTCCCTCCACTCCCCAAAGCCTTTTTACCAGAGCACTGCTCAGCTCTGGCTTATGGTGGTGCAGGGGATTGAACCTGGGACTTTGGAGCCTCAGGCATGAGAGTCTCTTTGCATAACCATTATGCTATCTACCCCTGCCCACTTTTTTTGGCCTCCCTCTCCTCACCCCCAAAGAGGTCCCCCCTTCTCCCCGTAACAGTGAGTCAAGACTCCAGGGGATGACAGAATGAAGAGGGGGTAACTCCTCATGCAAACTGCCTGGCCTCGCTCCTCAGCACCCCTATGCCCAGGGCCTTTTGTTTTCAAGGCCTGTCACCCTACCCACCCACCCCCAGCCTAGGACGCCGACTTCTCCCCCCCCCCCCCATACCCTCTGCATCCTTTTTAGAAAAGGAGCCAGGGCAGGATGCCAACACCCTCACCATGTCCCTGGAGAAGATGTAAAGGCTGAGGCTTTGGCCCCCCTTTTTTTGTTTGTTTGTTTGTTTGTTTGTTTGTTTGTTTTAACTGGCAAACTCAAAGGGGCTGGGCTTCTCCCACCCCCATGTCCCAGACCCCCAAAATCTTGGTTTTGGCTCCTCTCCCATCATCTCCTTTTCCTTGTGCTTCATTCACCTCATGAGAATTTTATCCTGAAGCAAATTGATATATATATATAGTTTTGGTTTTTTTTCACATAGGGTGGAACTCCACCTCTCCACCCCTGTCTCCCCTTCTGCATGGATGACATTCCAAAGTGCCCCATCCTGAAACTCAGACCCTTTCGTATAGCTATTTATCCCTTTCCTGGTTTTCCGAAAGGCACTTATATCTATTATGTATAGATAAATATATTATATATGGGTGTGTGTATGTGTGTGTGTGTTGAATGTGTGAATGCTTCTGCAACCTCGGCCTCAGACACGCAGGCCCTTCAAAAAAATACAACAAAAACAAACAAAAAATGAGCCAGTGCATTGGAAACTCTGAGTTGGCCTGTCTTGGGCTGTCTTCTTTCCCCGACTCCATTTTTCTTATGGTCTCAGCCCTTCCAGTTGTCCCTTTCCCCACAGTTTATTCCTCTCTCTCTCTCTCTGTCTTGCCCATGGCCTGTCTTCTTGGACCTTTTTCCTCTGTCTCCTGATCCCCTCCTATCCTTCTCGTTGTCTTCTGACTCTGGGTATGCCTGGGACATGAAGTTTTATGTTTGTGTGGAAGCCTAATGGATCATAGCCTTGCACAATCTGTATTTTTTGAGACTTATGGGTGCGAGTGTGAGACTGTAAGCAGGGCCTGCCCCACTCCACCCCTGATGATCATACTTTATGGGGCCCCCTTCCTACCCCCAGCCTCCGCCCCCTTATCTCATGCTGTATTTGTGATTTTCTTTTTTTTTCTGTATTTTGCACCTAACCCTGGGGGGAGGGAGGCTGGGGCTGACTGGCACTGGGCCCACTAACCCCCACCCCCCAATGGTTCTGCACTGTCGCCAATAAAAAGCTCTTTAAAAAGCACCTACCAAGCCTCGTGATCTGTTTTCTCCCGATACCCCTCAGCGCATGGGTGCACACACGCACACCAAGAACTGTTAGTGTAATCAGTCTCAAAGCACACTGAAAGGAGGTTAGGCAAACAGGGGGACTTCCTGTGCAAGCATGTGAAGTTGCTAGAAAGAGAAAGAAGATACTGTATTAACCGCAGTGCCACAGGCTTGTGGGTGGAGAATGGGGAACTGACATAGGGCACTGTAAGTGCTGAGCAGAAATCTGAGAGTTAGACATGTACAGGTACCAGAGGGAAAGTCCTGAGAAAACAGCCTTGCAGCAGGTTTATATGAACCCCAAACTAGACAGACTTTATAGTAAAGATATATTTCCGTTTTTAAAAATTATTTCTTTTTTTAAAATGATTTTTATTGGGAGTCGAGCGGTGGTACAGCGGGTTAAGCGCAGGTGGCGCAAAGCTCAAGGACCAGCATAAGGATCCCGGTTCGAGCCCCTGGCTCCCCACCTTCAGGGGAGTCGCTTCACAGGCAGTGAAGCAGGTGTGCAGGTGTCTATCTTTCTCTCCCCCTCTCTGCCTTCCCCTCTTCTCTCCATTTCTGTCTGTCCTATCCAACAATGGTGACATCAACAATAACAATAATAACTACAACAATAAAAACAATAAGGGCAACAAAAGAGAATAAATAAATATCCCCCACACCACCATAAGCCAGACTTGAGCAGTGCTCTGGTAAAATTTAAAAAAAAAAGGGGAGTCGGGCTGTAGCGCAGCGGGTTAAGCGCAGGTGGCGCAAAGCACAAGGACCAGCTTAAGGATCCCGGTTCGAACCCCGGCTCCCCACCTGCAGGGGAATCACTTCACAGGCGGTGAAGCAGGTCTGCAGGTGTCTGTCTTTCTCTCCCCCTCTCTGTCTTCCCCTCCTCTCTCCATTTCTCTCTGTCCTACCCAACAACAGCAACAGCAATAGCAACAACAATAATAACTACAGCAATAAAATAAAACAAGGGCAACAAAAAGGGGAAAATAAAATAAAAAAAAAACATGTAAGATCTTAGAGCTGAGACACCTGGAACTGGAAGTCTACAAAACGCTGGTACAAAGAATCATTTGAATATCAGACTTCATCTCTGGGAACATCAGTGTACAACGCAAATGAAGGTGCAGTTACTACCATTTTCATCTCCAATACTGGAGCCATCCTGATCACCCCGGAATCACCCTGACCTGAGAGGGTTATCTCCTTGCCTGTCCTCTCTCCTCCTACAGGTTCAGTACATGTTATTATGACATATGACAACGCCTACCTGAAGCCATTTCCTTATCAGATGGCCTTGTACTTGCTTCGCCCACCCTCCCGCACCTTCACTTCAACCTGAGACAAATCTTCCATAGAGGAAACTCTAGTCATTTCTTCCTTTAGATCTAAAAGCAGGTATAAATCCACTTTTGTCTCAGTTTCTCCATTTCTTCAACCCCTTATCAAACCTCCCAGGTTCTTCTATAACACATAATAAGTGTGTGACACATAATTATTAACTAAATGTGTGATTAATGATTGCTTAGCATAGCATAAGGCCAGGGTCTGTGGTTACTGTCACACACTTAGCACATACTTGTTGAATGAGTAACTCAGTGAATAGATGAATAAATATTTGAATGATTAAGTGCATCCGTGAGCATAAATACATAAGCTAATGAATAAGGAATTTACGGAAGAAGTGCATACACAACAACTGAAAGCTTACCTTTTGTTTTAGGAACTCACCACTTTTCTTTCTTTCTTTTTTTTTTTTTTAAGCAGGATCTTGATTTATTGTAATTGATTAAGGGACACCTCTGAGGCTCTCAGGAGTGCAGGGCCCGCCACTTGTCCAGGGGACCATGGTTGGAGATGTATTCGACTCCACAGCCCTCTGGGATGAGACACTTTTCAGCACCATGTCTTTAAATTCATTTGCGTTAAACTTGGTGAAGCCCCACTTCTTGGAAATGTGGATTTTCTGGCGACTAGGGAATTTGAACTTGGTCCTGCGCAGGACCTCGATCACATGCTTTGTTCTGCAGCTTGGTGCGGATGGACACGATGACCTGGCCAATGTGGACTCTGGCTAAGGTGCCCTGGGGCTTCCCAAAAGCACCTCACATTGCTGTCTGGAGCCTAAGGTCAGGCATAAAATGGATCCAGAGTAGGAAGGGCTGTCTCCAGGGTCCCTTAGGGCAGCCTATACAAGAAACAGGCTGCATACACTACCCAGGAAGCTGCTGTTTGCAGCCACTGCACACCGGGCGCCATGGGGAGGGCCGCACGGTCGGCTTAATTGGCTGCAGGGAAGCTTACATTTGGTCTTCACCGTTTCAATCCGGAAAGAAGCGTAGCTGCCAAAGTGTGAGACCCACGTGGTGAAGTGCGAGATTCAGAAACCCGATCACCTGTATTCTAGGGCCTAGTTAGGAAAGAAAAGCCAAAGACTAACACCCGCCCGAAAGGTGGAATTGAACCACTCTGTCGCTAGACAGCTACAGGTTTGAAGCCTGCACCCCAGACCACTGAGGATCATCCGGGCAGGATAAACGGTTGTTCCTGTTGCTATATAAAGAACACAAAAACTATCTTTTTATGGTTATGATGACTTAACTAACAATGGAATTAAACAAATGACTTCAGTCTCCCTACCTTTAACCAACTTGTTTATTATGCTATATATCCTTATGAAATGACATTTTTGCCTTAGATGTAAAAAAAAAAAAAATCACGGGGTATGTGAAGTTTATCTTATTTGCATAGCGCGCTGCATTCTGGGAATCCGCACCTGAGGACTTGGTTTACTTGCCTCTAATTGTTAATGTAAGTGCCCTTTTCTAAGTGACAAAAACGCTTTTCAAGAGGAGATACCAGTACATGGGCTTTCAGAAGCCCTTTTCCTGAAAAAATCCGAATTTGAGTGAACGGATTTCCATTAGAATTTGGCTCAACTCAGTCCTGGAGGATCCAGGCACGCGATAATAGGTCTGGTGCGACATCTGCTGTTCCTTTCTGGAACTGCAGCCCGTATTTATTCAAATGTTTAGTCAGTGCCTAATTAAATAATTCTATAATTAATCAACTAATTAATTAATTGAGCAGACTATTGGTTAAATATGATAGAAAATATGTGTTTTGTTAAAAATAGAACAACATCGGGGGTAGACAGCAAAATGGATATGCAAAGAGACTCTTATGCATGAGGCTCCAAAATTCCAGTTTTCAATCCCATAATCGAGAAAAGACTCATTAAGTATTTCTTACATTTAGGGTTTTTTTTTTGTTTTTTTTTACATTTAGGTTTTTTTATTGCCTTTTTTTTTTTATAGCTTCCACTGGGTAAATGATGAGGCTGTCATGGTTTCTACTTGTTACATGATCTCAAAATGCCACGTTTCACTAGATATAAGTGAGATGGTTTTAGGTGATGCACAAACATTATAAATGCTAATCATTTTTATGTTTATTTTTTGCTCTCATTGTCTACCTCTGGCAAGTGATTCTGAATTCCTCAGTGACAAAGTAATGCTTCCTTTTAAAAGATATTTGTTTTGTGCTTCTTAATAAATCAAATTAAAAAAGCAGTACTAGGTAAGCATCAGAAAACTTGCTATAAAGACCACTAGCATCTTGAGGGACCAAGGTTTAGGAAACAGTGAAAGAACTAATTATAGTAGTGGTTGTTTATCAGGCATTTATCATTGCTAGACCCTATAACCTAGAAGATGGCACAGTGGATAAAAGGTTGGACTCTCAAGCCTGAGGTCTGAGTTTGATTCTCTGATATCGCATGTGCCAGACTCATGCTCTGGTTCTCTCTGTGTGTCATTCATAATTTTGACTATATGTTAAGACATGTTCCAAAAGACTTACATGTAGCTTTGGTAATGGTAATTGTTTCTCATTTGACAAAACTGAGACTACATGTGAAACCACTTCCTAAAGGTTAAGCAACCAGGAGATAGTGAAGCTACAATCCTACAATTCAAATCCAGGTCCGAGGCCAGGGAAATAGTGCAGCAGTAGTGCACAGGACTTGTTTCTGAGGGAGGGTCTCAGGTTCAATCTCTGGCACCACCATTAATCAGAACTGAGCAGTACTCTCGCCAAAGAAAGGAAAATTAGATCTGGGGTTTTTAGACAGTCTTTTGTCTCCTCTGCTTCTAAGAAGGAGCCCAAGTGCCAAAGAGCAGAGGGGGCCCAGTACCTAACCCCAAGAATGAAATGGGTATAAAGTGGGTAGATGAGAGATAATGTTTGGGAGACAGAACAAACTAGGTACCAAACTAAATATAGGGGATGAGGAGTAGGAGTCCAGGGCCAAACTGGAGTCTCAGGTCTCATGACATGGGCAGAGGGGACATCCCTGAGTTGGAAACCAGATAGGAGGCTTGAATCTGGGTTTTGCGGTTGAGTAATACAGAAGGCAATCGGGACACATGAGTCTGGCTGGACCTCAGGTGAGACTTGCCCAGCAAGCGAAAGATGATGGTTGGTTAGTCTGTTATGAACACGGGCACAGACAGTAGCTACCAAAGCTTGCCTGGCCTTGGGACAAGTGACCCTTCAGTGCCCTCTGCCATCATTTCTAAAGATAAGCAGATGACAAAAGGGACAGAACGGCAATGTTTCTTCGAGAATAGTTCAGAGCCAGGGAGATAGCAGAGTGGTTATGCAAAAGGCTTGTGTGCCTGAGGCTCCTGAGTCCCAGGTTCAACCCCTGGCACCACCATACTTCAGAATTGAGTAGCGCTCTGATAAAGTACTTTATAATAAAAATAGACTTGATTAGGTTCTTTTCAGTGCGGAAAGGTGGAAGCTAGAGAGGGCTGAAAGCACAGGAGGCCTTGGGTTTTCCACATAAGTCTTTATTACAGTGTAAATCCAAGCTCAGGCCTCCCCTGGGCCCCATGCAAAGCCCCAGCATGGGGGCTAGTGGCGTCCAGGAGACACCGACGCCTCACGGCGCCTCCAGCGGCCGGCCTCTGAAGTGCAGGGCAAGTGCCCTACTAGGCAACTACAAGTCCCAGCAGGCCCCGCGGCCCAAGTGCTTCGTCTTTCCTGGACTCTTAGAGCAGAGCCTCTTGGGAAAAGTAGTCTGGACCGCGCAGGCGATTGATGCAAAGTCCCTGGGCTGAGTGATTTTGAAACCCGCCAGGAACTGGCCGAGGCAGGGTGAGAGTAGGGATGAAAGGGATGTGGAAGGGGTCAGAAGGCTGCAGGGGTTGGGAGCAGGCGTCGCGCGCGCGGGCAGAGACACCCTTTTCATTCGGCTTTGGCTTTGGATCCGGAGACTGCGGCTGCTGCCGAAGCAAGGGCTCCGGTCCCTGGGATCTTAGCGCGGATCCTGAGGGAGAAACAGGTAGAGTTAGGAGATGCAGCCAGTGACAGGGTGGGCTACCTGAGGGCTGAGACCCCAGAGCCAGCCCCTGCCCGCTGCCCAGTGCATTGCCTGTGTTGGACATTCTGCCCTGGGAGATCTAAGAATTTAAGACTTAAGGTTGTAAGGCTCCCAAGCTGTTCCCCTTCTCCACCCCATCCAGGTCCCCTGCCTTACTTAGCTTTGATGTGGCTCAGCTGATTGGTCACCAATCCCACATACTGGTCGATCTGGGCCTGGGGAAACCAAGAAGTGAGATAGGAAAGGAGCCGTTCTCTCTACTTCAGACAGGAGGCTCTTTCCTCCTCCACCTCCAAACCAGGAGTGAGTGGAGAGTGGTCCTCCCTTCCCCCTCCAGTTCTAAACCTAATCAGAGGAGGTGGCTGGGCCAGTGGCTCAGTGGGTTGAGCACAGGGCTTAACAGGTATGAGGTCCTGAGTTCAAACCCTGGCACTGCATATGCCAGAGTGATTGATGTTCTGGTTCTTCCACATATATGTCATGGAGGTCAGAAGTTCAAGCTGAATGATTACTTGATGCTCCAGGGATTAGGGGTGAAGGAAGGGTGATGCCAGGTAAAAAGCACCAGAGTTTGTAAGTCAGTCTGTGCTTTGAGCAAGTGAGAGAGAAAGAGAGAGAGAGTTTAAGGGACTGGGTGGTGGCATATCTGGTTGAGTGCACATATTACAATGTGCAAGGGCCTGGGTTCAAGACCCCCAGCCCCCACCTTAGGGGGAAAGTTTCACAAATGGTGAAGCAGTGCTGCAGTGTCTCTGTCTCTCTCCCGATCTACCCCATCCTTGCATTTTCTGGCTGTATTTTTAAAATATTTCATTTATCAATGAGAGGAATAGAAGGAAGGAGGGAGGGAGAGGAAGAGAGAGAACCAGACATCACTCTGGTACATGTGCGCTGAGGATCAAACTCAGGGCCTCATGCTTGAGAGTTCAATGCTTTATCCACTGCGCCACCTCCCAGATCTTTCTGGCTGTCTTTATCATATATATATATATATATATATATAGTAAAAAATTTAAATATATTTAATATATAAATATATAATATATATTTAAAATATATATATATATATACTATATATATAGTAAAAAAATTAAAAAGAGAGAGTAAAGGGTAGTGTGGGAGTAGAGAGCACTTGCATTGTCAAATCCCAAAATGGATTGACTGGTTTTAAAAAAAAAGCGTATTTATTTTATATGAGACAGAAGGAGAGATTCACATGAGCGAGAGAGAGAGAGAGAGAGAGGGGGGATCTAGGGCATCACTGCAGCACAAGCAGTGGTAAGTATGGAACCAGGACTCTCAGACATTCAAGTCCTGTGCTAAACTAGCTGAGCTGTTTCTCTGACAACTGAATTAAGTACTATTTTAATATTTTAAAAATATACAAGTATTTACTGGAGAGGGAAGAAAGCCCTGCAGGGAGGGACTGGGGAGTCTGAATTGGGTCTCTGAGCATGGTAACAAGTGCCGCCACAAAGTGCCTATTTTACTAGTTTTCATTATTATTGTTAATTTTTTAAAAATATATATTCATTATTGGATACAGACAGAGAAATTGAGTGGTAGGGGTAGACAGGGAGAGAGACAGAGACACCTGCAGCCCTGCTTTACCACTTGTGAAGCTTTCCCCCTGCAGCTGGGGACCAGGGGGAATCTGGGTCCTAGCCCATTGTACTGTGTGTGCTTAGCCAGCTGCACCACCACCTGGCCCCTGTTATTATTATTATTTTTTTAAAAATATTTATTTAGTCCCTTTTGTTGTCCTTATTCTTAATGCTGTTGTTATTGATGTCGTCGTTGTTGGATAGGACAAAGAGAAATGGAGAGAGAAGGGGGAAGACAGAGAGGGGGAGAGAAAGACAGACACCAGCAGACCTGCTTCACCGCCTGTGAAGCGACTCCCCTGCAGGTGGGGAGCCGGGGGCTCGAACCGGGATCCTTATGCTGGTCTTTGCACCACATGCGCTTACCCCACTGCACTACTGCCCAACTCTCCCATTATTATTTTTTTATTTTTATATTTTTTAAATATTTATTTATTGATTGATTCCCTTTTGTTGCCCTTGTTGTTTTATTGTTGTAGTTATTCTTGTTGTCGTCGTTGTTGGATAGGACAGAGAGAAATGGAGAGAGGAGGGGAAGACAGAGAGGGGGAGAGAAAGACAGACACCTGCAGACCTGCTTCACCGATTGTGAAGGGACTCCCCTGCAGGTGGGGAACCGGGGGCTTGAACCAGGATCCTTACGCCGGTCCTTGTGCTTCGCGCCACATGGCGCTTAACCCGCTGCGCTACCGCCCAACTCCTCCATTATTATTTTTAAACCAAAGCATTCAGCTGCAACTTATGATGGTGCTGGGGACTGAACCTGGGACCTCAGGGTCTCAGGCATGAAAGTCTTTTTGCAGAACCATTATATTATTTCTCCAGCTCTACTGAACAAATTATTTTTACTTATTTATTTTTTGATAGACTAGAGAAAAATTTTTATTTTTTTAATATATTTATTAATTTTTCCCTTTTGTTGCCCTTGTTGTTTTATTGTTATAGTTATTATTGTTGTTGTTACTGATGTTGTCATTGTTGGATAGGACAGAGAGAAATGGAGAGAGGAGGAGAAGACAGAAAGGGGGAGAGAAAGACACTTGCAGACCTGCTTTACGGCCTGTGGAGCTACTTCCCTCCCCTGCAGGTGGGGAGCTGGGGGCTCAAACCAGGATCCTTAGGCGATTTTTACTTATTAACATGAGAAAAGAGAGAGGAAGAAAGAGGAGGAGGGGATGATGACGACGACGCTGGGGACACAGGACCTCATATTTTAGAATCCAACATCTTATACACTGCACTATCTCCTGGATCTCCCCTTATTAATGATTTATTTTAGATTTATTAACACCAGTAAGAGAGAACTAGAGCATCACTCTGGAACATATAATGGTGGGGATTGAACACAGGACCTCATGAGTAAAAATCCAGTCTACAGCACCACCATAAATCAGAGCTGAGCAGTGCTTTGGATAAAATATAGATAAATACAAATAATCAAAAATTATTTTAAAAATGAAGTAGAGGCAAGACAGCAGCCAACTGAGCTCGGCCAGGCTGGGACATGTTACAAGCTGCTGACCTGTTCAGGGCTGGGATGCTTGCCTGTTTCTGGCTGGCATGCCTGTCATCGGGGCCCTGACTGGGTTGAGAGGGCAGACACCCCATTTGGTTAGGGTACAGCTAGCAGACACTCACCTGGTGCTGCCGATACAGCAGGGGGACGGTGAACAAGCCTATCACTCCTGTGGACACAGAAATGGGGTGTTAGGATTCTCCCCAGAGACTGACACTGGAGCAGCTGTCTCCTTATGTCTCCCCAACACCTCCCCCCCCAAAGCCTTGCCAGCTCACCCAGAATGAGAAGAGTCAAGCCATTGAAGATGGCACCCACGAAGGTCAAGATGTAGAAGAGCAGGGCCAGCTGGGGTAGAGGGTGAGGGACAGAGGTCAGAGGAGCTTCTGGGGGAAATGCCTCAGACTGTGAGCCCCCACCCCACTCTGGGGATAGGAAAGGGAGTGCTGGGCTGGGAAGCTGGGGTGGGGTGGGAAGTCAGGCACCTTAAGGGAGTCCACGAGGTCTTCCACCAAGAAGAAATGCCGCAGCTGCGTGGCCGAAGACACCACCCAGGAGGTGATCTGCCGGGACAGATGTTCCGTCTGCTCCCGGGTTAGGGTCAGGTCCACGTCCAGATAGGCCCTGAGCAGACATAAGACAAGAAAGCTGGAGGGGGGGGGGGCACAGGGCTTGGCTGACCCCTTGCCCAGGGGAGACTGGGGAGAAACTCAGATGTAGAGGCTAGGGTCAAGGTCACAATCAGGGATAGGGAGACAGCATAGTGGTTCTGCAAAAGACTTTCTTTCTTTCTTTTTTTTTTTTTTAAAGATTTTATTTATTTATTAATGAAAAACATAGGAAGAGAAAGGCATGTACAAACTATTGTATTCACTGTTGAATGTAAAACATTAATTCCCCAATAAAGAAATAAATTATAAAAAAAAAAGAAAATCATAGGAAGAGAAAGAACCAGGCATCACCCTGGTACATGTGCTGCCGGGGATTGAACTCAGAACCATGCTTGAGAATTTGATGCTCCATCCACTGCGCCACCTCCCGAACCACTTCAAAAGACTTTCATGCCTGAGGCTCCAAGGTCCTGGGTTCAATCTTCAGGCACCATCCTAAGATAGTGCTCTGGTCTCTCTCTTTGTATCTCTTTCATTAAAATAAATAAATAAAATATTTAAATTAAGGGAGAATAAAGGCTATGATCAGGCAGCCTGGTAGGTGGCAAAGCGGACCAGGCATTGGATCCTCCAAGCATGAGGTCCCAAGTTCGATCCCTGTCATCGCATGTGCCAGAGTGATGATTTGGTTCTCTCTCCTCTACTTAACATAAATGAATATTTAACCAAAATGGTCAGGAGAGGGTATGGAGGATTAAGAGTAAGAGGTTAGAATCTGAAGTTAGGGTTTTCTTTTTCCTTAGAGACAGAGACAGAGAGAATGAGAGAGACCACAGCACTACAGCTTCCTTCAGTGCAGGGGTTGGCGCCAGGCTCAAACCTGGGTCGTGCACACGGCCAAGCAGTACACTGCCCAAATGAGCTACTTCACTGGCTCACATGAGAGGGTTCATTATTGTGGTTTTACATTTTGTTATTATCTTTATTTATTTATTGGACAGAGACAGTCAGGAGTCAAGAGGGAAAGGAGAGATAGAGAGGGTGAGAAACAGAGAGACACCTGCAGCCCTGCTTCACCACTTGTGAGGCTTTCCCCCTGCAGGTGGGGACCGGACGCTTTGTAACATGTGCGCTCAACCAGGTGCTCCACCACCCGACCCTTATTGTGTTTTTTTTTTTTATGTTGACTTTTATTTCCAGTGAGGTTTTCACAGTGCTCTCGGCTGACTTTTGCAGACAGAAAAGGAAAAAAGAACGATCTGGGAGGTGGCGCAGTGGTAAAGCTTTGGACTCTCAAGCATGAGGTCCTGAGTTTGATCCCCGACAACACATGTGCCAGAGTGATGTCTGGTTCTTTATCTCTCTTCCTATCTTTCTCATAAATAAATAAAATCTAAAAAAAAAAAAAAAAAAAAAAAGAATAGGAAAAAGAGAAAAAGCCTCCTCAGTACCGAAGCTTCCTCCAGTGCCATGGGAGCGGGCCTTGAACCTGGGCAAAGTAGGTGCACTCTTCAAGTGAGCTTTTGCTGGCTTTTTTTTTTTTAATAAAAGATCTCTTTTTTCTTTTTTAGAAAATCAAATTATTTATTATTGGAGAGAGAGAGAGAGAGAGAGAGAGAGCTGCAGCCTTATTTTACCACCTATGAAGCTTTCCCACTGCAGGGCTTGAAACTGGGTCCTCACGCACTGTCATATATGCGCTTAACTAGGTGCACCATCGCCTGGCCCCTAAATAAAAGATCTGTCTAACATCTTGGGCATGCACTCTGAGGGGGGCTTTTCTGGTGCTTATTTTTCAGATCAAGCAAAGGAGAGATGCTACGGCACCATCCCACCAGCTATAGAGCTTCTCCTGCTGTTATGGTGCTTCCACATAGAGTGTGGGTACAAACCCAGGCATCAGGGCTGCGAGACAGCATAATGGTTATGCAAACCCAGGCATCACACATGTGAGGGTGCCTTGATCTACTAGGTAAGTGGGGTTCCAGTATTTTACTTATTCTATGGGGGGGGGGGGAAGCAGAGCACCACCCTGGTACATGTAGAACCAAGAGTCCAACTGAGAGCCTCAGGCATACAACTCGAGATCTCCCAGCTAAGTGAGATGATCTCCCTGGTAGCCTGGGTGCTAGTTTAAAATCAGATTTCAGAGACCCCATGGTGGTGCATCTTGTTGAGTGCACATATTACAACGTGTAAGGACCTGGGCTTACGCCCTCATGCCCCAGGCCCCCACCTACAAGGGTGGGGTGAACTCACAGGGCTGGTGGGGGGACTCACTGGAAGGGGTTGGTGCCGTTGCCGCCGCGGCGCACAGCCCGCAGCACTTTGCGGTAAACCCTGAGAGAGATGGTGGCGCAGAGCAGCAGCAGCGCCACATGGGCGGCCACTGACACGATGCTGAAGTGCAGGAGGCAGAGCAGGGAGACCATGAGGCCCGTGAACACAGCTCCCGACGTCCGTGTGTCCTTCCAGTACAGCAGGTCCGCCACTGTGGAGGGCAGGGGAGGGGGGTTCAGAAGAGGCTTCCGAACCAGTCTGAATGCTCTCCCCCCCCCACCCCTATTGATTGATTGATTTGAGAAGGAAAGGAGCAGAACTTCACTCTGGCACATGCAACGTTGGGAGTCGAACTCAGAATCTTATACTTGCAAGTCCAGAGCTCTAGCCACAGCACCACCTCCCAGGTTACCTGACTGACCTCTTGACTTCCACTTCCTGCCCTACCACTAAACCATGGCCTCTGGACTCACCTGTGTAAGTTTTAATCCAACTCTCAAAAGTGTATCTTTTTTTTGCCTCCAGGGTTATTGCTGGGGTTTGGTGCAGACACTACAAATCCACCACTCCTTTTTTCCCCCTTTCTACTTCATTTGACAGGACAGAGAGAAATTGAGAGGGAAAGGGAGATAGGGAGATATAAATACACCAAGCAGATCTGCACTGCTCATGAAGGCCTCCCCTGCAGATGGGATGTGGGGGCTTGAACTTGAATCCTTCTGCACGGTGGTATGTGCGTTAAATGGAATGCGACACAGCCTGGCCCCATGCATTTTTTTTTTTCAATTTATGACTGATCTATTGTGACTGTTGGTGACACAGTGAAGATCATCTGAACTGTGAGCATGAGGTCCTGGGTTTAACCTGTGATGCTCCAGTCCTTCCTCCCTCTCCCCCCCCCCCACATTTAATTTAGAGACAACCCACACCACGATTAGCCAGAGCTCAGTAGTGCTCTGGTAAAAACAAATTGACAAGATTTTCATGCCTGAGGCACCCAAAATCCTAGGTTCAGTACCTAGGACCATCACAAGCCAGACCTGAACTCTGGTAAAATAAGTAAATAAAATACAATTAGTGGTCTGAGAAGTGGCAAAGTGACCACTGACTCCCTCTTAATACTTTAAAGATTTAATAATACTTTAATTTAATTAATACTTTAAAGATTTATTTATTTATTAGCAGGAAAGAGAGGGCCAGAGCATCATTCAGACATATACAATGATGGAGATTCAACTGCTTATTTCATTCTTTTGAAAGGCTACAGGTTACTCCATAGTGTCATTCATTTTGTTCCAGCAGGTACCAACAGCAGGGTCATTCATTCTGTCTCCAGCTCCTGCTCCCATCAGGACCACAAGAACCACCCTTCCACAGAAACTCTAACTTCCTGGAGCTTCTATTTCTGACACAAAATCGCAGGAGTGGATTGGCCCTCTGGTGGACCAGTTGCATGTTTCTGAATGTTGTGAGTATTGTCAGCTTGTGAGGCCAGGCAGTGGGGCACCTGGTTACACACACATAGCACTAAGTGCAATGACACATGGAAGGATCCAGGTTCAAGCCCCAGGCTTCCCACCTGCAGGGAGGGAGGGGCTTCATAAACAGTGAAGCAGGTCTGTAAGTGTCTATCTTTTTCTCTCCTTTATCTCCCATGCTCTCTCAATTTCTGTCTTATCCAATAAAATGGGAAAAAATAGCTGCCAGGACCAGTGGATTCACAGTACCAGCACCAAGCCCCAGCAATAACCCTAGAGGCATAAAAAAAAAAAAGTCCAAGTGTTTATTAGTGAAATTTGAACACTCTAATTTCCACAAGCAACTCAGAGTCACCTCTGAATCCTTCCCAGTATGAGAGTGGAGGGTGTGTTACTTTTCTATTACAATTTATGTGGCCTGGGAGATAGTGCAGTGGATAGAAGGCTGGAAACTCAACCATGAGGACCCGAGTTCCATTCCTGGCATCACCTGTGCCAGAGTGATGTGTGCTTAGCCAGGTGTGCCACCGCCTGGACCCTCTCTTTTTTTTTCTATCCCTTTCTAATGCCACCTCTCTTCTTGGTTTCTCTGTCTCTATCCAATAAATAAAGTAAAATAAAATATATAAATAAATATGGGGGCTGGGTTAAGCGCACATAACATCATGCTTAAGGATCAGGTTCAAGCCCCAGCTCCCCACCTGTGGGGGTGAGGGGAACACTTCAGGAGCAGTGAAGCAGGGCTGCAGGTGTCTATATTTTTCTTTTTTTTTAATTTTTATTTATTTATTCCCTTTTTTTGCCCTTGTTGTTTTGAGTATATTTTTCTTTCCCTATCTCATCCTCTTGCTCTCTCAATTTCTCTCTGTCCTTTTCAATAAAATAGAAAAAATATATTTTTTAATATTTATTTCATTTTGTTGCCCTTGTTGTTTTATTGTTGTAGTTATTATTGTTGTTGTTACTGATGTCGTCATTGTTGGATAGGACAGAAATGGAGAGAGGAGGGGAAGACAGAGAGGGGGAGAGAAAGACACCTGCAGACCTGCTTCACCACCTGTGAAGCAAAGCCCCTGCATGTGGGAAGCTGGGGCTTGAACTGGGGTCCTTACACTGGCCCTTGCGCTTTGAGCCACATGCGCTTAACCCGCTGAGCTACCGCCCAGCGGCTGGAAAAAAAAAAAAAATTAAGAGAAAAAATGGTTCCAGTGAGTGGTGAATTCATACTGCTGGCACCAAGCTACAGTGACAACCCTGGTGGCAAAATAAATAAGTAAAATAAATAAGTAAATATCAGTCTGGAGCATCCTGGGAGGTGGTGCAGTGGCTTAAAAAGCAATGGACTCTGTCTGAAGCATTGGCCCTCAGCATTACATGTACCAGAAGGACGCTCAGCTCAGGTTCTCTGTCTCTTCCCCTTCCCCATCTCATAAATAAATCTTTTTTCTTTAAGCTGGCCTTTTGGAATGTCTTAGCCCCACTCCAATCAAACTCAAGCGGAGGCACTTGAGCCCTCCAGCCTGACTCCCTGTACACATCTTTCCCCCACCCCCAGCTACCTCTAAGGAGGCCAGGTCCTCCACCCTTAAACACAGGGCCCCCCCCCATCTGCGAGCTCCCCTGACTGAGGCAGGTGCCAGCCCCAGGGGGAGGGGCCGGGTCACCGAGGCGGGGACTAAGTTTAGGCCCGCTGGGGGAGGGGGCCGCCCAGCAGCTGTGCTGGCACTTCAGCTGCTGAGTGACAGCGCTGCCTGGGCAGGAGGCTGGGGGAAGGGGGCTCTCTGTTCTTGGGCCCCCAAGCTCCCAGGAGCAAGAGAGGGGACTCCACTGTCGCTCCACATTCTCCCTAAGCACCCCAGGTCACCGCTGGCCCTCCAGGTCCAGCCTGTAACTTTGGGGAACCTGGGGCACATAGGGAACATGTTCCCCTGCCCTATAGCACATGAAAGGGCATCCAGACCCCTTTCCGCATTTCCCCATGCCCCCCAACTCCGTCCCAGCTGGCCAGGCAAGCCCACCTTTGCTTCCCATCTCTGCTCCGAGTGAGAGACCGGCGGACACCACTGCTTCTTGGGGTTTGGGCCCCCTTGGGTGGAGCTGGGAGGGAGGCGGGCTCCTCAGGGCCCAGCCAATGGTTCTTCCTAGAGGTGGGCACCATTCCAGAAAGGGCTGGCTCTCTGAAACCCTCTCAGAGCAGCCAGGTCTGTAACCTCCCCCAGAGCATTTCTTTACTAACATGTTCTTAAAGTGTATTTAGTTACTCATTTAGTAGAGATAGAAGGAAATGGAGAGGGAAGGAGGAGGTAGAGGAGAGGAGAGACACCTGCAGTGTTAAGTCGGCCCCCTGCACATAAGGACCAGAGACTTGCTCTGGGTGAGAGAACAAGGGTACTGTTCTGGAACATGTGATACTGGGGAATGAACCCAGGACAGGGCGTCACTGTCCTAGATCAACTTAGAGAGAGAGAGAGAGACCACAGTTCCAAAGCTTCCTCCTGGTGGTGGAAGCCAGGTTTGAACCTGGGTTGTATGCATGACAAAGTAGGTGCACTGTCCAGGTGAGCTATTTTGCCAGACCCTCTCATGTTATTCTTTTCTTCCTTTCTTCCTTTCTTCCTTTCTTCTTTCTTTCTTTCTTTCTTTCTTTCTTTCTTTCTTTCTTTCTTTCTTTCTTTTTGCCTCCAGGGTTTATTTGCTGGGGCTCAGTGCCTACACTATGAATCCACAGCTCCTGGAGGCTATTTTTTCCCCTTTTGTTGCCCTTGTTTTTTTATTGTTGTTGTAGTTATTATTGTTGTTGTTGTTGTTGTTGTTGATATTGTCATTGTTGGATAGGACAGAGAGAAATGGAGGGAGGAGGGGAAGACAGAGGGGGGGGGAGAAAGACACCTGCAGACCTGCTTCACTGCCTGTGAAGCGACTTCCCTGCAGGTGGGGAGCCGGGGGCTCAAACCAGGATCCTTCCACAGGTCCTTGCACTTTGAGCCAAGTGCACTTAATCCACTGCGCTACCACCCGGCTCCCCCCTCTCATGTTTTTAAGTCCAACACTGTAGCCACTGTGCTGCTTCCCAGGCTGCTTATTTATTTTTTGTCTTTGCAGTACCAGGGCTTCCTGAATGTTAGGGTTAGTGTTAGGGTTAGGGTTAGGGTTAGGGTTATGGTTAGGAATGTTCAGTTTCACTGCTCCAGGCCACTTTATCATTGGGGGGGGGGAGAAAAAGGGGAGAGAAGGAGGGGGAGACTGCAGCACTGGAGCTTCCTCTGGTGCTACAGAACCTCCCACATGGCTCCAGAGCTCCCACCTGGACCCTAACACAGCAAACCACAGGCCCTACCTGGTGAGCAATTTCTCAGAGCCTGGGAATACTTTATTTTTTATTTTTGTTGTTAGAACTTCACCTCTCCCCGCTGACCTTTTCTGATTGGGGGGGCAGGGGGGAAACAGAGTGTGATGGAAAGATACCACAGCATCAAACTTGTCCCCAGTGAGGTAGGCTTCAGTCTTGAACCTAAGTCACAGGCATGGCAAACCAAGCAGCCTCCCAGGTGAGCTATTAAGGCGTCCTCCTCCATATTTTAAAGGCAGGGTCTGTTGGCAACTGGTTAGTTCATATGCTCAGGGAAGGGCCAGGATAATAGCTCTCAGCCTGTTAGAGCATCAACTTGCCTGATGAGGCACCACAGCAGGTTTAATTCACAGTATCACCTGATAACACAGCTGAGCAGTGTTTTGGTCTCCTCTCTCTCATAAATAAAAATAAATATTTAAAAAATCATATGGAGGAGTCGGGCGGTAGTGAAGCCAGTTAAGCGCATGTGGTGCAAATCGCAAGGACCGGCGTAAGGATCCCGGTTTGAGCCCCCGGCTCCCCACCTGCAGGGGAGTCGCTTCACAGGCGGTGAAGCAGGTCTGCAGGTGTCTGTCTTTCTCTCCCCCTCTGTCTTACCCTTCTCTCTCCATTTCTCTCTGTCCTATCCAACAATGACGACATCAATAACAACAATAACTACAACAACAATGAAAAACAAGGGCAACAAAAGGGAAAATAAATAAATATAAACAAATTTTAAAAATTATATGGGGCCTGGGCTACAACACATTAGATAGAGTGCCAAATTTATAAGCATCACATATGCCAGAGTAGTTCTCTTTCTCTCTCATAAACAAAGTTAAAAAAAAGATATAGGGGCTGGGGGAGACAGCATAATAAAAAAAGCCTTTTTTTTTTTTTGCTTTCCCCCCTTTTGTGGCCCTTGTAGTTATTATTATTGTTATTATTGATGTCGTTGTTGTTGGATAGGACAGAGAGAAAAGGAGAGAGATGGGGAAGACAGAGAGTGGGAAAGAAAGATGGACACCTGCAGACCTGCTTCACCACCTGTGAAGCGACTCCCCTCCAGGTGGGGAGCCCGGGGCTCAAACCGGGATCCTTAAGCCAGTCCTTGCGCTTTGCACTACCTGTGCTTAACCCGCTGCACTACCACTGACCCCCTGCATAAAGCTTTTCATGTCTGAGGCTTTGAAGTGCCAGGTTGAATCCCCAGCACTACCATCAGACAGAGCTGGTCTTTCTCTCTCTGTATTCAAATAAGTAAATATCTCTCTTATTCAAATAAATATCTCTTATTTATCTCTCTTATGCAAATAATAAATAAACAAAATCTTAAAAAAAAACAGATGGGGGTCGGGCGGTAGCATAGGGGGTTAAGTGCACGTGGCACAAGGATCCTGGTTGGAGCTCCCGGCTCCCCACCTGCAGGGGAGTCGCTTCACAAGTGGTGAAGCAGGTCTTCAGGTGTCTTTAACTTTCTCTCTCCCTCTCTGTCTTCCCCTCCTCTCTCCATTTCTCTCTGTCCTATCCAACAACGAACGACATCAACATCAACAACAACAATGATAACCACAAAGCTACAACAAGGGCAACAAAAGAAAAAAAAAAAACAGATATGGTCAGGGAAGAGGAGAGTCTTTAGAAGCAGAGTTTACAGGGCTGGGGAGACAGCATAATGGCTATGCAAAAAGTCCTTCAAGCCTGAGGCTCTGACGTCCCAGGTTCAATCCCCAGCACCACCATAAGCCAGAACTGAGCAGTGTTCTGATTAAAAAAAAAAAAGTGGAGTTTATTTAAATAAGTCCCAGGGCTACTTCCAGTAAGATTGCCTTGTTGAAATTTTTTCAGGGATTTGACCTGTCTCAAATCAGCCTCTAGGGGGAGCACCCAAAAGGAATTCTTATTTATTTATTTATTTATTTATTTATTTAATCAGCCTCTAGGGGGAGCACCCGAAAGGAATTCTTATTTATTTATTTATTTATTTATTTATTGCAGGCAAGCAATCACAATGTTCCCACTAGGGCTAACTTCTCAAATGGGAAGGATATATATATTTGAAGAGCCAATGACAATTTTAAATAATAGAAAATGTTTTGAAGGGCGGCCTGGGAGATGGTGCAGTAGATAAAGCCTTGGATTCTTAAACATGAGGTCCTGAGTTTGGTCCCTAATATTGCATGTGACAGAGTGATGTTCTGGTTCTCCCCCTACCCCATTAAATAAATATTATTTTTAAATGTTTTAAAAGGGCGGAGTTTATAATGTCTACCCACTAGCAACCAACCCCCCCTTCCTTCTTTCCTCTCTCTTCCTTCCTTCCCCAGGCTGATTCCACTCCATTCCCACCCTCCCAATCACTGCTGTAGCCCAGAGGACCAGTTTTTAAGCTTACCTAGAAGGTGAAGTCCCGAGGCGAATTCTGATTGGCCCGTCCTATCGAAGCACTGCCCTGTGATTGGCTCCCGGTCCTGCCGCCAGGGCACTTCTTCCTCCTCCTCCAAGGGCTCATCAGGCCAAGAGTGGGAATCCTGGGATCCTGGTGAAGGAGTTCCGACCTGGGGAGTCCCAGAACTCGGACTGGGCTGTGGTGTCAACACTTTAGGTGGCGAAGATCGAGCAAGTCCAACTTGTAAGTCCAGTTCTGGCATGTTAGAGAGAGAAGGTCTTGAGTTTTGATCTTGGAGATGCCCCAAGGAAACACCACCCACCATCCTTTATGGCTTCCAGCTCAGCACCCTCAGTCTCACCTTTCCCAGCCTCTTGAGCCTCTGGGCCTTCTGGCTCCTCGTCTTCCAGAGGGGCAGAGCTACTGGTGGAGGAGTCCTCCCGGGACCCCTCTTCCCGGGTGGCCCAGCCCAGCTGGTCCAGCTGGAGCCGTAGGTCCTCCAGGGGGCGCTCGATCTGAGGGGCTGTGTCCCCGCGGCGCGCGGGCTCCGGGGACTGGCTCAGGCTAGGGATGCTCTCCAAGCTGTCACCCAGGCTGAGCTGTGGGGGTGGGTCTCGGGGTTCTGAGACTGAACGGCCCTGGGGTCGGGAGCGACGGGCGACTGAGTCCCGGCGGGTCCCAGAGCCCACCAAGCCGTCGAAGGCGATGTAGGAAAAGGTCAGCTCCCGGGGGGTGCCCCAGTCCTGCGACGTGGTCTCTTCCTCCTCGTCCTCTGAGAATTCCCGGGCTGTGTGCAACTCCCGAAAATCTGAGTCGTCGTTCCCTCCTGCAGAGCAAAAAAAAAAAGGGGGGGGTCATAGATCAGGATTCTGAGCCACAGTCTTTACCCCTATCCACCCAGCTGCTGTGACCAGACAGACGGATGGACACACGTCCCAGCTCACACCCTCCCCCTCCACTTACCTTCTGTGGAGTCAGGGGTAGAGGAGGCTGTAGATGGTGCTTCTTCTGCAAAAGGAAAAGAACAAGTCTCTGACTGTCTGAATCCTAACAATAGCAGTGCTGTGGTGGCTAGAGCAGAGGACTTCAAAGCATGAGGTCCCTGCCATTGTTTGTGCAAGGGTGATGTTCTGTTTCTCTTTCTCATGCTAATGAATAAATATTTTTTAAAAGTCAATATAGTCATCCAAAAAGTTTTCCTGCCTTAGTCTCTGATATCCCAGGTTCAGTTCCCGGAATGACCAATAATCCAGAGCTGAGCAGTGCTCTGGTTCAAAATAATAATAATAATGATTAAAAATGATTATTGAGGGAGCTGGGCAGTGGCAAGTGGGTAAAGCACACATGGCACAAAGCGCAAGGACTGGTGTAAGGATCCTGTTCAAGCCCCAGGCTCCTCACCTGCAGGGGGTTTGCTTCAAAGGAGGTGAAGCAAGCCTGTAGGTGTCTTTCTCCCCCGTCTTCCTTTCCTGTCTCGACTTTTCTCTGTCCTAACAATAGCGACAGCAATACCAATAATAACAATGATGATAATAAAACAACAAGGGCAACAAAAGGGGAAAAATAAAAAATAAAAAGTTTAAAAAATGGTTGTTGACAGATTTTTTAAGTTTCAGTTCTGAATACATCAATCAATTAAATTAAATATTTAACAGAATATTTTTTATGGATATATATTTTTTAATTTTTTAAAATATTTTTTATTTTATTTATTCCCTTTTGTTGCCCTTGTTGTTTTATTGTTGTAGTTATTGTTGTTGTTGTCGCTGTTGGCTAGGACAGAGAGAAATGGAGAGAGGAGGGGAAGACAGAGAGGAGGAGAGAAAGATAGACACCTGCAGACCTGCTTCACCGCCTGTGAAGCGACTCCCCTGCAGGTGGGGAGCCGGGGTTCGAACCGGGATCCTTATGCCGCTCCTTGTGCTTTGCGCCACCTGCGCTTAGCCCGCTGCGCTACAGCCCGACTCCCTTAACAGAATATTTTTAAAGTGACATTAAAATTACTTATGAGCTGGGGAGACAGCATTCAGGTTATGCAAATAATCTTTATGCCTGAGGCTCTGAGGTTCCAAGTTCAATCCCTAGCACCACCATAAATCAGAGCTGAGCAGTGCTCTGATAAAAGAAGGAGGAGGAGATGGTGAAGGAGGAAGAAGAGAAAGAGGCAAAAGAAAAGAAGATCTAACTTTTTTTTCCTTTTTGCTTAATCAAGATAGAGAAAACCAGATCATCTCTCTCACACATGGAATGCTGAGGATTAGGATTAGAATGCTGAGGACACAGGATTCAACTTGAGACCTCATGCTTCATACTTCCAAGTTCAGTGCTCAACTCCTTGTGCCACTACCCAGGTCCAGGAATCATTAAGTTTGAATAACAGGGGTGGGGGTTAGCATAATGGCTATGCAAAAAGACTTTCATGTCTGTGGTTCGGAAGTCCCAGGTTCAATCTCCTGCTCCCCTCCCCCCCATAAGCCACATCTAAGCAGTGCTCTGGTAAATAAATCAATGTGAATCACAGGACCTTTAAACTACTCTGCATACTGACTGGAAAACTTAAGTATCCCTGCTAATAGGAGTTCAAATCCAAGCATTTTAATTTCAGAGTCTTCAGATTTAGAAACTTTAGGAGATTTAAATTCTTTTTTTTTTTTTTTAACAACCACTTGTCAAAGCACCCATTGTGTGACAGGTATAATTTAGACTCTGAGGATACAGCTGTTGAAAGAAAAAAATATTCTGCCCTTATAAAGTTTATACCTTATGGAGCAGAGAATCAAACAAGTAAATATATGGTGTAGGTACTAAGAGTGTGAGAAAAATTCAGCAGCCCAAGAGAAGAGAAAGTGGGTCTTCTATCTCAGATCAGGAGGCCAGAAGGCTTGCTCTTTTTTAAAAGTATATTTAATTTTATTTATTTTGAATAGAGACACAGGTAAATTAAGAGGGAAGGGGGAGACATAGATAGATAAATAGATAGATAGAAGAGACACCTGCAACATTGCTTTCCACTTGTGAACCCCTCCCCCCAGGGGCTTGAACCCAGATTCTTGTATATCGTAACCTGTGTACTCTATCAGGTGCACCAGTCTGTCCTAGAAGACTTGCACTCTCTCTTTCTTATATTTTCCCCATTTTATTGGAGGATAATAGCTAACATTATAGTTGTTGACATATAGAAGGCCTGCTCTTATTAGATCGCATTTGAGCAGAGACCTGAATGAAGTGAGGCAATCGTGTGAATATTTATGGAAAGTCTTGCAGGCACAGGGGAACCAGTACTGTTTCTGAGGCAGATATTGTGGTCCAGCTGAGAACAGAGGGTTGTGAAGGTGTGACTGAAGCAGTGGCAGAGGGGGGAGTGGGGTGAGAGAGAAAGGCAGAGAGATAAGGGTGAGGTGTTCATGTAGGACCTTCCTGTGTAAGGCAAGGTAAGGGCAAGACCTTGGAATAATAGGATGACAATGTCCAGTATGGAGACAACAAATTCTTAGAATGTTGACTCCCATAACATACAAATGGCCAGATCTGGAAGTACTCACATGCCCAGCTATCAGCAGTCCAGGGACTTTAGACAAAAACTGTGGGCTACAGTCTCAGAGATGGGGAACATACACAAGGGGTTTTGATGTGGAACCCCAGACCCTTGGAGCTAGCTTGTAGATTTATCTCCTGGGCAAGTCCAATATTGTTCGTAAACGGAAATTGGATACCCATAGACCCCACCTTAATTCCTTGGCTGGGCCTAGAGAGGAGCGGGTTATTTCCAGGATTACAACTAATCAGTGGTAAAGCTTTCTAAAGAGTCCGGAGTCCTGGTCCCACTGATGCCTGTTCCCGTGGACGAGAAAGTTGGACACTCTGGATGAGGTCAGGGCTGCCTCCGAGTCTAGGCAGAGGACGCAGGTGGGATGCCATGCTTGATGGAAGGGGTGCTAGACCTCTTGTCTCCAGACTGGCCACATCCCTCCCTTCAACTCCCCTCAGCGCCAGCTGCGGCCAGCACCAGGGCGAGGGGACAGCTCCCGGCGCCCGTCGGGCCCTGGCGGGGCCCGACGGTAAATCCCAGCGCCCAAAGGGGCCCCTCCAGCTAGCCGTGTGTCCCCCACCTCCGCCCCAAGTCATTCGGGTCCTCCGGGTCAGGTCGCCCGCGGCGCGGCTAGAATGCCGAGGGGGAAGGGAATAGCTTCCTTTGTCTCCTTTGCTTCCTTCCCATCCCGGCTCTCCTGCGGCCTGGCGCAGAGGGGGACACCGGAGAAGGGAGCCCCCCCCAAAGGCCTTTGAGCTGCTCACCAGGCCCGAGCCTCCCCATACTCACTGCAGTGGGCGAAGACCGGCAGGACCTGCCCCATGGCCCCCCTCGGGCCTGCATCAGGACCCCCGCCCACTCCGGCCACGCCGCCCTGGGCTTGGGGCCGCGGGCGCTCATGTCCACCGCGCCCACGCCGCCGCCGCCGCCGCCGCCGCCATCCTCGCCGCCACCTCCTACGAGGCCGCTCCAGCAGCCGCCGCCGCCGCCGCCCTCTGCTCGGCTCGGCGGGGGCGGGCGGGGCCGCGGCGGGGAGAGCGCTGCAGCTCGGGCCCGGGGGCGGGGCCACGGGGCAGGCGGCGTCCATTCCGAGGGAGGACTAGGGGGCGGGGCTCCGCACCAGGGGGCGGGGCTCAGGGTGTAAGTTTCTGGGTCCACGAGGCTAGAGGGCGGTGACGAGGGCGGGGCTTACACGAAGGGGCGTGGCCTTAAGGGACGAAATGATCTTCCAAGGCCAAGGTGAAGGAACCTAGAGGAAGATCCTGAGAACGTGGACTTCAGGTGGGCTAGGGCGGCGCTAGGAGCTAGGGGTGGCGCTGAGGAGATGGTGGAGGTAGTCTACTACTCTGGGCTAGGTAGGCTGAACCTCAGAGAGAGTGAGAAAGGGGAGAGAAGTTTTGAGACAAGGAAAGGAGCTGACATATGCTTGAGGTTTAAACCAAATTAGAGGTGGGTGGGGTAAATCAGAGCCAGAAGTAGGGAGGCAGACTGAAGTGTTAGAGCACCAACTTGCCTGTCTGACCTTGGGACCTTAGAGGTCCCAAATTCAATCACCAGGCACCACCTTATGCTAAGGTGAGCAGTACTGTGGTCCTCTCTCTCCCCTGCTAAGTCCTAATACATACATACACACACATACATACATACATACACATACATACATACTTAAATGAAATACGGACAGGCTTTGGAAGCGGCTCAGTGGATAAAGCGATGAGCTACCCAGGCGTCATGGGGTCCCCAAGTTTGATTACTCTGGTTCTCTCTCGTATCTCTTTAGTAATTTTTAAAAATTTGTTACCTTGGAAAAACTTAAGATGCTCTTTAGAGAAACTGCTAAATTTGCTGCCTATAGAGGAAATGAGGGGTCTAGGTGGTGGCACACCTGGTTAAGCACGCACATTACAGCATGCAAGGGCCCAGGTTCAAGCTCCTGGTCCCCATCTACAGGGGGAAAGCTTCACGAGTGGTGAATTAGGACTGCAGGTGTCTCTCTGTCTTTTTCCTTCTCTAGCTCCCCTTCCCTTCTCAATTTCTGTTTCTATCCAATAATAAATAAATAAAATATATTTTTAAAAATAAAGGAAATGGGGGGGATGACCAGGGAAGCAATGTAGCCCATACAATGGGCATAACTTGGAGAGAGGAAACTCCTTTGACTAGTATGAGTGGTTTCTGACCTTGTGTTTGAGGAGTATTTCCAAGGGGCTAAGACTGAAACAGAACCTGAACGGTCTCAAAGAGCAGCCGAACCCAGGACTGGGCTCAGGAGTTTGCACAAAGGTTTTTGCTGGGCATCCAAAACCAAAGTCTTGTGGTGAGAACTGTGTTTCTGGAGTTGATTCCCCCCGTAACGCTGTATTCTTTTGTGACTCAGTGGCCTTTTCCTTAAATTGGAGATGACATAAACTATAGTGTAACAGATGCCAAGTGCTAGTTTGCTACATTATTTTTCCCTCATCCGGATCCCATCCATATCACTGCAGAAAAGGGACTGGGCAGTGGTGCACCTCGTTAAGTGTATATGTTACCTACCATGTGCAAGGACCAGAGTTCAAGCCTCCAGTCCCCACCTGCAGGGAGGAAGCTTCATGAGCGGTGAAGCATTGCTACAGGTCTCAGTCTCTCTCCTTTCAATTCTTCTCTGTCCTATTAAATAAAATTTAAAAGACGGGGGAGGGGGTAATGGCCATTGGGAAAGTACATTCGTTGTGCTGGCACGGAGCCCCAGGAAAAATCCTGATGGCAACCAAAGAACGAGAAAAACAAATTTAAAAAGAAAAAAAAAGATGCAGATGAGAGGAGACCCAGGAGTCCAGTCCCCTCTAGCGACCAGACCAGAGTGCAGGTCAAGGGCATGGGAAATAGATTTAAGTGGCTTATTTTCTCACAGCAGAGGAAATTAATGTGTGTCTGTGTGTGGGCATCAGAGAGAGAGTGGGAGAGAGGGAGAGAGGGAGAGAGAGAGAGGGAGAGAGAGAGAGCAGGTGCAGCAGGTGGAGTCTTTGGGATCCCAAGATAGAAGGATGGCGGCTCTTACCCGCCTGTTGGAGCGTCTCTTCTGGCCAGCTCCAAAGGGAGAGGAAGAGGAGGGAGGACTCCGGACTCAGGGTGGACCTCAGCTCCTCCTAGACTCCCCGCGCTGTGCCCAGCGGCCTCACGGGGGTGCGTCTGCGCCCGGGGACCTGCGCTTCGGGGCGAGCTGCGCGCAGGGCTGGCGGGCGCACATGGAGGACGCGCACTGCGCCTGGCTGGCGCTGCCGGGGCTGCCCCCGGGCTGGGCTTTCTTCGCGGTCCTCGATGGCCACGGCGGGACGCGCGCTGCGCTCTTTGGTGCGCGCCACCTGCTGGGCCACGTGCTGGAGGCGCTGGGACCCGCGCCCCGCGAGCCCGAGGGCGTGTGCGGGGCGCTACGGAGCGCCTTCCTGAGCGCGGACGCCCGCCTGCGCGCGCTCTGGCCCAGAGGCCAGCCCGGCGGCTCCACGGCGGTGGCGCTGCTCGTCTCCCCGCACTTCCTGTACTTGGCGCACTGCGGGGACTCGCGCGCCATCCTGAGCCGCGCAGGCGCCGTGGCCTTCAGCACCGAGGACCATCGTCCCGTGCGGCCGCGGGAACGCGAGCGCATCCACGACGCGGGCGGCACCATCCGCCGGCGGCGCCTCGAGGGCTCGTTGGCCGTGTCTCGGGCGCTGGGTGACTTCGCCTTCAAAGAGGCTCCCGGGAGGCCCCCGGAGCTGCAGCTGGTTTCTGCCGAACCCGAGGTCACCGCCCTGGCCCGCGGGGCTGAGGACGAGTTCCTGCTGCTGGCCTCTGATGGCGTGTGGGACGCCATGACTGGCGCGGCCCTGGCGGGGCTGGTGGCTTCGCGGCTCCGCCTCGGCCTGGCCCCGGGAGCTCGTCTGCGCGCAGCTGCTCGACACATGTCTGTGCAAGGTTCAGGGGCGCGGCGTCTCCCCGGAAGTACACGTGGGATGGGCGCCGCGCGGGGGCGCACATGTTCCCATGCACAGAGACCCGGGTTCGAGCCCTCGTCCTCACCTGCAGGGGGAAAGCTTCACAAGTGGTGAAGCAGGGCGGCTGGTGTCTCTTCTCTCTCTCTTTTAATTATCTTATTTATGCAATAGAAATAGCCAGAAGTCGAGAGGGCAGATACAGAGGGAGAGAGACAGAGACAGCTGCAGCCCTGATTCAGCATTTGCAGAACTTACCCCCCTGCAAGTGGGGACCAGGAGCTCGAACCCGGGCCCTTGCACAGTTAACATGTGCGCTCAAATAAGTGCGCCACCACCCGGCCCCTCTCCCTTTAAATTTATTATTACTGGATAGAGACAGAGAGACACCTTCCTCCCTGCTTCACCCCTCGTGAAACTTTCTCCCTGCAGGTGGGGGCCAGGGGCTTGAACCCAGGTCCTTGCGCATGGTAATGTTTGTGTTCAACTAGCTACTCCACTGCCTATAGCCCCTGGGAGGAATTTTTTTTCCTTTTTTTGTATTTATTTTATTTATTCCTTTTTGTTGCCCTTGTTTTATTGTTGTAGTTATTATTGTTGTTGTCGTTGTTGGATAGGACAGAGAGAAATGGAGAGAGGAGGGGGAGACAGAGAGGAGGAGAGAAAGATAGACATCTGCAGACCTGCTTCACCGCTTGTGAAGCGACTCCCCTGCAGGTGGGGAGCCGGGGGCTCGAACCGGGATCCTTATGCCGGTCCTTGTGCTTTGCGCCACCTGCGCTTAACCCCCTGCGCTACAGCCCGACTCCCCCTGGGAGGAATTTTTTTTTTCCATATATTTTTTTTTTTAGAAATTTTTTTTTTATTAAAGAAAGGATTAATTAACAAAACCATAGGGTAGGAGGGGTACAACTCCACACAATTCCCACCGCCCAATCTCCATATCCCACCCCCTCCCCCGATAGCTTTCCCATTCTCTATCCCTCTGGGAGCATGGACCCAGGGTCATTGAGCTTTGCAGAAGGTAGAAGGTCTGGCTTCTGTAATTGCTTCCTCGCTGAACATGGGCGTTGACTGGTCGGTCCATACTCCCAGTCTGCCTCTCTCTTTCTGGGAGGAATTTTTAAGAGGAAGGATGTGATCTTTTGGATTGGGATAGTTGCGGGACAAATGAATGAGCCCTGTGGTTTGATTTGTGACAGAAATAGTGGGAGGAGCTTCGGGAGGTGGGCGTGTCCCTCGTGGTGGGGGCGGGGCTAGTGCCCGGAGGGCGTGGTCGGTCCTAGTGAGAAGACAGTTTAAATGGGCAGGTGGGCGGAGCTTGAGGACTATGAGCTTGAAAAGCACAGGGATTGCTGGGGATCTCTACTTAGGAAGATTTTAGCACTGTCCCATAGGACTCTCTTTCTCCACCTTCTCCAGGGCAGCCTGGACAACATAACCTGCATCCTAGTCTGCTTCCCGGGGGCCCCCGGGCCTTGTAAGGAGGCGATCAAGAAGGAGAAAGAGCTGGATGCAGTCCTGGGCCACAGGGTTGCAGGTGAGCAGGTCCCGACAGGCCATGGGATGGGTGGTCGGCCAAGGGGTTTCCTCCATAACTTTTGCCTCCCCTGCGCCCCATCCCAGAGCTGTGTGCCTCTGCTCAGGAACCCCCCAGCCTAAATGAGGTTTTCAGGACTCTGATCTCTGAGGGCATCCCAAACTTACCTCCTGGAGGGGGCTTCTACTGCAAGTGAGTCAGGGTGAAGGGGGTGAAGTGAGGGGAAGGGTGCAGGAGGAGGGTCCCCCTCCTGAGGGCTTTCCTTCGCTCCCCAGGGCCACAATCATCTCTGAAGCTTATTCTCAACTCCGCCAGGCCTCAGGAGAGTGCTGAGAGGTGAGGACCCTGTGCACTGGAATATTTCTCTTAGAAAATAGAATGTGTGTGTGTGTGTGGGGGGGGGTCAGGCGGTAGCGCAGCAGGTTAAGCGCAGGTGGTGCAAAGCACAAGAACCAGAGTAGGGATCCTGGTTGGAGCCCTAGCCCCCCACCTTCAGGGGAGTCGCTTCACAGGCGGTGAAGCAGGTCTGCAGGTGTCTATCTTTCTCTCCCCCCTCTCTGTCTTCCCCTCCTCTCTCCATTTCTCTCTGTCCTATCCAACAACGAACGACATTATCAACAACAATAATAACCACAACAAGGCTACGACAACAAAATGGGGGGAAAAAAAAGAAAATAGAATCGGGGGCAGGCAGTGGCTCATCTGGTTAAACGCACATATTACCATGCACAAGAATCCGGGTTGAAGCTCCCACTCTCCACCTGCAGGAATAACACTTTATAAGCAGTGAATCAGGTCTACAGTTGTCTTTGTCTCTCTCTCTCTCTTTCTATCTCCCCATCCCTCTCAATTTTCTTTTCTGTCAAATAAAATAGAATATGTATATTCAGCGGCACAGTGGGTAGTGTTGTTCTCTCAAGCTTGAGGCCCCAAGTTCAACACCTGGCATTGCATGTGCCACAGCAATCATCTGGTTCTTTCTCTTTCAATCCTCCATTAATGATTAAATATTTTTATATTTATTTATTTTCCCTTGTTGTTGCCCTTTTTATTGTTGTTGTAGTTATTGTTGTTATTGATGTTGTAGCTGGATAGGACAGAGAGAAATGGAAGAGGGGAAGACAGAGAGGGGAGAGAAAGACACCTGCAGACCTGCTTCACCGCCTGTGAAGCGACTACCCTGCAGGTGGGGAGCATGGCGTTCGAACAGAGATCCTTACGCCGGTCCTTGTGCTTTGTGCCACGTGTGCTTAATCCTCTGCGCTACCGCCCGACTCCCAATGATTAAATATTTTTAAAAAGAAGAATCTGTTTAACATTATAGCACAGGATTTGCATGGCTGAGGGCCCATGTTCATTCTCTAGCGCCATATGCCAGAGCTGAGTAGTGCTCTGGTCTCTCTCAAAAGTAATTTTCTAAAAAAAAGTTATAGGGAGTCGGGCTGTAATGCAGGGGGTTAAGCGCAGGTGGCGCAAAGCACAAGGACCGGCATAAGGATCCCGGTTCGAGCCCCCGGCTCCCCACCTGCAGGGGAGTCGCTTCACAAGCGGTGAAGCAGGTCTGCAGATGTCTATCTTTCTCTCCTCCTCTCTGTCTCCCCCTCCTCTCTCCATTTCTCTCTGTCCTATCCAACAACGACAACAACAATAATAACTACAACAATAAAACAACAAGGGCAACAAAAGGGAATAAATAAAATAAAATAAAATAAAATAAAATAAAATAATTAAAAAAAAGTTGTGGGGGGTGGAATCACTCAAGGCCCTAGTCAGGGAATCCTGGGATTTCCACACAGATATGTTGGGCCTAGACCTTTATCAAATCCCTCTCTCCACTGTCACTGGTCATCTCCATCAGGAGTAGACCCTCTTGTGGGCCTTTATAGGCCCTTGCTCTCAGTGTGGGTCAACATTGGTAGGGAGTGTCCCATTCTCCAAAGGAAGGTTGGGTCAACACATATGCCACTCAAGGAAGACGGGTCTGATAATGAGTGTAGCCTGGAATGTATCTAGCTGTGACCACAGAATGCAAGCTCAGCCCTACAAGGATGCAGAGGTTACACAGGCTCCTGTGCTGAATATGGGCTCCAGATCTAATCGATGGGGTTACAGTTAACAGTATTTATATTTTCCCCATATTTGGGAGCTACTCTCTTCCCTGATCCAGCTTTTTAGTCCTATTTTCAACTCTGACACTGTCTCCCCAGACAATACCTTTAGCCCATCTGCATGTTAGCTGTCAGGCTCAGGCAAAAACTAGTAAAGTCATGAGCACCTTGGAATGTACCTAAAATAGACATACTAGCCTTCTGCAAAATGGAGACCCCCAAGTATCATTCGCTACAGTCTTACCTTTATATTCCTGATTAGTAAATAATTTGTTCTGCTTTATATCTTAATGATTTTTCAGCCACCAAACTGCAGATGCTACCATGATGTCAACCTGACTTCCCTGGGCAGACAACCTCACCAATGTGTCCTGGAAACCCACCTCCCTAGATCCCTGCCCCACTAGGGAAAGATAAGTACAGGCTGGGAGTATGGATCAACCTGTCAACATCCATATCCAGCAAAGAAGCAATTACAGAAGTCAGACCTCCCACCTTCTGCACCCCACAATGATCTTGGGCTCTCAGAGACATAAAGAATAGGAAAGCTTCCAATGGAGGGGATGGGATACAGAACTCTGGTGGTGGTAATTGTGTGGAAATGTACACCCCTTATCCTATGGTCTTGTCGATCATTATTTAAAAAGGGGAGTGGTGGGAGTCGGGCAGTAGCGCAGTGGGTTAAGCACACGTGGCGCAAAGCGCAAGGGTCGGCTAAGGATCCCGGTTCGACCCCCCGGCTCCCCACCTACAGGGGGATCCCTTCACAGGCGGTGAAGCAGGTCTGTAGGTGTCCTTCTCTCCTCCCGTCTTTCCCTCCTCTCTCCATTTGTCTCTGTCCTATCCAACAATGACAACAATAAAAATAAATAAATAAATAAAATAAAAAAGGGAGTGGTTTTAGCAACGTAGCTCACTTGACTAGTATATGACCCATTTTTGAACCCCCACCCCCAAGTTAAGAAAGCTTTGGCTTGTGGTCCAGGAGGTGGCGTAGTGGATAAAATGTTGGTCTCTCAAGCATAAGGTCCTGAGTTCAATCACTGGCAGCACATGTACCAGAGTGATGTATGGCTCTTTCTCCTATCCCTCTCATTAATAAATAAATAAAATATTTTTTAAAAAAGAAAGCTTTGGCTCTGTGATGTTTTTCTGGGTTTTGTTTGTTTGTTTTCATTACTGGGGCTTCACTCTAAGCTGACTGACTTTTTCCCATAGAAGGATCAGGACAGGGAGTCGGGCGGTAGCTCAGTGGGTTAAGTGCATGTGGCACAGAGCGCAAGGACCAGCTTAAGGATCCCAGTTCGAGCCCCCGGCTCCCTACCTGCAGGGGAGTTGCTTCACAGGCGGTGAAGCAGGTCAGCAGGTGTCTGTCTTTCTCTCCCTGTCTCTGTCTTCCCCTCCTCTCTCCATTTCTCTCTGTCCTATCCAACAACGACATCATCAACAACAACAATAATAACTACAACAACAATAAAAAAAAATAAGGGCAACAAAAAGGAAATAAATAAAAGAAGGATCAGGACAGAGGCCCACCAAGTAGCTCACTTGGAGAGTAGACTGCTTTGCCAAGTGCAGGGCCGAGGCTAGGGCCTGGCCCCCACCATAGTGGAGGAAGCTCCAGTTCTATGTTATCATCCTCTCCATCTCTGCCTTCCTTTTATCTTTTTGGTTATCTCCAGGACTTTACCACTTCGGGCTGACTTTTTCAGATAAAGCCAGAGAGATAGGCAACAATGACAGACAAAGCAAATGCACTAGTCAAGTGAGCTAGCTTGCTGGCTCTGTCTCTATCTTTTTTTTAAATTATCTTTATTTATGTATTGGACAGAGACAGCCAGAAATTGAGAGGAGGATGGGGAGATAGAGAGGAGTAGATAGAGAGACAACTGCAGACCTGCTTCACCACTGGCAAAGCTTTCCCCCTGCAGGTGGGGACCGGGGGCTCGAACCTGGGTCTCTATCTTTCTATCTGGAAAAAGAAAAAGTCAGCCTGGAGCAGTGTAGCCTCAGTTCATACTAATAAATAAATACAGAGGTGGCCAGAAGAAAGCTCATCCAGTAGAGGGCACACTTTACCATGTGCAAGGACCCAGCTTTGAGCCCCCATCCTAATGTGGGAACATCACACAGAGGGATGGGTGTGTGTGTGTGTGTGTGTGTGTGTGTGTGTGTGTGTGTGTGTGTGTGTGTGTGTGTGTGTGTGTGTGTGTGTGTGTATGTGACAGAGAGAGAAAAAATCTGGTGTGTGTGTGGTCCAGAGGTGGTACAGTGGATAAAGCATTAGACTCTCAAGCATGAGGTCCTGAGATCAATCCCTAGCGACACATGTACCAGAGTGATGTCTGGTTCTTTCTCTTTTTCCTCCTACCTTTCTAATAAATAAAAAATCCGGGAGCCGGGCGGTAGCGCAGAGGGTTAAGCACACGTGGCACAAAGCGCAAGGACAGGCTTAAGGATCCCAGTTTGAGCTCCGGGCTTCCCACCTGCAGGGGAGTCCCTTCACAGGTGGTGAAACAGGTCTGCAAGTATCTTTCTCTCCCTCTCTCTGTCTTCCCCTCCTCTCTCGATTTCTGTCTGTACTATCCAACAGCTACGATAGCTATAACAATAGCAATAACAGCAACAAGGGCAACAAAATGGGAAAAATAGCCTCCAGGAGTAGTGGATTCATAGTGTAGGCACGGAGCCCCAGCTATAATCCTAGAGGCAAAAATAATTAAATAAGGAAATAAATAAATAAAATTAAAAAGAAAAAAGAAACCACAGTACCAAAATTTCCTCCAATTGTGTGTTGTGGTGGGGGTCGGGGGCTCAAACCTAGATGACAACCCATGGCAAAGCAGAAAAGTACCCAGGTGAGCTATTTTGCCAATGCCAATATATTTTTCTTCTCAGAGCTCTGCTCACCTTTGGCTTATGTTAGTGCTGAGGACTGAACCTGGAGCCTCAGGCATAAAAAGCTCTTTGCATAAATAACCATTATGCTATCTCCCTAGCCCTCAACCTCCTTTCTTGATGAAGAAATTGTGGCCAGAGGGGACAAGGAACTTGCTGGACATACCCATAAACCCTCAGTCCCAGCCCTGAAACACTGTTTCAGGAAAGATGGGTGTGTTTATGTTGTATGGTGTGTGTACACGGACACAGGAACAGAGAAGGGATTTCTTCCCCTCCAAAAAGAATGCTTTGCAGTGATCTGACAACATGCTTCCCCCTGCATGTAGGGGGAGGCAGAAAAAGCCCAGGAATGTCCATGACCAAGCCCTCATTGTACTGTAAAGAGCACAGGATCCCCTTCAAGACCAGGTTGTCTAAAGATTTCCAAACAGCGTGGGTGAAGCCACAAAAACTGAGGCCCAAGGGCTCAGGGACCGAGACAGCAGTTGCAAGGCAGTGGTGCAGAGGATGTAATTCCTAAGACTACATTAGAGGGGTTTGTGTTGGGGCTTTGTTTGTTTGTTTGTTTTGTTTTTTGAGTCTTGAGTGGCAGTGGCAGAAACCCCCAAGCAGGGAATTTACTGGGTCATGTAACTGGCAGCTTGGGGACTGGAGGCCTTATGGCGTGCAGTTGTCACGTGATGGCATCTGGAACCAGCTATTCGCTCCATTTGCTTTCTTTCTTTTCTTGATTTTTTAAAAATATTTTATTTATTAATGAGAAAGGAGGAGAGAGAGAAAGGCATCATTCTGGTACATGTGCTGCTGGGGATTGAACTCAGGAACTCATGCTTGAGAGTCCAATGCATTATCCACTGCACCACCTCCCACACCATGCTCCATTTGCTTTCTGGGGGCTTCACTGCCAGGCTCAAGCCCCCCAAGCCTACCCTTTCCCACAGCCTCTTCTCATTGGTTACTGTATGTCACATGATTAGCAATTTTGCTTCTGACCAGACTGAGGCCACATGCCCCCTCCTCCTGTTTGGGGTTGGGGCTCACTGCACCCACTCCTGATGGACTCAGAAATGCAGAGCAGGAGAAATGTGGTACAGTGGATGGAGGGCTGAACTCATAACATGAGAGCTCACGTTCGATGCCTAACATGCCATGTGTCAGAGTGATGCTCTGGTTCTCTCAATAATTAATAAGTAAATCTCTGAAGAGAGAGAGGTGGGGATTGTTGATCTTTCAAAGGAAAAAGGGTCTGGGGAGATAATAGACTGATTCTGCAAAGTCTCCCATACCTGAAGCTCCAAGGTCCCAGGTTCAATCTCCCACACTACCATAATCCTGAACTGAGCAGTGTTCTGGTAAAATACATAAAAATAAAACAAAACGACTGGGTCTTGGCCACCTAGTTGAGTGCACACAATACCATTCACAAGGACCAAGGGATGAAGCTTCTGGTCCCCACCTGCAGGAGGGGAAGTTCACAAGTGGTGAAGCAGGTCTGCAGGTGTCTCTTTCCCCCTCTGTCTTCCCCTCCTCTCTTGATTTCTCTCTGTCCTATCCAACAATAACAACCACAACAAGGGCAACAAAATGGGAAAACTAGCCTCCAGGAGCAGTGGACTTGTAGTGCTAGTACCGAGCCCTAGCGATAACCCTGGAGGAAAAAAAAAAATGGAAGTAGTGCTTCCAGATTCCAGAGGCATAGATAATGAAAAGCAAGGAGGGCTTCCTGTTGCTGTCCCCCTTGTATTCTGTTCTAGAAGGGCAGAAAGGGCCAAAGAAGCCCACCCCACCCCTATGCACTCAGGCTTGAAGTGGACTTGAAGGCCTGACTGCTGTCGTACTGTGGGGAGTTTGTAGTCAGCTGGGGCCTCAGGGGAACTATGGAAGAAAATCCTCCTTTCCTCAGCTCCACAGCTCAGCATAAGGAAGGCAAGTTGATGGAGGAACCCCAGAATGCTGATCCCCTACTACTTCCCTCTCCCAGACAGACTCAAGAAAAGGGAAATTCCATCCACCATCTGGAACCACCCCATCACTCTCCCCCCAAAGAAAAATACATGAAAAACCAAATGTTCTCTTCCCCTCTGGGTTTTCCTCTCTTTGGGGGAAAGGCAAGGGGAAGTTTTGGAGATTCTATTGTGTTTATATATATGTTTTCTCTTTTCTTTTCTTTCTTTCTCTCTCTTTTATTTTATTTATTTATTCCATTTTGTTGCCCTTGTTGTTTTATTGTTGTAGTTATTATTATTTTTGTTGTTGCTGTTGAATAGGACAGAGAGAAATGGAGAGAGGAGGGGGAAGACAGAGAGGGGGAGAGAAAGATGGACACCTAAGACCTGCTTCACCACTTGTGAAGCGACTCCCCTGCAGGTGGGGAGCCAGGGCTCGAACCGGGATCCTTATGCTGGTCCTTGTGCTTTGCGCCACCTGTGCTTAACCCGCTGCTCTACAGCCCGACTCCCTTTCTTTCTCTCTCTTTCTTTCTTTCTTTCTTCCTTTCTTTCTTTCTTTCTCTTTTTGCCTCCAGGGTTATCGGCTGGGGCTCAGTGCCTGCACTACAAATCCACTGATCCTGGAGGGCACTTTTCCCATTCTGTTGCCCTTGTTGTCACCCTGTTTTCAGATATGACAGAGAGAAATGGAGAGAGGAGGGGAAGACAGAGGGGAGAGAAAGATAGACACCTGCAGACCTGCTTCACCGCCTGTGAAGCAGATCCCCTGCAGGTGGGAGCTGGGGGCTCGAACCAGGATCCTTATGCCGGTCCTTGAGCTTTGCACCACCTGCGCTTAACGCACTGCACTACAGCCCGACCCCCCTTTTCTCTTTTCTTACCAGAGCACTGCTCAGCTCTGGCTAGTGGTGGTGCTGGGGGTAGAACTTGAGACCTTCAGTATTTCAGGCAGGGAGGTCTTCTTATGGAACCATTATGCTATCTCCCCCAGCCAAGTTGTATTTATAACTTAAAATACTTTTATTTTCCTCTGTGGAGAGCAGTCTGGAGAACTCTCAGAAGGCTAGAAATGGACCTACCCTATGATCCTGCAATTCCTCTCCTGGGGCATCCAAAAAGATCTGTGTACACATATATTCTTAGCAGCACAATTTGTAATAGCCAAAACCAGGAAGCAACCCAGGTGTCCAACAAAAGATGAGTGGCTGAGCAAGTTGTAGTATATATACACAATGGAATACTACTCAGCTATCAAAAATGGTGACTTCACTATTTTCAGCCCATCTTGGATGGAGCTTGAAGAAATCATGTTAAGTGAAATAAGTCAGAAACAGAAGGATAAATATGGGATGATCTCACTCTCAGGCAGAAGTTGAGAAACAAGATCAGAAGAGCAAAGACAAGTAGAACCTGAACTGGAGCTGGTGTATTGCACCAAAGTAAAAGACTCTGGGGTGGGTAGGGGGAAAAATACAGGTCCAAAAAGGATGACAGAGGACCTAGTGGGGGTTGTATTGTTGTGTTGAAAACTGAGAAATGTTATGCATGTACAAACTATTTTTTTTAATAATTTATTTCTTTATTGGGGAATTAATGTTTTACATTCAACAGTAAATACAATAGTTTGTACATGCATAACATTCCCCAGATTCCCATTTAACAATACAACCCCCACTATGTCATTCATCATCTTTCATGGACCTGTATTCTCCCCACCCATCCACCCACCCCAGAGTCTTTTACTTTAGTGTAATACTCCAATTCCATTTCAGGTTCGACTTGTGTTTTCTTTTCTAATCTTGTTTTTCAACTTCGGCCTGAGAGTGAGATCATCCCATATTCATCCTTCAGTTTCTGACTTATTTCACTCAACATGATTTTTTCAAGGTCCATCCAAGATCGGTTGAAAACGGTGAAGTCACCATTTTTTACAGCTGAGTAGTATCCCATTGTGTATATATACCACAACTTGCTCAGCCACTCATCTGTTGTTGGACAAACTATTGTATTTACTGTTGAATGTAAAACATTAATCCCCCAATAAAGAAATAAAAAATTACTTTTCTTTTTTCATTTATGGGACTTCACTACTCTAGGCTGACATTTTCAGATAGAAAGAGACAGTGACCCAGGTGGTGGTGCACCTGGTTAAGCACACACATTACAGTATACAAAGACCTTGGTTTAAGACTCTAGTCCCCACCTGCAGGGGGAAAGCTTCATGAGTAGTGGAGCAGAGCTGCAGGTATCTCTTTCTCTCTCTATCTCCCCTCCTCTGTCAATTTCTCTCTCTGTCTCTATCCAATAATACATAAATAAAAATACAATTAAAATTGTGTTAAAAAGAGACAGAGGCCCAGTGGTGGTGCACTTGGTACAGCACACATGTCACCATGCTTGAGGACAAAGGTTCAAGTTCTCAGTCCCCACTTTCAGCAAGGAAGCTTCACAAATGGTAAGGCAGTGCTGCCCATGTCTGTTTCTCTCTTCCTCTATATTTTGGTCTCTCCCCCTCTATCAAAAAGTAAAATGGGGTGGGGTAGACAGCATAATGGTTATGCAAAGAGACTCTCATGCCTGAGGCTCCAAAGCCCCAGGTTCAATCTCCTGTACAATCAAAAGCCAGAGCTGAACAGTGCTCTGGTAAAAAAAAAAAAAAAAAAAAAAAAGGAAAGAAAGAAAGAAAAAGAGGAGTAAGGCCAGAGCACTGCTTAGATCTGGTTTGTGAAGGTGCTAGGGATTGAATTTGGTACCTTGGAGTCTCAGGCATGAAAGTCTTTGTATCATAGCCATTATGATACTGCCCATGCCCCAGTAATTTTTTTTTTAAGATTTATTTATGATAAGAGAGAACCAGAGCATCACTTATGCACGTATGAGGTAAGGACCCAAATTCAGGATGTCCTTGCATGCCAGTCCAGTGTTTTAGCCATCTCCAGTCAACTTCACAATAATTCAAGATTACTAATCATACCTAACATCAAGTATATACCATGTAAACAGTTGTGTTGCTGCATTATTTAGGGAACAATGACAAGAAAAACAGTGTAATAAGAAGGAAAAAAAAATCTCTAGGACCAGGGCTTGGAGATGGTTCCCCCAAAGAGTTCAACACTTTACCATGTGCAAGGATCTGTGTTCAAGCCCCCCGCCACCACATGGGAATACCACACAAAAGGGGATCGTGATCCATGCTGTGGTGTCTCTCCCTCTCTGCCTCTCCCCAAATAAAGAAAAAATAATAATAAAACCACTGGGAGAGGTGGAATCATCAGGTGCAAAGCTCCAGTGAAAACTCTGGCCTAGGAGGTGGGGCAATGGATAAAGCCTTGGACTCTCCAGCATGATTTCCTGAGTTCAGTCCCTAGCATTGCATGTGCAGGAGTGATGTTCTGGTTCTCTTTTTACTGCTCATGAGTGAATAAAACTTTTTAAATATATTTATTTATTTATTAATGGATAGAGACCGAGAGAAGCTGAGAGGGGAGAGGGAGAGATAGAGAGGGGGAGAGGCAAAGAGACACCTGCAATTCTGCATCACCACTTGTGAAGCTTTCCCCCTGCAGATGGGGACCAGAGGCTTGAACCCTGGGTCTTTGTGCGCTGCAATGTGTGCACTTAACCAGTTGTACCAGCACCTGGTCCCTTAAAACTTTTTAAAAGATTTATTACAGGTAAATTCTAGCAGTAAATAAATAAATAAATAAAAGGCATACATACCATACGACACAGAAGACTTAAACACAGATGAACAGGCTTCCCATCATTACTTCATTGGATTCTCAGACGCAGAACCTGAGGATATAGATGGCTGCCTGTGCCTGGAACCAGAAGCCCTGCTGAGATCCCTGCTCCTTCCCTGTGTGTTTCGGGCACCTGTGCTGCATTTGCAAAGAACAGATAAAGTCATCCTCAGACACTGCTGGGAGATAGCACAGCGGTTTACCCAACAGATGCTTATGCCTAAGGCTCCCAGATTCAATCCCCAACACCACCACAGTCCTGAGCTGAATAGTGGTCTGGTTAAAAAAAAAAAAAAAAAAGTCAGTGGCCCCAAAGAAGGTACAAAACATAAAGTGTTGAAAACTCATGTATACGGGGTCAGGCAGTAGCACAGCAGGTTAAGCGCACATGGAGCTAAGCACTAGAACCGGCATAAGGATCCTGGTTCGAACCCTGGCTCCCCACCTGCAGGAGAGTCGCTTAACAGGTGGTGAAGCAGGTCTGCAGATGTCTGTCTTTCTCTCCTCCTCTCTGTCTTCCCCTCCCCTCTCCATTTCTCTCTGTCCTATCCAACAACGACGACAACAACTACAACAACAAACTGGCAACAAAAGGGAAAATAAATAATAATAAAAAAATTAAAAAAAAAACCTCATGTATAAAGCCCCAAGTTCAATCCCCAACATTGAGTATACCAGAGTGATACCCTGCTTATCTCTCTCTCTCTTTCTCTCTTCTATAACTAGATAAGTAAATAAACATTTTTAAATGTTATTCAGGCTGGGGAGAAGCACCTGGTAATGCAAATGACTCTCATGCCTAAGACCCTAAAGGTCCCAGGCTCAGTCCCCAGCACATCATACGCTAGAACTGAGCAGTACTCTGTTGTCTCTGTATTTTTATCTCTTTTATTTAAAAAAAACCATAAACTAAAACGTTTTTATTCGTGTCTTTTTTTTAAGTTTTATTTATTTATTTTCCCTTTTTGTTGCCCTTTTTTTTTTGTAGCTACTATTGACGTTGTTGTTAGATAAGACAGAGAGAAATAGAGAGGGGAAGACAGAGAGGGGGAGAGAAAGATAGGCACCTGCAGACTTGCTTCACCGCCTGTGAAGACTCCCCTGCAGATGGGCAGCTGGGGGCTCCAATGGGGATCCTTACACTTTGCGCCATGTGCACATAACCCGCTGCACTACTGCCCAACTCCCATTTATGTCTCTCTCTCTCTTTTTTTTAGCAGGCAATACGGTAACTTGGTTTGGGGCCAGCAAAATAGCTCACCTGGAGAGTGTACCTGCTCTGTCATATATGTACCCAAGTTTGAGCCCATCTCCCACCACATAGGAGGAAGCTGTGGCACTGTGGTCTTTCCTGTTCCCCCTGTGTCTCTCTGAAAAAGTTATCCCACAGTAGTGGAACCTCAAATAGTATATATATGTATATGTCACCAACACACACATCCATCCATCCATCCATCCATCCATCCATCCATCCATCCATCCAGGGAAATAACAACAGCACTCTAGTTACTACCTTTGTGATTGGATGGTTGCTCTGGACAAGTTTCTGGGGAGATCTCTGAGGAGGAGGGGGCCAACTGAAGGGAAGAGCAGCTCAGTCTTTATCTGTAAAAGAACAAGGAGGAGAAGAAGGAAGGAGAAGGAGGAGAAGAAGAAAAGAGAGAGAGAAAGGAACCTCACGGGTAGTACGATCTCACAAGCATAAAGCCCCAGTGGGAAAAAAAGTGGGCAGAGGTAGATAGCATAATGGTTATGCAAAGAGATTCTCATGCCTGAGGCTCCAAAGTCCCAGGTTCAATCCCCTGCACCATGAAAAGCCAGAGCTGATCAGTGCTCTGGCAAAAAAAAAAAAAAAAAAAATCCAATAGACACTGGGCCCCTTTTGCTGCTGCTGCTTCCTCTACTGCTTCTCTCTTTTGTTTTTTGCAACTTTTTTTTTATTTCTTTATTGGGGGATTAATGTTTTACAGTTGACAGTAAATATAATAGTTTGTACATGCATAACATTTGCCAGTTTTCCACATAACAATACAACCCCCACTAGGTCCTCCGCTATCATGTTCCAGGGCCTGAACATCACCCACCCACCCACCCCAGAGTCTTACTTTTGGTGCAATACACCAACTATTTGCAACTTTTAAAAATGTCACAACTTGTGGTCCGGGAGGTAGCGCAGTGATAAGGCTTTGGGCTCTCAAGCATGAGGTCCTGAGTTTGATCCCTGGCAGCACATGTGCCAGAGTGATGTCTGATTCTTTCTCTCTCCTTCTATCTTTCTCATTAATAAATAAAATCTTAAAAAAAAATTTTTTTAATGTCAGAACTCGCCACCTGTAGTGAGGAAGCTTCATAAGTGGTGAAGCAGTGTTGCAGGTGTCTGTTTCTCCTCCTTCCTTCTCCAATTCTGTCACTATAAAACATTATATTTTATTTTTGTTTATTATTGGATAGAGACAGAGAGAAATTGAGAGAGGAGGAGGAGATAGAGAGAGAAAGAGTGACAGAGAGACACGTACAGCTCTGCTTCACCACTCATGAAGCTCTCCCCCTGCAGGTGAGGGTCAGGGGCTTGAATCTGGGACCTTGTGCACTGTAATGTGAGCGCTTAACCAGGTGTGCCACTGCCTGGCCCTACTATAAAACATTTTAAACAAATGTCAAAACGGTATCTGGGAAGGTGGCCCAGTGGTAAAGCACAGGACTTGGCATGTGAGGAGCTGAGTTCGAGCCCCAGCATCACTTGTGCCAGAGTGATGCTCTGATTTTCTCTCTCTCTCTTTTTTTTAGATTTTATTTATTTATTAATGAGAAAGATAGGAGAGAGAGAGAAAGAACCAGACATCACTCTGGTACATGTGCTGCCAGGGACTGAACTCAGGACCTCGTGCTTAAGAGTCTAGTGCCTTAGCCACTGTGCCACCTCCCAGACCACTGACTTTCTCTTATTAAATATATTAAAAAAAAAAAAAAGTAAATCAGGGGGTCGGGTGGTGGCGCGGTGGGTTAAGCGCACATGGTGCAAAGCGCCAGGATCCCAAACAGAAACGCAGTCACTCTAGTTTTAAGTAGCTATGTGAAAATACTATGCTAATTAGTCATCTGCTAACTATTCTTAAAGTAGAGGGTGGCTGGAAAATATGGACAGATAGTTCACTTGTGTCCTTTGGAATTCTCTCTAGAAATGGCCTCCTTAGTTCATTCTATTTTTATGTACTTTTTCTTTTAAATCTTTATTTATTGAATAGACAGAGACAGGCAGAAATTGAGAGAGAAGGGGAGATAGAGGTGGAGAGAGAGAGAGACACCTGTAGCACTGCTTTACCAGTTGTGAAGCTTTCCTCCTGCAGGTGGGGACCAGGGGATTGAACCCAGGTCCTTGAGCATTGTAATGTGTGCACTCAACCTGGTGCACCACCACTTGGTCCCTACCTTAGATTGTTCTTTGTTTTCTTTTCAGTGGGACTTCACAGCTCCAGGCTGACAGTCAGACAGAAAGAGGGACACAAGGGTGGAGGGTAGACAGCATAAAGGTTATATAAAGAGACTGTCATGCCTGAGGCTCCAAAGTCCCAGGTTCAATTCCCTGCACCACTACAAGCCAGAGCTAAATAGTGCTCTGGTGCAAAAAAAAAAAAAAAAAAGGGGGGGGGGAGAGACAGGGGCTCAGGAGGTGGCACAGACTGAGCATTGGATTCTCAAGCATGAGGTCCCGAGTTTGACTTCTGATATGAAATGTACCAGAGTAATGTTATGTTTCTCTCTGTTTCTCATTAATAAAGAAATCAGGGAGTCTGGCGGTAGTGCAGCAGGTTGAGTGCAGGTGGCACAAAGCGCAAGGACCGAGGTAAGGATCCCTGGCTCCCCACCTGCAGGGGAGTCACTTCACAGACGGTGAAGCAGGTTTGCAGGTGTCTATCTTTCTCTCCCCCTCTCTCCATTTCTCTCTGTCCTATCCAGCAACAATGACATCAATAACAACAATGATAACTACAACAATAAAACAGGGGCAACAAAAAGGGAGTAAATAAATAAATATTAAAAAAAAGAAATCAATCTTTGGTGTTGGGCAGTGGTGCACCCAGTAGCACTGCACATGTTACAGTATGCAAGGATAAGGTTCAAGCCCCTGGATCCTCCTGCAGGAAGGAAGCTTCACAAGTGGTGAAGCAGTGCTGCAGGTGTATTTTTTTCTCTCTCTCCCTATTTCTCCCCGCTCTCCTCCTCTTAATTTCTGTGTCTCTATCAAGAAGAAAAAAGTATGGAAAAGAAAATGGCTGCTGGGAGCAATGGATTTGTTGTGCAAGCACTAAGCCCCGGTGAGAACCCTGCTGGCAAAAATAGACGAATAAATAAATAATAAATTTTGACGTAGGAGGGGGGACAGCGGAACTCTCAAGCATGACGTCCCCAGTTTGATCCTGGTGCCCATGCACTGGAGTGGTGTTCTGGTTCTTTCTTTCTCTTTCTTATAAAAGAATAAATTTAAAAATAAAAAGGAACTGCAGCCCGGGAGGTGGATTAAGGCTTGGACTCTCAAGCACGAGGCCCATAGTTCGATCCCAGGCATGGTGTGTGCCAGAGTGATGCTCTGGAATTAATTAAAAGAGTGTCAGAACATGGCCTAAAGGATAGACAAAGGCTGACAAGGTTGAGTTTCACCTTCCAGGCAGCTGGGCTGGATTATGGTCGCTTTTACCTTTACACCTCGCACCCAAGAACTGCTTGGGCCCTGGGGGTTCACCAAGAGGACAAGACCCCAGGTTAACCTGGAAGACACCCAAACACTGTCTTGGGGCCTCAGTTTACCCGGTGTAGAGGAACAGAGGTGTTCCCAGGCTCAGCCCAGGACCCCGCCCCCCGGCCAGGTGGCGCCGGATGGGAGGGGCGTGGTCTCACGTGCCGTCATCGGGGCGGGGCCTGCGGGTCAGGGTGCGGAAGCGGTGGCCGCGATCCGAGCACCCCGCCCCTGCGACCTGTGGGGGAGGGGGCTCCCCCTGACTTTGTGCTTCCCCCGCACTACTGGGTGACCTCAGCATCCTCGAGGGGGAAACTGAGTCTCAGTCGGTGGCGATGGGGTATGGGGGGGCTCCTTTCACCCAGGAACCCACTAGCCCATCCGCACCCACCCCCCAGCCCCCTGCGGCTGTGAATCAGCGGCCGGCCGCGCCCCCTCGGCCCACTTCCTCCTCACCTTCCATCCCGGCTGGGGGTCCCTTGTAGAGGAGGGGTACACACACACACACACACACACACACACACACACACACACACACACACACGCGCCACTCATACACAGACTGAGGAGGGGACACGATTAGAGACCCTATGCTTACGGGAGAGGGGGGGTCGATGGGTGGCTCCTCGCCTCCACCCCCATTCCAAATTGAACAAGATGCAAAGAAATAGAGAAGTCGTTGTGGGGACGCGGGCGTAGAGAAAAAACGGCACCCCCAGTGAGACCCCCCCCACTCTAAGAATTCCCATCGTGGGAGAGGAGGGATCTCCCCAATTTGGAGGGTGACCCCCAGCGAGCTCCCCCATGGTATCGCTTTGCGGCAGAGGGAAATAGCGGAAGTCTCGGGTTCCGTGTTGCTTCCCGTAGCTCCCTGCCCCCTTTACGCCTCACTCACCGCCCCCCACCCCACCCCCTGCCGCCTCGAGGTGCTTACGGCCCCTTTAAGGCGCGGGGCATTGTGGGTGCGGGGAGTGGAATTTTGGAACGAAATGTAGCAAAGAGAAGTACAGTAGTAAGAGTAACATCGCAGCCGCCGGCGGCCGAGGGGGCGCGCCGGGGAGGCACGCCGCACCCCTTCCCGCCGCGGGGACCCCGGATCCGAACCCTCCCAGGAGTGGAGGCGCCCGAGGGCCCGCCCCGGCCCCGTCCACCTTCCCCCCAGGAAGCCCGGCTCTATGGGGCGGGACCCGGGGAAAGACTGAGCAGCACCCAGCCAGCCCCGAACCCCCGAATCGCAAGCCGGGGAGCCCCAGGAGCACCCATCCCGTGGGTGCGCCGCCCGCCCGCCCACCAACCATGAGGTGAGCCCACCCCTAGCTCCCTGCAGCCCCTTCCCCCGGGCGCGGTCCCCGCCACACCTTTGTCCCCCTCCCCCAGCTCCCCGCAGCTGGGATTTTGGGGGACCCGGCACTGGGATCCTCGGGGTTGAAAGCCGGACCTGCCGGGGCCAGCACCCCCCTCCCATGTGAACCACTCCTCCCGGACTCGTAAGCTTTGGGGGAGGGGGCAGTGGTGCCGGTTAGGGTGCTGGTGGGAACCCTCAGGTCTGGGGGGGACGTGCTCCGAGGACTCCCGATTATTTAAGACTTTTTTATCCCCCCACCCCGGACCTGTAAATTGGTGTGGGCAGCGCCTGAAGCAAAGCTGGGATGCAGGCAGGGGGTTCAGACCCCCCCCCCCAAATCTCAACTCTAGATCTGGGAGGGTATATATATATATATATTTTTTTTTTTTTTTTTCCGGGGAGGGTATTTTTGGAGGTCTCTGGGTGCGAGATGGAGATTGAGATCTTGGTTTGTGGGGTGCCGCCTTGACGTGGCCCTGGGAAAAGTCTCCCCAAGTAGGACCTCGCTCTGTAACTTCTGGGGGGGTTACTTGCTCCCTAAATGTGTGTGTGTGGGGGGGTGGTTCTGATTCTGTGGGGGAGGTTGGACGGGCCGGACCCCGACGCAGCCGGTGTGTGTGTGGGGGGTCCGGTTGGGGCTCCCCTCCCCCGCCTCCTCGCTCCGCACCCACAATCTGCTCCTGCAGGCGGTGCCCGGCGCGGAGCGAGCGCGCGGTGCCCAGGGCGGCTCCCGGCCCGCGGCCAGCAGGGCGGCTTCTCCCCCACCTGCGCCACTGGGGAGGGGGCGCGGCAGCTGGAGGCGGGGGGCCTTTGTCTTCCTGACTCACCTGTCGAGACAGCTGGTGTGTGTGTGTGGGGGGGGCGGGCTGGGAGCGCCGTGGGCCGCCGGCTTTTTTTCCCACCGCTGCGCCTCTCCCTTCTCACCACCCCCCCTTTCATCCCGACCCTGGGGAGCTGTCGGGTTGGAGGAGGGGGCGCCGGAAAGCTTCAAGGTCACAGCCCTCTCTCTCCCTGTGGGACTCAGACTTCCCAGAGAGTTCCAGACACCTCGCCAGGAATTTAGTCCTGGGGTTGGGGGGTGGGGTGAACAGAAGTAGAGGGGTGTAGGGGACCCAGAGATTTTAGTCTCTAGCCGGCCCTTTCCGAAAACTCCTGGGCTCACCTGAGGGCAGGGCAATGCGAGTTTGGAGGGATCAGATGAGCAGCCTCCCCCCCACACCCCCCATAATCTCTCCCGTGGGACGGCAGCCTGACAATACTATCTCCCTTCCTCCACGCTCTGGGACTTCCTGCCCCCAGGCCCCCAAGCTGGGGAGGAGGCCCCTGGGGCGGGCGGGGGATTAACCCCCTGCTTTCCCACATCCTCCCTCATCCCGCCTAGCTTCGGTGACATCTGGGTGACATTCCCTGGCTGCTTTCTCATGTGAAGAAAAGCATTTGCTGGAAGAATTTGGGGGGGAGGGAAGTAACTATTGATACCCTCCAACTGCCCCCCTCCCCTCTTCTCAGATGTCCCAATTACCCTGCCATGGGGGGGGTCACAGCTCTGTTCCTTCTCCCTTTACTGTGTGCTTGTGTGTTCCCTTCTCTCACTGCCACCCCCCAGCCCCACCTCCTTATCCCCCCCCTCTTGTTTCCGGTCCCTGCACCGTGGAAGGCGGATGGCGGATGTCCGAGTTAGTGCTGCCTCACTCACTGTGAGACCTTAAAAGGGCAGGAGCGCTGCCTGGGCTGGCCTCCCATCCCCACCCCCCTGCCCTGAGGCCCTGGGGGTGGGGGGGGGGTATTATGCCTTCTTACCCCCCCTTCTGGGGCTGAGCAGAAGTTGAACTGCCCTCTGCCCCCCTCCAACCCCACCCTCAGAGGATGACTCCTACTGAGGTGGGGGGGGTCCTTCCCTATTGGTGGCCACACCCCACTTTCTGGAGATAGTAAACTAAGGTCCCCCTGTATTCAGCTAAAGAAATTGAGGCCCTGAGAAAGGAGAGACCTGGGGTTCCTGGGCTGTGCAGAGGGAGGGGAGACTGGGACCCTGGGGTTTCTGGCTGGTTTGCCTGGGGATAGTCTTTGGGGGGCAGTTGGAGTAGAGGATGTTAAGATGGAAAATTCCAAGATAATATTCTTTTTCCTCCCAGTTTGGCAAATATTTGTCTAGTGTCTGCTGTGTCCTGAGCTCTAAACTGAGATTGGGGAAAAGCCAGGGAGGAGGGCAGAGGTCTGGGATTCTCAGGGTGAAGGGGACACCAAAGGAATCCCAGTCCCTGTCTTTCCTCCTCCAGGAGGAGGGCTAACTAACAATCACTGGTGTTCATTCCTAACTGTAGTCAGGAAGTGGTCTCGGAGGTGGTGCAGTGGATAACACATTGGACTTTCAAGCATGAGGTCCTGAGTTCAATCCCCAGCAGCATGTGTACCAGAGCGAGGCTCCTCTTCCTCTCTCAACAATGAATCAATATCATTTTTTATAAGTAAGAAAAAGCAAAAATAATCAGAGACCTGCTCCAGAGTGCATGGCGGCTGTGCCAGGCACTGTGCTAGGAGCCTGATGCCATTCAACCCTCACAGTGGCTCTCAGAGACTGTCACCACTGTCCCCTTGACAGATGGGAAGGCTGAGGCTCAGCAAAAGCCACCAAATGGCCTGTGAAATCAATTAGAAATGCTGACCCTGGATTTGGACCTGGAACTGTCTCCAAACAATGGCACCATTAAAGAAAAAGGAATATAAAATCACAAAATGGACTTAAAAAAATATCACCTAGAAGGAAGCTAGAGTTTTGGACTCTCGGGCTTGAAGTCTGGAATTCAGTCTCCAGTACCACGTGTGCCAGAGTGATCTGGTTCTCTCTCCTCTTTTACTCTCTCCTTCTCTCCTGTATTCCTAAATAAATAAATAAAATCATCTTTCTTTCTTTCTTTCTTTCTTTCTCCAGAGTATTGCTCAGTTCTGGCTTGTGGTGCTGGGGACTGAACCTGGGACCTTTGGTGCCTCAGGCATGAAAGTCTTTACATCACCATTATGCTGTCTCCATCACCCCTAAGTAAATAAAAACTTTTAACAAACTTAAAGTAACCTGCAATCCATGTAGGACTGCTTAAAATAATGTACAGGAGCTAAAAGTGACCCAAGTAGGAACTTTTATCTTGCTTTCCTTTCTCTTTCTCTCTTTTCTCCAAGATGCATTTATTTATTAAAATGAGAGAGAAGATGAGACAGAGAACTGGTATCTCTCTGGTGATATGATACCAGGATTGAACTCAGGACCTCATGCACCCATGTTTGCTGCTCTGCACACTATGCTATCTCCTGGGCCACACACTTACCTTTCTGTTGTTCCCTTTGGGGAAGCTGAAGCTCAGACAGGAAGGGACTAGAGTGAGCCTGTATACAGAACCTAGATCTAGTTTCTTATCCAGGGCTATTTCAAAGATAATCTATAGTTTGGGAAAAGTAAGTGTGTGTGTGTGTGTGTGTGTGTGTGTGTGTGTGTGTGTGTGAGAGAGAGAGAGAGAGAGAGAGAGAGAGAGAGAGAGAGAGAGAGATGGGGCTGATCACAAGTTCTGTGGCATGTGGAAGGCATGGGGATAGTGGGGGGTGGGAGCTGAATGGGTGAAGGGAGGGCAAGCATCTTGTCTCAAAGGCTTGCATCAGCCAGAGTGACTCTGCTTGCTTGCCTCTGGTGGTAAGAAGCTCTCTCCTTGGCATTTTGAGTCTCCAGTTCTTCGTGTGAAGCCTGGGCCAAGTTCCAGGTCCTGAGTATAGGGCTTTGCTTATCTCTTGGAGTCTTTGCAGGGGTTACATTCTCTAACACTGGAAGCTCAGGCTACCAGGGGTGAAGCTAAACAACAAAGGGGGGACTTGAATGTGGGTTTCTTTCCTTTTTTTTCTGCCAGAGCATTGCTCAGCTCTGGTTTGTGGTGTTGCTGGAAACTGAACCTGGGACCTTTGGTGCTTTGGACATGAAAGTCTTTTGCAGGGGAGCTGGGCAGTGGCGCAGCAGGTTAAGCACACGTGGCGCAAAGAGCAAAGACCAACATAAGGATCCCGGTTCAAGCCCCTGGCTCCTCACCTGCAGGGGGTTTGCTTCACAGGTGGTGAAGCAGGTCTGCAGGTGTCTATCTTTCTCTCCCCCTGTCTCCCCACCTCTCCATTTCTTTCTGTCCTTTCCAACAACAATGACATCAATAACAACAACGGGCGGAAGGTAGATAGCATAATGGTTATGCAAACAGGCTCTTATGCTTGAGATTCCAACATCCCAGATTCAATCCCCCACACCACCATAAGCCAGGACTGAACAGTGTTCTGGTGAAAAATAATATAATAATAACAATGACGATAAACAACAAGGGCAATAAAAGGGAAAATACAATAAGTAAATAAATAAATAAATAAAAAGAAAGAAAGTCTAGGGGGTCGGGCGGTATGTCAGCAGGTTAAACGCATGTGCAAAGCACAAGGACCGGCGTAAAGATCCCAGTTCGAGCGCCCGGCTCCCCACCTGCAGGGATCACTTCACAGGCATTGAAGCAGGTCTACAGGTGTATTTTTCTCCCCCCCCTGTTTTCCCCTCTTCTCTCCATTTCTCTGTCCTATCCAACAATGAACGACAACAACAATAACCGCAACAAGGCTACAAGGGCAACAAAAGGGGGGGGGGAATGGCCTCTAGGAGCAGCGGATTCATGATGAAGGCACTGAGCCCCAGCAATAACCCTGGAGGCAAAAGAAAAAAAAAAAAGAAAGTCTTTTGCAGAACCACTAATCTGTCTCCCTAGCCCAACTCAAATGTTCTTCTATCTACTGTGTGCTGGAGTTTTCCAGAAAGTGGAGCCCTATGGGGATAACCCAGCTCTGAGTGGGCTAAGGATTTAAGCTCTCTGGAGTCCGGTGAACGCTGTCTGTCTCGGTCTCAGTCTCTTTGTCAGGCTGTGGGGTTTTTCTATGCCCAGTTTTGCCTGGTTTATTATTATTCTTGAACTTAAGTGAATAATTGATTTCTAATGGGCCAGCAAGAGAGCTCACCTGGACAGAGCCCTTGCTTTGTCATGCTCAAGACCCAGGCTCGAACCCAGCCCCCACTGGCCTGAAGGAAGCTTCAGTGCTGTGGTCTCTGCCTTATTCCCTTTGTCTCTGTCTCACTCTCTCTGAAATAGGTTGGCTCAAACCAATGAAGCCCAGGTGACAACAGATTTTATTGTTTTAATGTTGCTCTTTTTAAAATTTTTATTTTCCCTTTTGTTGCCCTTGTTTTTTTTTTTAGTTATTGTTGTTATTGATGTCATCATTGTTGAATAGGTCAGAGAGAAATGGAGAGAAGAGGGGAAGACAGAGGGGGAAGAGAAAGATAGATTCACCGCCTGTGAATCGATTCCCCTGCAGGTGGGGAGCCGGGGGCTCGAGCTGGGATCCTTACGCCCAACTCCCATAATGTTTCTTTTAAAATAAGGACTACTGGGGGCTGGGTGGGTAGCACAGCAGGTTAAGTGCACATGGCGCAAAGTGCAAGGACATGCACAGGGATCCTGGTTCGAGGTCCAGGCTCCCCACCTGCAGGAGGGGGTTCCCTTTATAATCAGTGAAGCAGGTCTGCAGGTGTCTTTCTCTCCCCCTCTCTGTTTTCCCCTCCTCTCTCGATCTCTCTCTGTCCTTTCCCACAATGACAATAGCAATAACAACAATAAGAACAACGACAACAGTATTCAAAAAGGGGCAACAAAAGGGAAAACAAATAGCCTCCAGAAGCAGTGGATTCATAGTGCAGGCACCGAGCCCCAGCGATAACCCTGGAGACAAAAATTAAATTAAATTAAATTAAAAACAAGGACTCCTAGATAGCCTAGTGGTTTTGCAACAGACCTTCAGGCCTGAGGCTTTGAGGTCCCAGCACCACCATCCAGAGCTGAGCAGCACTCTGTGTAAAGATGATGATGACAGGGCAACTTCCAGCCCATGGTTAAACAAAAAGGAAAAGAAAAAAAAAAAAAAAGGAGCAGGCATTTCAGATGAGTACAGAGTCTGAAATGTCCCTTTCTGTCCTCTCCCCCTGGGCCCCCAATGCCCCACTTGTGAATCTCCTGAGAAGACATGTAGCACCCCTCCAGGTGAGGGTGCATTTTGATCCTCCCTACCTCTTTCTTTCTTTCTCTTTTCCTTTCAGACCTCTGACATACACAGCTTTACGCTTTGCCTTTTAGCAATTTCAACTCTGCTGTCTCCTCTTCCACTAGTGAGGCAGAAAATCTGGGAGGACTGTGGTCCGGACCCCAGCCCCATTTCTTGCTGCTGTGTTACCTGTAGCTGGTGTACCTTCTCTGTGCCCAGAGTTCCTCCTCTGTCAAAAGGGAGATGCACCCGAGTCCCTGTCATTGGCTCACTGCTGGGGTCCCTGTGGAAACTGGCCTGAGTTCAGTACCTTAAAGTGTTGGGGAGCACAGCTAACCTGTAAATGACAACTGCAGTGATGGAGTTTCCCATTAAAAATAATTGACAGGTCCTAGGTTCAGCGCACCCCCCCCTGCAACCACTATAAGCCAGAGGTGTGCAGTACTCTGGTAAAATAAAAAAATAAAATAAAATAAAGAAAGAATAAAAAAAATTGACAGATGGTTAGAAAGTTTGGAGCACCTAATGTGTGCTGGGCACCATTCTAGGCCCTGGGGACACAGCAGAGAACAGAAAGGACAATAAAGTCCAGTTCTGGAAGGAACGGCTGCTATGGCATAAATATGAGATGTGAAATAGAAGGAAAAGAGCTTTTCCAGAGAAGGCAGTCCAGGAGGACTTCTTGCAAGAGGTGATGTTTACACAGAATCCTGAAAATGGTGAGAACCCGGGTAGAGGAAGGACGTGTGTCTGGAGGAAACAGCATGGGGAGGCCAATGGGGCTGGAACCACTAGTGAGCTGTGGGGAGGGAGGGAGGAGTTGTGACATGGAGGGAACTTGGCTTTTATTCTGTGGGAGCTTCCAAGAAGAGGATGGACACCATCTGACTTTTTTTTTTTTTTGGATAGAGACAGAACTATTGACACCTGCAGCACTACTTCACTACTTGTGAAGCTTCCCTTAATGCAGATGGGGACCAGGGGCTTGAACCTGGGTCCTTGGGCACTATAATGGCTATATTCAACCAAGTGAACCACCACCCAGCCCCCACCTGGCTTTAAAAAAAATGATTATTACTGGTGAAGCAGGGCTGCAGGTGTCTTCTCTGTCCCTCTCTATCATCCCCTTCCCTCTTGATTTCTGGCTGTCTCTATCCAGTAAATAAAGATCATTTTTAAAAAAATTAACAATGGTTATTACAATGTACTCATTGGACTGAGGAAGCAAGGTAATGGTTTTGCAAAAGGCTCTCACGCCTGAGGCTCCAAGTTCGACCACCTGGTCAGGGCTCTGGTCTTGGTCTCTCTCTTCTGTCTCTCTCATTAAACTCAGTTACTTATAAAGATCATTTATGAATGAGAAGAGAACCAAAGCATCACTCTGGTGTCTTGAATCCTGGACTTGGATCTAGGACCTCATGCTAGAGTGTCCAGCACTTTATCTATTCTGCCACCTCCCTGGCCTCAGCAACCTGTATTTTCACTGGATTCTGCTATAGGTGCTGCAGCGAGGACTGACAGGGAGTGGGGGTCATTTAGCCAGTGCTCCACTTTCCTGCCAGGCCAAGGACTCAGCAGGGCAGGGCCCATTGGCAGAGCAAAGTGCAGCCGGGCTGAGGTGGCAGCAGGCCTGGGCGTGTGGCCAGAATCTGTCTGCCCCGCCTGGGCGTGGGTGGCAGGTATGGGCGAGGCTGTAACCCTGCCCCACCGGGGGCCTGGGGAAGCAGGCAGAAACAACCCCCCTCCCCACCAAGGCTGGAAATAGCACCTGCTGTTTGGGTCGGGCCCACGCAGGCTCTCGTGGTTAAGGCTTGTGGACTTGAGAGCCACGCAGCCTGGGTAACAGTCCTTGGCTGGTGACTTCCTTTGCAACTTCCTGTGTGACCATGGGAAAGTCTCTGAGTCTCTCTGTTTGCCCTTCTGAGGATGAACTTGCACCTGTCTCTGTAGGGAGAGTAAAATGAGTGACTGAGGGAAGGACGAGAGGCACAGGCTGAAGTGAGGTGTCCCCATGGTGTTAATCTGGGGTGGGGGGAGGCTTGGGAGAGAGCACAGTGGTTAGAAACTGTCATGCCTGAGGCTCTGAGATCCCAGCTTCAATCTCCAGCTCCTCCGTAAACCAGAGCTGAGCAGGGCTCTGGTTTTTCTCTATCTTTGTATGTGTCTCTGATTAAGATATTGATAAAACAAATAAAAAATATTTTATACATATTTTTATTGTAGTTGTTGTTATTGATGTCTTTGTTGTTGGGTAGGACAGAGAGAAATGGAGAGAGGAGGGGAAGACAAAGGGGGAGAGAAAGATAGACACCTGCAGACCTGCTTCACCGCCTGTGAAGCGACTCCCCTGCAGGTGGGGAGCCGGGGGCTCGAATCAGGATCCTTGTGCTTTGCGCCACATGCGCTTAACCCGCTGCACTACCGCCTGGCTCCCATAAAAAATACTTTAAAACGTAATAATCTGGGGGCTGGGGAGATAGCATAATGGTATGCAAATACCTTAAAAGTCTGAGGCTCTGAGATCTCAGGTTCAATCCCCAGCACCACCATCAGCCAGAACTTTGAAGTGTTCTGGTCTCTTTCTCTCAGTATCTTTCCCTCTGTATCTACTCTTTCTCATTAAAAATAAATGAAAATATTTTTAAAAAATTATTTTAAAAAAGTAATAATCTGTGCTAGGGAAATATAGTATGATGATTCTGCCAAAGATTCATGCCTGAGGCTCTGAAGTCCCTGGTTCAATCCCAGAAACCTCAAGCCAGAGCTGAGCAGGGCTGTGGTCCCTGTCTCTGTGTATCTTTCTCTTTGTATCTCTCAGTCATTAAAAAAAAAAAGTGGGGAGTCAGGCGCAGCAGGTTAAGCACACGTGGCTCGAAGTGCAAGGACCGGCATAAGGACCCTGGTTCGAGCCCCCGGCTCCTTACCTGCAGGGGGGTCGCTTCACAGGCAGTGAAGCAGGTCTGCAGGTGTCTGTCTTTCTCTCCCCCTCTCTGTCTTCCCCTCCTCTCTCCATTTCTCTCTGTCCTATCCAACAACGACGACACCAATAACAACAATAACTACAACAACAATAAAAAAAAAACCACAAGGGCAACAAAAGGGAAAATAAATATTAAAAATAATTTTAAAAAATCAACCAAACTTTTTTTTAAAGAAATAATCTGGTGGTTTGGGGAGGCAGCACAATGTCTGTGCAAAGTGGCCATCATGCCTGAGGCTCTTGAGGTCCCAGGTTCAATCCTAAGTACCTCAGCCAGAGCTGAGCAGTGCTGGGGTGGGTGGGGGGGAGGCAAGGCAGAGTAAAGATCTGGGGTGCTGGGGGTTCAGCCTCCAGACCTCAGGGTGGAGGGGTTTTCCCAGCCCTATGTGTCATGGCCTCTGCCCAGCCCCCAGGCCTGGTGGAGAATGAGCTATCATGGGGGTGCTCATTTCTCTCCCCGGAAACCTCTGATCGCCCACTTCCTCTTTTCAGGAAAAAGTCTGGTGGGGGAGGGTTGGGGTGGGTGTAAGCACTTCCCCCTGGTGTGTGTGTGTGTGTGACCTTGGGTAAGTCACTTCCCGTCTGGGGGAGCTGGGTTTCCTCACTGCGAGAAGAGCGGTGACCTACCTCCCACCCATTGGGGGTTGGAGAGATGTATCTGCCCAGAGCCTCGGTGCCCATAAAAGAAATGCTGACACGGCCTGGGGAGACAGCACACAGTGGGATGAGCTTTTACACCTGAAGCTCTGAGGTCCTAGGTTCAATCCCCAGCACCACTATCAGCCAGAGCTGAGCACTGCTCTGGCTTACAGGAAAGAAAAAAAGGGGGGGGGGAGTGTTTATAGTTACTGGGTACTAGGTATGGTGCTAAGAGCTTTATGTGTCCAGGCTCACTCCTTCTCCTGGCCCTGTGAAGCAGGGGGGAATTTGAATCTGGGTCTGCAGACATCAGATCCTGAACTCTGAACCGACTTGCTGTCTGTCCCTTAAAGCTGAGTCATCTGTCCCCTGCTCCAGGAAGTCCTCCCTGACTGAGCTATCTTAGGGCTGGCTCAGAGTTGTCTTTGGGGCAGGGGAGGGAGTGGAGTCCAGAATATGAGGGCTGAGTGTTGGGGGTGGTGGAGGTGATGGTGGAGTGGAGGCTCTGCTGATGGCCCTGCGTTCCCAGGAGGCTAGAGGGATGGGTGGGCAGAAGAAAGTGGAGGCTCCTGGGAGGCAGCCCCAGTCCCCAATTTGCTGAGACCCCACCCTTCCCCCTCTCTGAGCTTCTGCTTCCTCCTCTGACTTAGAGGGGAAGGGAGCTGGTGGTGCTTAGCACCTGGTAGAGAAAGGGAGACTGAACCCCAAGAGCAGCAGGCAGGGGATCCCTCCCTCCTACCCAGTACCCCTCTGTCTGTCTCCATCTCTCCGTCTTTACCTCTTTCTCCTCCCCCAGATTCTCTTTGTTCCTCCTCTTTCTCCTTCCTCCTCCTGTTCTACCTCTTCTTTTCTTGTTTTGGTACTGCCAGGACTTCACTGGGACTTCATGCCTAAATGATTCCACTGTACCTGGCAGAATTTTTTTTTTTTTAAATTAGTTTTGGGTAGTGAAAGAAACTGAGTAGAGGAGAGAGAGAGAGAGAGAGAGAGAGAGAGAGAGAAAACACCTGCAGCACTTCTTCACAGATCGTGAAGATTCCCCCTGCAGGTGGACTGGGGGCTTGAGCCCGTATCCTTTTACTTGGTAGCATGTGTCCAGCCTGTCCTCCTGTCCTGGCACTCTCCCCGCAGAAGAGGAGACATCCCAGCAGTGCTCCACCACTCATGATGCTTCTCCTTCTGCCTGACGTTCCAGGTGCTGGCCGGGGGTTCGAACCTGGTTCTCTTGCATGATGAAGTGTGTGCTCCTATGGGGCAGACCATCTCCCGGTCTCTTGCTCCTTTCTCACCAGCCCTGGCCTTGCCTGGTTGTCAGCCTGACTCACTCTATCTTCCCTGTCTCTTTGCGTCAGTGTGTCTGTCTCTCTCTCCTAATCTGTTTCATGTGCCCTGTTCATCTTTGGTCTGATCCTCTAGTCTGTCTGTCTGTTTTTCCTTGTCCACCTGTCTGGTTTCCTTCCCGAATTCTTTCTTTTTTAAATTTTATTTGGTTTTAATGACAGACAGAAAGATACAGACACGGGGCTACCAGAGCCCTGCTCAGCTCTGGCTGATGGTGGTGCTGGGGGTTGGACCTGGATTTTGGAGTTGCAGGAATGAAAGTCTTTTTGCAGAACCATTATGCTGTCTCCCCAGCCCCTCACCTGTCTGGTTTTCTCCTCATGTCTGTCTCGGGTCTCTGCCCGGGTCTACCACCCACCCTGTCTCCCCGTCTGTCTGTCTGCTGTCTTTCCCCCTCTCACACTGAGTCACCTGGATGAAGTTGGTGAGCGTCTCCTGGAATAACTCCCCAGGCTAACCATGCCCCTTGTCCCCTTCCTGCACCCAGTGAGACGGTCATATGCTCCAGCCGGGCCACTGTGATGCTCTACGATGACAGCAACAAGCGCTGGCTGCCAGCAGGCACCGGTGCTCAGGCCTTCAGCCGCGTCCAGATCTACCACAACCCCGTGGCCAACTCCTTCCGCGTGGTGGGCCGCAAGATGCAGCCGGACCAGCAGGTGAGGTCCCAGCCCATGCCCCCTGCCCGCCCGCCCGCCCCCCATGGACCCGCCAGCCCCTCACCTGCCTCTCCCCTGCGCCCAGGTGGTCATCAACTGTGCCATCGTCCGGGGGGTCAAGTACAACCAGGCCACCCCCAACTTCCACCAGTGGCGGGATGCCCGCCAGGTCTGGGGGCTCAACTTTGGCAGCAAGGAGGACGCGGCCCAGTTTGCCGCTGGAATGGCCAGTGCCCTCGAGGCATTGGAAGGTGAGGAGGGGGGTCCTGGGGTCCCTGCCTCACCACTTGTATATAGGCCTTGTTACTCATCCATCAAATGGGTGGAACCACTGCTACCGCAGACAGTCCCCATAAAGCTTGATTTTATTTTTTTTTAAGTGAGTTTATTGGGGCTGGGCAGTGGCACACCCACTAGGGCACACATGTCACCATGTGAAAGGACCCCACCTGTAGAGGGGAAGCTTTATGATTGGTGAAGGTATGAAGTGCTGAAGGCATCTTATGAATTGTATTTTATGTTGTGCTAAAGGTGTCTCTCTTTCCCCCTACCCCCTCAATTTCTTTGTCTCAGTCCAAAGTAAATAAACAAAATATCAGAAATGCATTTACTATGGAGTAGAGGGAGAGCATAATTGGCAATGCAAAAAGACTTACCTGCCTAGGGGGCCTTGTGGTGGTGTACCTGGTAGAGCACAAGCTGCCTTGTGCAAGGATCTGAGTTCAAACCCTCAATCCCCACCTGCAGGGGTGGGGTTGGGAGTTTCACAAATGGTGAAGCAGTTTCTCTGTTCCCCTCTCCACCTACCCCTTCCATCTCAATTTTTGTATGTCTCAATCAATCAGTCAAATATTTTTAAAAAAAAACAAAAACTTCCCTGCCTGAGGCACCAGAGGTCTCAGGTTCAATTCCTAGCACCAGCATAAGCCAGAGTTGAGCAATGCTCTAGAAAAAAAGAAAAAAAAACGAACAATATATAATATATATATATATTAGTGATTTCACATTGGTTTACATGGAGAAAAAAATTTTTTTAAAGATTTTTTACTTATTAGAAAGGCAGCAGGAGAGAGTTCGGGCGGTAGCACAGTGGGTTAAGTGCATGTGGCGCAAAGTGCAAGGACCAGCAGAAGGATCCCGGTTTGAGCCCCGGCTCCCCACCTGCAAGGGCGTCCCTTCATAGGCAGTGAAGCAGGTCTGCAGGTGTCTATCCATCTCTCCCCCTCTCTGTCTTCCCCTCCTCTCTCGATTTCTCTCTGTCCTATCTAACAACGATGATATCAATAACAACAACAATAATAAAAAGACAACAAGGGCAACAAAAGGGAAAATAAATAATTAAAAAATAAAAAGAAAGGTAGCAGGAAAGAGAGATAGAGAGAGAGAGAGAGAGAGGTGGGGGGAACTTGACATCACTCTGGTACATGTGCTGCTGGGGATCAATCTCAGGACTTCATGCTTGAGAGTCTTATGCTTTAGTGTGCTGCCTCCTGGACCACGAACAAAAAAATTAAAAATAAATAAATAGGGGGCCAGGTGGTGGGGCACCTGGCTGAGTGCACATGTTACAATGTGCAAGGATCCAAGTTTGAGCCCCCGGTCCCCACCTGTAGGGGGAAAGCTTTGCAAGTGGTGAAGCAGGGCTGCAGGGGTCTCTGTCTCTCTCCCCATCTATCTTCCCCTTCCCTCTTGATTTCTGACTATCTCAACCCAATAAATAAATAAAGATAATAAAAATAAATAAATAGGGGATCAAGTGGTAGCACAGTGGGTTAAGCGCACGGGGTGCAAAGCACAAGGACCAGTGTAAGGATCCCAGTTCGAGCCCCCAGCTCCCCATCTGCAGGGGAGTCACTTCACAACTGGTGAAGCAGGTCTGCAGGTGTCTGTCTTTCTCTTCCCCCTGTCTTCCTCCCCTCTGTCCATTTCTCTCTGTCCTATCCAACAACAATGACATCAATAACAACAACAACTACAACAACAATAAAAAAACATTGGCAACAAAAGGGAAAATAAATAAATAAATGTTTGTTAATGAGAACCAAAGCATCATTCTTATAGATGCAATGCCAGCAATCCAATTTGAGACCTCATGCTTGAGGTTCTAACACATTACCCACTGTGGCTCCCCATCCCGCCTCAGGGCTGCTAGAACTTATTTTTAACTCACACAGTCAAAGCTCTGTCTCTGGACAGTGGACCCACAGCCCTCGAGTCCGCAGAGAGCTGGCCAGGAAGGAATGCAGAGCCTGGGGCTGGGCGGTGGCACACCTGGTGAAGCACAGCCTTGCCCTATGTGAGGCCCCAGCACTACATAGGAGAACCAGGGAACAACACTCCATGGATGGGGCTATGGTGTTGTCCCTCCTCTGTCTCTCAAGATAATAAATAAGATGGGAGTCGGACGCTATTAGGCGCATGTGGCATGAAGCGCAAGGACCAATGTAAAGATGCCAGCTTGAGCCCCCGGCTCCCCACCTGCAGGGGAGTCGCTTCACAGGCAGTGAAGCAGGTCTGCAGGTGTCTATCTTTCTCTCCCACCTCTCTGCATTTCTCTCTGTCCTGTCCAACAACGACAACAACAATAATAACTACAACAACAATAAAAAAGGGCAACAAAAGGGAAAATAAATAAATATAAAAAAATAAATAAGACTGGGTGCGCTATCACCTGTACCCATGTTTTTTGTTTTTTTTTTACTCAGCTAACTGTCATCTGACCTCTTCCCAGATGGACCTAGAGATAGTTCCAGTCCCCAGGAGGCCTTCTTGTGCCCTCCAGCTGGTAACCTATGTGCTGAGTTACATCATTGCTAGTTTTCAGCCATCCGTATCAAGACCAAAAAGTCTCCCATTGGTGGTTGATGTGTGGCTATGTCCCCTTGCACATGCGTGATTTTGCTGTTCCAGATCAACTTTTACAGAGAGAGAGAGAGAGAGAGAGAGAAAGTGACAGACAGAAAGAAAGCAAGAAGCATCACAGCAAGGAAGCTTCCCCCAGTGCCAGAATCCTCTCATGCGGCATGCCAGGTCCTTTAATCTGGGTCGAACCTGTGGCAGGGAAGGCACCCTACCAGGTGAGCTATCTTGCTGCTCAGCCCCCTCTTGAAGATTTAAATATTTATTTACATTTTAAAAATTTCTAATAGAGCACTGCTCAGCTCTGGCTGATGGTGGTGCCATCATCCAGCCCCAGCCTCTGAATTCCTAACCAGCTCTGGGGGACTTGAGGCCTGTGGGTCCTCCCCCTAGAGACAGAGCTTTCATGAGCGAGAGTAGGTGTGCTTTCCTGGTTGAACTTCATTCACCAAAGTGCTGAGGTGTTGGCTTCCTGGAACAAAAGTCCTGTGGGTGGCTTTTGAGGCTTGTGGGGGCCAGAAGCCTGGGGGGGGGGGTGGGAAGAAGCTTTCTGCCTTTCCTGGCTTCTCAGCTGAGGGTCTGAGCTGCTGTCTTAGTGGATGTTAGAGTTACCATATATTCATTTTTATTTGCCAGAGCATCAGCTCTGGCTGATGGTGGTGCTGGGGACTGAACCTGGGAGCTCACAGCCCTAGGCAGCTAAGCTGTTTGTGTGACCTGCTGTGCTATCTCTCTTGCCCACAATTCTTATGCAAGATGTTCTTTTTCAAGTTTTTCTTCTTCTTCTTCTTCCTCTTCTATTCTTCCTCCTCCTCTTCCTTCTGTTTGTTTATTTTTGGGGGGGAGCTTAGCTCTGGCTGATGGTGGCACCAGGATTGATTCTGGGACCTGAGAGCCTCAGGCAGGAAAGTCTTTTTGCATCACCACTATGCTATCCCCCACCCCATTTTTTTCTTAATAATTTTATTTATTTACTTTTGACTGGACAGCAGAATTAAAAAAGGGAGAAAGAGAAACAGCTGTAGACCTGCTTCACTGCTCATGAGGCTCCCCCCTTGCAGGTGGGGACAGGAGGCTTGAACCCTGGTCCTTGTACATTGCTAAATTTACATAACCATTATGCTATCTCCCCTTTCCTCTTTTCTTTTTTTAAGAGAAAGAAACTAGAGCACAGCTCATCTCTGACTCAGAGTCATACCAGGGGTTGAACCTGGGGCTCTGAGGCCTCAGACATGCAAGTCCTGTGCTCTAATGCTAAATTGCCTTCCAGCCCTCAGTTGTCTCCCTGCAAATCCTTGTCTGTAGGGCTTGGTGATTGTCCTTCCTCCATATCCATTGTCCCCTGTAACTCAGATATTGTCACAGCACCCTCCCCTGGTGGCAGTCCAGTAGGAGAGTGGGTGCCCCCACCCCACTCCAGAAATCTGGCTGAGTGCCACACGTTGGTGTCAGGTCCCCAGGAGGAAGTCAGTGCCCCTGGGCAGGATTCCTGGGAGGGCTGAGAGAACTTTCAGGCAGGAACAGGGTGGGGCAGCTTCCGGAGCTGACTCATCACCCACTATTGCTCTCACCTTCCAGGTGGGCCCCCACCCCCTGCAGCGCCTCCCACCTGGTCGGTGCAGAACGGCCCCTCCCCGGAGGAGTTAGAGCAGCAGAAAAGGTAAGGCCAGTCCTGGGGTGGTGTGTGTGTGTGTGTGTGGGGTCTCGGACCCCTAGAGCTTTGAAATCTCCCACTGTTTCCGGAATGTTCCAAACTCCCAGGGATGAGAAGTTGCCAGCACTCTAATTGGAGTTAGGGAAACTCCTGACACCCAGAGTTGCAGGACCCCATCCAGCAGGGTCCCCAGATTCCTGGACTTCAGAACCTGGTAGAGCCGGGACCTTGCACATGTGCCATTTCCCCCACCCCCAAACCCCTTTTTCATTCAGAGACAGGGAGAGACACCAGAACACCAGAGCTGCTGCTGGTACAATAGCACCTCCCATGTGGTGCTTGGGTTCAAACTCAAGTCCTGCACATTCATGGCACATTCCTACCCAGAGAGCTACCCCCTCAGCCCATATTTATTTTTAAAGATGTCTTTATTTATTTTCTGGAGAGGCAAGAGACCTGGGGCCTGGGACAAGCTCAGGCCTGGTGTCCTACAGCTGTGCTACCCCGCAGCCCAGAGTCTAGTTTGATCTGTTTAATGGATCTTGGGTCTTTTGAGATTCAGAGACTCAGCTTAGTGACACCTTTGGGATTTGAGGCCTGGGATTGCAACCACCTCAGTCAACTCTATCATGGCATCTGGGGCACTTCCTGTCACACCCCTCCCCCGCCCTGCCCCTCCTTTCCTGGCAGCCTTATAGGGGTCTCTGAGGGACAAGCACCCTGGGGGACCCTGGGTGACAGCAGCTCTGTCCTTTCCTCAGGCCGCAGCCGGAGTTCGAGAGGGAACGCAGGGTGTCCAATGCAGGTGACAGCTCAGTGGGGGTCTCGGGAGTGGGGTGCTGACGGGAGCTCCCCAGAGGGGCAGGCCGGGTGGCCCACAGAGAAGCGGAAGCCCTCCCCCCAGCACCCCTTCCTGTGCTTGGTTTCAGGAGCCCCGCCTGCCCCCCCAGCTGGGGGCCCACCCCCGCCCCCAGGGCCACCTCCGCCTCCTGGGCCCCCCCCACCCCCTGGCCTGCCCCCCTCGGGGGTCTCTGCTGGGGGCCCCGGAGCCGGGGGAGGCCCACCGCCCGCGCCCCCCCTCCCCACCGCGCCAGGCCCCAGTGGCGGGGGCGCCGGGGCTTCGGGACTGGCTGCTGCCATCGCCGGTGCCAAACTCAGGAAAGTCAGCAAGGTGAGCGCGCAGGGGGGCTGGGCCTGATGGAATAATGGGGGCGGCCAGTGGCCTGGGTGTCACAGGGGGCCGCCTCTAGCCCCCTCCTCTCTGTCCTTTCTGCAGCAGGAGGAGGCCTCAGGGGGGCCTGCGGCCCCCAAGGCTGAGAGCCGCAGCACGGGCGGGGGGCTGATGGAAGAGATGAACGCCATGCTGGCACGCAGGTGAGCTGCAGGCCGCCACCCCGAGCCTAGATTGGAGAGTGGGGGTGGGGGTGGGGGTGTGTATGTCTTTGGGGGAAGGTCCTTCCTTTGAAACCTAGGTTTGGGATTTGAAGGCTGGGATTGCAAGCATCTCGGTCATATCTAGAATGTGCTCTTTCTTCCTCTATCTCTCTTTCTTTTTCTCTCTCTCCCAGAGCACTACTCAGCTCTGGCTTATTTGCTGGTGCTGGGAACTGAACCTGGGACCTTTGGAGCTTCAGCATAAAAAAAGTCTTTTTGTATAATCACTATGCTATCTCCCCAGCCCTCTCCCTTTTATTTCTTGGGTAGACGAATCAAGAGGGCAGGGAGATAAAGAAGGAGAGATACATATGGAGCATTGCTTCACCACTGGTGAAGCTTCTCCCCCTCCAGGTGGGGATCAGGGGCTTGAACCCAGGTCCTTACACATTGTGTGCTCAGCCAGGTGAGCCACTGCCTGACCGCTCTTTTCTCTCTTTTCCTCTTCCTCCTCTCTTCCTTGTTCTTTTTTTTTTTTTTTACCAGAACATTGCTAAGCTCCAGTATATGATGGTATAAGAGATTGGACCTGGGACCTCAGAGTCTCAGCCATGAAACTCTTTTGTATAACCACTGTGCTATCATCTGGCTCTTTTCTTGTAATATTTATAAGAGAGAAAATGAACCCCCACCTGCAGGGGAAAGTTCATGAGTGGTGAGGCGAGGCTGAAGGTGTCTTTCTGTCTCTTTGCCTCTCTACCTCTCCCATCCCTCTCAATTTCTCCCTGTCCAATAATAAATAAATAAAAAGAAAGAAAGAACATGAGAGCAGCACTTTGGCACATATAATGCCAGGGATGGAACTTGGGGCCTCAGGCTTGAGAATCCAATGCTTTCTCCAACTCCCAGGCTGCACCTCTAGAATTTTTTTTTTTTTTTTTTTTTTTTTTTACCAGAGCACCGCTTAGCTCTGGCTTATGGTGGTGCGGGGGATTGAACCTGGGACTTTGGAGCCTCAAGCATGAGAGTCTGTTTGCATAACTGTTATGCTATCTACCCCTGCCCCTCTAGAATGTTCTTAAGTCCATCATTTTAGGCTCTTAGGGAGATGCTGCCTCAGATTCTGGAACCTCGGAATTCTACAGCTCTCTCTGCTGTAGAATGTTGATTCACAAATGTGACCACTGTAAATCCCTACCTCAGTTTACAAACCGCATTCTCTGTGACTTCTATATGTTGCGTTGTTTTGGCTTTTGTTTTAGTGTGGAGGAACTGAACCCAGGGTGAGCTCTACCCCTAACTGCAGTCTGTCTTTTTAAAATTATTATTAAAGATTGATTTTTATTTATTTCATATTAGAGTCTGTCAAGCAAGAGAACTGGGAGACTCAGGCATGCTCCACAAGTTGAACTACCTCTCCAGCTGCTTCTTTAACTTTATTATTGTTCTGATTTATGGTGGTGCGGGGAATTGAACCTGGGACTTTGGAGCCTCAGGCATGAGAGTCTCTTGCATATAACCATTATGCAGTCTTTCCCTGCCCAGCTTCTTTAACTTCTAAAACTACAGTTTTCTTAGCCCACACATAATATACACCCTAGAATCCACCTTTCTAGAACTCTGTGGGGAGGGCAATTGAGGGGCTGAGAGAGGGCAGGAGCCATCTGTTTCTGCCTTCATATCCACAGAAGGAAAGCCACACAAGTTGGGGAGAAGCCCCCCAAGGATGAATCTGCCAGCGTGAGTTGGGGCCCTTCCTGTCACAACACACCTCAGGCTGCACCATAGGGGAGGAGGGCTTGGGCAGAGTGGGGAGAGGTTGGGTTGGTTCTTGCAGGAGGAAAATGAGCCAAGGTGTAGCAGGCAGTTGCCTGGTTCTCATAGTTTTCTTTTCCACCAGCAGGAGGAGCCAGAGACCAGAGTCCCAGTCCACAGTGGTGAGTGAGAGCCTGACCACACATAGGAACTACAAAGTCCCAGGATGCCCTGTTCTCACACTGCAGCGCTCTTGGAACAGTGTGTGCAGAGAAAGCTGAGCAACACAGTCCACTGACATGGTCTTTGAACAGGGGCTGGTGGTAATCCTAAGGGAGAAAGATGGAAGTGGGATGGGCATTCTCGGTCTCTGATAGTTCTGAATTCTGCCCCTCAGAATCTGTGCGGAGACCCTGGGAGAAGAACAGTACAACCTTGCCAAGGTGGGCCGTCAGCGCTTTGCCAAAGTAGCTGAATCTGTCCCGCTGACACAGGGGGACCTGGGGGTGGAAGGCAGGGTAGTGGGCCTGTCTCGGATCTCATTTCTCTCCTGAAACCCACCAACCCTCCCAGGATGAAGTCGTCGTCGTCTGTGATCACTTCCGAGGCCCATCCCTCCACACCCAGCTCCAGTGATGAATCTGACCTGGAGAGGGTGAAGCAGGTAGTTGGGGGGGGGGGGGGTTGGGGTGAGAATGAAGCTGGCAGGATATGCAGAAAGAGAGGAGGTTGGGGTGCAGACTCTGCCTCTCAGTTCTAGAAAAGGCTTTGCTCAACCTCAGTTTTCCATTCTTGAGAAATGTAGGGGTTTGTGCCAGTGGGGGTGGGGGTGGGGGTGGGGGAGATAGCTCCATTGGTAGAATGTAGAACTTACATGCCTGAGGCTCCTGGTTGGATCCCAGATACCGCATGTCTGAGAATGTTACTCTGGTTTCTCTCTCTCTTTTTCCGTTTGTGGAATTTGGGCCTTGCATGTGTGCAGTTTTACCAGCTGATGTTTTTATTTAGAGAGAAAGAGAACTGGAAAGACACTGGAGCTTCCCCTAGTGCTATGGAACCTCCCATGTGGTGCCAAGGTTCAAACATGGGCCGAAGGCATGGCAAATCATATAACTTACCTGGCGAATTATCCTTCCATCCCCCATCTCTCTCAGAATTGTTCTCTAAATGCTATCTCATATGAATTTTTTTTTTAATTTAAATCTTCTATTAAAAAAGAGAGAGAGGGAGTTGGCGGTAGCTCAGTGGGTTAAGTGCAAGTGGCACAAAGCGCAAGGACCTGCATAAGGATCCCGGTTCAAGCCCCCAGCTCCCCACCTGCAGAGGAGTCACTTCACAGTCAGTGAAGCAGGTGTCGTATCTTCCTCTCCCCATCTCTGTATTCCTGTCCTCTCTCCATTTCTCTCTTCCCTATTTAACAACGACAACATCAATAACAACAATAATAACTACAATAAAACAAGGGCAACAAAAGAAAATAAATATTTTTTAAAAATAAAAGAGAAGGGAGTCGGGTGGTAGTGCAACGAGTTAAACACATGTGGCGCCATGCACAAGGACGGGCATAAAGATCCCAGTTCAAGACCCAGCTCCCCACCTGCAGGGGAGTCGCTTCACAGGCAGTGAAGCAGGTCTGCAGATGTCTGTCTTTCTCTCCCCCTCTCTGTCTTCCCCTCCTCTCTCTGTCCTATCCAACAATGACAACAATAACTACAACAATAAAACAACAAGGGCAACAAAAAGGAATAAATAAATTTACAAAAAGAGAGAGAGAGAAGCGGTCTGGGAGATGGCAGAGTGTCTAAAGCACTGGACTGTCAAGCATGAGGTCTCAAGTTCAATTCCCAGCAGCACATGTACCAAAATGATACCTGGTTCTTTCTCCTTCTCCTCCTATCTTTCAAATAAACAAACAAATGATTAAAGAGCGAGAGAGAAGTGGAGAGTTTGGATCAGGTTGGGAGGTAACCCAGGTACCCCCAGTGCCTTCTCCAGTGCCCATGTCAGGCACTCACTCGTGATGAGTACCCAGAATCTTCCTCAGGCCTGTGGCTCCAGACACCCGTCACCAAAGGGAGTTGGCATGAATCTGCAGTGTATTTGCCAGCCCTGGTGCTGGCTGTTCTCCAGGGCTTCTTTTCTGGCTCCAAAGATCTAGAATTCTCCCCTAGGATTCTCATCATTCCCTGGCCTATTCACTGATGTCATGGGGTGTTGGATGTATTGGGGCTGGGGAAACATTTTGAACTGCTTCCCTCTGACCCTTTAAAAGCCATCAAGCAAGGAACCTCTGGATGGGAGGCCAGGGCGGAGAGCTCACTATCCGAACATACAGCTTGAATGCCTGTGACGTGACCCAGGGCTACAGCTTCAGTCCTTGCCACAGCTGCATGCCAGTACTCCCTCAACAATAAGCAAAGAAACCTTGAAAGAAGGCAGAGGGTAGATAGCATAATGATTACACAAACAGACTGTCTTGCTTGAGGCTCCAAAGTCCCAGGTTAAGTCCGCTGCACCACCATAAGCCAGAGTGCTCTGATAGAAAAAAAAAAATTTTTTTTTTACAAAGAAAGAAATCTTAAAAGAAGCGGTTCATGGGAGTTGGGCGGTAGTGCAGCGGGTTAAGTGCAGGTGGCACAAAGCGCAAGGACCAGCATAAGGACCCCGGTTTGAGCCCCCGGCTCCCCACCTGCAGGGGGGTTGGTTCACAAGCCGTGAAGCAGGTCTGCAGGTGTCTGTCTTTCTCTCCCCCTCTGTCTTCCCCTTCTCTCCATTTCTCTCTGTCCTATCTAACAACAACATCAATAACAACAATAGTTTCTACAACAATAAAACAAGGGCAACAAAAGGGAGTAAATTTTTTTTTTTAAATCTTTTTAAAAAAGGGGTTCATGTCTGCAAAACATCCACGCATCCCTTCCTAATTTTCAGGAGCTTCTGGAAGAGGTGAGGAAGGAATTACAGAAAGTGAAAGAAGAGATCATTGAAGGTAAGATTGTCTTTTACTTTAGACACTTCATTCTCATGGAAGCGTCGTGTCCCATGGGATGGAGCCCTGTTGCGAAGGGGAGAAGAGGTGCAACTTCTCACCTCTGCCCTTGGCTTCCTTCTAGCCTTTGTCCAGGAGCTGAGGAAGCGGGGTTCCCCCTGACTACGGGGCCCCCCTGGAAGACGGCCTGTCTCCTTTCTGCACCCTGCCTGTCACCCTGCTTTCCCTGCCTCAACTTGACATGGAATTGGCTGAAGACTACACAGGAATGCGTCCTCCCCTCCCACTCCCCTTTCCACTTGGAAAACTCCAAGGGTCGTGGCTTCTAGGGGCCCGTGCCTACACCTGTACTGGCTGCTGACTGGCTGGGGAGGCCCCCTCTCTGTGCTCACTTGGGTCCTCCTCCTCTGCCGTCCCCTTGGGGCTGGTTCCCTCTGCTGGGGATGTACCAATGTAACCCCACAGTGAGGGGGAAGGAAAGGGAATGTCACATTCCCTTGTTCTAGATTCACTTTAACGCTTAATGCCTTTAGAAAAAATTTTTTAAAGAAAAAAATATATATATATATTTGGGCTTTGGGGAGGGGGTCGGAGGGAAGGGAAATTTTTTTTCCTCTTTGGTTTTTTTGATAAAAATGGGCTGTGGGAATTTTTAACCGCTGGCACCCCAGGCTTGACCCCTTTGGAGCAGCTCTTTATGTGGGGCTGTCCCTCCCCAGACTAGGTTGTCAGAATCTTCCTGACCTCTGGCTCCTTTCCCTTTTCTATGAGGAATTAAGATGCTGTAACTTTTTGGAACCTCAGTTTTTGTTGTTGTTGTTGTTGTTTTTTTATTTTGGTAGGTTTCGAGGTCCAGACCATTTTCACCCCCTGGGGAAAGTGATAAGCGGGAGAAAAGAAACCCCCTCTCCCACCTTCACCATGAGCTTCGAAAATGGACCTCTGCGGAATAAATCTGCCAGTTTATATAAACACGTTGGTTTCTGGAGTGATTTAAAGGGTTACTCTTACTCTGATGGAGGTCGGGTAATGCTACCCCCCCCAGGAATCCACCTTCTCTGAGCTTCCCCCTGCCCAGCCCGTCATTCCTTAGTCTAGTCTTGCTTCCCTGCATCCCTCACCAGGCTGCTTTTCTTGCCCCCCCCCCCCCGTCTGCTTCAGTCACTCCCTGGGTCCCAGTTTCCCCTCTAGGAAATGCCCCCTACCCACCTGAGCCTTCCCAGCCTTTCTGCACATTGTAAGGAAACTTTGGCCTGTTTTGTAGGCACATATCATGGTTCTCAGACAGAACCCCAAACTGACTTCTTTATCCTAGAGCTCCTTTATAAAACAGTGACAATCTAAAATAATAATAACAAGAACAAGAACAATGGAATCTGGAAGTTAAGAGAGCACCATTGCTTCAGTGGGCTGGTAGTCCTGAGGCTGCCTGCTGGGATCATCCTTTTGGATGGAGGTGTGGCAGGATCCAATGGAGGAAGCCTTAAAGCTTTGGGTGTGGGGTGGGGCAGCAGACAGACCTAAAGCAGGAAGGAGGCCGTGTTCCTGAGTTCTCCAGAGCAGGTCTGGCAGATAGGTTCTCTGGGCAGCCAGGTGGGAAATGATCCTAGTAGGTCCACCGCTTCACGACAGGTAAACCCAGAGCTGGGAGTGACCGGTGGATCAACCGTGGTTGGGCCCAGTATTTCCATCCCAAGTGCCATGTCCCGATGGAGCAAACGAGTGTGGGTGGGGGGAACTTGGAATCTGGAGGGACTGCATGGGAAATAGAGAGATAGAGAGAGTGTGTGTGTGTGTGTGTGTGTGTGTGTGTGTGTGTGTGTATGTACGTGTGTGGCGGGGGTTGCTATTGGAATGATGTGTCTAGGGAGCAGAGGACCCCAACTGAGGCACCATCAGTGGACGAAAGGCACTGGGTGACTTAGTGAGCTTTCCAAGCTCCTTTGGCTCTCCACCCTGCACCCCTACTTCCAAGAGTGAGGGAGATGGGAAGCCATGAAGCCAGGAAGTCCATGGGGTATTGTGTGTGTGGATCTGGGCCGGTGCAAAAGGAGGCTGAGGTGTTCTGGTGAAATGGGGTGTGGTGTGTGCCTGGATAAAGACGTATCCTCAGGTGAGTGGGGGCGAGTCATCTAGGTCCGTGTGTGCTGCTGGCCCACCTGACAGTGACTAACAATCTGCCTTTCTGTTGCAAAGGGCCAAGCCAGTTGACTAGGGTGAGAGGGTGGGTGGGGGGTGTATTGTAATGTTCCACCAGTGGGAGGGGCCCATTGGGTAACCAGAAGGCAGTTTGGCCCGGCCCAGGTCCAGGATTCCTTCTGTCCCAGAAGAAACCACTCTGTCAGCCAGCCAGTTCAGGAAGAGACAGAAGGTCCCTTGGGAAAGAGGTGGTTGCCTCAGCGGGGGACCAGTCCTGTCCAAGCCCGCAGGCCACGGCCTCCTATTCCTTGGGCTCAGTCAGATCTTTAATCTGGTCACATAGCTCCTGCACCTGCCTCTGCAGCCGCTCTATGGCGCCCGGTGGCGGCAACAACTGCAACTGCCCCTGCACCTGCGCCTGCAGCGCTTCGAGCGCCAGCGCCAGGTGGTCCACCTCGTCGCGCATGGTGTCCCAGGCCCGCTGCTTCTCCTGCTTCTTGCGGCGGCTCTGTGCCTGCTGGCGCTGGTACTCCAGCAGCAGGCAGGCACCGGCCACCAGGAAGATGGTGACCTCGCCCAGCAGCTCGGCGCCCAGCTCGGCCGCAGCCTCTTCGTTGAGAGGCTTCACCACCTCGGCTCTGAAGCCCATGATGCTCATCTTGGCCTGCATCTCCGCCCAGTGGTACACTGCGGGGGGAGACAGCTGTCAGGGGGCCTGGTCGCTTGGACCGCAGGCACGGGATGGGGGATAGGACCCTCCCCCCACTCACAGTTAACCTCGCCTGGAACTTTTTTTTTTTAATCTATATTGGAAAAGGAGGAGGAAGAGATGAAGGAGGAGGAGGAGAAGAAAATGCCAGATGGTGCACTTGGTTAAGCACACATATCACCATGCACAAGGACCCCACTCCCCACCTGCAGGATACTTCATGAGTAGAAAAGCAGGTCTGCAGGTGTCTCTCCCTCTCTATCTCCCCCTCCTCTTTCAATTCCTCTCTGTCCTATCAAATAAGATAGAGAAATAAAACAATTTAAAAAAAAATAAAAAGGAAAAAATGGCCACTGGGAGGAATGGATTCATAATGCTGGCAACTGAGTCATAGTAATGACCCTGGGGTGGGGGGATGACAGCCTGTTTTTGGATCCTTACGTGAGTCCTTACACTTCACGCCATGTGTGCTTAACCTTCACGCCATGTGTGCTTAACCTGCTTTTTATTCTTTTTTGTTTATTATTAGATAGAGTTAGAAATTAGGAAGGGAGCTGGGGATAGAAAGGGAGAGAGAGAGAGAGAGAGAGAGAGAGACACTTGCAGCCCTGCTTCACCACTCTTGAAGCTTTCTCCCTGGAGGTGGGGATCACGGGCTTGAATCTAGGTCGTTGCTCACAGTAATGTGTGCACATAACCAGGCAAGCCACCGCCTGGCCCCTGAAAGGCATTTTTGGAAAGTGTCCAGATGACACAGATATTGTCCTCTTTGGGAATCGAGTGGGTCACAAATCCAGAGCAGGTGGAAAGCCTGCTTCCTCTCCTCCCTTCACTAAGCCACAGACAAACTCCCTCTCCTCCCCAAAGGTGGCGTTGTATGTTCTGAGCACCCGAAGTGGGTTCATTGTGGATCATGGGGTTTGAAGTTTTGTTTTATCCTTCAAATGACGAGAGAGAGAGAGAGAAACAGAAGCCAGAGCATTACTCCTAGACCCGGGATCCATGATACCTAAGCCACTCCCATCTCCAGGGCTTGTCTTGTCATGGCAATGAGAAATGAAAAGAATTGCTCAAGGTCAACTTCTTATTTCATCATTGATTGACGCGGACCTGGGAATCATCACTGGCATGGCTCACAAACTAAGCAGAGCTGATATTTGATCACACAAGAAATGATTAACATCCATCCACAGACCTGGGAACTGACTGGGAACACAAGCTTCCATCAGCCCTTTGAGGTGAATTTTGAAATAATTTTTCATGATGGCCTGACAAAATGACTACCCTGCCCAAGGCTCTGAGGTCCCAGGTTCAATCCCCAGCCCCACTATAAGTCAGAGCCGAGCAGGAGTCAGGTAAAATAATATTTATTGGGAATGGGCCATGGTGCATCTAGTAGAGCATACACACGACCATACACTAGGACCTGGGCCCCACCTGCAGGGGGAAGCTTCACAAGCAGTGGAGAAGTGCTACAGATAGCTCTCTCTCCCTCTCTTCACACCCCCACTCTATTTCTTTTTAAAAATATTTTATTTATTTATTTATTCCCTTTCGTTGCTGTTGTTGTTTTATTGTTGTAGTTATTATTGCTGTTATTGATGTCGTCGTTTGATAGGACAGAGAAATGGAGAGAGGAGGGTAAGACAGAGAAGGAGAGAGAAAGAGACACTTGTAGACCTGCTTCACCACCTGTGAATCGACTCCCCTGCAGGTGGAGAGCCGGGGGCTCCAACCAGGATTCTTACGCCGGTCCTTGCGCTTTGGGCCACATACACTTAACCCACTGCACTACGGCCTGACTCCCTCTATTTCTATCTCTATAAGAAAAGGGGGAAAAGGGGGCCAGGCACCTGGTTAAGTGCTCACATTACAGTGCACAAGCACCCAGGTTCACCTGCAGGGGGAGACTTTGTAAATGGTGAAGCAGGGCTGCAGGTGTCTTTCTTTCTCTCTCCCTGTCACCCCCTTGGTCTCAATTGCTGGCTGTCTCTATCCATTAAATAAAGATAATAAAAAATAACAAAAAGCAGACAGATAAAGACATGAAAAATTCTACCTATGTGCCATGTCTCAACAACTGTTCTGTAAAAACCATTCACCACCACCCTCAACAAAGTGACTTTAAAAAAGGTTATTTACATTCTTTTAAGCTGGGGAGAGACATGCAGAGACAGATATGGAGACAAAGACCCCACGGCACAGTGTCAGTGGGGCTTCCCCAGGTGCGATGTATGGCGCTGTCTATGGTGCCTCTGTGGTGCGGGGGCTTAAACCCAAGGCCTCATGCATACAGCAGAGCAGAACAGACGGTACAGAAGGATGTGCTCTTCATCTGCTCCCCAGGGCTCCACATGTACATTTCACTACTGAGCTACCTCCCCACTGCAGGCTGTTCCCTCCCCTCCCCTCCCCTCCCCTCCCCTCCCCCTCTCTCCCTCTTGCCTTCTCTTTCTCTTTCCCTTCCAGGGTTATCACTGGGGCCTAGTACCTGCACTACAAATCCACTGCTCCTGGCTGCCATTTTTCATTTTTATTGGATACGACAGAGGGAAATTAAGAGGAGAGAGGGGGATAGAGACAGGGAGACCCTGAAAGATAAACACCTGCAGACCTGCTTCACCACTTGTGAAATGACCCCTTGCAGGTGGGGAGCCCGGCGGGAATCCCTAGGTGTGGTACTTGTGTGCTTAACCCGGTGTGCCACTGCTCGACTTCCTTCCCTTCCCTTCCCTTCCCTTCCCTTTCCTTCCCTTCCGTTATCCTTTCTTTTGCTTTTTATCTTTCATTCATTCTTCTTTTTTTTTTTTTCTCATAGCAAGAAGGACTTCACTCTCTAGGCTGGACTTTTTCAGATAGAAAAAGAGAGAGAGGACCAAAGAGACAGCACAGTGATTATGTTTGTGCATAAGAAAGTCTTTTGGTGAGCCCCCACACCTATGGACATCTAATCTTTGACAAAGGGGCTCAGACTATTAAATGGAGAAAGCAGAGTCTCTTCAACAAATGGTGTTGGAATAAATGGGTTGAAACATGCAGAAGAATGAAACTGAACCACTGTATTTCACCAAATACAAAAGTAAATTCCAAGTAGGTCAAGGACTTGGATGTTAGACCACAAACTATCAGATACTTAGAAGAAAATATTGGCAGAACTCTTTTCCGCATAAATTTTAAAGACATCGACAATGAAACAAATCCAATTACTGAGAAAACTAAGGCAAATATAAACCTATGGGATTACATCAAATTAAAAAGCTTCTTTACAGCAAAAGAAACCACTACCCAAACCAAGAGACCCCTCACAGAATGGGAGAAGATCTTTACATGCCATACATCAGACAAGAGTTTAATAACAACATATATAAAGAGCTTGCCAGACTCAACAACAAGACAACAAATAACCCCATCCAAAAATGGGGGGAGGACATGGACAGAATATTCACCACAGAAGAGATCCAAAAGGCCGAGAAACACATGAAAAAATGCTCCAAGTCTCTGATTGTCAGAGAAATGCAAATAAAGACAACAACGAGATACCACTCCACTCCTGTGAGAATGTCATACGTCAGAAAAGGTAACAGCAGCAAATGCTGGAGAGGGTGTGGGGTCAAAGGAACCCTCCTACACTGCTGGTGGGAACGTCAGTTGGCCCAACCTCTGTGGAGAACAGTCTGGAGAACTCTCAGAAGGCTAGAAATGGACCTACCCTATGATCCTGCAATTTCTCTCCTGGGAATCTATCCTAAGGAACCCAACACATCCATCCAAAAAAATCTGTGTACACATATGTTCTTAGCAGCACAATTTGTAATAGCCAAAACCTGGAAGCAACCCAGGTGTCCAACAACAGATGAGTGGCTGAGCAAGTTGTGGTCTATATACACAATGGAATACTACTCAGCTGTAAAAAATGGTGACTTCACCATTTTCAGCCTATCTTGGAGGGACCTTGAAGAAATCATGTTAAGAGAAATCAGTCAGAAACAGAAGGATGAATATGGGATGATCTCACTCTCAGGCAGAAGTTGAAAAACAAGATCAGAAGAAAAAAAAAAAAAAAAAAACCAAGTAGAACCTGAAATGGAATTGGTGTATTGCACCAAAGTAAAAAACTCTGGGGTGGGGGTGGATGGGTGGGGAGAATACAGGTCCAAGAAGGATTCAGAGGACCTAGTGGGGGTTGTATTGTTATATGGGAAACTGGGGAATGTTATGCATGTACAAACTATTGTACTTACTGTTGAATGTAAAACATTAATTCCCCAATTAAAAAAAAAAAGTCTTAAGCGCAGGTGGCGCAAAGCACAAGGACCGGCATAAGGATCCCGGTTCGAACCCCGGCTCCCCACCTGCAGGGGAGTCCCTTCACAGGCGGTGAAGCAGGTCTGCAGGTGTCTATCTTTCTCTCCTCCTCTCTGTCTTCCCCTCCTCTCTCCATTTCTCTCTGTCCTATCCAACAACGACAACAACAATAATAATAACTACAACAATAAAACAACAAAGGCAACAAAAGGGAATAAATAAATAAAATAAATATAAAAAAATAAGAAAAAAAAAAAAGAGAAAGAGAAAAAAAAAGTCTTTTGGGGAGTTGGGCGGTAGTGCAGCCGGTTAAGTGCATGTGACATGAAGTGCAAGGACAGGCCTAAGGATCCCGGTTCGAGGCCCTGGCTCCCCACTTGCAGGTGAGTCGCTTCACAGGTGGTGAAGCAGGTCTGCAGGTATCTCTCTCTCTTCCTCTCTCTGTCTTCCTCTCCTCTCTCCATTTCTCTCTGTCCTAACAAAGACAACATCAATAACTACAACAACAATAAAATCAACAAGGGCAACAAAAGGGAAAATAAATAAATAAATATAAAAAATAAAATAAGTCTTTTGACTCTCATGCCTGAAGCATGAAAGGTCCCAGGCTCAATCCCCAGCACCACTGGAAGCGAGAGTTGAGCTCTCTCTATGCCTGTCTATCCCATTAAAATAAAATAAACAAAATAATAAAATAGAAAACTATACAATTAACAGGCCTGAAGTGTGACTTTAATCTTTCCCTACAAACTGATTATGTTATTTTTTTGAAAAGTTTTTCTTTTTTTAAAAAAATGATTTTATTTATTTATTCATGAGAAATGATAGGAGAGAGAGAACCTTACATCACTCTGGTACATGTGTTGCCGGGGATTGAACTCAAGACCTTATGCTTGAGAGTCTAATGCCTTATCCACTGCACCACCTCCCGGACCACAGTTTTTCTTTCTTTTTTTTTATAGGATAGAGAGAAATGGAGAGAGGAGGGGAAGACGGGGAGAGAAAGACACCTGAAGATCTGGTTCACCACCTGTGAAGAGACCCCCCTCCAGGTGATTATGTGTGTTTGAAGGTACATTTTAGGGCAGGGGTAGATAGCATAATGGTCATGGAAAGAGACTCATGCCTGAGGCTCTGAAGTCCTAGGTTCAACCCCTGTAGCACTGTAAGCCAGAGCTGAGTAGAACTCTGGAAAAAAAACACAGTAAAATTACGGTAAAATTTATATGCGATAGATAGCTACAACAACAATACAAACAATAACTACAAGAACAATAAAAAATAAGGGCAACAAAAGGGAAAATAAATTTTCAAAAAATTTACCTTAATTTATTATTTTTAAATTTTATTTATTTATTCCCTTTTGTTGCCCTTGTTGTTTTTATTGTTGTAGTTATTGATGTCAATGTTGTTGTTGTTGGATAGGACAGAGAGAAATTGAGAGAGGAGGGAAAGACAGAGAGGGGGAGAGAAAGACACCTGCAGACCTGCTTCACCGCCTGTGAAGCAACTCCCCTGCAGGTGGAGAGCCAGGGGCTCGAACTGGGATCCTTACGGTCCTTGTGCTTTGCGCCACGTGCGCTTAACCCGCTGCACTATGGCCTGACCCCCCTAATCATTCATCTTTAAATGAGTAGCCCAGAAAGAACAATAACAATCTTCTCTGTGAAAACTGGAGCCTCATGGTCCAGGAGGTGGCACGACAGATAAAGCACTGGATTCTCAAGCTTGAGGTCCCAAATTCAATACACAGCAGTACATGCACCAGAGTGATGTCCAGTTTTCTCTCTCCTCCTATCTTTCTCACTAATAAATAAAATCTTGCGGCGGGAGAAGAAAGGATTGGAGCTGCCACGGGTCCACAGGTCAGTCAGTCCTGGGAGGGAGTCTCCCACCCACAGCGGGAGCAGAACCCTGAGTCGTGCAGCTACTTGGGTCACATCTCTTGCTGGGCAGCTCAACCCTTAGCTGCTGCCTGAACCACCTAGAACCACCCCGAATTTCTGTGTGTGACTCTCCAAACCTCAACTCCGCTCCTAGGTCTCCACAGGTGAGGGGGTGGGGCTGGGTTTCAACATGGGGTTCTGACACCCTCCCCCACCATGGATGGCTCAGCAGTTGGGGTAAACTAGTTCTATGCTCCTCTGAATATCTGGGAGGCAGAATTCTGCTCTGCACTTTTTCTTTTTCCCAGACTAATCTTCTATAGGTCCCCAGATGCCCCCTACCTGTTTGTTTTTTTTTAAGATAGGACAGAGTGAAATTGAAAGAAGATGGGGAGGTAGGGAGAGGGAGAAAAAGATGACAGACCTGCTTCACTGCTTGTGAAGCAGACCCCCTGAAAGTAGGGAGCAGGGGCTTGAACCCTGTCCTTTGTGCTTGGTAATATGTGCAACTTAACTGGCTGCACTACTGCCCAGCCCCCCTACTTTTAAAAATTTGTATTTTAAATTTTTATTTATTTGATAGAGACAGAGAGAAATTGAGAGGGAAGGAGATAGACATCTGCAGCACTGCTTCACCACTCATGAAGCTTCCCCCCCTGCAGGTGGGGACTGGGGGCTTGAACCTGGGTCCTTGTGCACTGTAATGTGTGTGTTCTACTGTGTGTACCACCTCCCATCCCACTTTCATTTTTTTTAAATTATCTTTATTTATTGGATAGAGACAGCCAGAATTCGAGAGGTAGGAGGGTTATAGACAGGGAGAGAGACAGAGAGGCAGCTGCAGCACTGCTTCACCACTTGCAAAGCTTCTCCCCTGCAGGTGGGGCCTGGGGGCTTGAACTTGGGTCCTTGTGCATTGTTACATGTGCACTCAACCAGGTGTGCCACCACCCGGCCCCTTTTATTTTTGTAACTAAAACGCAACAAAGATCATTGCTGGGAAGCGGAATCCCAGAGGACTATCTCCTCTCATTGTGTGTTTTGCAGTGTTGGCCGAGTTCTCTGAGGAGCCCTCTGATTTTGTATCTGGATAGTCTGGGAGAAAGAAAAAGTGTGGAGCAGAATTTCTTTGTGACTTGACTGCTCAGGGTCCTTGGGTCTCAGGTGACCTGTCCCCTGTTCCTGCCCCACTGCACACGCCCTGAGCACACCAAACAGGGACAAGCGGAGGAAGCTCTTTCTCTCCATCTGAATAAAAGCAGTGGCTCGAATTGCTGAAACCGAGTATAAGTATGCACTAGGCCCCAGTCCTGCCAACCCAAACACAAGGAAATAGAAACTGGAAAAGGGTGTTCAAAAGTCCAATATGCCACTGAACAGGCTGAGTCCACCTGAGAGCATTATGGAAGCAGACTTCTACCAGGAAGTGTGTCCATTTCAAACAAGCAGGTCATGTGGAGTGTTTTTTTTTTTTTAGGGGGGGGGCAGTGAATAAACATTGGGATCTCAAGCATGAGGTCCTGAGTTTAATCTCCGGCATCACATGTTGCCAGAGTGAGACTCTGGTTCTGTCTCTCCCTCTCTCTTTCATAAATAAACAAGTCAATATTCAATCAAGCCATATCTGTATTATCAAGACATACACATATCCACACAGACACAATCATCAGTCTGGATAGAACAAGGAAGCATGTTGACATGTCCCTGGGGCTTTGGTGTCAATATTCTTATGCAAACCTATTGTTAGATAGTAAAATAAGACATCCCTGCAGCGGTGAGGCTACACTTCAGGAGAGGGCAAGACTTTCAGGTGTGACATCAATGATTCTATGTGTTGGAGAGGAGCTGTGCTCTGATCGCTCACTCTCACAAAAATAATCTAATAGTGGTGTTACTATTATTATTGCATGAGGGCTATTGTCAGGGTTTTGTACCTGCATGGTTCTACCACCACTGCTAGACATTTTTCTTTTTTATGTCATTTTTATTTAAGCAAATATAAAGACAGGGAAAGGCAGAGAGGAGAGACACTACAGCACTGCTCTAGTGCAGACGCTCCCATGTGGGGACCAACGTCTTGAAGCCAGATCCTGTGCGTGGTGAAGTGTGAGCTCTACTAGGTGAGCTAGCTCCTCACCCCCAAGGTGTATTATTATTATTATTTTTAAAGAATTTATTTATTGATTCATGAGAAAGACAGGAGGAGAGAAAGAACCAGCCATCACTCTGGTACATGTGCTGCTGGGGATCGAACTCAGGAACTCATGCTTGAGAGTCTGACGCTTTATCCACTGCGCCACCTCTCGGACCACTGATTATTTATTTTTTACCAGAGTGCAAATCAGCTCTGGCTTATGGTGGTGCAGGGTACTGAACCTGGCACTTTGGCATGATAGTCTCTTTGCATAACTATTATGCTATCCACACACCCCCAATCTAACAGTATAAAGGTGGCAATTTTTTCCCCATGAAGTTGAGAAGCTGTTTCAGAATGGCATTTCAGGGGCTTGGTGGTGGCACACACATATTATACCATGCCCAAGGACCTAGGTTTGAGTCTCTAGTCCCCAACTGCAGTGGGAAGCATTACAAGGAGTAAACAGTGCAGGTCTCTATCTCTCTGTCTCCCCCTTCCCTCTATTTCTATCTTTACCCAGTTGGGTAAACACATTACCATGCTTAAGGATCCAGGTTCAAGCCCTGCGGTGGGGGAGTGGGGGCTTTATGAAGGTGAAGCAGTGCTGCAAGTCTCTGTCTCTCTCCCTCAATATCTCTGTCTTATCTAATAACAAAGAAAAAAATGTCCTCCAGGACTGTGGATTCACTGTGTTCATCATGCAGGATGAAGACCCAGCAATAACCTTGGTGGCAAGGTGAAAAATAAAGAAAGAGGGGCTGGGTGGTGGCGCACCTGGTTGAGAGCATATGTTGCAATGCTTAAGGACCCGGGTTCAAGCCCCCAGTCCCCACCTGTAGGGGAAAAGCTTTTCAAGCGGTGAAGCAGTGCTGCAGGTATCTCTCTGTCTCTTTCCCTCTTTGTCTCCCCCTTCCTCTCGACTTCTGGCTATTTCTATTCAATGGCTATTTCTATTCAATAAATAAATAAATAAAAATTAAAAAATTAAAAAGAAAGAAAAGAAATGCACTTCAACTCTAAGTAATTGGATAAACACACAGTGGTACCCTCCACTCAGTGAAATGTTATTCAGGGATATAAGAAAGCTATCAAGTTATGACAAAACCCATAAGACGCACTTAAGTGCAAGTCATTAAGGAAAGAAACCAGTCTAAAAAGGTTTTGTATGATTCCCATGATAGGGCATTCTTGGAACATGCGGAAGTATGGTATGGAGATGGTTCAAAAGCCCCAACAAATCAGAGGTTTCCAAAGGGAACAGGGTGTGGGGGGTGAATGGGTGGATCACAGATAGCTTTTAGGGCAGTGAAGCCATTTTGGACACAGGGCAGTGGTGGGTGCGTGTCCCTGTGGGTTTGTCTGAGCCCAGCCTGTGCAAACTGCTGCCGTAGCAACGTATCAAAAGTGGGTGAGCAGATGCACCCAAGAAGCCCCAGACACAACGCTCTAATCATAGAGAAACTATCTTTTTTAAAAAATTTTTTATATTTATTTATTTATTTATTTATTTCCTTTTGTTGCCCTAATTGTTTTATTGTTGTAGTTCTTATTGTTGTTGATGTCATTGTTGGTTAGGACAGAGAGAAATGGAGAGAGGAGGGGAAGACAGAGAGGGGGAGAGAAAGACAGACACCTGCAGACCTGCTTCACCGCCCGTGAAGCGACTCCCCTGCAGGTGGGGAGCCGGGGGCTCGAGCCCGGATTGCCGTCCTTGTGTTTTGCGCCACGTCCGCTTAACCCGCTGCGCTACGGCCTGACTCCCAAGAAGCTATCTTTATATGACTGAGCATAAATGGGAATTCTCTTGAGTTTTGGGGCCTCTTTACTATAACCTGAAACAACAGAAACAAATAACAACAATAATAATTAGTCTAGCAACCCAGTGGATAAAAGGCTTGGCGTATTTTTTATTTTATTATTATTTTAAAATCAGAAAGCGGTGTTTATTGTTTTTTGTTTGTTTTACCAGAGCACTTCTCAGCTGTGTGCAAGGGACCTTTTTATTTATTTATTTATTTTTAAAAGAATTTGTTTATTTATTCATGAGAAAGATAGGAAGAGAGAAAGAACCAGACATCACTCTGGTACATGTGCTGCCGGGGACTGAACTCAGGACCTCACAGTTAAGAATCCAGTGCTTTACCCACTGCGCCACCTCCTGGACCACGGGACCTTTTTATTTTTAATATTTTATTTATTAATTTTAATGAAAGATAGACAGACATAGGAAGAGAGCAAGAGAGAGACCAGAGCACTGCTCAGCTTTTGCTTATCATGGTGCTGGGGACTGAACTTCAGAGCTTCACAGGACCTCCTACTTGATAGTCTAACACACTACCCATTGAGCCATCTCCCGGGCCACTCTCTCTCTCTCTTGATCACAGTATCTCCCCTGCCAGCTCAGTATTTCCCACCCCCCCTTCTCTCAATGAAAAGGAAGGGCTGGCAAAATAGCTCATTTGGATAGTGCATGGCCCAGGTCCAAGCCAGGTCCCCACTGCATGGAAGGAAACTTCTGCGCTACAGTTGTTTATTCTCTCTCTAAAAAAAAAAAAAAGAAAAAAAGAAAAAAGGAAGAGGCAGCAGAGCATATGTGCATAAGCCCCTAACTCAGCAAAACCCAAAAGTCAAACAAACAAAACCAAAAACTCACACAACACAAATAAACCTCAAATCCAAATATAGGTGAAAGCAGACTTGAAAAAAGAGATTACTGATTTAGAGAAGCCATTCTCAAAGGGGGGGGGGGGACTGTCTATGCAGGAAAAGATCAAATACACCAGAAATAAGCATAAAAATATTTATATTATTATTTTACCAGAGCACTGCTTAACTCTGGATGATGGTGGTGTTGGGGATAGAACCTGGGACCTTTGGTGCCTCAGACATGAAGGTCTTTTTGCATAAACATTGTTATATCCCAGCTATATCTAATATGCTTAATGGCATTCACATGTTTATAAAAGTTTTTTTTTTTTTGTAGATAGAAACAGAGAAGCACAGAGAGAGAGACCACAGCACTAATGTTTCCTTATAATACTTCTTGAGAATATCTCACACATCTGTATCTCTCAGGCTGCACATATGAGGAGTATTTTACCATTGGTATTCAGGAGGTGGTGCAGTGGGTAAAGTCCTGGACTCTCAAACATGAGTTTCCAAGTTCAATCCCCAACACCCTTGTACCAGAGTATATACTGGTTGCCCCAATCCCCAACCAATAAATTCAAAATTTTTTTTCACCATCTTTTTTTTTTTTTTTTTTTTTGGGGGGGAGGTTACCAGAGCACTGTTCAACTCTGGCTTATGGTGGTGCCAGGGATTGAACCTGTGACCTTGGTTCCTCAGATGTGTGAGTCTGTCAAAGAAACTACTGTGCTATTTCCCCAGCACTACTGTCCATGAGGATGGAAGCTGAGCTGTGGGTGCACTGGTTTATAGGGTGTCTCAGGGCACAGTCCCAGGGGCTGGAGGGGAAGCTGCAATGCAATGAGGTCCAACCACCTGGAGCTGGCGCCATCCTGAGTGGCAACTGAGGCGGAAGACCGCCAGCCTTTCTTCTCCTGCCCTGCTCCTGCCCCTCCTGGCTGGTGCAATGCATTTATCACAGACTGCCGACTGCACCACTGGAGTGCAGACAGCTGCACAAGAGGTATAAATGACTGAGCCTGGCTGTGTTTCAAGAAACCTTTATTCACAACGTCCAGGAGGCAGGGCCTTTATGAAGTCCACTTTTCCCAAATATCCAAATGGCCCTTGGCAGGAGAAAAGGTTCGGTCACATCTGCCCTAGAGGCAGAGGCAGAACGAGCCCAATGTGAGGGCGCTTTGCGAGCCAGGGTGAATGGGCTTCTGGGTGTTTGTTTGCTTGCTTGGTTTTCATCACTGCTTCCAGCCTGTGCAATTCCACTGCTCCTGGAGGTGCCAGAGCACTTCTTTTTTAAGATCTAGACAGACAGAGAGGACAGACACCACAGCACTGCTCCACAGGGAGCTACCACATAGTGGCTAGAGGCTGGAAAACAAGTCCTCAAACCACAGTGCACTGTGCACTCTGGCGGGTGAGCCATCTTCAGCACCTAGAATTCTATTCTTTATTATTATTATTATTTATGCGAAAGATAGGAGGAAAGAGAGAACCAGATTATCACTTCGGCACATGTGCTGCTGGGGATCGAACTCGGGACCTCATGCTTGAGAGTCCAAAGCCTTATCACTGCGCCACCTCCCGAACCACCAGAATTCTATTCTTTACCCTGCAATCCTGTTCCTCCAGAGAGGAGGAGTCTGCTGTCATCCCTGGCCCATTCTCATCAAATAATATTGGGGCAGGCAGCTGACTCAGGAAAAGCAATGTGATTATGTCCATCTGTCCCTGCTCTGTGCCCGTGATCCTCTACTGTGACCACAACACAGAATAGAAAGAGCAGAGAGAGGGCCACCTGGGCAAGGTAATTTTTGTTTGCCTCCAGGGTTTTTGCTGGGGCTCGGTGCCTGCACTATGAATCCACTGCTCCTGATGGCCTTTTTCCCACAATATTGGATAGGACAGAGAGAATTGAGAGGGGTGGGGAAGACAGAGAAAAATAGACACCGGGCAGGGTAGACAGCATAATGGTTATGCAAAGAGACTCTTATGCCTGAGGCTCTGAAGTCCCAGGTTCAATTCTTTGCACCACCGTAAACCAGAGCTCAGTAGTGCTCTGGTGGAAAAAGAGAAAGAGAGAGAGAGAGAGAATAGACACCTGCAGAGCTGCTTCACCCCTTATGAAACAACCCTCTGCAGGTGGGGGAGCCAGGGGGCTCGAACTGGGATCCTTACATGGGTCCTCAGGCTTCATACTATGTGCACATAACTCGGTGCACCATCGCCAGCCCCATTTTTGTTTTTTTAAACCAGAGCACTGCTCAACTCTGGCTTAAGGTAGTGCTGGGAATTGAACCTAGGACCTTGGGGCCTCAGGCAAGAAAGTCTTTTTTTTTTTTTATTACCATTATACTAGCTCCCTCTCCCCTGGGTTTTGTTTTGTTTTTCTTTTTATCAGGGCACCACTCAGCCCTGGCTTGTAGTGATGCTGAAGATTGAACCTGGGGCCTCATGATTCTCAGGCATGAGAGTCATTTTACAGAACCATTATGCTATCTCCCTCAGCCTCCCCTAGGTTTCTTGAGTGGAAGAATAACAAGCACCTCTTTCCTATTGTCAGCAGGGGTATTCCAAGTATGGAAAAAGAATGCAATGATTTGAAGACAACCAACTTGCATCACCAGTTTATTCTATCTTCTCCCAAGGCCACAGATGCTTACAAACTTCAACTAATAGTACAGCAGGCCCTGAGCCACATTTTGGGAGAGGCTTCTCTCCACCACCAGCCCCATGGGTGCAGCAGATGCACCCCACAGACACTGGCCATGTGCATGGACAGGCCAGGCCTGGGCTCTGAGTCCAGGAGATGTGAGGGGTCAGGGGGGCACAAGACACAGAGCTGGGGCCCAGAGTGCCTGTCTCTCACTTTATTATTATTATTATTTGGACCAGAGCACTGCTCAGCTCTGGCTGATGGTGGTGTCAGGGACTGAAGTTGGGCCTCGGCCTCATGCCTGGACATCTTTTGGATGACCACTAGACTCTCTCCCCTACTTTCCTTTCATGATTTAACCCCCTCAGGGTGCTTCTAATTTAAAAGACTATTTACCCCTCCCTCTCCCCTCCCCCCTCCTCAGCTTCCTCACTCCAGCTTCTCCCTCCCATCTAGAAGAAACCAAGATGCTGTTTCAGATCCCACTTCTTGGTTTTCTGTCTGGGTGATCAGACCACTTTTACTGCCCCAGCACAAGTGAAAGGAAACTCCCTGTCTTGTAGGGAAAGGGGCCGGGACAGAGTGACTAGATCCAGCTGCTCAACACTGAGATCTGAGGTGGGCCCAGACAGAGGCTGCTCTGATGAGGAACTGAGCCCTCCACACTGCCTCTGTGGTGCCTTGGGCCTCACCCCATAACAACCTGCCTCTCACCCTCTTCCTCACCTTGCACCCTGCAGCACCCAGAGCCCAGGGTAACTTGGGCCCCTTCTGCTCCGTGGCCCCAGCCCCACTACTTCATTCTTTCTGGCTTCTGGCTTCCTGGCCTTTGCATCCCCAGGGCCTCCCTCATTTTCCCCATCTGTAAAGAGTTTCAGGTGGGTAAGGTATAGTGGATTGAGTGCTGCTCCCTGATCCTCAAAAAACAAAAGTAAAAATAAATAAATAAAATAAAAAATAGTTATGTTCACAAGAGCCCTAGGAACTATGGATACAAGCTTACTTGGAAGAAGAGATGTTTGTAGATGCTGTGAAGTTAAGGATCTCAAAGTGGCATCATCCTATTGAGACTTAGCCCTAACTCCAATGGGCAGAGGATGAGGACTCTGATGAGGGCTGAAGATTTTGTGTCTTTGTAAGAGGCAGAGGAGGAGGCAATGCTCACCCGAGGATGAAGGCAGAGACCAGAGAAATGCACTGCCCTTGGTGTTGAGGACATGCGCCCCCCTCCCCACCCTCCCAGAAGCCAGAGGAGACATGGAGGAATCCTCCCTAGAAGGGGGGGTAGAGCACGGCAACCCTGCCGGCACCTTGATTTGGGTCTAGGGCTCCAGGAATGAAAAGAAATTCCTGTTGCTCTAAGTGGCCAAGGCTGTGGTCATTTGTAGCAGCGTCCACAGGAAGCTGAGGAAGAAGCCAGATCAGCTGGAGGTCCCGGCTGGTGGGATTTGGGGGGTGGGGGCAGGCAGTCACTGATGCACCAAGGGGAGCAGGGGGTGTGGGGTGCTCGGCTCATCCATGGCTGGCAGGAATACAGTGGGGAAAGGATGCAGGGACTCTGGGGACCAGGCTGAAAGGTGGGGTGAGCCAACACTAAACATGATCTGTGTTTCCACTGTGGAAAGGGGTGTGTGTGGGGGAAGCCCAGAAGACTCAGCACGGCCATGCTAGCGGGCTGTGCCACAGGCCTGAGATGTATGGGGTTCTGCTGGAACAGTCCCTGTGTGGTTCCAGGGGAAGACAACTCAGACTGAGCCAAAGGGGAAAGAAGATTCCACGATTTAGCTTTGGGTCAGGCTTCCTGTTTGCTCCCAAAGAGAGTGAGGCCGCGCAGTCAGAGTCAGACAATGAGAGGGACAGACAATAGTGTGTGCCCTGGGACAGAAGAAGGGGGTTCCGACGTGGGGAAAGGTAACACTGGTCAGGTTGATGGGGTGGCAGGAGGCACCGGCTCTGGGCTGGGTCCCATCCCTGAGGCCAGGAAGAGTGAGTCTGCTGTACGATTGGCTGTTTTTGGGTCAAGCGTCAGGCTGAGCCACTGAGTTGGAGGTGGGCATGGTAGAAAGGCTTCACGGCCAAGAATGAGCCCCATGGAAGCTGAGTGGCTGAGGGTGGCGGCTGGGTTCCATCAAAAGCCCCTTGTTTCTGTTGGGCCAGGGCGGTGCGGGGAGAAGGCCACACCAGGGTGCACACGCTGGAGTCAAATCCAAGTCCAGGCCTCCACAGTGTCCTAGGCCTTGGCCGCTGCCGCCTTCTGGGTGGCGTCCCGGGCGCCCAGCTGCGCCTGCAGCTCCTGCATCTGCGCCTGCAGCTGCTGCAGGGTCCCCGGGGGTGTGGCCTGCAGCTGCAGCTGCAGCGCCTCCACTGCCAGCGCCAGGCGGCCCACCTCGTCCTGCAGGGCGTCCCAGGCCGCCTGCTTCTCCTCCTCCTTGTGCCGCTGCTGCACCTGCTGCCGCCAGTACTCCAGCACCAGGCAGCCGCCGCCCACCAGGAAGATGGTGGCCTCGCCCAGCAGCTCTGCGCCCAGCTCGGCCGCCGCCTCCTCGTTGAGCGGCTTGATGACCGTGCCCCGGAAGCCCATGATGCGCATCTTGGTCCGCATCTCCACCCAGTGGTACACTGCGGGGGGAGACAGTCATCAGGGGGTGCTCCAGGCCCCCACCCTCACCCCCGCCCTCTGACCTCCTGGTCAGGCAATGGAGACACAGCCATGCGGTTAAGGGTGGTTTTTTGTTTGTTTTAAAAGTTTTATTGCCTGAGGCTCTGAGGCCACTGGTTTATTGATTATTTTGGATAGAGACAGAAAGCCTGCTTTCCTCCTGCAAGTGGGGACCAGGGGCTTGAACCCAGGTCCTTGTGCACTGTAATGTGTGCGCTCAACCAGGTGTGTCACAGCCTGACCCCAAGAGCCTTTTTTTTCCTCACTCTTCTAAATCAATTCTTTTTTTTTTTCTCAGACAGAAAGACAGAAACAGAGCAACAAGGCCGCCACAGCACCAAAGCTTCCCCTGGTGCAGTGGAAGCCAGGCTCAAGCACACGGCAAAGCTTCAAGCACACTCTTCAGGTGAGGTGTCTGGATGGCTCTTAGGAAAAGCATGGTGTTTATTTTTAAAATTTGTTTAAAAATACTTTGTTTTTATTCTACTGGATATAGAGGGAAATCAAGAGGGGAAAGGGATATAGAGGAGAGAGAAAGACACCCGCAGCCCTGCTTCACCACTTGTGAAGCTTCCCTCCTGCAGGTGGGGACCAGGGGCTTGAACCAGAGTCCTTGCACATGGTAACACATGTGCTCAACAAGGTGTGGCACCACCCAGCCACTGTGGAAGCACTGTATTGCCACTGGAACTATTGCTGGGGTTCAATGTCTATACCCAACTCCACTGCTCCCAGTGAGCAATGTTTGTGCTTTTTTTAGATAGAGGGTGAGAAGCAGAGAAGGCAAGGCAGGGAGAAGAGAGACACCACAGCACCGCTCATGCATGAAGCTTCCCCCCAGCAGGCACTCTTATGTCGTGGCTGGGGATCTGAACCTAGGTCCTTGTGCAAGGTAACATGCACTCTCTACCAGGAAAGCCCCTCGGGTATTTTAAACAAGACCCCCTACCCAGCCTTCCCCCAGGGGATGTCAAGTGCTAGGGTGTGGGGTAAACCCACAGGGCTATTATTATTATTATTATTTTACCAGAACACAGATAAGCTCTGGCTTATAGTGGTGAAGGGGGTTGAACCTGGGAGCCTCAATCAAGCATGAGAGTCTCTTTGCATTACCATTATGCTATCTACCCCTGGACCCAGGACTTTAAAAAAAAAAATGCCCAGAAGCATCTGGGGAGTTTTGGGAGAGGGGGCAGCGCAGGTGCCAGAGCACAGAGCTCACATACTGACTCAACCACCTGACTTCAGGAAGCAGCATGCTACATGCCTCTTCTCCCCCCTCCTCTTGCATGAAAATCTCTCCCATAAAATAACTCAGTATTTCTAAGAAACTGTCTGAAAGACTGGCAAGCAGCCAGGAATGAGCATCCCTGTCCAAAAGGTTCCTCAGATCTGGGGGTGCCCCTGGAGGGTCACAAGTTGCTCCCCACAGAAAGTCTCCCAATGTAGGACACACACACACACACACACACACACACACACACACACACACACACACACACACACACACACACCAGTCACCCCGCCCATTTCCCAGGAGAAAGGCTGACCTGCTTGCTTTCTGGAGCTTTCTTTCTTCTTCTTCTTTTTAAAAATTTAATTATTTCTTGGATAGAGAGAGAAAGAAATTGAGAAGAAAGTGGGAGATAGAGGAGAGACAGCGGCAGCTGCAGCACTGCTTCACCGCTCTTGAAGCTTTCCTCCTGCAGGTGGAGAGCATGGGCCTGAACCCAGGGGTCCCTGCACATCATAATACGTATGCCACACTCAGCCCCTTTCTGGAGCTAAGAGGCAGTTCCGAGGCTGGACTGGAAGAAAGGAGAGCTGAAAAGTGGGAGGCTGAGCAATTCTTTCAGGGGCTCCTGCCCCAGACTCCCCCTGGCCTGCAGGGCTTGAGTTTAGGGCACACACCTGGAAGAAGCTCGAGAGCTGGCAGGTGCCCGGAACCAGCCCTTTCTGGCCGAGTGCGGATGCCCAGCAGAGTGGCCGGGGCAGGCCTGTTGTTAAGCCCACCTCTCCCTGCTGTCACTTGTTCTCCTGAGGGTGTTACATTCTGGGAGTGCAGGTGGGGTTTCACTTCCAAGGGGTCACTTTGCTGGTGATGTTGACTGATTAAGCACGAGAATGAGTAACAGGTGAGCAGCTGAGGAGGCAGAGTGCAGGCCTTGCGAGCGTGAGGTTCTGAGTTGGATTGCTAGCACATGGACCAGAGGGCTGCTCTGGTCTCTTATTAGTATTTTTTGTTTGTTTATTTTATTGGACAGAGACCGAGAAAAATCAAAAGGGAAAGGGGAGATGGGGGGGGGCGGGGTGGCGGTAGCTCAGCAGGTTAAGCGCACATGGGGCAAAGCACAAGGACTGGCATAAGGATCCCGGTTGGAGCCCCCAGCTCCCCACCTGGGGTTGTGGTGAGGAGGATCTGCAGGTGTCTATCCTTCTCTCCCCCCTCTGCCTTCCCCACCTCTCTCAATTTCTCTGTCCTATCCAACAACAATAACAAGGACAATAAAAATGGGAAAAAATGGCCTCCAGGAGCAGTAGATTTGTAATACAGGCACTGAATCCTAGTGATAACTCTGGAGGCAAAAAGAAAAGAGAGAGAGAGAGGGAGAAAGAAAGAGAGACACCTGCAGTACTGCTTCGCTGCTCATGAAGCTTCCCCTGCAAGTGGGGCCCAAAGGTTTGAACCTGGGTCCTTGCGCACTGTAGGGTGTGCACTCAATCGGGTGTACTACTGAGAGGCCCCTCTTATTCATCCCTAAATAACCATAACAGATGATTTTTCATTGTACACTAAGAATTCACCTAAAGGTAATTCGATTGGGAAGAAAATGTTTTGACATTCAGAACTCTGTGGCCACAGGGAATAAACTAAAATCAAATTTGTAATTTCTTTTTGTAAATATTTATTTTATTTTTCAGAGCAATGCAGAGAGAGACACACACAGAGCACTGTCAGCTCTGGCTTATGGCGGTGGTGGTGGTGGTGGGGGGGGTTGAATCTGAGACTTTGGAGCCTCAGGCATGAGTCTGTGTGCATAACCATTATGCTATCTCCCCGACCCAAATTCTGCTCAGACTTGGTTGCTGATATATAATTCATTAGACAGGAGCCTGTGGAGAAGGGGGCTGCAAGTGTAAATTCAAGAACAAAAGGGAACAATATAAAACCCCTGGCTGTTTAAGAAGAGCTCACTCTTTAACACATTTTATTATTGTTCATTTATTTACCACTGGATGGAGACAGAGAGAAATTGAGAGAGTAGGAGGAGATACAGAGGAAGAGAGACAGAGACACCTGCAGCCCTGCTTCACCGCACATGAAGCTTTCCCCGTGCAGGTGGGGATGAGGGGCTTGAACGTGGGTCCTTGTGCACTGTAATGTGTGCACTTAACCAGGTGCACCACTGCCTGGCCCCAGTACATTTTTTTCAAAGCAGATGCTGGCAGGTGCTGTGACAAGTGTGAGGACAGCACCTCCACACACTGCAAAGGAAAGCAGTCTATACCAGCTCTGTGTGAAAAGGTCAACATACATTTTTTAAAATTATCTTTATTTTATAGAGACAGGCAGAAATTGTGGGGAGGGGAGCTAGAGAGGGAGAGAGACCCCTGCAGCCCTGCTTCACCACTTGTGAAGCTTCCCCCTGCAGGTGGGGACCCGGGGCTTGAACCCTGTCCTTGTGCACTGTGATATGTGCACTCAACCAGGTGTGCCACTGCCCAGCCCCTCGACATACATTCTTTACAGCTACTAAACGCCAGAAAGCTGAAGTTGTTGTCAAGTTGAAAATGCAGGAGAGTGGCCAGAGAGGTGGCTTAGTGGATTAAGGTTTCGACTTAAATATGAGGTCCCAAGTTTGATCTCCAGCAAGTTATGTGTCAAGAGTGATGCTCTGGGTCTGTCTCCATCTACTCCTCTCTCCGACGTAAATAAATAAATTCTTTCCCCCAATTTTAAACAATATTTTCTTTATTAACGAGAAAGAAGGAGAGAGAGAGAGAAAGAACCAGACAGCACTCTGGTACATGTGCTGCTGGGGGTTGAACTCAGGACCTCATGCTTGAGTGTCCAATGCTTTATCTACTGCACCACCTCCTGGACCACTCCCCAAATTTTTTTATTAGTGATTTAATATTGATTTACAAAATTGTAAGATAATAGGGGTATAATTCTATACTGTTGCGACCACAAGAGTTCTGTGTCCCCACTGGAAACTGCAGTAGACATATATATCTATATCTATATATTATATATATATATATATAATATCTATATATACATATAGATATATATCCCATTTTTCCTATGGTCTTGCCTTTTACTTCCTATTTATTTATTTAACTTAATTTATTATCCCCAGGATTATTTATTTATTTATCGTCTCCAGGATTATCTCTGGGGTTTGCTGCCAGCACTACGAATCCACTGCTCCTAGTGGCTATTTTTTGCCATTTTATTGGCTAGGACAGAGAAAAATTGAGAGGGGAAGGGGGAGTTAGAGGGGAGAGAGAAACACAGACACCTGCAGACCTGCTTCGCTGCTTGTGAAGTGTCCTCCCTGCAGGTGGGGAGCTGGGAGCTTGAGCCCAGATCCTTGCACGGGTCCTTAGTACTATGTGTGCTTACCCAGGGGTGCTGCCACCTGGCCCTCTTTCACTACCTTTCTAAGTCATACCTATACCTATTACTACTTTCGAGTCTCCGTCCTTTTTCCCTCTTCTCTCTCAGCGAAGAGAAACAGTGCCTGACTTCCTCTAGTGTTTTCCAGATCTGCCTTTCAGTGATGGTATAAAAACAGGATTCCTGATGATACGCGCTTCAAGTCTTGGTGGAATTAGGGTTCGAGCCTTCTGGTTTACCTCTCTTGTCATTTAGCCCTCTTGGAGTATGGACCAAAAATCTTTTTGAAGCACGTTAGGTGGGAGTTCTGGCTTTTGTAATTGCTTCTCCACTGGACATGGATGATACATATCCCCAGCCTGTCTCTATCTTTCCCTAGTCAGGTAGGAGGAGGAGGAGGAGGAAGAGGAGGATGGTGAATAGGAAGAAGAAAATGCACTGGAAGGTATGCATATCATTTTCCTTTTCCCTTTATTATTTTTTTTTAATCTTTCAGCACTGGGGCTTCACTGCTCTAGCTGAATTTTTCAGGAAAGAGAGACACGCAGAAGAGGAGAGGAGAGGCAAAGAAGAGACAGAGTGGGAATTGAATTCTTATGTGGCAAACTGGGAAATGTTATACATGTACAGACTATTGTATTTTACCGTCTATTGTAAACCAATAATCTCCCAATAATGAAATTAAAGGGAGTCGGGCGGCAGCGCAGCGGGTTAAGCACAGGTGGCGCAAAGCACAAGGACCGAAATAAGGATCGTGGTTCGAGCCCCTGACAGGGGAGTCGCTTCACAGGCGGTGAAGCAGGTCTGCAGGTGTCTGTCTTTCTTTCCCCCCTCTGTCTTCCCCTCCTCTCTCCATTTCTCTCTGTCCTATCCAACGATAACGACATCAATAACAACAGTAATAACTACAGCAATAAAATAAGGGCAACAAAAGGGAATATATAAAAAATAAAAAAAAGAAAGAAAGGGGGCCAGGTGGTGGCGCATCTGATTAAATGCTCAAATTAAGGTGTGCAAGGACCCAGGTTCAAGTCCCTGACCCCCACCTGTAGAAAGAAGCTTCACAAGTGGTAAAGTAGGGCTGCAGGTGTCTCTCTGTCTCTCTCTCCCCTTTCCCTCTCAATTTCTGTCTCTATCCAACAATAAATAAAAATATTTTAAAAAACATTTTAAAAAAAGGGTGGGGGTATAGCATAATGGTTATGCAAAGAGACTTTTATGCCAGAGACTCTCAAGTCCCAGGTTCAATCTCCCACACCACCATGAGCCAGAGCTGAGCAGTACTCTGGTAAAGAAAGAAAGGAAGGAAGGAAGGAAGGAAGGAAGGAAGGAAGGAAGGAAGGAAGGAAGGAAGAGGGAGTTGGGCAGTAGCGCAGTGGGTTAAGTGCAGGTGGCACCAAGTGCAAGACCCAACGTAAAGATCCAGTTTGAGCCCCTGGCTCTCCACCTGCGGGGGGGGGGGTGTCACTTCACAGGCGGTGAAGCAGGTCTGCAGGTGTCTTATCTTTCTTTCCCCCTCTGTCTTCCCCTCCTCTCTCCATTTCTCTCTGTCCTATCCAACAACAAAGACATCAATACAACAAGAAAACAAGGATTGAACAAGGATAACTACAACAACAATAAGAAAACAAGGGCAACAAAAGGGGATAAATATTTAAAATCTTTAAAAATAAAAATAGTAATAAAAAGAAATTAAAGAGAGAGAGACCACAGCACCAAAGAATCCCCCAGTGTGGTGGGGGTCGGACTTGAGCCTGGTTGAGAAGCAGGTGTCCTTCTAGGTAAGCTATCTTTTTTGAAAAGATATTGTTAATTAATAATATTTTATTTATCCATTTACTGGATAGAGAAATAGAAGCTGAGTGGTCTGGGAGGTGGTGCAGTGGATAAAGTATTGGATTCTCATACATGAGGTCCTGAGTTCAGTTCCCGGCAGCACGTGCCAGAATGATGTCTGATTCCTCTCTCTCCTACTATCCATCTCATTAATAAATAAATAAACTGGGAGTCGGGCAGTAGCACAGCAGGTTAAGCACATGTAGCACAAAGCGCAAGGATCCTGGTTCGAGCCCCCAGCTCCCCACCTGCAGGGGAGTCACTTCACAGGTGGTGAAGCAGATCTGCAGGTGTCTCTTTCTCTCCCCCTCTCTGTCTTCCTCTCCTCTCTCCATTTCTCTCTGTCCTATCCAACAATGGCGACATCAACAACAATAACTACAACAATAAAACAAGGGCAACAAAAGGGAATAAATAAATAATTTTTTAAAAGATAAATAAGTAAACTATTTAAAAAAAAACACAGAAATAGAAACCGAGATAGAAGGAGGAGATAGAAAGGGAGGGAGAGAAACAGCGGTAGGTCTGCTTCTCTAGTTGTAAAGCTTCCTATCCCACCCCCTCCCTCCACAGATGGAGACTAGGGCCTGAACCCAGGTGCTGGTGCTTGGTAACATGTGTGCTCAACTGAGCTCACCACCACCAGGCCCCCAGGTGAGCGCTCTTACCAGCCCCCACCTGTCCTTCCTGAGGAGTGAGGCGGCCCTCACTGACCCTGGCAGTGTGGGGTCTTTGGGGCCAGGCTATGGAGACCCCTCCTGTGCTGAGGACAACTTAGGTCAGGACAACTAGGGTCAGGACAACTTGGGGCACATCTAGAACCCAGTCAGCTACAGCCAGAGTAGTGACAGCCCACATGACACGTCCCTGTGCAATGGCGAGGGGACAGCAGCTGCCACTCTCCTGATGACACCAGCCCTGGCGGCGAGCCTGTAACCATCACTCCCTCCTTCATGAGAGCAACATGGAGCAGAAAGGCCAGAGACTGAGGGAGGGGGAGAGAAGGGAGGGAAAGATCTTTGGAGCTCTGGTGCATAGTGAAAGTACACTCATGGGCAGTAACCGCACTGTAAAGCATTCGCCCTGGGGCTCTGGCGATGGCGCACCTTGTTAAGTGCACCCATTACAGTGCACAAGGACCCAGGTTCAAGCTCCCACTCTCCACCTGCAAGGGAGAAGATTCACAAGTGGTGAAGCAGGGCTGCAGGTGTCTCGATGTCTCTCCTCCCCCCTCCCTCCTCTCTCAATTTCCCTCTGTCTTTATCCAATAATAATAATAACAAGCATCAGCCCCTTCAATAAAATAAAATAAATTTCTGTAAAGAAAAAGAATATCATCAGCACCTGCTCTGAAAGCCACATACACCATTACTACTACTAATTATTATTATTATTATTACTACTACTACTAATTATTATTATTACCACCACTAATTATTATTATTATTATTACTACTACTACTACTATTATTCCCAGAGCACTGCTCAGCTCTGGCTGATGGTGGTGCTGGGGATTGAACCTGGGACCTCAGAACCTCAGGCATGAGAGCCTTTTTGCAGAACCACTGTGCTATCCCCAGAGCTCAGCCTATTCTTGCACAACTAGAGCCACCACAGCCCAGGTTCCTGCTCCATCTTCACTGGGACACAAGGGCACCTCCTCCCCGGGATGAGACTGAACTTGCAAGCATGAGATCCCAAGTTCAATCCTCAGTACTGCGTGTGTCAGATGCTCTGGTTCTCTTTCCTTCTTCCACTCAAAAGTAATCTTTGAAATAAAGAAATGAAATATATAACCCTGACTCCAGCTCATGCCTCCTCCTGGGTTTAGCTTTCACCAGGCCAGAGACCTGAGCCTCTGCCCTATGAACTCCCAGACCCCTCAGCCTTGAGCCTGCTCCATTCTGCCTCTTAAGTGCCCCACCCCTGCTCCTGGTGTCCTGGTCCAGCCTCCAGCCCAGCAGTGACCACTGTCCCCGCCCTGACCTCATTAAGCGGGACCTCTATTCCGCCCGTCACACAGTATATTCCCTGTGGAGTGCTTATCACAACCAGGAGTGACCCTGTCACCACCCCTTGTCTGCACTTCGTCTCTTGCACTGGACTATGAGTCCCTCGAGGGCTGTCACAGTCACTGCTGTGTCCCCAGCACTGGGTGACCCTGATGAGTGGGTCCTTGTCCCACTTACTGTCTCCACCCTGCAACTATCATGCCAGAGCAGAGTGGAGTTCTGGTCTTGCTACCCCCACACATTCCAAAATAAAAACAAATGTATCTGTGTGGTTTACTGTATAAACTACACCTCAATAAAGCCATTAGAAATAATAAAATGTTTAAAATAAAAACTGCAAAAGGGAAGCTTCACAAGTGGTGAAGCAGTGTCTTTTTCTCTCCTTCTCTACCCCCTTCCATATCAGTTTCTGTGTTTCTTTTAAAGACTTTATTTATTTATTTATTTATTTATTTATTTATTTATTTATTTATGAGAAAGGAGAAATAACCAGACACCACTCTGGCACATGTGCTGCCAGGGATTGAACTCAGAACCCCATGCTTGAGAGTCCAAAGCTTTATCACTGTGCTACCTCCCAGACCACTCAGTTTCTTTTTTGTTTCTATCCAGTAAATAATATTTTTTTAATAATGAAAGAGGTAAAGAGAAATAGCATAATGGTTATGTACAAAGACTTTCTTGCCTGGAGCTCCAAGGTACCAGGTTCAATCCCCACCCAGCACCACCATATGCCAGAGTTTAGCATAATGGTTATGCAAAGAGACTCTCATGCCTGAGGCTCCAAGGCCTCCTGTTTAATCCCCAGCACTACCATAAGCCAGAGTTGAGCAGTGCTCTGATAAGATAAAGAAAAAAAAATGGGCTGAGCAAGTTGTGGTCTATATACACAATGGAGTATTACTCAGCTGTAAAAAATGGTGACTTCACCGTTTTTCAGCCAATCTTGGATGGACCTTGAAAAATTCATGTTAAGTGAAATAAGTCAGAAACAGAAGGATGAATACGGGATGATCTCACTCTCAGGCCGAAGTTGAAAAACAAGATCAGAAAAGAAAACAAACACAAGTAGAACCTGAAATGGATTTGACATAATGCACCAAAGTAAAGACTCTGGGGTGGGTGGGTGGGTGGGTGGGGAGAATACAGGTCCATGAAGGATTCAGAGGACCTAGTGGGGGCTGTATTGTTATATGGGAAACTGGGGAATGTTATGCATGTACAAACTATTGTATTTACTGTTGAATGTAAAACATTAATTCCCCAATAAAGAAATAAAAAAAAGGAAAAAAAAGAAAAAAAATGACGGGGGGCAGTGACTGAGTGGTGGAGCACGCATTTACTCATATATATTACCAAGCACAAGGACCAGTGTTCAAGTCCCCACTCCCCACCTGCCTGAGGGAAGCTTTACAAGTGGCGAAGCAGGGCTTCAGGTGTCTTTCTCTCTCCCTCTCTATATCCCCTTCCCCTCTCAATTTCTCTCTGTTCTATCAAGTATAATAGAAAGAAAAAGGAAAAATGGCCAGCAGGAGCAGTAGATTTGTAGTGCCAGCACTGAGCCCCAGTGATAACCCTGGTGACAATTTAAAAAAAAAAGTTGTTAGAAAACTACATCATGGGGCCAGATGGTAGCTCCGCGGGTTAAGCGCACATGGCACAAAGTGAAAGGACCGGCGTAAGGATCCCGGTTCCAGCCCCCGGCTCCCCATCTTGGGGGGGGGTGTCACTTCACAGGCGGTGAAGCAGGTCTGCAGGTGTCTATCTTTCTCTCCGCCTCTCTTTCTTCCCCTCCTCTCTCCATTTCTCTCTGTCCTATCCAACAACAACAGCAATAACAACAACAGCAATAATAACAACAATAAACAACAAGGGCAACAAAAGGGAAAAAATAGCCTCCAGGAGCAGTGGATTTATAATGCAGGCACCAAACCCCGGCAATAACCCTGGGGGCAAAAAAAAAGGGGGAGTCAGGCAGTAGTGCAGCGTGTTAAAGTGCACGTAGGGCAAAACACAAGGACCGCATAAAGATCCCGGTTCAAGCCCCCGGCTCCCCACCTGCAAGGAGTCGATTCATAGGCGGTGAAGCAGATCTGCAGGTGTCTATCTTTCTTTCCCCCTCTCTGTCTTCCCTCTTCTCTCCATTTCTCTGTCCTATCCAAAAATGATGACAACAACAATAAAATCAACAAGGGCAACAAAAGGGAATAAATATTTTTTTAATTAAAAAAAAAAAAGAAAATACATCATGGGGGGCTGGGTAGTGGCACAGTTGGTTAAGTGCACATATTACAGTGCACAAGGACCCAGGTTCAAGCACCCAGTCCCCACCTGCAGGGGGAAAGCTTTGCAAATGGTGAGACAGTGTTTCAGGTGTCTTTTTGTCTCTCCCTCTCTATCACACATTCCCTCTTGATTTCTGACTATCTCTATCCAACAATAAAGATAATAAAGAAAATACATCATGACTTTGCCTACAACCCAGTAAATAAAATTTATTTTTAAAAAAATTATAAAAAGTAAAAAAATATATAAATAGTAATAATAATAATAATGATAATAATAAGGGATTAGGTAAACAGTGCCACCAGTAAACCAAGAGACTTCCATGCCTGAGGCTTTGAGGTCCCAAATTCAATCCCTGGCGCCACCATAAATCAGAGCTGAGTAGTGTCCTGGTTAAAACAATAGTAATAGCAGCCAGGGAGGTGGTGCAGTGGATAAGGCTTTGGTCTCTCAACCCTGAGATTCCAAACCTGACCCCTGGCCACATGCACTAGAATGACACTGTTTCTTTCTCTTTCCTGCTCTACTTATATATAGATCCATCTTTAAAATGAGAATAAAAGGGGGGTCGGGCTGTAGCGCAGCAGGTTAAGCGCAGGTGGCGCAAAGCACAAGGACCAGCATAAGGATCCCGGTTCGAGCCCCGGCTCCCCACCTGCAGGGGAGTGGCTTCACAGGTGGTGAAGCAGGTCTGCAGGTGTCTATCTTTCTCTCCTCCTCTCTGTCTTCCCCTCCTCTCTCCATTTCTCTCTGTCCTATCCAACAACGACAACAACAATAATAACTACAACAACAACAACAACAAAACAGCAAGGGCAACAAAAGGGAATAAATAAAATAAATATTTTAAAAAATTGATTAAAAAATGAGAATAAAAGAAGCAGAAGAAAATAAATGAGAACAGGTTACACAAAGGGGCCCTAGGAGAGTGAGGAGAGGAGGTCTGAGGTACCCGAGGCTGGAAGCCCCACCTCCTGGTTCTGCCCAAGCCTAGGTTGAGCTGTTTCTGCCTCAGTGCAGCTCTGGAGCCCGGGGAAGACCCGTGGAGCCCGAGCTGTGGAGGGCTCAGCTCCCCTTGTCCACCAGGTCCTAGGGGGTAGAGCTGCTGTTCACCCCCAAGGACACCAGAAATGACAAACTGCAGGAAATGCAACAGGAAGGCTGTCCCAGCTCCAGGAAAGCGTACTACCCCCCACCCCCACTTCCCTCCCGAGTCTGTGGACTGAGGACATGGTGGGCGCTTCTGTACAAGAAGCTGAGCTGTGGCCCGCGATGAGATGAAGTGCGTCGAGTGCTGGACCCTCAAGTGTGAGGGCCTGAATTCCATTCCTGGCATTGCATACTTTATTTTTTGCCACCAAGGTCATAGCTCTACCACTCCCAGCAGTTTTTTTTTTTTTTAGCATATATTTTATTTATTTTCCCTTTTGTTGCCCTTGTTTTTTATTGTTGTTGTTGATTATGTCGTCGTTGTTGCATAGGACAGAGAGAAATGGAGAGAGGAGGGGAAGACAGAGAGGGGGAGAGAAAGACAGACACCTGCAGACCTGCTTCACCGCCTGTGAAGCAACTCCCCTGCAGGTGGGGAGCCAGGGGCTCGAACCAGGATCCTTAAGCCGATCCTTGTGCTTTGCACCATGTGTGCTTAACCTGTTGTGCTACCGCCCGACTCCCTATTTTTTTTTTGCCTCCAGGATCATTGCTGGGGCTCAGTGCCTGCACCATGAATCCACTGCTCCTAGAGGCCACTCCCCCCCCTTTTGTTGCAGCCTTGTTGTGGTTATTATTATTGTTGTTATTGATGTCATTCATTGTTGGATAGGACAGAGAGAAATGGAGAGAGGAGGGGAAGACAGAGAGGGGGAGAGAAAGACAGACACCTGCAGACCTGCCTCACCACCTGCAAAGCGACTCCCCTGCAGGTGGGGAGCTGGGAGCTCAAACCAGGATCCGTGCATTTTGCACCACATGCGCTTAACCCACTGTGCCTGATCCCCCCCTTTTTTTAATCAAGGGGGAGAGAGAGCTGCAGCATTTCTCCACCACTTGTGAAACATCCCCTCTGCAGGTGGGGACTGGGATTTGAACATGTAACCTGTGTGTTCAACAGGGTGTGCCACCACGTCTTTTCATTATTATTGTTTGTCTATGGGGGATGGGAGGGGACCAGAGCATCACTCTGGCACACTCCCCCCCCCCCCCCTTTTTTAACTAGAGCACTACTCAGCTCTGGCTTATGGTAATGTGGGAGACTGAACCTGGGACATTGGAGCCTCAGGCATGAGAGTCTCTTTACATACCATTATGTTATCTACCTGCACCCAACAAGGAAATTTCTCAAAAGCATCATGCGGACAGGTATTAAGTGTTCATACTGCAGGATTCCTTCAATATGCAGAGTTTAAGCACAGGCAGAACTAGTCTACAGCGTCACAGAGGGAGACCGCAGGAGAGGCAGGAATTTCCTGAAGTGATGAAAGCATAGAAGTGCTTCACGTTTGGGATGCTGGTGGCCCTGGTCTGTGTCCTTCTCAATACTCATGAGACTACTTTTAGATTTGTCCGTTGAGTTGCACAGACATTGTACTTGAATAAAGAATATGCAACAAAACAAAACAAAAAAACTCAACATTATTAGTTAAGTGCAGCATCCCAGGAGATGGCTCAGTGAGTAGAGTATGGACCTGTATACACAAGGACCTGAGTTCAAGCCCTGGTATCACTTAGGACAGAATGTTGCTCTGGTTCTTTTCATAATTATTTCTTATAATCCCAGTAGAATATATACACACACACATATTAGCACTACTTAGTTATTTTCTATTGCCACTAAGCCCCCCCTTGTTGTTTTATCAGGAGGTTAGTGGTTTACAGCACAACTGTCTACACATGGGCTCCACTTCCCAGCTTCACATCATGGGTGTATTATTATTTTTTAACTTTTTAAATAGAAGGCAGTGATTAGAGTAAACGAGATTACAGCACCTGGGTTGCACACATGGTAAAGCAGTCCACTATCCAAGGGACGCCCTCTGACTTTTTGTTTTTTGCCTCCAGGGTTATTGCTGGGGCTCAGTGCCTGCACTATGAATCCACTGCTCCTGGAGGCCATTTTCCCCTCCCTTGTTGCCCTTATTGTTGTAGCTTTGGTGTGGTTATTATTGTTGTTGAAGTCGTTCCTTGTTGGATAGGACAGAGAGAAATGGAGAGAGGAGGGGACGACAGAGAGGGGGAGAGAAAGACAGACACCTGCAGACCTGCTTCACCGCCTGTGAAGCGACTCCGCTGCAGGTGGGGAGCCGGGGGCTCGAACCGAAATTCTTAGGCCGGTCCTTGCGCTTCGTGCCAGGTGCTCTTAACCCGCTGCCACCGCCCGACACCCCCCCCATATTTTTTCCTCTCTCAGTAATAGGTGAAAATATCTTAGCAAAATAAAAACAGCTCAAGAAGAGGAACTCGGGGGCCAGTGGGGCGAAAATTCTTGTGTTGCCTCAGGGAACTGGGTTCTCAGAGTCACTGCCCCACATATCAAACCAGGAGGGTCATATAGACTCCCTACTAAGGGGGTTAGTATTTGGCGCTGAGATCGCAAGTGGAAATCGTTATCGTCAATTATGAGATTATTACTCTGAGCTAAACCCTGCCTGCCCTATCTCCAGCCGAAGGTTCACCAAAGGGTCGTCTCCGACACGTCACTGATGGCGCATCCTCCACTGATGCCTTTGGAGTCACCAGACGGGACACACCACTCCAGCCCACCAAGCATCTTGGGGAGTCCCATCGGCCTCTCACCCCCAGGATTCCAGAGACCCACACCCTCAAGCTGGCCAATCAGCGCACAGTGTGACAAATCAGGATCACAGTGATTGGCTCAGGGAAGTAGGTGTGACCCCCCTCCACTGGACCAATGAGAAATTACTGGGAAGAAGGGGCAGGTGGCAGCTGGGGAAGGTGGGGCAGTGGGCAGTGCGTGGGGTTTGCACACCGTGCTTGCTTGGAGCACTGGGTTCCAACCCCAAAATACTGCTGGAGTGGTGTGTGATCTGACAGAAATAGGGGTCAGCATAATGGTTCTGCAAACGACTCTCGTGCCTCTGCTCCCCACCTGGACCTGAGGAGACCATCAATTTTGTACAGATGGCTCCTGGGGACCTCCGCCACTCTCTGACCTCAGTGTCCTCTGGGGTCAGGGGGTGGGGAGGTCCCGGTGCCGAGTTCTGGTTCTGCTCTTACTTGCTGTGTATACTTGGGTGAGTCTCTCAGCCTCTCCGTTTAATCTACAAAATGATGATCACAACCCCCGGCTTGCAGTGAGTGGGTGCATCGGGAGCCTGTTTGTGAGCCAACCATAGTATGTGGGAGAGACTTGGCCTGGCCGCCTGAGGGCACTGGGAGTGAATGGGGCTGAGCTTCAAGAGTGCAGCCTGGAACTGGGCAGTCTGGTTCTCGCTCCCACCTAGCACCTGTGTGCCCTCGGGCTAGTTACTACACAGCTCAGCTATTAGCATTGATTAAGGGGGTGCTGGTGTGGCAGAAACAAATTCATTCATGGCAAGACTACAACAGCCAGTTTGCTCTTTTTTCTTTGTGGTCTCATTAACTGTATCCACCTAACAGTCCAGAGGTGACTGTATTCACCACTCAGAAGTCCCTGAGAGAAAGGCCGGGTGTGACACAATTTTGGTCGGGTCACTGGTAAGGTTAAACACACACACACACACACACACACACACACACACACACACACACACACACACACACATCTTCCTCCAGCCACTGAAATATAAAGACATGATGCTTAGAGCTACAGCAGTCTTTCTGAGGCCTTGAGAAGAGTTACTGCCTCAACACAAAAAAGGTAGAGACAGAGCCCACAAGCCCCTAACAATGTTACCAAGTCACTAAAGCTTTTCTTTTTGCCTCCAGGGTTATTGCTGGGGCTCAGTGCCTGCACCATGAATCCACTGCTCCTAGAGGCCATTTCCCCCCTTTTGTTGCCCTTGTTGTTGTAGCCTTATTGTGGTTATTATTGTTGTTGATGGTGTTGTTCGTTGTTGGACAGGACAGAGAGAAATGGAGAGAGCAAGGGAAGACAGAGAGGGGAGAGAAAGATAGACACCTGCAGACCTGCTTCACTGCCTGTGAAGCGACTCCCCTGCAGGTGGGGAGCCGCGAGCTCGAACCGGGATCCTTACGCCAGTCCTTGCGCTTTGCGCCACATGCATTTAACCCGCTGCGCTACCTCCCGACCCCCTCACTAAACCTTTTTTAAAAATTTAATTTAATTTTTTATTTATCATTATTTTTTCAATGTTTTTTATTGTTGTAGTTATTGTTGTTGTTACTGATGTCATTTTTGTTGGATAGGACAGAGAGAAATGAAGAGAGGAGGGGAAGACAGAGAGGGGGAGAGAAAGACAGACACCTGCAGTCCCGCTTCACCACCTGTGAAGTGACTACCCTGCAGGTGGAGAGCCGGGGGGCTCAAACTGGGATCCTTATGCCAGTCCTTGCACTTTGTGCCACCTGCGCTTAACCCGCTACACTACTGCCCGACACCTAATTATTATTATTTTTACCAGAGCACTGCTCTGGCTTATGTTGGTGTAGGGGACTGAACTTGGGACTTTGGAGCCTCAGGCATGAGAGTCTGTTTGCATAACCATTATGCTAGCTACCCCTGCCCTCACTAAACCTTCTTTTACCAACAAAAACTTATTTATTTGGGGAAGCAATTACAGAAGCCAGACCTTCTACCTTCTGCAACCCACAATGACCCTGGGTCCATGCTCCCAGAGGGATAGAGAATGGGAAAGCTATCAGGGGAGGGGGTGGGATATGGAGATTGGGTGGTGGGAATTGTGTGGAGTTGTACCCCTCCTACCCTATGGTTTTGTTAATTAATCCTTTCTTAAATAAAAAATAAAATAAAATAAAATAACTTATTTATTTTACCAGAGCACTGACCAACTCAGGCTCATGGTGTGGAGGATTGAACCTGTGACTTCAGAGACTCAGGCATGAAAGTCTCTTTGTACAACTACTATGCTATCTACCCTCCCCAAAAAACTTTTTGAAGGAGAAGGGCAGGGGGAAGAGAGGGAGGAGCAGCAAATATTATTATTATTATTGTTATATTTTTTACCAGAGCACTGTTCAGCTCTGGCTTATGGTAGTGCAGGGGATTGAACCTGGGGCTTTGGAGTCTCAGATGAGAGTCCCTTTGCACAACCACTATGCTATCTACCCTCTGCATCATCATTATTATTATTTTTAACCAGAGCACTGCTCAGCTCTGGCTTGGTGGTTTGGGGAGCTGAACCTGGGACTATGGAGCCTCAGGCATGAGAGTCTGTTTGCATATGCTATCTACCCCCACCGGGAGCAGCTAAGTTTTACCAGGCATCTAGATACAGCCATAGTCTCTGGGTCTCCCCCTGCTGCAGGTGCGGGACTCAAATGCAGAAAGGGTGCCACGGGCGCCCTCTTCTGTCCACCAGGCGCATTGCAGCAAGTACTCAGGTCACATCCAACAGGCTTTTTCAAACAGGCCTGCTAAGAATGCACAGAAGGAAGATCTAACAAAGGGAGCCAGGAGAATTCTGACAAATGCCAGTACATATGAAGGCTGAGAAGGAAAAAAGAGCAGCGGGATTAAAGTGCTGCCGAAGGCACAGCTCTCCTTTGAATCTGTCTTTGTCAGGGTGACAGTCATACAAAGGGTGTCAAATCCAGACTCACGGGGTGTGTCAAGCAATTCCAAATGCATATAAGAATGTCTGGTGGGAAAGAATGATTCTGGGGCACTCCCAGTGGCCGCTTTGTTTTAGTTAGGGAGAGAGAGCTGACCCTGAAGCACAGCACCATTAATTTTGTTTTTCACAGCCTAACTTTTTTTTTTTTTACATTTTTATTTACCTACTAATCAGTGTTGGGGGAGGAGAACTTGAGCATCACTCTGGCACATGCAACATGGGGTCTGAACTAGAGACTACACGCTTGACAGGCCAAGGTTTTATGCGCTGCGCCACCTCCAGGGCTGCAGCACAGTCGTGCTGTTGATGAAGCTTCCTACTGGTGCCATGCATGGTGCTCCCAGGTGATCTTATGGGCTTGAACCTGTGTCCACACATGTCATAAGGTGTACGGCCTACCCGGTGAGCTGTCTCCTGCCCCCTCCTGCAGTTTTTTTTTTAAAAAATCTATGTACTGTGGTCGGGAGGTGGCACAGTGGCTAAGGCACTAGACTCTCAAGCATGAGGTCCTGAGTTTGATCCCTGGCAGCACATGTACCAGAGTGATGTCTGGTTCTTTCTCTTCTATCTTGCTCATTAATAAATAAATAAAATCTTTTTTAAAAAGTCTATGTACTTAAGAGGAAAAGGAGAAACAGAAGAGAAAGAGACACCACAGCACTGCTCTTCCTCGCATGCGGTTCCCTTCGGTGTCAAGGAGCCCACATGTGAAACAGGATGTGCTCCCCCTGCGGAGATATATCCTGGCTCCCCGAGTTTTATTTCTTTACTCTTCTGGGATGCTGGGGAATGGACCCAGGGCCTCAGGAGTATGTGATGTCACCAGAGAGCCACCTCCCTGGGCCAATTTTTTTTTTCATTCTTACTTTAGAGCGAGCGTGTGGAAAAGAAAGGAAGAGACAGACAGACACACAGAGAGGAGAAACACCGCAGCACTGCTCCACCACCCATGGAGCCCCCTGGCACCACATGGTACTGAGGCTCAGGGCTCAGAGCCTGGCATGTGGTGAGTAAGGTATGTGCTCTAACTGGGTGAGCTATCTCCCTGCCCCCAAAGCTTTTAATTTTTTTGGTTGTTTTTGTGATGAGAAGGAGCTTCATGTAGGCACAATTTCATGGCTCCCTCAGGAGAAGTTATTCCTCCAGCCTCCAACGTTATTTTTTCTTATTTATTACTTACTTATTTTTGTTAGTCATTTAATATTGATTTACAAGATTGCAAAAGTGATAGGGGTATAATTCTGTATGGTTCCCAGCACCAGAGTTCTGTGTCCCCATCCCTCCATTGTAAATTGCAGTAGTTCTCCCATATGGGCTGGTTCTATAAATATGTATCTATTTTCTCTTCCCATTTTCTCTATGATCCTGCCTTCTCTTCCTTCCTAAGTCACTCCTCTACCTAGTACTACCTCTGGGCTTCATTCCTTTTTTCCTCTTCTCTCAGATAAGAAAAAACAGTGCCTGACTTCCTGTGGTGTTTTCAAGATTCACTTCCTTTTCACTGATGGTATAAAAACAAGATTCCTAGTGAAAAACACTTCAGGTCCTGGTGGAATGGGGTTGCAGAGCCCTCTGGTTTACTTCCCCTATCATTTGCCCCTCTGGGAGTCTGGGCCAAAACTCTTTATGGGGAGCAGAAGGTGGGAGGTCTGGCTTCTGTAACTGCTTCTCCACTGGACATGGACAATGGCAGGCAGATCCATACCCAGCCTCTTTCTCTCTTTCCTTCTTTCTTTCTTTTTGTTTGTTTAACCAGAGCACTGCTCAGCCTGGCTGGTGGTGGTACAGGGGGTTGAACTTGGGACTTTGGAGCCTCAGGCATGAGAGTCTCTTTGCATAACCGTTATGCTATCTACCCTGCCCTTCTTTCTTTTTTGTAGTTATTATTGATATCATTGTTGTTGGATAGGACAGAGAGAAATCCAGAGAGGAGGGGAAGACAGAGGGGGGGAGAGAAAGATGGATATCTGCAGACCTGCTTCACTGCTTGTGAAGCAACTCCCCTGCAGGTGGGGAGCCGGGGGCTCGAACCGGGACCCTTACGCCGGTCCTTGTGCTTTGCGCCACGTGCGCTTAACCCGCTGCACTACTGCCCGACTCCCACCTGTTTCTATCTTTCCCTAGTGGGGCAGGGCTCTGGGGAGGTGAGGTTCCGGGACACATTGGCCATTGGTGAGGTTGTCTCCCCAGGGGAGTCAGGATGGCATGTCGGGTAGCGTATGCAACTTGGTGGCGGCTAGCTGAGTCATATGAGTACAGTTCTCAGGAGAAGCAGCTATGGCGGGCACCTCAAACACCTCAGCTGAAATGTGTCTGACCAGGAGAAGAAGCAGTGGCAAAAAGGGCCCAAGTTATTTTTATTGATTTACTTATGAGTGGGGAATGTGTGTGAGTGAAGCAGAGCATTGCGCTAGCATATGTGATGTGTGGAGTCAAACTTGGCACCTCGTGCTTATGAGTCTAATGATTTATCCACCATGCCACTTCTCAGGCCGTAGCTGCACAGTTTCATTGTTTTTTAAATTTTTTAAAAAATATTTATTTTATTTATTTATTCCCTTTTGTTGCCCTTGTTGTTTTATTGTACTTATTGTTGTTGTTGTTGTTGGATAGGACAGAGAGAAATGGAGAGGGGAGGAGAAGACAGAGAGGAGGAGAGAAAGATAGACACCTGCAGACCTGCTTCACCGCCTGTGAAGCGACTCCCCTGCAGGTGGGGAGCCGGGGGCTCGAACCGGGATCCTTATGCCGGTCCTTGTGCTTTGCGCCACCTGCGCTTAACCCACTGGCCTACCGCCCAACTCCCTCTTTTTCTTTTTTTTTAAAATATATTTTATTTATTTTATTTTAATGAGAAAGAATATATACAAAGGGAAAGATACTGACAGAGAGAGACACCAGAACACTGCTCAGTTCTGGCTTATGGTAGTGCTGGGGATTGAACCTGGGACCACAGAGCCTGAGGCTTGAAAGACTTTTCATAGCCATTATGCTGTCTCCCCAGCCAATTAGTTTTCTTAAAAAAAAAAATTTTTTTTTAAAGACTGGTTGATTGAGGACAGAAGCAGAGCGTCACTCTGGCACACGTAGTGCCAGGGCCCCCACTCAGGACCTCATGCTTGAATCCGACGATTAATGTACCTCACCACCTCCTGCCTCTTGTTTGTTTGTTTTTAGATAGTCAGGGGGAAGAGCGAGAGTGAGAGGGAAGCAATTACAGAAGCCAGACCTTCCACCTTCTGCAACCCACAATGACCCTGGGTCCATGCTCCCAGAGGGACAGAGAATGGGAAAGCTATCAGGGGAGGGGGTGGGATATAGAGATCTGGTGGTGGGAATTGTGTGGAGTTGTACCCCTCCTATCCTGCTGTTTTGTTAATGTCTCCCTGTTTAAATAAATAAAATACAATAAAAAGAGGTATACAACCCCACCACCAGAGTTCCGTATCCCACCCCCTCCATTTCCTAATCTTTATCTCTCTGGGCCTAAGACCATTATGGGGTGCAATTATTGTAATCTTTGAAAACAGCTTCATTGACTCGAGTCCAACTGCACGGAAAAAAAAAAAAAGCAAAAATAAACCAATAGAGCTACAGAAGAAGAAGAAGAAGGAGAAGAAGAAGAAGAAGAAGAAGAAGAAGAAGAAGAAGAAGAAGAAGAAAAAGAAGAAGAAGAAGAAGGAGAAGAAGAAGCAGAAGAAGCAGCAGCAGCAGCAGCAGACGGGAGAGAGAGGAATGAAGAGACACGCACGAAGTGCCCCTCTGGTATGCATGGCAGTGCTCAAACCCGGGGTTGCATGCAAAGCGTGCACTCTGCTAGGTGAGCCATCTCCTGGCCCCTAAAGTTTGAATTTAAAATATCAGTTTTAGGGGGTCGGGTGGTGGCGCAGTGGGTTAAGCGCATGTGGCGCTAAGTGCAGGGACCGGCGTAAGGATCCCGGTTTGAGCCCCCGGCTCCCCACCTGCAGGGGAGTCGCTTCACAGGCGGTGAAGCAGGTCTGCAGGTGTCTGTCTTTCCCCTTCTCTGTCTTCCCCTCCTCTCTCCATTTCTCTCTGTCCTATCCAACAACGAATTGTGTCAACAAGGGCAATAATAATAACCACAACGAAGCTACAACAAGGAAGGGCAACAAAAGGGGGAAAAAAATGGCCTCCAGGAGCGGTGGATTCATGGTGCAGGCACCCAGCCCAGCAATAACCCTGGAGGAGGAAAAAAAAAATTAGTTTTATTCCTTCTCATTTCTATGTTTTTTAAAAATTTTATTAATGTATTGCCAGAACACTATTCAGCTCTGGCTGACGGTGGTGTGGGGATTGAACCTGGCACCCTGGAGCCTCAGGCACAAGAGTCTGCATGACCAGTATGCTATCTCCCCTTGCCTTCTTTTATGCTTTTTTAATAAAGATTTCTCCCCCCACCCCCATCAGGGGCCCACCACTCTCTGGCTGACTTTTAGGTGGTAAAGGGAGTGGGAGGGAGGGGAAGGAGACACCACAGCCCCAGAGTTTCCCCTGGTACCATTGCTCTCTCTTGTGGTGCTGGGACTGGAACCCAGTTGCAATAGCTCTGCTGGCGAGCTCTCTCTCCAGCCCCTGTATATGTTGCTTTAAAAAAAAAGGGGGAGTCGGGCAGTAGTGCAGCGGGTTAAGCGCAGGTGGAGCAAAGCACAAGGATTGGCGTAAGGATCCCTGTTCTAGCCCTTGGCTCCCCACCTGCAGAGGAGTCGCTTCACAGGTGGTAAAGCAGGTCTGCAGGTGTCTGTCTTTCTCTCCCCCCTCTGTCTTTCCCTCCTTTCTCCATTTCTCTCTGTCCTATGCAACAACAATGACGTCAATAACAACAATAATAACTATAACAATAACTACAACAATAAAACAAGGGCAACAAAAGGAAATAAACAAATAAATATTTTTTAAAATTTAGGGAGTCATGCGGACCGGTATAAGGATCCCGGTTCAAGCCACTGACTCCTCACCTGCAGGGGAGTCGCTTCACAAGTAGTGAAGCAGGTCTGCAGGTGTCTGTCTTTCTCTCCTCCTCTGTCTTTCCCTCCTCTCTCCATTTCTCTCTGTCCTATCCATCAACAACGACATCAATAACAACAATAATAACTACAACAACTATAAAAAATAACAAGACAACAAAAGGGAAAATAAATAAATTAAAAAATATATATTTTATTTACATATTTCACAGGAGAAAAACACTCAGAGGGAGAAAGAACCAGAGCATCACTCTGGAAGATGTAATGCTGGGGACTGAACTCATGACCTCATGCTTGTTAAGTCCACAGTTCTACCACTGTGACATCTCCCAGGCCCTGTCCATGTCATCAAATGCATTCACTAGCTCCCCGGCACTGCATGTCAACACTGTACATTACAGCTAAGTAACCCCGCGCACATGCCCACGAGGTGAGAAGACGGAACATGTCTCTTTAATAGGCGGTCGCAACGGGAACAGTGGGGAGGTCACAGACAGCGGCCCGGCTGTCATGTAACGTAAGTGATGTGCTGCTCAGGGGATTATAAATAGACTTGGGGAAGTGGTTTTCAAATGTGTGTGCACTCAAGAATCCTCTCTGAAGAACGTCAAAGAGAAAAGCTCCAGGCTCCTCCTGGTTAGATGCAGGCCATTGCACCTGCAGAAGGCACTCCCAAGCAGCTCTGGGGAGCGGCCCACCACGCTCACTCGACCCCGTCAGACCATCTGTCTGCACGGCTGTCCTCTAGTGCATCTCCAGAGCTCTGGGTGTCAACCGCATCTGTCACCTCTCCAAGTTCTGTCTGGCCCTTCTTCCAACTTTCTCCTCCCAGGCTGTCCTTTTCACACGGGAACATGGGTGGTTTACGTCCACAAATGTCCCCCCCATCCCCCCCACCGTGCCCTGCAGGTGCTAACTGGTGTCTTTTGTTGTCCCGTTAGGTATCTCCCACTCCTCTCTCAATTTCTGCCTCTAATCAATAATAAATAAGTAAATAAATAAACTGCCAGAACAAACAAGAAGGAAGAAGAGGAGAAGGAAGAGGAGGGAGAAAAAGAATAGGAGAAGAAGGAAGTAAAGAAAGGAAGGAAGGAAGGAAGGAAGGGGCAGCCTGGGAGGTGGTGCAGTGAATAAAGCGCTGGAGTCTCAAGCATGTAGGGTCCTGAGTTCAATCCCCAGCATCACACGTGCCAGAGTGATGCTCTGCTTCTCTCTCTTTTTCCTATCATAAATAAATAGTAACTTTTTAAAATTTAACTATCGGAAGCCGGGCAGTAGCACAGCGGGTTAAGTGCACGTGGTGCAAAGCTCAAAGACCAGCTCAAGGATCCTGGTTCGAGCCCCCGGCTCCCCACCTGCAGGGGAGTCGCTTCATAGGTAGTAAAGCAGGTCTGCAGGTGTCTATCTTTCTCTCCCCCTCTCTCCATTTCTCTCTGTCCTATCCAATGACAATGACATCAATAACAATGATAATAATAACTATAAAAATAAAACAAGGGCAATAAAAAGGGAATAAATGAATATTAAAAAATTAAAAAAATTTAACTATCATTTATATTTTTAACAACACTTTTTTTAAGAAAAGATTTTTATTTACTTATTAATAAGAAAGCTAGGAGGAGGAAGAGAAAGAACCAGACATTATGGGGGCTGGGCAATAGCGCAGCGGGTTAAGCGCACATGGCACAAAGTCCAAGGGCCAGAGTAAGGATCCTGGTTTGAGCCTCCAGCTCCCCACCTGCAGGGAGGTTGCTTTGCAAGCGGTGAAGCAGGTGTGCAGGTGTCTATCTTTCTCTCCTCCTCTCTCCATTTTTCTCTGTCCTATCCAACAACAACAGCTATGACAACAATAACAACTACAACAAGCACAACAACAAGGGCAACAAAACGGGGAAAATGGCCTCCAGGAGCAGTGGATGATTCGTAGTGCAGGCACCGAGCCCCAGTGATAACCCTGGAGGCAAAAATAATAATAATAATAAAAAAAAATCAGACATCATTCTGGTACATGTGCTACCAGGGATTGAACTCAGTACCTCATGCTTGAGAATCCAATGCTTTATCCACTGCGCCACCTCCCAGACCACTATTTAATTATTTTTAATGAAAAAAACATAGAGAGAAAGATACATACCGAGAGCTACCAGAGCACTACTCAGCTGTGGTTTATGGTGGTGGTTGGAGGAATTGAACCTGGGACTTTGGAGCCTCAGGCATGAAATCCTTTTGCATAACCATTATGCTGTCTCTCCAGCCCAATAGCAAATCTTAAAAACTAAAAGAATACGGGGCTGGCTGGTAAAGTGCACATGTAATCATGCTTAAGGACCAGAATTCAAGCCTTCTGGGGGCTGGAGGGGGCTTCATGAATGGTGAAGTAGGTAGGGCTGCAGGTATCTCTGTCTCTCTCCCTCTCTTATCTCTCCTTTCCCTCTCAATTTCTCTGTCTCTGTCAATCAATAAATAAAACTTTAAGGGGCTGGGTGGTGGCACACCTGGGTGAGTACACATGTTACAATGTGCAAGGATCTGGGTTCAAGCCCCCAGTTGCTACCTGTAGGGGGAAAGCTTTGCGAGTGGTGAAGCACTGTTGCAGGTGTCTCTCTGTCTTTCTCCCTATCTCCCCCTTCCCTCTCAATTTCTGGCTGTCTCTATCCAATAAACAAAGAAAGATAATTTAAAAAAAAAACTTTAAACAACTGAAACTCAGAATAATATAATACAGAGAGAGGAGGTGCTTGCTTTATCATGTATGAGACCCAGGTTCAAACTCGGCTCCCACTGCTCTGAAGAAAGCTTCAGTGTGTAGTATCTCTCCCTCTGTCTCTGTCTCTCTTATCTGAAAAGAACAAATCACTAAACAAACGAAAGTAGACAGAGCTCAAAAGAGAGATAGACATAAATACAGACAGAAACAGAAAAGGAGTCAGAGTTTAAAAAAAAGAAAGCAGAGGCCACAAGGGTGAGGGAGCCAGGTCGGTTTAGCCACCGCATCCTGACAGGGACACTGCGAGCTGGGTTCTATTACGACCTCCTTTGACAAATATGGAAATGACTGAGGTCACCAGCTAATTAATGGTGCCAAGCCTCAAGCCCAAGTGTCACATCCTCTGTGCGCAGGTCTCTGGTGACCCTCCACGCCACACCCACACTCACTCTGGGCAGGCCACGGCTGCCTGGACTAACAGAGTGCAGGAAGAATGCCGGAAGTTCAGGTCTTGTCCTTCAGTAGCCTACACTTTCTGCTTCTTCCCTCCTGCAGCTCTTGGTTTTATTTATTGAGCAGAAGGCAGAAAAGGGAGAGGGAGAGGGTAAGGGAGAGGAAAGGGAGAGAGGGGAGAGGAAAGAAGGGAGAAGGGAGAAGGGAGAGGGAGACGGAGATGGGGAGAGAGAACGGAGACAACGGAGACGGACAGACACCAGAGCTCTATTCTGGCACATGCAGTGCACACTCTCCACTGAGCTACCTCTCTGGTTGCCACAAATTTATGTGGGGAGGAGCCCTATTTGGAAAATTTGAGTATCTTGCTAGAGAGACCATGTGGGGCCTGGCTTTATTTTATTAGAGAAAAAAAACAAAACAAAAACAGGACACCAATCAGACACATGCAATACTGGGGAATAAACCAGGGTCTCATGCTTTGACGTCTACAATTCTACCCTGTGCTACCTTCCTAGGCCAGAAAATCTGCCCTTTTTCCGGCCTTTAAAGATGGCCCGCATTCCTTAGTTTGCGGCCCTGCTCTTCTGTCTTCAAGGTCAACACAGTGAAGCCTTCAAAGTCCCGTGTTTCTGCCTCCCTCTTAGTGACTTCACTTACTATTACACTGGCTCATCCAGGATAGTCTCCCTACCGACCAAGTCTTTGACCTGACACCATCTGCAGAGTCCCTTTTGCTGTGTAATAGAACACACTCCACAGGATCCTGGGATCAGAATGTGGATGTCACTCTGCAGAGGGATAAAGAGAAACACACTGCGACCTTCTCAATACCCAGAGACACCCCACTGCTCCCCTGGAAGTGCCAGCAATGGGCTTGGTGAAATGCGCCCTGGCCTGCCTGACATCTCCAGCCTTTTGTGTTTCCTCTCGCCCCTGAAGTCCTTCTAGACCAAGGTCTCTCTCTGCCTTCCCAACAAGTGCCTCAGTGGTGATCTGTCCCGTTCCACTTCCCACCCGCCTCAGGCAGACACACCACCGCTTTTGCCAGGAGCAAAGCCAGGTACAGGAGCTGGATGGGTGCTCAGCTCACAGGGCTGCCACTGCTGGTTCTGGAAAGTTCTGACGGCATGTGCACTCCAGCAGCTAATGGCATCCTCAGCTGAGGCCGGTCCAGTGCCTGCCCCGCCTGCAGCGGGTGTTCACACCCAACCCCAGGAAATGCTGCTGCCTCTACCTTCCAAACAGACCCACTGGCTAGTCATTACCAAGGGGAAAAGGAAAGGTTCTTGTAGTGGTCACCACCTTAACCAGGGGATCCAAGTTACACAAACTAAGGAAGAAACAGACATCAAAGGCCCCCTGAGGCTCTGTCCTTAGGACATAACAGCCTGTCTGGGGTCCTGGATGGGAAAGCCATCAGACATGACAGACAGTGGGACCAAGGACTGAGACACTTCTAAAAATGTGTCACAAAAAAAATGAATGGGTGGGGGGGTCGGACAGTAGCGCAGTGGGTTAAACACACTTGGCGCAAAGCGCAAGGACCAGCATAAGGATCCCAGTTCGAGCCCCCGGCTGCCCACCTGCAGGGGAGTAGCTTCAGAAGCGGTGAAGCAGGTCTGTAGGTGTCTGTCTTTCTCTTCCCCTCTCTGTCTTCCCCTCCTCTCTCCATTTCTCTTTCCTATCCAACAACGAACGACATCAACAACAATAATAACCACAACAAGGCTACAACAACAAGGGCAACAAAAGGAGGGGGGATGGCCTCCAGGAGCAGTGGATTCATGGTGCAGGCACTGAGCCCCAGCAATAACCCTGGAGGCAAAAAATAAATAAAAATTTTAAAAATGAATGGATAAGGGGTCCTGTGACAGAGCAGGGTCAGCAAATGTTTGCTATAAAGGGCCACAGAGTAGAGATTTTAGGTGTGTGGGTCAAACAAAGTCAGCTCTGCAGAAGCCTGAGAGGTGGTACAGTGGTCAGAGAACTGGACTTAAAAGCTTAAGGTTCTCAATTTGATCCCCAGCAATGGATATACCAGAGTGATGCTCTGGTGTTCTCGCTTGCTCATTAATTAATCAGTAAATCTGAAAAGAAAAAAAAGTGGTCTGGGAGGTGGCTAATGTGTTGGATTCTCAAGCCTGAGGCTCCAAGTTCAGTCCCTGACAATGCATTTACCAGAGTGATTTCTAGTTCTCTTTCTCACTCCCCTAACTCTCTCATTAATAAATTAAACTTTTCAGGGGGGGTCTGCCGATAGTGCAGTGGGTTAAGAACACAAGGTGAATCTGCTGCTCCTGACAGCCATTTTTTACCTTTTTGAGAGGGGGAAAGACAGACACCTGCAGATCAGCTTCACCACCTGTGAAGTGACCCCCCCCCTTGCAGGTAGGAAGCTGAGCTCGCACTGGGATCCTTGCACAGGTCCCTTGCACTTCATACAAGGTGTGCTTGACCGGTGCACCACCACCTGGCACCCAGCTCTGATTCTCTACTCCATAATAAATAAATAAATAAATAAACATTTTTTAATCATAGGGGACCAATCAGTGGCATACCTGGTTGAGCACACATATTGTGATGCACAAGAACCCAGGTTCAAGCCCCCACTCTCCACATGCATGCAAGGAGGAAGCTTAAGTAGCGAAGCAGTGCTGCAGTTATCTCCCTCCCTCCCTATCTCCCACTTCCCTCTTGATTTCTGTCTCTATCCAAAAATAAGAATAAAAAAAGAAAAAGAAGCCACTCTCTATACCATAATGCTCAGACCTCTCACAGCACTTGAGAGAAGGCCAGTGGACAGGAGTGGAGGCCGATTCTGGGAAGGCTTCAGTCCTGTCTTTGGCACAAACCCCTCATGTCACATTAGCAACTGCTCACAAGAACTAGCTTTTCTCTTTGTTGAGTGAGGGAAATCAGTCCCCCTCCTTGTCAGGGGGATAAAATAGTACCTGCCAGTCCAAACAGATAACTGGTAAGAAGGTACCTGGGTAACTGAACCCTGACCCATCTCCATTCTAATAGTTGCAGTGCTGGCAGGGATCCCATCAAACTAAGAACACTAAGCCTTGGAAAACAAACTTTAGGCCCCCAAACTCCTAAGGGGGAAAATAGTGCTCCTGGTGATCTAGACTTTGCATATATTTGTCCTTCTTTCTTTCTTTTTTTTAAACAGTCTTTTTTTTTTCCCTTTTGTTGCCCTTGTTGTTTTATTGTTGTAGTTATTATTGTTGTTGTTGTTGTTGGATAGGACAGAGAGAAATGGAGAGAGGGAGGGGAAGACAGAGAGGAGGAGAGAAAGATAGACACCTGCAGACCTGCTTCACCACCTGTGAAGCGACTCCCCTGCAGGTGGGGAGCCGGGGTTCGAACCGGGATCCTTATGCCAGTCTTTGTGCTTTGCGCCACCTGCGCTTAGCCTGCTGTACTACAGCCCGACTCCCTAAACAGTCTTTTTTTTTTTTTTTTTTTCCTCCAGGGTTATTGCTGGGCTCGGTGCCTGCACCATGAATCCACCGCTCCTGGAGGCCATTTTTTCCCCTTTTTGTTGCCCTAGTTGTTGCAGCCTCGTTGCGGTTATTATTATTGCCATTGTTGACGTTGCTTTGTTGTTGGATAGGACAGAGAGAAATGGAGAGAGGAGGGGAAGACAGAGAGAGGGGGAGAGAAAGACAGACACCTGCAGACCTGCTTCACCGCCTGTGAAGCGACTCCCCTGCAGGTGGGGAGCCGGGGGTTCGAACCGGGATCCTTACGCGGGTCCTTGTGCTTTGCACCACGTGCGCTTAACCCATTGCGCCACCGCCCGACCCCCACCTAAACAGTCTTTTTAAAATATTTTCTTCATTTTAAAAATACTTATTTTTTAATATTTATTTATTCCCTTTTTTTGCCCTTGTTGTTTTATTGTTGTAGTTATTGGATAGGACAGAGAGAAATGGAGAGAGGAGGGGAAGACAGAGGGGGAGAGAGAAAGACAGACACCTGCAGACCTGCTTCACCGCCTGTGAAGTGACTCCCCTGGAGGTGGGGAGCCAGGGGCTCCAACAGGGATCCTTATGCCAGTCATTGTGCTTTGCGCAACCTGCGCTTAACATGCTGCGCTATAGCCCGACTCCCTAAAATATTTATTCTATTTTAATGAGAGAGAGAGAGAGAGAGAGAGGAAGGAAACAACCAACCAACCAACCAACCAACCAACCAAACCACTGCTCTGCTTTGGCTTATGATGGTGCTGGGGATTGAGCTTGGGACCATGGAAGCCTCAGACGTGAAAGTCTTTTGCAGAACTGTTGAATGATGTCCCCCAAGTCCCTCTGTTTCTTTCAACATTAGCTCTGGTCCCTGCTGTCTCTTCATCCTTCAGGTCCCACTCCCTGAACCCCCTCCAGGTCTGCCCTCACCTGGCGCTACCCCCTAGAGATGTCACTAGCAGCGTGGGTCCATCCCCATGGAGTGGGAGCTCTTTGAGGACCCAGACTGGTTGGGCTGACTTGATCCCTGCTGTTTCACCACCATTTCCCAACACAAGGTTGGGCAGAGAGCAGACGCTCAGAAAATACCAGCTGAATACAGTCCTGGATGAGAGTTGTCAGAATACATCTGACTGGCTAGGGTACCTGCCTTGCCATGCAGGAGGCTCAGGTTCAAGTCCTTGCACCACATGCAAGTGCCAGAACACCAGAGGGGAGCTCTGGTGTTACTTTGTCTCTTTATCTCTTATCTGAATGAAAAAACATCCCAGGGGTGTGAAATTCTGTATGTCTCTGATCCTGGCTACACAAATATGAAAAAGGTATAATAATACTAAAGTTAGTGTGGGTGAATAGCATAACGGTTATGCAAAAAGACTTTTGTGCCTGAGGCTGCAAAGTCCCAGGTTCAATCCTCCATTACATCATAAACCAGAGCTGAAGAGTGCACCGGTAAATAAATAAATATCTAAAATTAAATAATATTAACATTAAGAGGAAGTATAAATGGATGAATGGTGGTTCTCTGATTCAGTAGCTTACATTAAATTTTATTTCTCTATTTCCACAGAAATAGAGAGCAGAGAGCATACAGATCATCATTTGTTTTGTTTACTTATTTATTTTTATGAGGACAGAGAGGCAGAGAGAGAATGCAAAAGCCTACAACACTAAAGCTTCCTCCCATGCAGTGGGGGCCAGGCTCAAACCTGGATTGTGCATATGACAAAACAGCGCATTGTCCATGTGAGCTTCTTCGTCTTTTTAATGTGGCTCGTATTTGAGAGGTTTGTATTTTAGCCCTTCAGATTTCAGCTCAGGTCCTCCCAACCCCTCCACAGCCTTCCTGACACTACGTACTCCCTGGGCCAAAGGACTTGAACTCTGCAAGGTCCATCCTGCCCACTCTTGAGTTAACAGTGATGGGTCCCCCAAAGGCAAGAAATTCTAAAAAATGGAAGAAAAAAAAAAGGAGGGGGAGGGAATAGGAAGAAAACAAAACAGAAAAATGACAGGTCCTAAGCATGCCTCCCATTTTGCCCCCACTAAAACAAGCTAGCTACCAAACAAATGGGAAATAAAACCCCGCATATGAATGAGTTAATGACTAAATGGATCTAACTGGTTAAAATTTAATCCTGATTAAAATTCCTCTTTTGTCAGCTTTCAGGTCACTCCCCCCCATATGCCAGACTTTGCTCTAGACACATCCCTAACCCAGGCATATTTCCTGGAGTGAAATCAGGCGGCGGCCCAACATCCTAAAGAGAAGATATATAATGATCGCTCTCTTCCTGGAACAGAAATCACAGGCAAAGGGAAACCAACTAAAGATGTCCAGGCAAATGACTCATCTGTCCCGCCCCTCGTTTCACCAGTCCAGAAAAACTCCGCCCAAATTGTTCCTACCGAGCACACTACTGGCTCACGTAGGTGTCAATCTGCACGCGCTCTCTTCTATTGGCTGATATTTTCAACAGGAGCACCAGCGCTCAGCCCCGCCCCTTACTCATGCCTATTTCCACTATTGGCCTACCCACATGCCCCTCTCCCAGGCGCCCTCCCTATTGGCTGCGGGGTTTTGCCGGTTTTGGATGTGATTGGTCGCGAACAGAGGTCCAGCCCCTGAGCATCTGAGAGGGGTTGAAGGAAGGAAAGGTTGGAGGGACGTGGGGTCAGACTCACGCTGAGCCGGCGGGAGGCAGACGTAGTTCTTGAAGAACTCGCTCCGGCGGGCGGCGTCCTTAATGCGGTTGGCAAGCGGCTTGCTGACCTGCCGGATGCCGAGGTATAGCAGCTTCGCCATAGGGAACGCGCCCACGACCATCTTGGCGGTCGCAAGGGGCACGCACAACCTTGCGGACTGGGCGGGGCGCCTCCGAGGCTCTCTCCCACCTCCCCCGCGCGTCCCTAGCCCTACGTGTGTGCGTAACGTACGTACGCAACGTACGTACGCAGGAAGAAACTGCAGGGGCGCTGCTGACGTCACCGCGTCGACGTTGGCGCCTTGTCCCCTGGAACTCAATATGCAAATTGTGGCGGAAGTGAGGCGGTCAGAAGTCGTTGCCGTTAAACGGTTGCTCGCAGGGGCGTGGCTGGATTCCCACATCTGCTTCCTGTGATGTCATCACACGTGTTCATGACGTCACATACCTAAGTGATTTACGCGCCCGGGGGATCTCTAATTTAGTCCTGATTAGGATTAATGGAGTCTTGATATACTTCCTGGCTGCAGACTGGAGCGCTCACTGGAAGTGAGCGGAAACTAGCTTTGTAGTCATGCATGTGTGTACTCATGTGCTGTGTCATGTTTGGGGAGTGCATTAACCTCTGGCCATGAGTCCCGTCTACACCACGGGCGTCATCACTGCCCTTTATTGGGTAGTTGTGAGGTTTCCATGCGAATCTGGAGTGTAAAAAGACGGTGAATCGTGTGAGAGTGCTTAGTCCCATAGTACCTGCCTCATAATAAACTTTCAATAAACACGTCTTGCTGGGAAGACAGCATAATGGTTAAGCAAAAGACTCATGCCTGAGACTCCAAGCTCCTAGGGTTCTATCCCCAGCACCACCATAAACCAGAGCTGAGCAACGCTCCGGTGTTTCTTTCTCATTAATAATAATAATAATTAAAAATAAAATCAATAAAATAAATAGTAATAATAAAAACTCTTGCAGGTACTGTCATTATTATAGGCATCCCTCCGCAGGGGGCTGCATTTCAGAAAGGAGCTAAGTCAGCACTTCCCCAAGCAGAGGGCAGACTGGCCCAGAGGGTACCGGGGGGCACAAAGCCGCTCCCCTGGCAGCAGAGGCTCCGGCTTCACTGGGTTCTCAAGCACTGGGGGGACGAGGGCCCCCAGGGAGGGCGACTCCCGAAGGAATTTAAGAACATGTCCCAGACTGTCCTCCTTAACCCAGTAGGGAACAAAAATCCTGTAAACAAGGTCAGGAACGGAGTTGAAATTCCTGGGTGGTGGAGTGCCGATGGGTAGTTAAGAGAGGGCGAGGGCTAGACAGGAGTAGAGGAGTGTGTGGAAGAGGAAACAAAAGTCAGGATTTGGAGACTCAAAACAGAAGAGTCCTGCTCCCCAGTGGGCCCAGCATGGGCCTCCCCCCCCCCCCCCAGAGGACTCAGTCAAGTTTCCAGCAGCAATGAAGCTATGTTTCTCCGTCTTTAATAATGATGGTTCTGGCATGAGTGAACCCAGATAGTCTAAATGTCTTAGGCTACAAAGACTCCATCAAAACAGCTCCTTCCCCTGAACCAGCAAAATAGCTCACCTGGATAGTGTGTGTGCTGCTTTACCATGTGCCCTTAAATGGGGTGGGGGCTCAAGCATGGCTTCAGCGTTGTGGTCTCTCTCTGCCTATCTGTCTAAAGAAAAAGAAACCTTTCTCAAGATCTTCCTTGGACCAAAGAGGGAGGAGAGATGTTGGGAGCCTATTTAAGGTTCCTAGTCTACTAGAAGCCAACTCCCTATCCGTTTTACAGACTGGCCAACCAGGCCAAGGAATGACAAAGATTTGTCCAAAGTGCCAGAGGAGTAATCAGTATGATGCTGAGGCTGGGATACCCCAAGATCTAGCCCAAAGTGCTTTTTTGATTCTGGGGGTGGGGATTGTAAGTCGAGGGCCCACAGACCCTTCTGTGGGGCTGAGGTCCCCTGTGATGGCTTTAGGTATCTTCCAAACTTTTGTTATTGACAGAAAGCTCCCTGCAGTGCAGTGGAGGCCAGACTACCCTGGGTCACACACATGACAAAGCAGCACACTATCCAAGTGAGCTGTGGGGTTGTTTCTATGCATTTTTTGCATAGAAAAATACATCTTGTGGTCTGGGAGGCATTGGACTCTCAAAAGTATGAGGTCCTGAGTTCAATCCCCGGCAGCACATGTACCAGAATGATGTCTACTTCTCTCTATTTATATCATGAATAAATAAAATCTTTAAAAATTACATCTTGACTTTTCCAACAACACAATATTTGAATGGCTCCACAGCAGGTTCGCAAATGATTTTATTGAATGAATGGAAGTGAACATTTGGTGAAAGGGGCCCCTGTAGATTTTCACCAGATTCTTTCTTTCTTTTTTTTTTTTTTAACCAGAGCACTGCTCAGCTCTGACTTATGGTGGTGCAGGGGATTGAACCTGGGACTTGACGGGTCTCAGGCATGAGAGTCTGTTTGCATTACTGTTATGCTATCTATCCCTACCTGTTCACCAGATTCTTTACGTGGACTGGTTCAGAAAGAATCTGGTCCCCTGCACATGCAGCCCTACTAGCTTTATGGTGGTGAGATAGAGACCAGTCTTTGGTTGCCCTTTTTTCCTCCCCCATCCCCAGCACTAAAGCCCCCAACCTCCTGCATATCAGTAACTTCCCTCTGTGCCAAACCTTATTCATTTACTTTTCCCCCCCTTGTTTAATTCTCCTCCCTCCTCTTCCTTTCTGAGAAGGGTTTCCAGGAACCTCATGGGGGGCAAGGGTGTGTGTGTGTGTGTGTGTGTGTGTGTGTATGTGTGTTGCTCATGGAGTGTATGGAGATCCTTACATCTCAGGAACTTGGAGACACACACACACACACACACACACACACACACACACAGGGAGGAAGAAAGGGAGGTGACCTACCAGAAAGGGCGGGGCCTGTCCAGAACTGGGTGCTTCCTTCTGCTCTCCAGCCTGGTGACCCCTGAGAGCCGGGGGGAGGGGAGGGGACATCATTAGCCTGGGCAGGCTGCCGTGGCCACTCTGGAGGCGTGGGAACAGCAACAGAGACAGGGAGGAGAGAGGGACCCTGGGATGGCCCGGCACTGACTCACCGGCTGTGTGACCCTGGCCTAGTCACTTGGCCTTGCCGGTGACCGCCCTGGGCTTGTTCCCAGGCGTCCTTATAGCTGCAGCCTCCTGGTCACATTTCCCAGGATGGGCAAGGGGCTCCGCTCACACAGTCCCTCAGGCCTTTCTGATCCTTCAGCTCAGTGTCTCTTCCATGTGAATTCTAGAGATGACTGTTGTCCCTGCTTGGTCCAGCATGCTGCCACCCACCTGCTTTTGGATCTCAGCAGATAACCTCTACAGGGCTCCTGCCTCCTGCCCTTACCACAGTCTGTTCCCCACTTCATATTCTTCCCCTCTGGCTCTTTTTTTTTTTCTTCGGATTTTAAAAAATTATTTACTTATTTATTTGTTATTGGATAGAGACAGAGAGAAATTGAGAGAGAAAAAAAAGAAATTGAGAGAGAAGGGGGAGATAAAGAGGAAGAGAGACAGACACCTGCAGACCTGCTTCACCGCCTGTGAAGCAACTCCTCTGCAGGTGGGGACCCGGGGGCTTGAACCGGGATCCTAATCAGTCCTTGTGCTTTGTGCCATGTGCGCTTAATCCGCTGCGCTACCCTCTGGCTCTATTAACATTTAAATCAAAGATCATGGACAGGGGAGATATCACAGTGATTCTGCAAAGAAACTTTCATACCTGGGGCTCCAAGGTTCCAGATTCAGTCCCCAGCACCCCCATATGCCACAGCTGAGCAGTGCTCTGGTCAAGAATAGAGGATCAAGACAGAGTTCACCTGGTAGTGTCTTACATACACAAGGCCTTGGGTTTGGACCCTGACAAACATGGTAGCATCATAAATAGCAGCAAGGGAACTCTGTGGGTGGTGGAGTGGTGCTCTGGTCACTCCTGTCTCTAAAACAATGGTGGTGGTGGGGGGGGTTCTGCTGTTCTTTCTGTCTGCAATGTAGTTTCCCCTGACAGTCACAGGGCTGACCCCTTCACCTTCAACTCTTTGCCTTGGTGCCTCTTTCTTTCTTTTCCCCTTTTCTTTCTTCCTCTTCTACTTTATTTATTAGATAGAAAGAATTGATAGAGAAGATAGAGTGGGAGAGAGGAAGAAAGACACCTGCAGCACCTCTCGTGAAGCTTCCCCTGCAGGTGGGGACCTGGTGCTTGAACCTGGGCCCTTATGCATTGTGACGTGTGCTCTACCAGGTGTGCCGCTACCCAGCCTCAAGGGACCACCCCTAACCTTTTTATCTAGATTAGACCTCATATCAATCTGTCCTTTCACTATTCAACATTTTATTTATTAAATATGAGGAGAGAGATTCACATAAGACAAAAAGGAGAGAGACCAGACAACACCACTCCAGTACATGCAGTGCTGGGGGTCAAACTAGAAACCTCAGGCATTAAAGCCAGGTGCTCTGCTAGTAAGTAGTTTTCCCCAATCACTTTTTTAAAAAAATTTTTTAAGCTTTATTTGTTATTGGATAGAGACAGAGAGAAATTGAGAGAGAGAAGAGGGAGAGAGGAAGAGAGACAGAGAGACATCTGTAGACCTGCTTCACCGCTTGTGAAGCGACGCCCCTGCAGATGGGGAGCCGGGGGCTTGAACCGGAATCCTGACTGGTCCCTGTACTTTGCGCCACGTGCGCTTAACCCGCTGTGCTACCGCCAGACTCCCCCCAATCACTTTTTTTTTCTGTTCTTTTTGTTTGTTTCCCCGTTATATTTACCATCTTAGACATTCTGTTTGTTTTTATTCATTGCTGATGCAGAGTTCCATGAGGGTGGGGCCCGGGAGGTCTTGGTCAAAACCCTTGTCTTGTCTTGTCAGCCTCAGTTGGCATGGGGCCAGAGAGCATGTATAGATAGACCCCTACTCAGTGGATGAATAAACCCCTTCCTCTGATCCTGAAGCCGCTTCCCCAGCCAGTCTGCTCAAACCCTTCACTAGGGTTCTTATTATCTCCTCTCTACATCTCCTGGTAAATGCTATCTAAATTTATCTTGAAGCTCAGAAAAATTTTTGCTGTTTCATTTCCTTAACTATTAAGAGCTATGTATTAGAATGCGGTAGCTCAGTTCCCTTTGTTATAGTTCCTGTTCTCTGATGAATGAGCATCTGGTGAATGCTGAGAGTTAACGATGGGTGAGTAGGCCCTTATGGACAACAGGCTGAAAGTGTATATACTCTGATGAGAAGCCAGTCTCTCAAAGAGTATGGAATGTACAAAGTGGTAATGAATTTAGACAATAGCATCTTGTACGGTGCCCGAGTCTATGTGATATGTGACACATACAGTAATACCCTAGTGGTCAAGCATTAACTACCCTGATTTATGTACCTTTGCAAAAAATACTTTAATGTTCCTCTTTTGATGTAATAATACATGCCTTGGTCAATAAAAACCGTGAGAAAAAAAAAAGTGCTGTTCTTTTCTGCTCTCTTGGCAAAACACAAGTACCCTACATTTAGAGAATTTCTCCTCCCACCTCCCCTCCAGTCACAGATGTTTTTACTCCATTGCTGGAAAGAAGGTTTTTTAAAAACTTTTTAAAATATTTATTTATTTTCCCTTTTATTGCCCTTGTTTTATTGTTGTTGTAGTTACTATTGTTGTTATTGATGTCGTCGTAGTTGGATAAGACAAAGAGAAATGGAGAGAGGAGGGGAAGACAGAGAGGGGGAGAGAAAGATAGACACCTGCAGACCTGCTTCACCGCCTGTGAAGCGACTCCCCTGCAGGTGGGGAGCCTGGGGCTCGAACCGGGATCCTTACACCGGTCCTTGTGCTTCGTGCCACATAGGCTTAACCCGCTGAGCTACCGCCTGACTCCCAAAAGAAGTTTTTAGAAACTCCTTTCTCTATCTTCTGGAAACCAAATATCTGACTCCTTCAGGAAGCCCTACCTGGTCTCCAGGCCAGGCCAGAGGCCCCATCTTTGGTTCTCCTAGACCCTGGGTTCTCCAGATTAAGCCCTGCCCACTCTGGGTCATCCCAGGATACAGATATTTCTCCCACTTGGGGTGGGAGCCCATGAGGGCAGGACCAACCAGGGCTGTAGTTTATCACTGCTGTGTCACCAACATCACCTAACAGAGCCAGGCAAGATCAACTGAACTGGGGTGGGGGTGGGGTGGAGAGGCGTGTCATGATAGGGGATGCCAGTGGACCAGGGTCCCACCAACCTCACATACAGAGTTCCTTTTTGGCTCATGAATATGCAAATAAGATGTAACTGATTTGCTTGTAATCTTTCCCAACCAGACCACGAGACTGGGTGGGTTCATGTTTCCTTCATGAATATTCATGTTCTCAGTGGCTGATACATACTCATTTACATACGATTTGCATGCAGCGGCCCAAGAGGAAGGGCGGGAAGGGCTCGAGGCTCACTGAGCAGGGGGCAGCATCCTGAGCGGCACCTGGTCCCCCTGGGCCGCCAGGGCCCTGGCCGCCAGGCTGTTCCTCTTGGAGGTGAGCGGAGTGTCCAAGGTGAGGGAGGCGTTGGCCATCTCCTGCGGCTTGTCGCTGGCCAGGAAGCGCAGGAGGTGGTTTAGGGCCTTGGCCACGTCGCCGCGGGCCCCCTCGTTGACCAGGCAGTAGAGGATGGGGTCGGCCACGCAGTTGAGGCTGGTGAAGGCCAGCGAGCTGTGGTAGGCGGAGAAGACCCGCTCCTCGAAGCCGCAGTCCCCGGGGCGGCCCAGGTGCACGGCGCTGCGGGACAGCAGCAGCACGTGGTAGGGGGCGAAGCAGACCAGCACGATGGCAATGAGGCTGAGGGCCAGCCGCTTGATCTTGGCCTTCTCCTGGCGCTCGGTGGACACGCTGCCCCGCACCGCCCGCAGGATGCCCCGGTAGGACAGCAGCATCAGGGCCCAGGGGAAGAGGAAGCCCACGAAGACCCGGTAGAGGTTCATCCAGGCCACCCAGGTCTCCATGGGGAACTTCTCGAAGCAGAAGGTGTGGTTGTAACGGTCCCGGAAGAGCTCGTCGTGGAACAGGGGGGCCGAGTTGGCCCCCAGCTCGGTGGCCCAGACCACGGAGCTCACGGCCACGGCTGTCTTGACCCGGCGCAGGCGGGCGAAGCGCAGGGGATGGGCCACGGCCAGGTAGCGGTCCACCGAGATGCAGCACAGGAAGGCGATGCTGATGTAGATGTTGGTGTAAAAGACGAAGCCGAAGAGCTTGCAGGAGCCGGGCCCGTGGATCCAGTTGTCATGGTGCAGGAAGTAGTCGACCCAGAGCGGCAGGGTGCAGATGTACAACAGGTCGGCGATGCTCAGGTTCATCAGGTACACGCCCAGCTCGTTGCGCTGGCGCACCTGGCGGTAGGCAGCCCACAGGGCCAGGCAGTTGGTGGGCAGCCCCAGGCCGATGACGAAGATGTAGAGGGAGGGCGGGAACAGGTGGTCCACCCGCGAGTCCACGTGGCAACCCTCCCACGTACGGTTGCCCATCCTCCGCCCTGGGGCTTCCTAGGCTCTGGCCCCGGCCCACGGGGGCTATGGGGCCCGCGGGGGCGGGAGGCCATTGGGCCCGGAGAGCCCCGTCCTGGGAGACTCAGGGGGACATGGTGAGAGGTCTCCTAAGGAGAAGAGGGGAGAGCGACCTTGAACTTGTGGATCAGGCCCCACCAGGAAAGGGTAGAGCTTGAGAAGGATGAGTGGGAGGAGGAATAAAGATTAGTTCAAGGAGATGGGAGGTGGTGGGATTAACTAAGACCTGTGTCAAGGTTTATTTGCTTTTTTTTTTTTTTTAAATAGACCCAGGGGTATGCATAAGAGAGCATGAGGTATCACACAAAATGGATGAGGGGACTGTTCAGAGAGGAGATGAAAACATCCCTGGGCTGTGGTGAGAGGCAGATATAGGAGACAAATGGGGCAGAGCTGAAGTGATGGTGGGGTGGAAATCTATGAGAGGGGTGTCTGTCTCTGTAGAGCATGGGTTGAGATAGGACAGACTGCAGACCAACAGGCCAACAGTTAGTTGAGAAGACTAGGTTATGTGGGTGGAGCTACGGGCATGTCAGAACCCCAGGAAGAAAAAAAAAAAGAAATAAAGAAATGGGGTAACCCTGAGGTTACCCCAAGATTACAGAAAAAGAAAGTATCCAGGAAAACGTTTTAAGAAACAGGAAGGAGGTGAGTAAGGTCTTGGTCGGCTCCGGCTTGGTCCCACTGGAGCTGAGTAGTCGGATGAGGAAGCCCAGCCTCAGAGCTGGCTTTGCAGGGCCTGTGGGAAGAGAGGACCTCAGTGAGGGGGCCTGCACAGCCCCCCCGCTCCCCAAACCTCTTGCCCCAACTCCTGTGGTCGCTGAGGGTGAACATCCCAAGGATGCCTCATTGAACCCCATTCTAAGCAGCAGATGTAATCTTTCCCTGACTTCACCTGAATTTTATTGTCTGCTTATTTATGTGGAAATAGAGAAGCAGAGGCAGAGAGAGAGAAAGACACCACAGCACCAAAGCTTCCTTCAGTTCAGTGGGGGCCGGGCTTGAACCTGGTTGTGTACACAGCAAAGCAGTGCACTATCCAAGTGAGCTATTTTGCCAACCTGATAATTTTTTAAGTGTTAATTTTCTTTCTTTTTTAATTTTTATTAATTTTAATAATTCCTTTTTTCCCTTTTGTTGCCCTTGTTATTTATCGTCGTTGTTGTTAGTATTGTTGTTACTGATGTCGTCGTTGTTGGATAGGACAGAGAGAAATAGAGAGAGGAGGGGAAGACAGAGAAAGACAGACACCTGCAGACCTGCTTCACCACCTGTGAAGCGACTCCCCTGCAAGTGGGGAGCCAGGGGCTCAAACCGGGATCCTTGCGCCATGTGCACTTAACCTGCTGTGCTACCACCCAACTCCCTACTTTTGCATTTAGGCAGATACAGGGGCCACGGAAAACATCACCAAAGCGTCTCCACATGTGCATGGGGTCACAGTGCAACTGCATGATGATGCAGACACCCTACCTGGTGAACTATGTCTGGCCCCTATTCTAAGCACTTCTCTCTCCCCAACTAGGGCACTATACCTGCATGATTCCTCTGCTCCAAACTGACTCCTCTTTAAAAAAAAAAAAGTTTATTTGAATAGAGACAGAGAAATTGAAAGGGAAGGAGGAGATAGATAGGGAGAAAGAGAGACACCTGCAGTCCTGCTTTACCGCCCATGAAGCTTCTCTCTGCCCTGCAGGTGGCGACCAGGGGCTTGTGCACAGTAATGTGTGCTCTCAACCAGGTGCGCCACCACCTGGCCCCCCTTGATCCTCCCCCCATTTTTGTACTTATTTTCCCTTTTGCTGCTCTTGTTGTTTTTTATTGCTGTTATAGTTATTGTTGTTGTTATTGATGTCATTGTTGGATAGGACAGAGAGAAATGGAGAGAGCAGGGGAAGATAGAGGGGGGGAGAGAAAGATAGACACCTGCAGACCTGCTTCACGGCCTGTGAAGCGACTCCCCTGCAGGTGGGCAGCCGGGGGCTCGAACCGGGATCCTCATGCTTCACACCACGTGCGCTTAACCCACTGCACTACCGTCCAACTCCCTCGCCCCCTTTTTTTAAAGATAGAGAGAGATAAAGAAAAACAGAGACACCACAGCACTGGTGCACATTCATGAAGCTCCCCCCCTCCCACCCCGTGCAGGTGCACCATGTGCTGAGTGGGCGCTCGGCCCTGAGGCCTGACATAGGTGCACTCCACTAGGGGAGCTGCCTCCCAGCTCCTCAACATTTTAGCTTTATTTACCTATTTAAATATTTTATTTATCTTATTTCAACGAGAGAGGAGGGAAGAGATGTCGGGTGGTGACGCACCTGGTTGAGTGCACATATTACATTTCACAAGGGTCCAGGTTTGAGTCCCTGGTCCCCACCTGTAGGAGGAAAGCTTTGCAAGTGGTAACACAGTGTTGTAGGTGTCTCTCTCCCTCTCTGTCTCCCCCTTCCCTCTTGATTTCTCTTTTTGCAGAACCATTATGCTGTCTCCCATACCCTAAAGCTTTCTTTATTAATGAGTGGGAGGGAGGTGGGGGAGAGAGAAACAGCCTCACTCTGGCATACCTGATGAGACTGAACTCAGAACCTGATGCTTGGGAGTCCAATGCTTTTACTCACTGGGCTATCTCCCAGGCTGCAGCCCTAAGCACTTTGATGGTTGATAATTCATTAAATTTACCACAACAACCAGCCAGCCTCCTATTTGAGGCAGAGGGCTAGTCTGAGAGCTGCCCAACAGCCTGATGAATGGGAGGGGAGACTCCTGACTCTCACCCCTCTTCTCTAGCTTGTGTTTCTGTTTCCAGGAAAGAGAGGAAGCTCACCATACAGGGCAACTATACTGCCATGCCCCAGCCCGGGAGGAACCAGCCACCAGCTGGGAGATACCATTGCACTAGGGAAGTGATGGTGCTGGGGACAGGACCTGGGGTGTCTCTGTCTCTGTGCACCTCTGTTCAGTCCCCACCTGCAGGGTGGAAGCTTTTCAAGTGGTAAAGCAGGGCTGCAGGTGTCTCTTTCCCTCTCCTCTCAATTTCTCTGTCTCTATCCAATAAATCAATAAATAAAATAACCGAGAGAGAGAACTAAGAATAAGAGACCAAGGGAGTCGGGGAGTAGGTTAAGCCCACACGGTGCGAAGTGCTAGGGCCAGCATAAGGATCCCGGTTCAAGCCCCCAGCTCCCCATCTGCAGGGGAGTCGTTTCACAGGCGGTGAAGCAGGTCTGCAGGTGTCCGTCCTTCTCCCCCCTTCTCTGTCATCCCCTCCTGTCTCCATTTCTCTCTGTCCTATCTAACAATGATGACACCAATAACAACAATAATAACTACAACAATAAAAAAAAGGCAACAAGACAACAAATAACCCCATCCAAAAATGGGGGGAGGACTTGCACAGAATATTCACCACAGAAGAGATCCAAAAGGCCGAGAAACACATGAAAAAATGCTCCAAGTCTCTGATTGTCAGAGAAACGCAAATAAAGACAACCGTGAGATACCACTTCACTCCTGTGAGAATGTCATACATCAGAAAAGGTAACAGCAGCAAATGCTGGAGAGGGTGTGGGGTCAAAGGAACCCTCCTGCACTGCTGGTGGGAATGTCAGTTGGTCCAACCTCTGTGGAGAACAGTCTGGAGAACTCTCAGAAGGCTAGAAATGGACCTACCCTATGATCCTGCAATTCCTCTCCTGGGGATATATCCTAAGGAACTCAACACATCCATCCAAAAAGATCTGTGTACACATATGTTCTTGGCAGCACAATTTGTAATAGCCAAAACCTGGAAGCAACCCAGGTGTCCAACAACAGATGAGTGGCTGAGCAAGTTGTGATCTATATACACAATGGAATACTACTCAGCTGTAAAAAATGGTGACTTCACCGTTTTCAGCCGTTCTTGGATGGACCTTGAAAAATTCGTGTTAAGTGAAATAAGTCAGAAACAGAAGGATGAATATGGGATGATCTCACTCTCAGGCAGAAGTTGAAAAACAAGATCAGAAACAAAAACACAAGTAGAACCTGAACTGGAATTGGCATATTGCACCAAAGTAAAAGACTCTGGGGTGGGTGGTTGGGGAGAATACAGGTCCATGAAGGATGATAGAGGACCTAGTGGGGGTTGTATTGTTAAATGGGAAACGGGCGAATGTTATGCATGTACAAACTATTGTATTTACTGTTGAATGTAAAACATTAATTCCCCAATAAAGAAATAAAAAAATTAATTAATTAAAAAAAACAAGGGCAACAAAAGAGAAAATAAATTAATCAAATTTAAAAATATTTTTAAAAAAAGAATAAGAGACCAGGAGGGGTTGACAGCAGGAGCTGGGAGTCACAGTTGCAGAGGGCTGGGGGAAAGGAATGAACAGAGGAGCCACTAAACCTGCTCGGGGTCAGGGAACTTGGAGAAGATTGGGGTCTGCACCGACAGCCCTGTCCTCAGGGGGCCCCTCCTTTCACTGTCCCTCCCCAAGGTCCTTGGGCTTTGCCGAGTGAGAACCTGGGGCCTGTGCCAGGAAGACAAAAATAGTGAAGGGGAAGTCGCAGACCAAACCCTGACCACAGTCAGCCCCAGAGAGAAGGGGTGCACAGTCCCGACACCACGGCATGCCCAGAAGCTAGCGCTCCAGTCGGGGTTGATGGATGAGCCTATGAACCTCACTGTTTTTGTTTTTGCATTTTGGGGGGGGGTGCCAAGGCCATATGCTTGAGCAATTTTTCTGCCCCCCAGGCCAACTGTTTCCTTTCTTTTCTTTCCTTTTTTTTTTTCTGTTTGTCATCACAGCTATCATTAGGACGTAGTGCTTGCTCATGGACTTCACCATTCCAAATGGTCTTTTTTTGCCTCCCTGTTTTTCTTTTTTCAAATGTTTTTAATGAGTGAGAGATAAAGAGAGAAAAAAGCAGTGAAACAGAGACCAGAGCCCTGCTCAGCTTTGGCTGGTGGCGGTGCTGGGGATTGACCCTGGGACCTCAGAGCCTCAGGCATAAATGTCTTTTACAGAACCATTAGCTTTCTCCCTCACCCTCTCTTCCTCTCTCTTCCTCCCTTCTTTCCTTCCCTCTATGTCTCTCTTTCTTTCTTTCTTTCTATCTTTTTTTGTTTGTTTACCAGAGCACTTTAGCTCTGACCTATGTTGATGCAGGGGCTTGAACCTGGGATGTTGGAATCTCAGGCATGAGAGTCTGTTAACCATTATGCTATCTACTCTCTGACTGCTTTCCTCTGTTTCTTTCATAGAGGCAGAAAGAAATAGAGAGAGAGGGAGAGAGAGAGAGATACAGCACCTGTAGTACTGCTCCATCACTTGTGAAGCTATCCTGCTACGGGTGGGGGCCAGGGACATATCAACTTTTTTTTCCCCTCAATTTTTCAAAGAGACTGGAAGAGACACCACAGCACAAGAGCTTCCTCTGGTGCCATGGTACTTCTCATGTGGTGGCAGGGCTGCAACCCAGGCCATGCTCATGACAAGGTAAATGCCCCACCCAGTGAGCAATCTCCATCCCTTTTATACTTTTCCCCCTAAAATATTTGTTTTATTTGTTTATTTACTTATAGGGGGGGGAATGAACTAGAACATTACTCTGACAACATATAGTGCCAGGGACCTCATGGTTGAGAATCCAACATCTTGTCCACTGTGCTAGCTCTAGGGCAGCTTTTTAGAGAGAGAGAGAGAGAGAGAGGGGAGAGAGGAGGGGGCTGGCAGGTGGTGGTGCACCTGGTTAAGCGCACATATTACAGTGAGCAAGAACCCGAGTTCAAGCCCCTGGTCTCCACCTGTGGGGGGAAGCAGGGCTGCAGGTGTCTCTTCATCTCTCCTCCTCCTGCCTCTTAATTCCTGCCTCTATCTAATCATAAAAGTAAAGACATTTTAAAGAGAGAGAGAGAGGACAAGAAACAGAGCGTCACTCTGGCACATGTGACCTCATGCATAAAAGTCCAAGGTTTTATAAGCTGTGCCACGTCCCAGGTTACACCTTGAGTTTTTTTTACAAATCAAATTCTGGTGGCACTGTAGTGACACAGAGATTAAAGCAGAGAGCTTGAAGGCATGAGCTCCTGAAATGAATCTCTGGCTCTGCCTATGTCAGAATAATGCTCTGATTTGAGTTCTCTCTCTCTCATCAAAACAGTAAATATGGGGCCAAGAGATAGCTCACTTAGTAGAATGCACATGTATCCAAATGAGATGACCTGGGTTCAAGACTCTGGCCTCCACTTGGGAGCACCCGCATAGGGGAACTTTACACGTGATGGCGCAGTCCTGTGCTGTCTCTCCTACCCTATCCTCTATTCTCTCTCTTTTTTTTCCTTAATTTTTTATTACCTTTATTTATTTATTGGATAGAGACAGACAAAAATGGAGAGGGAATGGGGGTGATAGAGAAGAAGAGAGACAGGGTGGTCAGGGAGGTGGCGCAGTGGTAAAGCTTTGGACTCTCAAGCATGAGGTCCTGAGTTCGATCCCCAGCAGCACATGTGCCAGGGTGATGTCTGGCTCTTTCTCTCTCCTCCTATCTTTCTCATAAATAAATAAAATCTTTTATCTTTCTCATAAATAAATAAAATCTTTAAAAAAAAAACAGAAAGAAGAAGAAGAAGAGAGACAGAGAGACACTTACAGCCATGCTTCACTACTTGTGAAACTTTCCCCCTGCAGGTGGGGACCAGGACTTGAACCTGGGTCCTTGCACACTGTAATGTGTGCTTAACCAGGTGTGCCACCACCCAGCCCCTCTAATCCTCCCCATTTTTATTGGCACTAGGCTTATCTGCATCATGAATCCACTGCTCCTGGATGTTATTTCTTTTTCTTTCTTTTTAGGATAGAGACAGAGAGAAGTTGAGAGAGAGAGAGAGAGAGAGAGAGAGAGAGAGAGGGGAAGGCTTGAAACACCACTCATGACTCTTCCTATAGGTGGGGATGGGGAGCTTGTAGTATGAGCACTCAAACCAGATGGCCCACTACCTGCCCCACCCCACCCCCATTCTCCCTCTCTGTTTCCCACCCTCTATAAAAAAGAAGTTCTGACATTTTAACATCTGGGGAAATAGCTCAGCAGTGGAGCTATTTCATGCCTGAGGTTTCTGGTTCGATTCCCAGTGCTGAGTGTGCCACAGCCATGCTCTGACTTTTCTTTCTCCCTCTGTTTCTCTGCCTCATGTGAGTTGTTCTCTCCCCCACCCCTCTTGTAATGAATAAAATGAATCTTTTGAAAACATGACTGTGGGGAGTCGGGCGGTAGTGCAGCATGTTAAGCGCACGTGGCGCAAAGCGCAAGGACCGGCATAAGGATCCCTGTTCGAGCCCCCGGCTCCCTACCTGCAAGGGAGTCTCTTCACAAGCAGTGAAGCAAGTGTGCAGGTATCTCTCTTTCCCCCTCTCTGTCTTCCCCTCCTCTCTCCATTTCTCTCTGTCCTATCCAACAACAACGACATCAATAACAACAATAGTAACTACAACAATAAAACAAGGGCAACAAAAGGGAATAAATAAATAAATAAATAAATAAATATTTTAAAAAAATGACTGTGGGGAGCCGGGCAGTGGCCCAGCAGGTTAAGCGCACATGGCACAAAGTACAAGTACCAGTGCAAGAATCCCAGTTGGAGCCCCCGGTTCCCCACCTACAGGGGGTTCACTTCACAGGCGGTGAAGCAGGTCTGCAGGTGTCTATCTTTCTCTGCTCTCAATTTCTCTCTGTCCTATCCTACAATGACAGCAATAACAACAACAATGATAAACAACAAGAGCAACAAAAGGGGAAAAAATAAAATAAATAAAAATAAAAAATAAAAAATGACTGTAGTGGGAGCCAGGCAGTGGTGCCCCTGGTTGAGCACACACATTACAGTGCACAAGGACCCTGGTTCAAACCCCTGGTTCCCACCTGCATGGGGGAAGCTTCCCCTCTCCTCTCGATTTCTCTCTGTCTCTAGCCAATAATAAATAATAAATAAAATAAAATAAAATAAAAAGGCTGTGGACTGAGGAGTGCAGAGGGGGGCAGCCCAGCCCCCAAAGCAGGCTCCCTCTCCTTGAGGTGCTGCCCCCTCCCCCCCAAGTTCAAACCAGTCATGTGGTTTGCTGTGGGGTCCCAGCAGGGCAGCTAGGAGGAGAGATGTGAGAAGGCCAGGAGCTAGGGGATCCATAATTGACTTGCAAAGGTCAGGGCTAAGCCCTGCCTAGGGAGCCTCTCCCCCTTGTGGTGTGCTGGGGTGGGGTGGCATGGGGGGCCCTCACCAGCTACACAGACTGAGGCTCAGGGGTCCACTGGGGTCAGGATGGAGAAGGCTCTGCTCCAGGTTGAAGCAATGTTATCCAGTTCCTCCCCCCTCTACCCTGCCCAGACCAGGTCACTCAAAACATCTCTCTCCCTCCTCTGCTCCAGGGTCTCCCCTTCTTTCAGAGCCTTTATTCTATTCTTCTCTGGGTCCTATTTCCATCTGTATCATTCAGGATACTACTTCTCTGCCAGAAGCCAGGGAGAGCAACTTTAGTTTTATTTATTTACTCGTTATTGATATTTTATTTGAAGGAGAGAGAGGGAGAGGGACCAGAGCACTCAGTGCTCAGCTCTGGTTTGTGATGGTGCTGGGAATTGAACCTGGAACCTCAGAGCCTCAGGCATGAAAGCCTTTTGCAGAAGCACTATGCTATCTCCTCATCCGCCCCCTTTTCTGATCACTTTGCTTGTGATTATTTTTTAAAATTTTTTAATATTTATTTTATTTATTTATTCCCTTTTGTTGCCCTTGTTGTTTTATTGTTGTAGTTATTATTGTTGTTGTCGTTGTTGGATAGGACAGAGAGAAATGGAGGGAGGGGGGGAAGAAAGAGAGGAGGAGAGAAAGATAGACACCTGCAGACCTGCTTCACCACCTGTGAAGGGACTCCCCTGCAGGTGGGGAGCCGGGGTTCGAACCGGGATCCTTATGCCGGTCCTTGTGCTTTGCGCCACCTGCGCTTAACCCGCTGCGCTACAGCCCGACTCCCTGCTTGTGTTTATAAGAGACAAGAATTTCAATTTCCTCGACAAAAGCAAGCATACAAAAACTTAAAAAAAGAAAAAGACTAGTGAATATTCCTAGTACATATTTAGTAATTTTCTTGTTTTATTCTTTTAATAAATTATTTATTTGTTATTGGATAGAGACAGAAATTGAGAAGGGAGGGGGAGATACAGAAGAAGAGAGACACCTGCAGCTCTGCTCCACCACTCGTGAAGCTTTTCCCCCTGCGGGTAGGGACCAAGGGCTTGAACCTTGTGTACTGTAATGTGTGCACTTAACCAGGTGCACCACCGCCTAGCCCCCAATTTAGCAATTTTCTACCAATTTAGCCTGCAGTTAGTGTCTGTATTGGCTTAGAGGAGAATAATATGTATAAGAAGGCATACCAGTGGTCCAGAGGTGGCACAATGGATAAAGCATTGGACTCTCAAGCATGAGGTCCTGAGTTTAATCCTTGGCAGCACATGTACCAGAGTGAACTGGTTCTTTTGCTCTCTCCTATTCCTCTCATTAATAAATAAAATATATTTAAAAAAAAAAAAGGAATAGGGAGTCGGGCAGTAGCGCAGCGTGTTGAGCGCACGTGGTGCAAAGCACAGGACATGCATAAGGATCCGGGTTCGAGTCCCGGCTCCCCACCTGCAGGGAAGTTGCTTCACAAGCGGTGAAGCAGGTCTGCAGGTGTCTGTCTTTCTCTCCCCCTCTCTGTCTCCCCCTCCTCTCTCCATTTCTCTCTGTCCTATCCAACAACAACGACATCAATAACAACAATAATAACTACAACAATAAAACAACAAGGGCTACAAAAAGAGAATAAATAAATAAATATTTTTAAAAAAACAAGGAATACCAAATAATAAACCACACCTCCCCCCCCCCTTTTTTTTTAACCATTGCACTGCTAAGCTCTGGTCAATGGTGGTGTGGGGAGATTGAATCTGGGACCTGAAAGCTTCAGGCATTAGAGTCTGTTTGCATAACCATTATACTATCACCTCCACCCCTCAACTCTCTTTTAGTAAAGCAAATTACTGTAAAGCTTTGTGATAAATAAGATAATTCTCAGAATTATATTATGATCTACTCCAGAGAGAAAAGAAACATCACAAAGAAGTGATGCAAAGGGGGAATGTTTCCGCATAAAGTTAACAAAATCCCATTTCAAGGCCTTGTGAAATGCAGTGGTGTTATATATCTGCAACCACAAACTTAGGTGAGGCTCTCTCTCTTGCCCACTCTCCTCACAACAGTAACTTGAGACAAAAGCTTCACCCAGTCCAAACTGTGAAGCTTTTTTTAAAAAAAAATTTTTTTTTAATTAATTTTTTTAACATTTATTTTCCCTTTTGTTGCCTTTGTTGTTTTTTATTGTTGTTGTAGTTGTTGTTATTGATGCCATCGTTGTTGGATAGGATAAAGAGAAATGGAGAGAGAGGAGAAGACAGAGAGGGGGAGAGAAAGACAGATACCTGCAGACCTGCTTCACCGCCTGTGAAGAGACTCCCCTGCAGGTGGGGAGCTGGAGGCTCAAACCTGGATCCTTACACTGGTCCTTGTGCTGGACACCAAGTGCGTGCGCTTAACCTGCTGTGCTACCACCAGACTCCCAACTGTGAAGCTTTTTCCCAAATCAAAGGACTCTGGGGGTGAAGGGGAAGGAGGGAATGGGGAGGACCCTAGGGCCCTGCCTGGCACATGATGGTGGAAAATCCCCTCAGTTGAGGGTGACAGTGTTTTGCAGACACCTATCACAGAAAGATGAGACATTGTACCCATGTGTCAACAACTATACTGTAAACCATTAACCCCCCCCCCAAAATGATTTAAAATGTCATCACTACACAGGCCATTAGATGAAAGGAAGGAAGTAAGGAAGGGTGAATGATGTATGTATGGTTCAGAGTACACGTGAACCTGCCAACATCCAGGTCCAGCAGAGAAGCAATTACAGAAGCTTTTTTTTTTTTTTTTTTTTTGCAAAACAATAATTTTTTATTTGTTCACAGTTAAACACAGCAACTGCCTTGACATTTCAGAACATTCTAAGGACAGCAAACCCCTTTGATTCCAATTCCCCAATTCCCATTCACTGAGACTGCACCATTTTCTCTTGCAGTTTGTGTTTATGTCATCTGATGTGGATTGTCTGACATACTTTTATGATGGAGGTGGGAAGGTTTAAACCTTCTGAAGAGATGACTTTCTTAAATACATCTAAAAGCAGTCAGTCAAAAACTTTTCCATGGATGGGACCCCCATTAAACTGCAAGTTAGCCACATATGGTTGATCCATGATTGAATTATAAAACTAGATTATGTCTTAACAAAATCTGTTCCTTCGTAATACGTTTATGGTCCATAGAAGTCTTCTGAAGGGGGTTGGGCAGTAGTGCAGTGGGTTAAGTGCACGTGGCGCAAAGCACAAGGACCAGCACAAGGATCCCAGTTCGAGCCCCCGACTCCCCACCAGGGGAGTCGCTTCACAAGCGGTGAAACAGGTCTGCAGGTGTCTGTCTTTCTCTGTCTTCCCCTCCTCTCTCCATTTCTCTCTGTCCTATCCAACAACAAACGACATCAACAACAACAATAATAACCACAACAAGGGCAACAAAAGGGGGGAAAAAAAAGGCCTCCAGGAGCAGTGGATGCGTGGTGCAACACCGAGCCCCAGCAATAACCCCGGAGGCAAAAAAAAAGTCTTCTGAAAAGTGATCACTGATTCTGCCTGGTGAAAAATGCCTGGCTATCTCTTTGATAAGTCAAAGTCATCTGCTGCATAGAGCAGCCATGCTCTCCTGTCCAACCACTGCACTGAGGTGGGGGAAAGGAGAGATCGCTCTGGAGGGGTCTCAAACTCTCACAAGGTCTCTAAAAGTTCTAGCTCAATGGTTTAACTAGCCCACAAATCCCAGAGGATGGATAATTTTGTGGCACTGGGAAGAGGAGGATCAAGATCCTCTGCCTTCATTTAATTATTTCTTTTTTTTATCTTTATTTAATTATTGGATAGAGATAGCCAAAAATTGAGATCAGGAAGGGAGATAGAGAGGGAGGGAGACAGAGAGACACCTACAGACCTGCTTCACCACTCGCAAAGCTTTTCCCCTGTAGGTAGGGACCAAGGGCTCGAACCCAGGTCCTTGGGCACTGTAACTTGTGCACTCAACTAGGTGCGCCACCACCCGGTCCCTCATTTATTTATTTCAAGGACAAAAGCAGTCATGGCTTGGGTGCTTGACTCTCCCTGTCAGGTTTCCCTGGTAGCAACAGACCCTCGTAAGTGGGTCTACAGACTGCAGAAGGACATAGGGAAGACAGAACCACCATTCTTCCTTGGACACATTAGGGAGTCACATACTGGGAAAAGCCACACAGGGACAAGGTTCACCGCAGCTGCCTAGGGGCCAGCCCCTGACCCAGATTTACTCTTTATTTTTTTTATTTATTTATTCCCTTTTGTTGCCCTTGTTTTATTGTTGTTATTATTGATGTCATTGTTGTTGGATAGGACAGAGAGAAATGGAGAGAGGAAGGGAAGACAGAGACGGGGGAAGAGAAGGATAGACACCTGCAGACCTGCTTCACCGCTTGTGTCCTTGCGCTTTGCGCCACCTGCGCATAACCCATTGTGCTACAGCCCAGATTTGCTCTTATACCTATAGAGAAAAGCTTCCTCAGGTGCTTCAGTTCCTTTGCAGTGGTCTGGGAGAAAAGAGGAGGGAGGGCAAGCTAGAGGCAAGTGTCACAGAACTGTGAATATAAACAGATACATAAACACCTCAGACTGGATACACATCCAGCACTCCTTGCGGGTCAGTTTTGAAGCATGTACCTCAAAGAGGGAAAACGCAGCACAGTAAGGTGAGCTGGCTGGAACCATTCCTCGCAAAAGACATCTGTTCCTCAGGCCCCTCTGAAGAGAGGGCTAGTCTCCCACTTTCTGCACCCCAAAAAAGAAATTTGGTCCATACTCCCTGACTAGAGGGCTCTGAAACCCAATTCCATCAGGACCCAGAGAGAGAAGAGAAAAAAAAAAAAGGAAAGACATTCAGAAGTAGTAGTGGGTGTAGGTGTAACTTAAAAAGGAAGTGAAGGGGCGGGGTAGATAGCATAGTGGGTATACAAAGAGACTGTCATACCTGAGACTTCAAAGTCCCAAGTTCAATCCCCCGCACCACCATAAGCCAAAGCTGAGCAGTGCTCTGGTGTTTCTCTGTGTCTTTCTCTCTCTGCATTTCTCTCAAAAATAAAATAAATAAAATACTTAAAAAGAGAGAGAGAGAGAAAGAGAGAGGGAGTCGGGTGGTAGCACAGGAGGTTAAGTGCATGTGGCACAAAGAGCAAGGACCGGCCTAAGAATCCCAGCTCGACCCCCCGGCTCCCCACCTGCAGGGGAGTCGCTTCACAAGCGGTGAAGCAGGTCTGCAGGTGTCTGTCTTTCTCTCCCCCTCTCTGTCTTCCCCTCCTCTCTCCATTTCTCTCTGTCCTATCCAACAACGACAACAACAATAATAACTACAACAATAAAACAACAAGGGCAACAAAAGGGAAAATAAATAAATATAAAAAAGGAAAAAAAATGAGTCTTTAAAAAAAAAAAGAGATATTAAAAAAAAAAAGGAAGTGAAGGCAGGACCATAGAAAAAATGGGCAAAAATATAGACAGCTATTTATAGAAATAATAGTCAGACCCGCAGGAATAGATAGCATGATGGTTATGCAAAGAGATTCTCAGGCCTGAGGCTCCAAGCAACTGCCTTGGCATTTAGTTACATCACAGGTGGAGGTCCTCAGGTGAGTGGGAGGTGACTCCAGCAACTTGACTTATAAACCATAAGGTCCAGGGTTCAATCAGAGTGACGCTCTGGTGACGTTCTCTTTAAAACATCAATAAATGTTTCTTTATTGTTTTATTCCCACCAGAGCTATCAAGATGGCTCAGTATCTACACAACAGATAAACTACTCCCAGAAGATATGTCTGTGTGTTTTGATAGAGACAGAGAGAAATTAAGAGGGATGGGGGGAAGGGAGACAGAGAGATACACCCGCAGCACTGCTTCACTGCTAGTAAATGCTCCTGCGGGTCGAGAGTAGGGGGTTGAACCTGGGTCTTTGTACATGGTAATGTGTGTGCTTATACTGGGTGTGACACTGCCTGGCCACTCAATATTTTCTTCTCTTTCTTTAAAAAAATTTTTTTACTATTATTTTTATTATTCTTTATTTATTTATTGGATATAGAAATGAAGAGCGGAGGGGGAGGTAAAGAGAGAGAGAGACACCTGCTTTACCACCTGTGAAGCTTTTCCCCTGCAGTTGGGAGCTGGGTTCAAACCCCGGTCCTTGTGCACTGTAACCACTTCCTCCTTCCTTCCTTCCTTCTTTGCTTGCTTGCTTGCTTGCTTGCTTGCTTGCTTTGTACCAGAACACTGCTCAGTTCTGTCATATGGTGCTGCTGGAGATTGAACCTGGGACTTCAGAGCCTCAGGCATGAAATAGGCTTTATGCTATTTTCCCAGCCCAATGTTTTGTTTTGTTTTTTAAGAGAAAAATCCTTGGCAAAACATGAGCTCATCTACAAAATGTGCAGCATTTACACAATCATCATTGCCCCTACAGGCACTAAAGAACTGAGAGAAGAAACGAACCACTTTGCAAACTAATATCAGATCAATAAAAATGGGGGGAGAGGAAGACCCTCAGGGGGGTGGTTTATTTATAGGACACATGCCTGATGTACATGTGGCCCTGGGTTCAGTCTCCCGCTCTACATCAGATCGAAGGGTCCTCTGATCTCGGCCGCATTAAAAGAGAAAGATGTGGCCAGAAGCGCACAGTTTACCATCTGCGAGGATCTGCTTCCAGTCCTGTACACCTCCACTCACTCTATCTAGCTGAAGAAAAAAAAAAAAACAGTAAGGGTGGCGGGGTGGTAGCACAGCGGGTTAATCGCACATGGAGCGAAGCACAAGGACCGGCCTAAGGATCCAGGTTCCAGCCCCCGACTCCCCACCTTAAGAGTGTCGCTTCAGAAGTGGTGAAGCAGGTCTGTAGGTGTCTAACTTTCTCTCCCCCTCTTGATTTCTCTCTGTCGTATCCAACAACAACAGCAATAACAACAATAATAATAACAACTAGAACAGGGAAGTCGCTTCACAGGCGGTGAAGCAGGTCTGCAGGTGTCTATCTTTTCTCTCCCCCTCTGCCTTCCCCTCCTCTCTCCATTTCTCTCTGTCCTATCCAACAATGACAACATCAATAACAACAATAATAATAACTACAATAAAAAGACAACAAGGGCAACAAAAGGGAAAATAAATAAACAAAAAAATTTTAAAAAAAGAAAGAAAGAAAGAAAGAAAGAAAGAAAGAAAGAAAGAGCAACTGGGGAAATGACTTAACCAGTTAACCATCAGACTTGCATGCCTGAGGTTCCCGCTTCCATCCCCAGCACCACATGCACTGGAGTGGTTCTCTGCTTCTCTTCTCTCTCATGAAACTCTCATATGTAATAAATAAAACATATCTTTTCAATAAAGATTTTATTTATTTATTAATGAGAAAGGTAAGAGGAGAGAGAAAGAGTCAGACATCACTCTGGTACATGTGCTGTCGGGAATTGAACTCAGGACCTTATGCTTCAGAGTCCAGTGCTTTATCTACTAAGCCACCTCCTGGATCACTAATATATATATATATATATATATATATATATATATATATATATATAATTTATTCCCTTTTGTTGCCCTTGTTGTTTTTTATTGTTGTCGTAGTTGTTGGATAGGACAGAGAGAAATGGAGAGAGGAGGGGGAGAAAGATAGACACCTGCAGAACTGCTTCACTGCTTGTGAAGCGACTCCCCTGCAGGTGGGGAACTGGGGGATTGAACCAGGATCCTTTCACCGGTCCTTGTGCTTTGCGCCACTTGTGCTTAACCTGCTGTGCTACCACCCAACTCCCAAAATATGTTTTTTTATTAATATTTTATTTTATTTATTTATTCCCTTTTGTTGCCCTTGTTGTTTTATTGTTGTAGTCATTATTGTCGTCGTTGTTGGATAGGACAGAGAGAAACGGAGAGAGGAGGGGAAGACAGAGAGGGGGAGAGAAAGATAGACACCTGCAGACCTGCTTCACCGCCTGGGAAGCCACTCCCCTGCAGGTGGGGAGCCGGGGTTCGAACCGGGATCTTTATGCCGGTCCTTGTGCTTTGCGCCACCTGCGCTTAACCCGCTGCGCTACAGCCCGACTCCCAAAATATGTATTTTTTAAAAACATCTCTACACTGCCTGAAGCATGAGATCCTGAATTCAATTTTCAGCACTGCATATGCTTGAATATAATTGATTGAACCTGGGACCTCAGAGTGTCAGGCGTGGAAATGTTTGCCTAATCATTATGCTGTCTTCCTAACCCAGTAATAACTACAACAATAAGAAAACAACAAAAGGAAAAATAAATAATAATAAAAATTGTTTTTAAAACTTGAAGGAGGAGGAGAAAAGAAAGATAAAATGGGCATATAATTATAGTTATAGAAATAACAGCCGGGGGGTCGGGCGGTAGCGCATCAGGTTAAGCGCACTTGCCGCGAAGCACAGGACGGGTATAAGGATTCGGGTTCGAGCCCCCGGCTCCCCACCTGCAGGGGAGTTGCTTCACAGGCAGTGAAGTTGGTCTGCAGGTGTCTCTCTTTTTCTCTGTCTTCCCCTCCTCTCTCCATTTTTCTCTGTCCTACCCAACAACGACATCAAAAACAACAAGGGCAACAAAAGGGAAAAAAAAAAAAAAAAATATATATATATATATATATATATATATATATATATATATATATATATATATATATATATAATTTTTTTTTTTTAAGAAAGAACAGCCCGGGACCAGGTGGCGCCACCACCTGGTTAAGCGCACATACGACAGTATGCAAGGACCCAGGGTCAGAGGTGACCAGCAGGTACAGAAGCCTGAGTCTTATTTCAGCGGAGGAAACACATTCCCTTGCTCAATTTCCTAGAGGGGAGGAACCTGTTGGCATTCACCCTCCCATCTTCCTTCCTCCTCCTCAATCCATCTACACGGAGAACTCTCACTTCTCCTCAACCAAATCTGCCCACCATCCAACCCCAAAAGACAACACAGAAGGTTAGAGTTAGAATCCTACTGCAATCCGGTAGATAGCATGAGTTTCCGAGTTCAACTCCTGACATCCCAGGTACCAGACCGATGCTCTGGCTCTGTCTTGCCCACCCCCCGCCCCCATCTCACAAATAAACTTTTGAAAAAACAGAGTTCAGGTTGGGAATAGCAAACTTTGTAGAATACACATTTTAACATGTTCAAGGACCCAAGTTTGAGCACTCCCTCACCCCACCCCTTCCATGTCTCAGTACATGGACGCACTAAGCACAGGAGAAGCTTTACAAAAATTGGAGAGGTGCTGTGGTTGGTGTCTTTCGTTTCCTCTTGTCTCTCTTCTCTATTTCTCTTAGAAATTGAAAGGGTGTGGTCTGGGAGGTGGCGCAGTGGAGAAGGCACTGGACTCTCAAACATCAGTTTCCTGAGTTTAATCCCCAGCAGCACATGTACCAGAGTGATGTCTGGTTCTTTCTCTCTTCCCTATCATTTCTCATGAATAAATAAATAAAATCTTTATAAAAGAAAAAGAAGAAAGAAATTGAAAGGGTAAAAAAAAAAAGTGTCTGCCTGGTGGCAAAAAAAAAAAAGCTCCACAGAGTAACCAGCCAATATGCGATAGCTGAGGGTGTGAGGCTCCTTTCTTTCCATCCCCCAGTACAGACAGGGAAACTAAGGCCCAGAGCAGCAAGACATTTGTCCAGACTGAGCAGCTCTTCTAACCCATGGCTGTCTTTTATTTTTTTCCCCCTCCTTTCCATCATTCTGATTTTTCAGAGGCATTTATTTATGTCTTTTTTGGAGGGGGTATTTTCAGCCTCCTTTGAGTTTGCCAAGGGCTGAAGAGATAGCATAAAGGTGATGCAAAGACTCTCATGCCTAAGACTCCAAGGTCCAGGTTCAATCAATGCCCTGTGCCACTATAAACCAGAGCTGAGCAGTGCTCTGGTTAAAAGGATATATGTTAAAAAAATTAAAATCTGGGGGTCAGGCAGTAGCACAGTGGGTTAAGCGCAGGTGGCAAAGCGCAAGGACCGGAGTAAGGATCCCGGTTCGAGCCCCCAGCTCCCCACCTGCAGGGGAGTCACTTCACAGGCGGTGAAGCAGGTCTGCAGGTGTCTGTCTTTCTCTCCCCGTCTCTGTCTTCCCATCCTCTCTCCATTTCCCTCTGTCCTATCCAACAACAACGACATCAATAACAACAACAATAGTAACTACAACAATAAAACAAGGGCAACAAAAGGGAAATAAAGATTTAAAAAAATTTAAATCAGCTGAGAGGTCCCCCTCAACACAACAACAAAAAGCAAGTGAGGGACCAGTAAAATAGTACCCCACTCCCTACCCTGCCACTAGGAGTGCAACAGACTTTCATGCTCGAGACCCCAAAGGTCCCAGGTTCAATCTCTGGCACCACCATAAGCCAGAGCTGGGCAGTGCTCTGGTCACTGTCTCCTCCGTTTCCTCTCTCATAATCAAGCAAGCAAGCAAACAAACAATAGTTCACTCAGCTGCAAATGCCCAGACATCTTCCTGCTCCCCATCCCCAGAACCCTTGCCCACCTCCCGCAAACACCCCTCTGTTGGGACTAAAGTCACCTCCTTTCCTCAGGATTTTCTGGTGGTGGTCAACTCCCACATAACTCCCACCCCCTGCCCAGTGCCCTTTACCCCTCTCTCAGGTCCTCCCCTGGGGTTGGGGAGTGAGATCAGCATCCCACTCCTGCAACCCTCCTTAAGCTTCAACTGCTCTGGCCACAAGATACCCTGTGGCTCCTTAGCCCTAAACCCTGCAAAGCTGGGGGTTCCTTAAAACGTCAAGCAACAGAAGCAGTATAGCTACTCCACACCCCATAATCCCACTCCCCCCAGCTCACTCACCAGCCTGATCCTGATGGCCACCTCTCCCTCTCCCTCTCTCTCTCTCCCCTCCACTTCCCCCCACTCCAAGGGCCGCTCCCAGGGGAGCAGCCAGCTCCGGTCTGCTCATTAGGGGACGAAATGTGATCACAGCTCGCTCCCCACCTGGTCCCCTGACTGCAGGCAGGCGGAAATGGGGAGGGGGGGGCAGGCCTCCGTGACCACCCTGCTGACTGCCCTGCTGGACAGAAGGGGTCCCCCCCACAACACTCAGCATGCCTGCGCCAGCCAGAAGGGACCCCAGGATCCGCTGTTCTAGATTCCAGTGTTCTCAGATCCTCCGCTGCTGTTATTGTTAGTTGGGTTCAGGTCTGCAGGGCTATTATTATGACACTCTAGAGCGCTGCCCATGTCCTGGCTAGGTGGTTATTCTCATCACCAGTGCCAGAGCTCTCCCTTGCCCTCGCCCTTCTAAGTTTCTGATATTCTAGGAGACTCACATTCCAAGATTCTAAAGTTCTATTGTTAGAACACCCTGTGGATTTTTTTTTTGAACAGTCTATGACTTTCATAATCTATTATTAAACCCTTGGTGATTATTATCTTTGCTCAGCAAACACAAAAGACATATTTCCCTTTATACATATATTTCTGTCTTTTTTTTTTCTTGACTGAAATGGGAACACTTGGTCTACAGTGAACCCGGCATCCTTTTTTCTCCCTTGATCTAGACTGTTCTAGAACTTGCCAGCCGCCTCCCTGAAAGAGCTCAGAGGATGGCAGAGTTATATATATATATATTCTCCCTTTTGTTGTCCTTGTTTTTTTATTGTTGTTGTAGTTATTACTGTTGTTACTGATGTCATTGTTGGATAGGACCAGAGAGAAACGGAGAGAGGAGGGGAAGACAGAGAGAGGGAGAGAAAGACACCTGCAGACCTGCTTTACTGCCTGTGAAGCGACTCCCCTGCAGGTGGGGAGCCGGGGGCTCAAATCGGGATCCTTATGCTGGTCCTTGCTTAACCCGCTGAGCTACCGCCATTGACTCCCAGGATGGCTGCTGAGGATTGGGGTGGGGCGGGGTGGTCACTACCTGTTTGTGCCCCTCCACCTAGGCCCCCAATCCTCACCTTCTGGCAGGGACTCCGGGGCTCAGGCTTCCCTACCCCTGGCCCCAGCGGGCCCTGCCTCACCCTCCCCACTGGCTCACACCGAACAGGCTGAGTTATTATTTGTCTAGACACAAGCCAAATTATAGGCCCAGTCCTGAGAGATCAGTGGGCTTCATGGGGAGGGTCAGAGCCAAAGGCGTCAGGAGTTAATCCGCTGCCCCCAACTCCTCCTCTTCCCTCTTTCTCAGAAACCCCCAAATCGACTTGGACCAAGCCCAGTCAGTCCCCTCCCTCTGCACCACCTTTCTGACAATTTCCCCCATTTCTCTGCCTCTAGCATGTTCTCCTGGCGCCTGGCCACTCAAACTCTCTCTGCCTGGCCCTCAGCCTCGCCCGGTGAAAACCTCCTTCCCCAAATTAATCCCCTTTGTGTCAACACCAGCAGCCAGATCTCCACATTTGGGCCTCTGTGGAACTAGTCCCAGCCCCCAGCTTGGCAGCTGCTCTCTGAGGGGACTTGCCTTCTGCATGGCAATGCCTCAGTTTCCCCATCTGTAAAGTGGGGGAATGACCCAGATGATTTCATGAGCCCTTGAGAAAGCAGTGCTCAGTTTCAGACACTGGGAACAAACAAACAAACAAAAATAGACCAGCTGAGATGCCAACACTAAGCTGCCTAGATTGAAAGATGCAAATATCCTAAGGACCTTTGACTTGAAGGTCCCAGCATTCCCAGATCTCCCTCCCATCACTCCCACAGCCTGCTCCCTCCATCCAAAGTGTCACATTCCTGTTAGTGTCACACAGCCTGTTAAGAGCACAGGATTTACCTGCAGGAGACCCCAGAGAGCACAGGTTCAATCCTACACACCATCACCTTATACCAGAGTTGAGCACAAGATAAATAAATCTTTAGAAAAATGCCAAAGTTGGGCGTGAGTAGGCAGCATAATGGTTATGCAAAGAGACTCTCATGTCTCAGGCTCCAAAGTTCCGGGTTCAACCCCTCACACCACCATACATAAGCCAGCGCTGATCAGAGCTCTTGTAAAAAAAAAAAAAAAAAAAGGCAGTCGGGTGCAAAGCTCAAGGACCGGCTTAAGGATCCTGGTTCGAGCCCCCGCTACCCAACTGCAGGGGGGTCGCTTCACAGGCGGTGCAGCAGGTCTGCAGGTGTCTGTCTTTCTCTCTGTCTTCCCCTCCTCTCTCCATTTCTCTCTGTCCTATCCAACAATAACGACATCAGTAACAACAGTAAGAACTACAACAATAAAACAAGAGAAACAAAAGGGAATAAGTAAATATTTTTTTAAAGTGCCAAAGCTTTACCTTCCTGGTCTTGGAAGTTTGGCCCCCAAATAGCCTCTCCTCTTCTCCAAAGACCTCTCCTCCCAGAAAAGAAAAATTCCTAAAGCTCACCCCAAACTGAAGCCAAATTCATTCACAGAGTCTGAGTAGGGGCTTGGGGTGGACTCGGGAGTGATGGGGGTGTTCAGGAGAGAAGTCCTGGAGGAGGGTGCTGGAAGGTCTCTTCTCAGTCCCTTTGGTTGCACCAAAGTCAATTCCCCAGGGTACACCCCACCTGAATACACAACACAGGTCCACAAACCAACAGTAAGTGGGTTGGGGGTGGGATGGGGGGAAGTCTGCAGAGACCCAATTTGAGGGTAGGTGGGTGAATGGAGGCAGGAAGGAGTGAATGGAGGCAAGAAGGAGTTAACTGCAACCTAGCCAAATCCTGGAAGGGAGGAAATGGAGAGAGGAAGTCCCCCCCCTCCCCAGCCAGGAATTCCTGAAACTGGAGGGTGGGGTGGGTACAGACCTGGGGTGATTCAGTGCAGGGGGACTGGGGTCACCAGTGTCAGCATCCACCTGCCCCGGGTGGCCAGCCGAGTGTCTCCACCCCACTCCCAAAGAGATGGGGGAGAGGGACCGGCTAGGGAAGGAGATGAAGGGCTGTAGATGTTAGAATGGGGGTCGCACAGACAGAAAGACAGAGCAATCTCAGCGAGGCAGAGAGGGGGAAAGGGCACAGAGACCGCAGAGACAAGAGACACGAGGATGGAGGAGGCAGAGATGATGAGAGACCTCGGCAAAGAGACAGGGATGCAGAGACAGCACGGGCAAGACGGAGAGCTGGAGAGGCAGAAAGACCCAGAGATTTAAAAGAGACACACGTCCAGCGGGACAGACGGAGAGACATGCTAAGAGATGGAGAGACAGAGACCCACCTGGAGCGAGCGGCCGCCCGAGAGGGGGCGGGAACTGAGACGGCGCGGGAAACTGAGGCAGCCCGGGGGGCCGCGAGGGCGGGGGGGGGTGGGTGGGAGCACCCCCGCGGGCGGCCGGGAGCACGGCGCCTACCTGCGCGGCGTGGACGGGGCGGCCGCCGGCTGCTCCCGGGGAGGCTCCAGCGTCCGGGCGCGGGCTCGACGGCGGCGCGGGGACCGGCGGGCGGGCGGAGGCGCTTCTCTTCCCGGCTGGAGCAGCCGCCGAGGCCCCGCCCCCGCCCAGGCCCCGCCCCCCATTAGCCCCTCCCTGACGCGCCCCCTTGGAGGCCCGGGAGCCCGCACCCCAGCAAAAGTGCCAGGCACTCTGCAGACCTCACTACTGCAACCCCCCACCAACAGCCCAGCGAGGTTTCCAGGATGGGGTCTCCCATCTGGTTGCACCCCCTTTCACACACACACACACACACACACACACACACACACACACACACACACACACACCTTCCCTTTCAGGACCCCAGGCCCAAGTCTTTTGGACATTCTGGTCAGTGCACTCAAGAAAGGGGTAACTCCATTTCTGGTTGGGTCAAGTTCAGCCCCCCAGTCACCCCCACCCGCACCCGTGAGGTTGGGCAGTGGTGCACCCGGTTAAGTGCACACATTACAGTGCGCAAGGACTAGGGTTCAAACTGCAGTGGGGGAAGCTTCTCAAGAGGTGAAGCTGTGTTACAGGTGACTCTCTTCCTTATCCTTCCTCCCTTCTTTCTCGAGTTCTCTCTGACTCTATCTAATTTAAACAAAAGAAAGAAAGAAAAAAGGAAGTCGGGCGGTAGCGCAGTGGTTAAGCGCACGTGGCGCGAAGCACAAGGACCAGTGTAAGGATCCCGCTTTGAGCCTTCCCCCCCCCTCCCTACCTGCAGGGGGGTCGCTTCACAGGTGGCGAAGCAGGTCTGCCGGTGTCTATCTTTCTCTCCCCCTCTCTGTCGTCCCCTCTTCTCTCCATTTCTCTGTCCTATCCAACAACCACGATATCAGTAACCGCAATAATAACTACAACAATAAAACAAAAAGGGCAACAAAAGGGAATAAATAATTTTTTTACTTTCTTTTTTTTTTATTTAAGAAAAGATAAATTAACAAGTCCATAGGGTAGGAGGCGTACAACTCCACACAATTCCCACCACCCAATCTCCATATCCCACCCCCTCCCCTGATAGCTTTCCCATTCTCTATCCCTCTGGGAGCATGGACCCAGGGTCGTCGTGGGTTGCAGAAGGTGGCTTCTGTAATTGCTTCCCCAAATAAATATTTTTTAAAACACCCCCCCAGGTTGACAGTTTTAATTCAGTCTCTGGATTAGACTAGTGACCTCTTTGAGCCTCAATTTCCCCTTCTGTCAAAGTGGTCACTCATAGTCATTTTGTCATGGGGATGACATTTCATTGTCAGTCACACGAAGTGTTGTGGTTTCTTTCCCTCTGTCTCTGTCTATTTCTATCTGAAAAAGTCAGTCTGGAACAGAATAGTGAAGCCACATTGATAGAAGCTCTGGGACTAGAGTATTAGACTCTCACTTAAGATTCAAAGTTCAACTCCCTGGCTCTCCATGTGTCAGAGCCATGCTCTGGTTTTCGTTTTCTCTCTCTCAATAAAAATAAAATAAAAGAGAACTACAACTATTAAAAAAAAAAAACAAGGGCAACAAAAGGGAAAATAAATAAATATTAAGAAAAAAATGTAAATGACAAAAAAATAAAAGAGAACCCAAACATCTGTGGTTTTTAAAAAGGAATGGTCATGGGCTGTTTTTGTTTGTTTGTTTGTTTGTCTTGTAGCTATGATAATAATCATGTGTGACCTTCGACAAGTTAACTTCATCTATCTGAATTACTTTACCCTTCCCTTTCAGGGCTCATGAGGAAATTAAAAAATGACAGAGTTAACTAAGGACCCCAGTGGCCAGCGGCACACATAAGAATAAAGGCTTTCCCCCTCCAGCCTCTCTCAAGGGAATAATCAGAGAAGTAAATCAGAACAATATCTCGAAGGTTTTAGCTTCTGCCTCAAAATAGCCCCACATAAATCTTATCAGATTTATTTACTCAATTTTTTTTTTGCCTCCAGGGTTATTGCTGGGGCTCAGTGCCTACACCATGAATCCACTGCTCCTGGAAGCCATTTTTCCCCCTTTTGTTGCCCTTGTTGTTGTAGCCTTGTTGTGGTTATTATTGTTGTCGTTCGGAATCCTCACGCCTGTCCTTGCGCTTAACGCCATGTGCGCTTAACCCACTGCGCTACCGCCCCACCCCCTACCTAGATATTTTGTCAGAGAACTGCTCAGCTCTGACCTATGGTGGTGCAGGGAACTGAATCTCCAGGTGCCTCAGGGATGACAGTCTGTTGCATAAGTCCACTTTGCTGTCTCCCTAAACCATTATCAGCTTCAAGACAGGACTCTTGAGGACTCTTGCTTTCCCCAGATCCTTTTTTTTTAAGTCTTTTTTTTTTTTTTTTTTACCAGAGCACTGTTCAGCTCTGGCTTATGGAGGTGCAGGGGATTGAACCTGGGACTTTGGAGCCTCAGGAGTGAGAGTCTCTTTGCATAATGATTATGCTATCTACCCCTGGCCTTTTTAAGTCTTGATTTATAAAATGGAAACACTGACCAGACCATAGGATAAGAGGGGTACAACTCCATACAATTCCCACCACTGGAACTCCATATCCCATCCCCTTCCCTGATAGTTTTCCTATTCTTTAACCCTCTGGGAGCATGGACCCAGGGTTATTACGAGGTGCACAAGGTGTAAGGTCTTGCTTCTGTAATTGCTTCCCCGCTGAACATGGTTGGCAGATCGATCCATATTCCCAGCCTGTCTCTCTCTTTCCCTAGTGGGACAAGGATTCCCCAGTTCCTTTTGAAGATAAATTCTGAGAACCCACTGGTGAGCCAAGGTCCCCTTCTTTCCTGGGCTCACCTAAATTGATGCTATGGCTCAAGGTCCTGGCAAGAAATAGGCTGTCAGTCACTCAAATAGTTTGGTGACAGGATTAGCATAATGATTCCGCATAAGACTTTCATGCTTGAGGCTCTGAGGACCAGGTTTCAACCCCCATATCACCATAAATCAGAGCTGAGCAGTGTTCTGGTAAATAAGTAAAAATAAAAATATAGCCAAGGACAGTTATGTGACTGTGACTGCCTAGGATGTGCAACAGCTAGAGCACTAGATCTGAATGCATGAGGCATCACATTTATCAGAGGGGTGTTCTGGTCCTCCCTCCCTCCCTCCGTCTTTCTCATAAGTAATTCTTTTTGGGGATGGTGAAATAGCTCACTTGCATAGTGCACTGTTTTGCCATGTGGGTGACCCTAGCCCCCATTACATTGAAAAAAGTTTCTATGCTATGTTCTCTCTCTCTCTCTTCTGTCTCTATTAAAAATACCTTAATAACTTTTTTCTTTTTAAAAAAGAGGGAACATTGGTGAGAGAGGATAATGGTTCTGTAAAGTCTTTCACACCTGAGGTTCTGAAGTCCCAGGTTCAATCCCTAGCACCACCAAACTGAGTGGTGCTGTGGTTTAAACAAGAAAAAAGAAAAGAGGGTGCATTAATAAGGGGGTGTTCTGTTGGGATGGGCAGGGTGAAAGAAAGAACCCACAAAGTGTGGGGTGGGGGTACCAAGAGGCTACCCTCAGTGAGAACCAAACCATTAGCACCTTTGGGACAGAAAGTCAGTTTGCAAGGAGCCCTTAGGGAGCTTGATTCTAAATAGAGGAACCAGCACAGGCCAGAGCGGCAAAGGGGCAGGGAGAGGCCCCCAGAAAAAATACTCCCACTTCTCTCCTCCTCCCCTCAGTTTCCGGTCAGTGCCTATAGTTGGCAGGAGTCAACCAGGAGGCAGAGGGCGACCTTGGGGATGCACAGGGCACTCTCTTGGGATTCAAAATAGGGTAGGGCCGACGAGACAGCATAGTGGTGATGCAAGACTCCCATGCCTGAGGCTCCGACGTCCGAGGTTTGATCACCGGCACCACCATAAGCCAAAGTTGAGCAGTGGTCTGGTCAAAACAAAACAAGCAACTAATAGCTAATCAAAAGGAGGTGAAAGGTTGAGTGGTTGTGCCAGGAAGGGGACCATGGAGAAGCAGCAGTACTGCTCCATGCAGGTCTGACAGTGGGCACAAGAGGGCGACAGAGCACGGGGACAACAGCCCGAAGGGATTCTTCAGGAAGGATGCTTCAGCAGTCCCGGGTCCTTAGGGAAGGTTCTGCAGGTACCTTCCCTAAGGGCAGCAGGAAACTGGTCACTGAAGCCTGGAGGTCTTGAGGAGTGAGATGGTTTCTGGGAATACCAGCTAGACAGGAGTTCTCCTGATGGCTGGTGCAGAAAATGGACACCAGGCTGGCTGTGTTTATTTTAGTTGGAGAGTAAATACTTTGCGAATTTAAGACTCTGGGTTCAATTCCTGGCTCTTATCCTGCCGCCCTGGGCCCTCTTGCATGCAAGTTCTGTGTGGTATTGCTGTCTTCCCACTCCTTTGTCTGCTTGCTTACTTATTTACTGAATAGAGACATAAATTGAGAGAGGAGTGGGACTAGATAAGGAGACACCTGCAGCCCTGCTTCGCCACTCCTGAAGCTTTCCCCTCTGCTGGTGGAGACCAAGAGCTTTAACGTGGGTCCTTGTGCACGGTCTGTAATATGTGCAATTAACCAGGTGCGACACAGCCTGCCCATCCCCCTCTACTCCCATTAAAAAAAAATTAATATATTTTTTTTGGGAAAAAATCTTTAGAGATTTACTTATTTGCATGAGAGAGGAGACAGAGAGAGGAAAGCAGAGCATCAATGGCACAGGTGATGCCGGAGTTGAACTCAGAATCTCATGCTTTCACACTTGACACTCTAGCCACTGTAGTTGGCACAGTGGATAAAGCTCTCAAACAGGAGATGCTTGATCCCAGGCATCAGGTGTACAGAGTGATGGCTCTCTAGTCCCTTCTTTCTCTCATTAACTAGTAAACTTCAAAATAAAATAACCTAATTTGGGGCAGGGGAGCTAGCATAGAGGTTATGCAAACAGATTCTCATGCCTGAGGCTCCCAGGTCCCAAGTTCAATTCCTGCACCATAAACCAGATCTAAGCAATGCTCTGAGGAAAAAAAAAATCTAATGTTTACATTTAAATAATAATAAGAAGAAACAGAATACAACTCTGGCACATATGATGCCAGGGATCAGTCAGATCCTCATGAGTGAGGATCCAATGCTTTATTTACCATACCACTTCCCAGGCCATCTGTTTTGTCCTTACATATTTTTTTTAATTATTTTTTATTTTCTCTTTTGTTGCCCTTGTTTTTTATTGTTGTAGTTGTTGATGTTGTCATTGTTAGATAGGACAGAGAGAAATGGAGAGAGGAGGGGAAGACAGAGAGGGGGAGAGAAAGAGAGACACCTGCAGACCTGCTTCACCATTTGTGAAGCGACTCCCCTGCAGGTGGGGGTCGGGGGCTCAAACTGGGATCATTACGCTGGTCCTTGAATTTTGCGCCATGTGCGCTTAAACCGCTGCACTACCGCCCGACTCCCCTTGTCCTTATTTTTAAACAGCACTGCTCAGCTCTGGTTTATGGTGGTGCAGGGGGTTGGACCTGGGATTTTGAAATGTCAGGCATGAGAGACTTTTTTTGCATAACCACTATGCTATCTCTCCCACCCCACTTGTTTTTGTGTGTCCTCTGCTTCGTGCGTGTATTCTGGAATTGATCCTAGGCCATTTTTTCAGACAGAGACAAGAGAAGGTGAGAGATACTCCAACACATTGCCTCAGGGTGTTGTAGGTTTCCGGCATGGCGAAACAAGAGTGCTTTCAAGGAGAGCATTCTTCCATCCCTGAGTTTCTTCTGGTCTAAATGGGAACAAGCTTTGATTGTCACTTGTACCCAAAGAAAACCTAGGGAATAATGGCTGCTGATCACACACTGTAAGGTGTACATGGACCCCCATACACACACACACACACACACACACACACACACACACGATCTGTGGACACACACAGACATAGAGACCCTGACACTTCAGTGCACGTGTCTTTATTTCTGGGTGATATAAAAGAAGGAACTTAAAAAGAAACCACACCAAAGCAAATATTCTCACGACTCCCCCAAAGTAACTTCAACCCTTCCTCCCTCCCTGGGTAAACAGCCTGACAGTCCGCCCTCCCACCCCCATAACTTTCTCTGCTATAGACAAACTCTGGGTATATATTACTCTACTCGGCAATAGACATCTCCCGAAAATAGAACTCCAGCCCCAGCCTCCCCTCAGACCACCCGCCACTGCAGCACGCTGGTATCCTTTCCCCCTGTGGTCAGGGCCATGCTGTCATCCCACAGGAAGGCCACATTTGTCACGTGGCTGCTGTGTCCACCATACTTGTGGCTAAGTGCCTGTGACAGGGAGAGAAGGAAGGCAAAGATCATGTATCTTGTTTATGGCTGAGCCTCCCCTGTACCCAGGTACAAAATAAACTGGATATATATTTTGTGAAATATCAGAGAATGGACCTGTGGCTTTGGACATGCACAACACCAGCACTGTGCCCACTTTTTTTTTTTCAAGTCTCCAGGGTTATTGCTGGGGCTTGGTGCCTGCACTATGAAGCCACTGCTCCTGGAGGCCATCTTTCTTCCATTGGTGTTGCTGTTATTATCGTTGTTGGATAGGACAGAGAGAAATGGAGAGAGGTGGGGAAGGGGAGAGAAAGACAGACACCTGCAGACCTGCTTCATCACCTGTGAAGCGACCCCCCTGAAGGTGGGGAGCCGGGGGCTCCAACCAGGATCCTAGCACTATGCACTATGTGCACTTAACCTGGTGCGCTACCACCCGCCTCCCCTGGTTATGCACACACATGACAGTGTGCAAGGACGTGGGTACAAGCTCCCGGTCCCCACCTGTAGGGGGAAAGCTTCACAAGGGGTGAAGCAGTGCTACAGATATCTCTGTCTCTTTCCCTCTCTACCCTCCTCTCCCCCCTCAATTTCTCTCTCTCTCTCTCTATATATATATATATATCCAATAATTAATTAATTAAAAAAAACTTTAAAAAGAGCTGAATTTTCACTTAAAATGTTAATTTATTATTTGATAGGACAGAACGATTTGATTTCTGGCTGTCTCCATCTAATAAATAAAGATAATAAAAATAACTTAAAAAAGAGATTGAGGGCAGAGGGTAGACAGCATAATAGTTATCTAAACAGACTCTCATGCCTGAGGTTCCAAGTCCCAGATTCAATCCCCCATACCACCATAAGCCAGAGCTGAATAGTACACTGGTTAAAAAAAAAAAAAAAGAGAGAGAGAGAGAAAGAGATTGAGAGAGAGGGAGAGAGATATTGAGAGATAGACACCTCCAGACTTGTCTCACCTCTGATGAAGTGTGCCCTATGCAGGTGAGGCTCGGGACTCAAACTTGGATCCCTGTGCTTGGGAATATGTGTGTGTAACCAGGTCTGCCATCAACCCCCGTCATAAAAAAATATATATATATATTATTTACTTAAATGACAGACAGACACAGAGAGAGACCAGAGCACTGCTCACTCTGGCTTATGGTGGTGCTGGGAACTGAACTCAGGAACTCAGAGCCTCAGACATGAGAGTCCTTTCTATCACCATTATGCTGCCTCTCCAGCCCTTCATTTTTATTCATTTTTTTTTATGATTTTATTTATTAATGAGAAAGATAGGAGAGAGAGAGAGAAAGAACCAGACACTACTCTGGTACATGTGCTGCTGGGGATTGAACTAAGGACGTTATTTTTAAGAGTCCAATGCTTTATCCACTGTGCCACCTCCCAGACCACCACTTTTTATTTTTGTATTGATTTATTTTATTTTAAATTTATTTTAATTTTTTTCTTTTTTTGTTATCTTTTTAAAAATATTTATTTATTCTCTTTTGCTGCCCTTGTTTTATTGTTGTAGTTATTATTGTTGTCGTCATTGTTGGATAGGACAGAGAGAAATGGAGAGAGGAGGGGAAGACAGAGAGGGGGAGAGAAAGACAGACACCTGCAGACCTGCTTCACCACTTGTGAAGTGACTCCCCTGCAGGTGGGGAGCCGGGGGCTCAAACCGGGATCCTTAGACCAGTCCTTGCACTTTGCGCCACCTGTGCTTACCCCATCATGCTACCGCCTGACTCCTTTTTATTATCTTTTTAGTTTTGTTTATTGGTTAGAGACAGCCAGAAATTGAGAGCAAATGGGGACACTGAGAGGGAGAGAGGCAGAGAGACACCTGCAGCACTGCTTCACCACTCATGAAGCTTTCCCCCTACAGGTGAGGACTGAGGCCTGGTGCTCGACCAGGTGTGCCACCACTCGGCCCCCTTATTTGACTTTTTATAGCCGGAATATTGCTCAGTCTGACTTATGGTGGTGCTGGGGAATGAACCTGGGACCTTGGGTGCCTTTTTGCATCACCATTATACTATCCCGCCAGCCTAATACATTTTTTTGTTTTGTTTGTTTGGGTTTGTTGTTGTTGTTTGCCTCTAACGTTCTTACTGGGGCTTGGGCTTGGCACTATGAAACCACTGCTCCTGGTACCAGTTTTTCTACTTTTTTAATGGACAGGACAGAGAAATTGAGAGGGGTGGGGAGAGATATAGGAGAAAGATATACACCTGCAGACCTGTCTCACTGCTTGTGAAGCTTCCGCCACATACGGGACCTTGCATTCAGTACTATGTGCGCTTAACTGGGTACACTGCCCGACCCCATAAATATTTCTTTTCTTTCTTTGCCATCTGGATTATTTCTGGGGCTTAGTGCTAGCACAACAAATCCACCACTCTTGGCAGCCATTTTTTCCATACTTTCTTCTTCTTCTTTTTTTTAATTGGATAGGACAGAGATAAATTGATTTTATCTACTCAGTTCTGGTTTATGGTGGTGCGGGGGATTGAACCTGGGACTTTGGAGCCTCAGGCAGGATTATGCTGTCTATCCCCAGGATAAGTTGATTAAAAAAAATAAATTTATTTATTTATTGGATAGAGACAGGGAGAAATCAAGAGATAAGGGGAAAGATGGAGAGGGACAGAGACAGAGAGCCACCTGCAGCACCACTTCACTGCTCCTGAAAGCATTCCACTGCAGGTGGGGACGAGGTTTAAACCAGGATCCTTATGCAGGTCCTTGCGCTTAGTACCATGTATGCTTAACTGGGTGCGTCACCACCACCAGGCCCCCTTCTCCTCCCAGCCTACCCATGGGGAACTCACTCGAGGTTGACAGCAGGGGTAGCTGAACAGGTGGACTTTGCCAAAGTCATCAGCGGAAGCCAGCAACTTTCCATCATGGGAGCGTGCCACAGCATTGATGTCGGTGCCATCAGCTCCCTCGGACCAGATCCCTGAGGGCAAGATGAGGGGAGGGGGATATGTCAGTTGAGGTGGGGGAACTCCAAAAGGTATAGCCCCAGGTTCCCTCTTGCCTTTCTCTCAACTTGCCAGGGATACTTAGAAGAACCTTTTTTTTTTTTTTTTTGGTCATTGACAAGATAGATTCATCGCTCCAAGATAGATTTTAAAAATAATGTTCTTTTTTTTTTTTCTTATTTCTTTTTTTAATTACCTATTTAGGACAGAGAGAAATGGAGAGAGGAGAAGACAAAGAGGGGGAGAAAAAGATAGACACCCACAGACCTGTCTCACCGCTTGTGAAGCAACACCCCTGCAGGTGGGGAGCAGGGGCTTGAACCATGATCCTTATGCCAGTCCTTGCACTTTGCACCACGTGCACTTAACTCGCTGCGCTACCGCCCGACTCCCAAAAATAATGTTCTTTTAACAAGGGCAACAGAAGGGAATAAATATTTTAAAAAACTTTAAAAAAATAAATAATGTTCTCTTTAAAAATACATATCATCTCTAGGTTCATTTCAATGTTCCTTCCTCCAGGAAGCCTGTCTTAATTCCATACTGGGGCCAGATATCCCCTCTGAGATTCCTTGTCCTAGCCTGGTCTATTATTGGATTATTGGGGTGCGGAGCCCAGAGCTCAGGGAATAGGAGTGGACTGCATTAGTGCTTGATGAGTGGTGGCTGGGGCTCACACAGTGTGGATCTCTCTGGCCTAAGTACCACAGCCCATTCGATCTCATTTTCTTACACCTCCAAGGCCTCTCAGTATCAGTCATCTCACCCACCCCACCCTTTCCTCCTCCACAAATACTGAGCACAATGTGTGCAGGACTAGGCTTCCTGTGCAGGAGGTTCGATAAGGGCTGTGGCATTTCTTGGAACTCCCAATATTAGTGGGATCATCTCCATCCCAGAACTTACCAAATACCCCAAATCCCAGGACACAAGTGGCTGTAGCCCATTCCACATTCCTCACAGCTTCAGCACAGGTGATCTGTTTACAGGTAGCTGCATCCCCTGGAGCAGAAAAATGTGTGTGTGTGTGTGTGTGTGGGGGGGGGGTGTTTGGAGGGTTGTGTTTCAGAGCAGAAGACAATGGGTTCCACCAGGAGCCCAATCACTCAGAAGACGCTGAAGTCAGACTCCACCAAGTCCCAGGCTCACCCTCTTGCCCCAACTTGAGGCAAACTGCACGCTGAAATTAGGGGCTGGGTCCCGCTCCCTGCCCCTCCCTGCCCCTCCCCGCCCAAGGACGAAAACACCCTTGGAGGACTCACAGTAGAGAATCTCATAGTCCCCGGAGTTGGTAACAAAGCAGCTGCTGTCCTGGGCCCAATCCAGGTGAGTGATAAAACTAGAATGGCCCTGATGGTGGGGGGAAAATGAAGGGATGGAGTTAGAGCTGGAGGGGGTGGGATCAGGCCAAGTGATAGGAGGGGGGGCGCGAGGGAAGGTGTGGTGAGAACACAGAGGAGCTAAACCGAGAGGTACACGGGCCTCTGGAGGGTGGGGCGGGGCCAGACTGCTGGGGGCGGGGCCATACAGCGGTAGGCGGGGCTAGACAAAGGGATTCCAACAAGAGGGAGTTTAGAACATGTGGGCGGGGTCTGACGCATAGGGACTACGAGGGGCGGGGCCACACGGAAGGAGCACTAAGGCGCGAGGGGCGGAGCTAGACGAGGGGCGGGGCTACATGAGAGGTGGGTGTAGGCTGCAATGGGCGGGGCTAGACGAGGGGGCGGGCTCGGACCACAGGGTGGGGTCAAAGTGGGGGCGGGGCTAAGGCTCCTAGACGCATTCAGGGCAGAGTCGCCAGTAGAAGCTGTGCTCCCTTGAGGTAGAAAACCAGTTAATTCTGCACCCCCTGGATGGGGTGACGGCGCGGACTGACTGGGGGCCACTGCCCACTCACCGTGCACTTGCCCAGGCGGCTGACCTTGCGGCCACCCTGGTCCACCGTGTACACGTACACCAAGTTGTCGTGGGAGCCCACGGCCAGGTACGCCCCGTCTGGGGGAGGGGAGGGGGCTATGAGGAGGCACCCAGGCTCCTCCCCCTCCTCACTCGGATTCTGACCCCCACTCTCCCAGTCTCTTCTGCAGGCCCAGCCTCCATCCCTGCCATCCGCCCCTAGACCCACCCTCATGCTCGCACCCCTTCACCCCTGCCACTAATTCTGAGCCTGGGTTCCCAGGCCTGGCTGCAGCAGGCTTCCCGGCTGCTTACCTGGGGAGAAGCTGACCACTGAGATCTGTTCGTTGCCATCAGTGTGGATAGCCACCAGGTCGTGGGTCTCTGTGTCCAGCAGCAGCCATCTGTGAGGAGAAGGCACGGTGCAGGGAGAGAGGTGAGTTGCTAAGATTTGGCAGTGAGGCTGACTCAAAACTTGTGGGCTTCAGGGGAATAGGAATAGGTCAAGGGACAGGACCCCCTACCCCCAGCCCTCCCAGCAGAGAAACACTCCCCAGATTTACCTGCCTGTCACTGTGCCTACAGCCAGGACCCCACCACTGGGATGGAAGCCAGCAGAGCGGGCCGGGTCCTGAGGGTGAAAGGAGGCAGAGAGGAAGCCGGCTGAGAGGTGGGGGGCTTCCCTCCATCTGGCCATTCCCCTGCCTCAGAGCCAACTCCCAGCCTGGCATGAGGGCTCTCCACCGCCCTCTACTGAGACCACTCGGTCCCAGAAACATGGATACCATTGTCCTTAAACAGCACAGTGGGGGTCGGGCGGTAGCACAGAGGGCTAAGCACACGTGGCGCAAAGCTCAAGGACTGGAGTAAGGATCGTGGTTCGAGCCCCCGGCTCCCCACCTGCAGGGGAGTCGATTCACAGGCGGTGCAGCAGGTCTGCAGGTGACTATCTTTCTCTCCCCCTCTCTGTCTTCTCCTTCTCTCTCCATTTCTCTCTGTCCTATCCAACAACGAACAACAATAACAATAATTACAACAAGGGCAATAAAAGGGGAAAAAAATAGCCTCCAGGTGCAGTGGATTCATGGTGCAGGCACTGGGCCCCAGCAATAACCCTGGAGGCAAAACAAACAGACAAACAAAAAACATAGCACACTGGTTTATTCAAGACTCTCATGGCCAAGGCAGCAGACATCCCAGGTTCAACCTTAAGCTGGTGACATGGCCCATAGCAAGGAGTCTGTAAATGTTCGCTATGAAGGCTGGGGAGATAATCGAGCAATTTATACAGCAGACTTTTGAGCCTGAGACTCCGAGGTCCCAGGTTCAATGTCTAGCACCATCATCTGCCAGAACTGAGAAGGGGTCTGGATGATAATGGCACTATGATGATGGGCAAGTGGCTTTGCTTTTCAAAACCTGTTTCTTTTTCTTTTCTTTTCTCCAGAGTTATTGCTGGGGCTCAGTGCCTGCACTACAAATCCACTGCTCCTGGAGGCCATTTTTTCCCTATTTTTGTTGCCTTTGCTATTGTCATTATTGTTATTGCTGTTGTCATTGTTGGATAGGACAGAGAAATGGAGAGGGGAGGAGAAGACAGAGAGGAGGAGAGAAAGAGACACCTGCAGGCAGACTTGCTTGTGAAGCGACCCCCCCACACACACACACAGGTGGGGAGCTGGGGGCTCGAACCAGGATCCTTATGCAGGGCCTTGCACTTCACACAATGTGTGCTTAACCCGGTATGCTACTGCCCAGCCCCCTCAGAGCCTATTTCTAAGCAGATATCTGGGGATCCACCATCCCTGCTGCCTCCTGAAGATGGGAACAGCAGTGAAAAAATATGACACAGAAAAAGGGAAGAAATGAAAGGATATCCAGATATCCTGAGGGAAGTGCTGGGGTTAAGCAAATGCCTTGCCACATATTTGTTTGTCATCATAGGAGTTTTACCACTCTAGACTGACAATTTTTTTTTTTTTAACCAGAGCACTGCTCAGCTCTGGCTTATAGTGGTGAGGGGAATTGAACCTGGGACTTTGGAGCCTCAGGCATGACCACTATGCTATCTACCCCTGCCTGACAATTTTTTTTTTTCTGATAGAAAGAGATGAAGAAAAAAAAAAAAAAGAAAAAGAAAGAGATGAAGAGGCAAAGAGGGACCGTGAAAGAGACCACAGCAACAAAGCTTCACCAACACAGTGGAGGCTGGGCTCGAACCTGAGTTGCATATGACAAAGTAGTGCACTATCCCAGTGAGCTACTCTGCCAGCCCAATGCACTGCAGATGTGACAGTACTGGGGATGAGTTCCTACACTACACACACACACACACACACACACACACACACCACACACACAAACACTTCCAACACTACACTACACACACACACACACCCTTCCAGATGGAGACAATTTTTGGTTCCAAACTGAGACCTCTTGAGTCAGATTCTATGCATGGGGCTTAAGACTCTTGTATTTCTTTCCTTTTTATTTTTTTTAAGTTTTTATTTTATTGTATTGTATTTATTTTCCCCTTTTTTGCCCTTGTTGTTTTTATTGTTGCTGTTGTTATTGATGTTATTGTTGTTGGATGGGACAGAGAGAAATGGAGAGAGGAGGGGAAGACAGAGAGGGGGAGAGAAAGACAGACCTGCAGACCTGCTTCACTGCCTGTGAAGTGACTCTCCTGCAGGTAGGGAGCCGGGGGCTCGAACCAGGATCCTTATGCGGGTCCTTGTGCTGGGCACCATGTGCGCTTAACCTGCTGTGCTACCGCCTGACTCCTTTTTTTTTTTTTTTTTTTTAATATTTTTATTTATTTATGAGAAAGATAGGAGAGAGAGAACCAGACATCACTTTGGCACATGTGCTGCTGGGGATCAAACTCGGGACCTCATGCTTGAGAGTCCAAAGTCTTATCACTGTGCCACTTCCCGAACCATGACTCTTGTATTGCTAACAATTCCTGGACGACACTCATGCCCTGGTAAACTGAGGGACTGCTGTGCAGATATAGCCTATAGCAGGTGCTCAATTAAATTAAGAGAGTTTTATTACATTATGAGCATTATTACGCATGGCACTAATGATTTCCTGGGCATGGCAGAGCTCTGGATTTATACACATGAAATTCTGAGTTTGATTCCCAGCATTACATGAGTCAAAATGATGCTCTGGCTCTGGCTTTCTCTCCCTTCTTCTTCTTTTTTTTTTTTAATTAAAAAAATTATTATCTTTATTTACTAGATAGAGACAGCCAGAAATTGAGAGGGAAGGGGGTGATAGAAAGAGAGAGAGAAAGAGAGACATCTGCAGCACTGCTTCACCACTCGTGAAGCGTTTCCCCTGCAGGTGGGGACCGGGGGCTTAAACCCGGGTCCTTGCGCACTGTAACACATGCGCTTAACCAGGTGCGCCACCACCCGCCCCACCCTTTTAAAATATTTTATTTACTTGCGATGAAAAAGATAGGAGGAAAGAACCAGACATCACCCTGGCACATGTGCTGCCGAGGGCTGAAACCTCATGCTTGAGAGTCCAACACTTTATCTACTGCGCCACCTCCCAGACCACCCGTATCTTTTTTCTTTGCCAGCCAGAGTTATCAATGAGGCTTAGTGCCTCCACCATTCATGATGGTCATTTTTTCTTTATTTTTTTTTTCTTGACATAGAGTAAGAGATAGAAAAAAAAAAAAAAAAAAAGGAGAGACACCTGCAGCACTGCTCCATTGCTCGTGAAACTTCTCCCCTGCAGGTGAGGACTGGGGGCTTGAATCCAGGTCCTTGTGTGCAATAATGTGTACATACTATTGGGTGCACTACCACTTGCTCCCTCTCCTCTCTCATCAATAATCAGTCCATGAATATTTCCTTAAACAATATTTTAAATGCTGACTGGGGAGAAAGCATAATGTTTCTGCAAAAGACTTTCATGCCTAAGGCTCTCTGAGGCCCCAGGTTCATTTCCCAGCACCACTGTTATTCAGAGCTCAGCAGTGCTTTGGTCTTGGTGTCTCTCTTTCTCTTGTTAAATAATTAAATATGAGAAAACTAGTAAATACTTGTTTTTCCAGGGCAAATTCTCTCTAATTTGTGGGAGTTCAAAGTACAAGGCATATAACTGTCTGACCTGCAGAGACAGGGGAGTGTCAGAAACGACAATGCCCAGAATCCAATGTAGGGTCTGCTTCTGCCACTTCCTCAGACCAGAGGAAAGCAAAGGGTGGGGGGAGCTATGCCAGTCTGTCCCCACCTCCCTGACACACACTCCTGGGCAGTCAGAGCAGTGACTACTCTTGGTCAGTGCACACACAGGCAGCCTTGAGTTGCTAGAGTGAAACAGTCCAACAGAACCTTCCGTGATGCTGTTCTATTGCTGGGCATTCTAGTGTGGCAGCCAGTGGCCACTGAGCCCTTGAGATGTGGCCAATGTAACTGAAGATCTGAACATAAAATTCTGCCTAAGGACCAGGAGATAGCTCACCTGCTAGAGCACAGACTCTACTGTGTGCAGCAAGCCAGGTTCTAGCTCAGCACCACACAGTTCTTGATCTCTGGATCCTGACCTGGGCAGAGGCAGCAGCTCCCCTGGAAGCCTAGTTCTGTGATGTTCTTGGCTTCTTTCTGGTTGAGCACTTACTCTTCCAGCACCTCCCCACCCGAGGGAAAATTTTTATTTTTTTGTTTGTTTGTATACCAGGGCACTGCTCAGCTCTGCCTTATGGTGGTGCGGAGGGATAGCACCTGGGATGTTGCGGCCTCAGGCATGAGAGTCTCTCTGCATAACCATTATGCTATCTATCCCTGCCCTTCCCCACCACCGGCTCAGGGAATCTGTAGCCACTCAGTTCTCTCTTTTAAAAAGATTGGGGGGGGGGGCGGTCGGGTTAAGTGCATCTGGCGTGAAGCACAAAGAAGGGTATAAGGATCCTGGTTCAAGCCCCCGGCTCCCCACCTGCAGGGGAGTCGCTTCCCAGGTGGTGAAGCAGGTCTGTGGGTGTCTCTCTCTCTCCCCCTCTCTGCCTCCTCTCCTCTCTCTATTTCTCTGTCCTATCCAACAACAACTCCAACAACAACAAAAAAAAACCAAGGGCAACAAAAGGGAATATAAATAATTTTTTTTAATTAAAAAAAAAGGGAGCTGGGCGGTAGCGCAGTGGGTTAAGCAAATTTGGTGCAAAGCACAATGACCAGTCTTAAGGATCCTGGTTCGAGCTCCTGGCTCCCCACCTGCAGGAGGTCGCTTTGCAAGCGGTGAAGCAGGTCTGCAGGTGTCTGTCTTTCTCTCCTTCTCTCTGTCTTCCCCATCTCTCAATTTCTCTCTGTCCTATCCAACAACAACAATAGCTATGACAGCAATAACAACTACAACAAGCACAACAACAAGGGCAACAAAATGGGAAAAATGGCTTCCAGGAGCAGTGGGTTTGTAGTGCAGGCACCAAGCCCCAGCGATAACCCTGGAACCAAAAGACAAAAAAGGATTGGGTATGGGGGGGAAGCAGGTGGTTATGTACCCGGTTAAGCACACATATTACCATGTGCAAGGATCCAGGTTTGATTCCCCACTCCCCACCTGCAGGAGGAAGCTTCACAAGTAGTGAAGCCAGTACTGCAGTTGTCTTTCTCTCTATATCCTCCTTCTCCCTTCTCAGTTTCTGTCTTATCAAATAAAGAGAAAAAACGGGGAGGGGGAATGGCCATAGAGAGCAGTACATTCGTCATGCAGGCACCAAAAACCAGTGATAACCCTGGTGGGGGGAAAAAATGTGTATGATTTCCATTTAATCAGGTCAGCTGGTTCTATTAGAAGGGTGTGTCAAGTGGCTCATGAAGTAGTTTAATGGCTAGAATGCCAGACTTTAAAGCATGAGGTCCTGAGTTCAATCCCCAGCATCACATATGCCAGAGTGATGCTCTGGTTCTCTGTCATAAATAAATACATAAAGCAGAGGTAGATAGCATAATGGTTATGCAAATAGACTCTCATGCCTGAGGCTCCGAAATCCCATGTTCAATCCCCCACACCACCATAAATCAGAGCTGAGCAGTGCTCTGGTAAATAAGTAAATAAATATTTGTAAGAGGGAGTTGGGTGGTAGCGCAGCGGGTTAAGCGGATGTGGCACAAAGCACAAGGACCAGAGTAAGGATCCCAGTTTGAGCCCCCAACTCCCCACCTGCAGGGGAGTCACTTCACAAGCAGCGAAGCAGGTCTGCAGGTGTCTATCTTTCTCTCCCCCTCTCTGTCTTCCCCTCCTTTCTCCATTTCTCTCTGTCCTATCCAACAACAACGACATCAATAATAACTATAACAATAAAACAACAAGGGCAACAAAAGGGAATAAATAAATAAAAAAAAAATTGTAAGAGGGATGTCTGCTGTCCCCCGACCCTGACCAACCTTTACCTCAATACTCCTGCTCCACAGGGGCTGATGGGACTCTGCGCTCCACAGATGCACCTGCTTATCCTGCCCGCATGTCACAAACTGTGCCTGGCTGGGGTGCGTGGCCAGCCCCCACAGCTCTTCCATGTGGCCCTGGCAAAAGGGGGAGACAGCATCATGAGGTTCCCCCTCCCCAGTCCTGGTCACTTCCCTAACAAGCTGATGCCACAAAGCAGTCTTGGACTGGCTGCAGTGAGGCATCCTGCCCCACAGAGTGCCCAAGGGAAGACCCTTTACCTAATAAGTGATCAAGCAGATCCTTGCCCCAGGGTGTGGCTCCAGGCAGGGCTGGAGAGATAGCATAGCAGTTCTGCACAAGTCTTACACGGGACAGGTTCTGAGTTCAGTCTCCCCAGCAGTGTCAATAGCCAGAGCTTAGCAGTGACCCTGGAGTCCGATGGCTCCCAGAAGGCTGAAGAACCTGGGTAGGTGACTCTCCTTAGCCCCTCAGTTTAGTCTTGTTATTCTTTAACCACCGGGCTTATTGCCAGGCTCAGTGCTTGCATGGCTCCACTGTTGCTGGTGGGTGGTGATTGATTGATTGATTTATGTTTTACCAGAGTGTTGTTCAACTCTGGATTAAGGGTGGTACCGGGGATTGAACCTAGAACCTTAGAGTCTTTGGCATGAAAGTCTGTTGTGTTGTTGATGTCACTAACTCCCCAGCCCTGTTGCTCATGTTTAAAAAAAAATTCATTCTAGTGGCCTGGGAGGTAGAATAGTGGATAAGGAGTCAGACTCTTACACATGAGGTCCTTAGTTCAATCTCCGACGTCTTGTGTGTCAGAATGAGGCTTTGGTTCTCTCTCTTCTCTGTCATAACTACATAAATACATAGTTGCTAGAAGGGATGGTGCAGGGGAGATAGTATACTGAATGCCCGAGGCTCCAAAGTCCCAGGTTCATTCCCCCACACCAATAAAAAAAGGAGAAGAAGAATAGAAAAGAAAAAAGAACCGGTAGACTTAAGATGGGGTCGGGCCTTCCCAAAACCATGGATCTGGAAATCGCTTAGCTGTGCAGGCCAAGGTGTATCGCAAGATAGCTGCCAAAGTGCTCGCCAGAAGCAGAGCTGAAAGGCAGGTGCAGTACAGCCCGGGCAGAGACTGCTGCTGGCCCTTGGGGAGATTCTGGGGTGGATGAAGTTTCAGGCCTGCGGTGGGTCTACAGCCCAGGGGCTAGTAAGGGAAAGTAAGTGGTAAATGCCTGGCCCAAGAAGTGTGGGGCAGGACACAAGGAGAAACAGTGTTGCTCTTGGCCTAAAGCGAACAAGCCGGTAGGGATGGCAGGTGCAGAAGAACTGCTCACCTGGACAAGCAGTGAGAAGCCCATGTGCACTGAGCCCTGCAGGATGGAGTTGCGGGTGGTCCCCACATACAGCGTGTCTCCCCGGCCCTCTGCCACGGTACGCACGGGGCCAAAGTCCTCAGGGACCTGGGCGGGCAGAAGACAGATAGATGAGTTAGGGACACAAACGGGTGGGTTAAGTGGGATGGGGCAGGGTGGGGCCTCCTCACCTCTACTTCCTGCAGCTTGCTGTAGTCCGAACCCCAGAGGACCACCCTTCGGTCTCGGCCACCTCCGGACACCAGCGTCCCGTCCCGCAGGGCGCAGAGCCCGAACACGCCACCGTCATGGGCGCCTACCACGGCCTGTGTGATGCGGTTCCCACCTGCAAGGCGGCCAGAGGCAGGGGTCCTCAATCTTCCATCGACTCACCCACCTTGCCCCACCCACCCTTGCACTCACCCAGCTACTGACTCAAATGTTCACTCACCACATGCTAGACAGTCTCCCAGACGCCTAGGTACCCTAGCCACTCACCTACTTGTTAATCTGTCCATCCGTCCACCCAGTCATCTACTCACTCATCCATCACCCACCACTCACTCTTTCATCCAACTACTCTGCTTATTTACTTGTCCTATTTCTCTCTTTCTCTCTCTCTCTCTCTCTCTCTCCCAGAGCAATGCTCAGTTCTGGTTTATGGTGGTGTGGGGGATTGAACCTGGGAGTTTGGAGCCTCAGGCATGAGAGTCTCTTCGCATAAACATTATGCTATCTTCTCCACTCTCTCTCTATTTCATAGAGACAGGAAAATTGAGAGGGAAGGTAGAGAGAAAGTGAAACACTTACTACTACAGAGAGAAAGATAAAAAGAACCAGAGCCCCACTCAGGATCAGCTCTGGCTTATGCTGATGCTGGGGAATGAACCTGAGACTGCAGAACTTCAGGCATGAAAGCCTTCTTCATGGCCATTATGCTGTCTTCCCTAGCTCTTAAAATATTTATTTTAGGGGGTCGGGTGGTAGCTCAAAGGGTTAAGCGCACATGGCTCAAAGCGCAAGGACCAGAGCAAGGATCCCGGTTTGAGCCCCCGGCTCTCCACCTGCAGGTCTGCAGGTGTCTTTCTTTCTCTCCCCCTCTCTGTCTTCCCCTCCTCTCTCCATTTCTCTGTCTTATCCAACAATGACGACATTAACAACAACAACAATAATAACTACATTAAAAAAAAAAACCAACAAGCGCAACAAAAGGGAATAAATAAATAAATAAATAAATATTTTTTTAAAAGAAGTGAATTATGGGGCCAGGAGGTGGTACACCAAGGTGAAAACTCACTATGGGCAAGGACCCAGGCTCAAGCCCCTGGTTCACACCTATAGGGGAAAGCTTCATGAGTGGTGAAGAATGCTACAGGTCTCTCTGTCTCTCTCCATCTCTATCTCTCCTCCCCTCATAGTTTCTCTCAGTCTCTATCCACTAATAAATAAAAATCAGAAAATAAAAAAGAAAATTTTAATTTATTTAAAAGCTCTTTAACATTTAAAAAATTTTAATTATTTTTATTTATTTATTGAATAGAGACAGCCAGAAATTGAGAGGGAAAGGGTGATAGAGAGGGAGAGAAACAGAGAGACACCTGCAGCCTGGCTTCACTACTTGCAAAGCTTTCCCTGGCAGGTGGGGGCTGGGGGCTTGAACCTAGGTCCTTGCTGTAACATGTGCACTGTAACATGTGTGCTTATCCAAGTGCGCCATACCTAGCTCCAATAAAAAAAGAATTAAAAACAATAAAAAGTGAATCAACAAGCAGACAAATGAATTCATTCAATGAGTCATTTGCTGCTTTTTTTTTTTTTTTTTAACTTGATTACCATCTGCTGCCTGGGAAAAAGTCCTATTAATTAGTGACAGTTATCCCTTCTGGGGTGGACAATCATTCATTTATTTCACTGTCCATTCACCTAACTACCCACCCATCAGGGAGGACAGTACTCCTACCCACTCATCCTTTTGTCCACCGAGTTGGACGTCCCTTCCACTCATTCACTGGCTTATTCACACTGTCAGTACTCTGAGACAGACCCTTTCTCCATCCATCCACACAACTGAGTTCACCCAATTCTTTAGAGTTCAAGCTTAATCCTCACAAGGAGACTTGAAGGAGAGGGAATGAGGTGTTAGGATTTTGGGGGTTACTGGGACTGAGCTTCAGTGGGTAGGTGAGGGGATGGCACCAGCCTGTGTTGATATGTGTCCCATACAAGCAGGTGCCAGGGAGGGAAACGCAGTCAAAGGGGGGAGGGTAAGCAAGTGGGGTGACACTGACCTTTGCCCCAGACATAGAGGTTCCCCCCAGAGTCCCCAGTGACCACATCGCCACCCTCCAGGAAGGCCACACACAGCACGTACTTCGGCTTCTCATGTTTCTAAAGGGAAGGGAAAGAAGCGGGGGGGGGGTTTAGTGTCAGCCAGTCGCTGAAACAGGGTTCTACCCCACTGCCCCAGTGTACCCAGACTGTGGCTGGAAGATCAGATTCATGCATTGGGGTGACTTCTATATGAAGCATCCCAAGCTCCAGCCAGCCTCTGCAGAGTCACAGTGTCAGCAGCCTGTGGTCACCCTATCTGTCTCCCACACCAGGCTCTGCTTCCTGCTTCCTCTTCTCTGCACCCTGACATCCAGCCCCCCTCTGTTCTCAATTTTACTCTGCTCTCTTCTCTTGGGCTTATCTTCCCTCTGCCCTAAGCTTCCCTCTTCTCTGCCTCTTCCCCTCAGTATGATTCATCTCTGTGACTGGAATGCTCTGGGCTTCTTCCCCTTGTGGGGCAGGAACCCCACCTGACACCAGAAGTCAGAAGAGCCCTGCATCACCTCTGTGAGACTCTCGTTTTCTGCTCTCTCTCTCTCTCTCTCTCTCTCTCTCTGTGTGCCTCTTGCAGCTAGCTGGTCTCTGAGTGCTGTTTGTCCAAAGAACGACAGCTTTGGCTCCATTTATGAGACATCTACTCTCCTCTAGGAGCTGCTGCCTCCTTCTCAGTGTTAAAAAGTGTCTCTCAGTGCCTGGGAGCTAGCTCAGCCTGATAAAACACAGGACTTGCATGCCTTAAGCCCCAAAGGCTGCAGGTTCAATTTCTAGTACCACCTTATACTAGAGCCGAGCTGTGCTCCTCTCTCTCTCTCTCTTTACCTCCTTTCCTTCTCTCATAATAAAAATAAGTATTTTGGGGACCGGGTGGTGGCGCACCTGGTTGAGCGCACATGTTACAATGCACAAGGACCTGGGTTCGAGCTCCCAGTCCCCACCTGCCGGGGGAAAGCTTCACAAGTGGTGAAGCAGTGCTGCAGGTATGTCTCTGTCTCTCACCTTCTCTATTCCTCCCTTCCCTCTCGATTTCTGACTGTCTCTCTCCAATAAAGATAATAAAAATTTTTTTTAAAAAATAATAAGTATTTTGGGCTGGGGAAACAGCATGATGGTTATGCAAAAGGACTTTCATGCCTGAGGCTCCAAGATCCCAGGTTCAGTCCCTAGCACCACCATAAGCTGGAGCTGAGCAGTAGTCTGTTCTAAAAAATAAAAAGAAAGAAAAGGAAGTATTTTTAAATTTATTTTTTTATTTTAAAATTATTATTATTTTGCCACCAAAGTTATCACTGAGACTTGGTATTTACAAATGAACCAGCCATTCCTAGTGGCCATTTCCCCCTTTTTCTTTGATAGGAGAGAGAGAAACTGAAGCAGGAGGAGAGAGAGAGAGAGAAAGAGAGAGACCTGCATCACTGCTTATGAAGCTTCCCTCCTGCAGCTGGGTACTGGGGGCTTGTACTCTGGTCCTCAGAAATGGTGATGTATGTGCTCAGCCAGATGCACCACCACCCAGTCCTCGATTGTTTTTTTTTAATTTAATTTATTTATTCCCTTTTGTTGCCCTTGTTGTTTAACAGTGTTGTAGTTATTATTGTTGTCGTCATTGTTGGATAGGACAGAGAGAAATAGAGAGAGGAGGGGGAAGACAGAAAAGGGGAGAGAAAGACAGACACCTGCAGACCTGCTTCACCGCCTGTGAAGCGACGCCTCTGCAGGTGGGGAGCCAGGGGCTCGAACCGGAATCCTTACATCGGTCCCTGTGCTTTGCGCCACCTGCGCTTAACCGCTGCCTTGACAGTTTTTTTTTTAAAGGATTTCATGTCTATTTTTTTTTAAATTATCTTTATTTATTTATTGGATAGAGACAGGTAGAAATCAAGAGGGAACGGGATGATAGGGAGGGTGAGAGACAGAGAGACACCTGCAGCCCTGCTTCACCACTTGTGAAGCTTTCCCCCTGCAGGTGGGAACCAGGGGATCGAACCTGGGTCCTTGAGACTGTAACATGTGCGCTCAACCAGGTGCGCCTCCACCTGGCCCCGCCTTGATTGTTTTTTAACCAGAACACTGCTCAGTTCTGGCTAGTTTTGAACCTGGGATCTTGGAGCCTCAGGCATGAAAGCCTGTTACAGAACCACTGTGATATCTCCCTGACCCACAAATAATTTTCCAAATAAAGATATAGCATCACTCCCATGGTGGCTGAGGAATGAAACTCCACAGGCAGCACCTCAGCACTGCACACTGCACCCTTGTCCTTGTCTTCCAGGGGCCCCACCCTCTTGGTACTCACCTCAAAGAGGCCCTGCCTCTTACTCAAGCTGCCTCCCTCCAGGATCCAGAAGTAGATATGGGATTTGCCACACGTGATGAGCACAGAGGGGTCTGTGGGGTGGAAGGTGGCTACCAGCACAGCCTCGTTGGAGCACTTAGGGAGAAGAGGAGATTCTGGATGAAGAACTGCGCCACCACACCCACCCCGTGTAGGATCCCCCTAGGCTGTTGCATGGATTATATATTGCATATCCTGTCTGCCTGTATCTTTCCCGTGAGGCAAATTCAAAGTATTAGTGGCTTCTTCATCAGCATAACACTGAACCTGTTCCCACCGTGCTAAGCACTGTACACAATACTTTAGATTATTTATTTACTTATTTATTTATTTATTTATCCCCAGCACTGCTCAGTTCTGATTCATGGTAGTGCAGGGGTGGGTGGGGGAATTGAACCTGGGATTTTGGAGCCTCAGACATGAGAGTCTCTTTGCATAACCATTAATGCTGTTCCTCCCCCTGCCCCATTTTAGATCATTTAATCCTCACAATACACACATTGTAAATGAAGATGTGAAACTGGGAACTACGACACCTGGTAGAGCACACCCCTTGCCCCACATGATACCCCAGCACCACATGGGAGCATCAGGAAGAGCTCATGGATGGTGTCCCAGTTCTGGTATCTCTCCTCCCACTGTCTTCCTCTCTCTCTCTCAAAGAAAAGTGAAAAAGTTGGGGTGATGCACCTGATAAAGCATACACTTTGTCATGATTGAAGACCAGTTCAAGCCTCCAGTTCCTACCTACAGAGCAGTGAAGCAGGCTGCAGATGTCTCTCTTTCTATCTCCCCCCTTCCCTCTCAACTTCTGTCTCTATCAAAAAGTGAACGTCTATCTTTCTCTCCCCCTCTCCATCTTCCCCTCCTCTCTCCATTTCTCTCTGTCCTATCCAACAATGACGACATCAATAATAACAACAATAATAACTACAACAACAGTAAAAAGCCACAAGGGAAACCAAAAAAAGGGAATAAATAAATATTTTAAAAAGTGAAAAGGAAGTGTGGTCACTGGAAGCAGTAAGTCCATCATGCAGGGGGCAGGGGGTGGTACCCCTGGTGGATCGCACATGTTGCAAAGTGCGAGGACCTCAGTTTGAGTCCCTGGTCCCCACTTGCAAGGGGGAAGCTTTACAAGTGGTGAAGCAGTGTGGCAGGTGTCTCTCTATTTTTCTTCTCTCTCTCTTTTAAAATTTTTTTAATTATCATTGTTTTGTTTGATAGAGACAGCCAGAAATCAAGAGGGAAGGGGGTTATAGAAAAGGAGAGAGAGGGAACCCGGCGGTGGCGCAGCGGGTTAAGCGCAGGTGGTGCAGAGCGCAAGGACCGGCCTAAGGATCCCGGTTCAAGCCCCCGGCTCTCCACCTGCAGGGGAGTCGCTTCACAAGTGGGGAAGCAGGTCTGCAGGTGTCTGTCTTTCTCTCCCCCCTCTGTCTTCCCGTCTTCTCTCCATTTCTCTCTGTCCTATCTAACAAATACAACAATAAAACAAGGGCAACAAAAGGGAATAAATAAATAAATAGAAATAGAAAAAAGAAAAAGAAAAGGAGAGACAGACACCTGCCACACTGCTTCACCACTTGGAAAGCTTTCCCCCTGCAGGTGGGGGCCAGGGGCTTGAACCCAGATCCTTGCACACTGTAAAGTGTGTGCTTAACCAGGTGCGCCACCACCCAGCCCCTCTCTGTCTCTTCTCTCTGTCTCTTTTAAAACAGACTTTTATTTACTTAGTATTCTTTTTTTTGCTTCCAGGGTTATGTTGGGACTCAGTGCCTGCACTAAGAATCCACTGCTCCTAGAGGCCATTTCCTCCCCATTTTTGTTGCCCTGGTAGTTGTTACTATTGTTATTGTTGTTGTTGGATAGGACAGAGAGAAATCAAGAGAGGAGGGGAAGACAGAGAGAGGGAGAGCTGGGGGTTCCAACCGGGTCTTTTTCATGTCGGGCCATGTGTGTTTAACCCGCGCACTACAGCACGACCCTCCTCTCTTTCCCTTCACTATCACCTCATTCCCTATCGATGTCTTGCTATCTCTATCCAATAAATAAAGATTTTTAAAAAATCTATCATGAAGGCACTGAGCCTCATTGGAGAGATAGCACAGTAGTTACACAGAAAGACTCCCATGCCAGGCTTTAAAGGCTCAGGCTCAATCCCCAGCACCATCACAAACTAGAGCTGAGCAGTGAATTGATGAGGAATACAAAAAAAACAAAAAAAAAGCTGTGGTGCACCCTGGTTGAATGTACGTATGCTAGTTCAAGCCCCGGGTCCCCACCTGCAGGGGGAAAGCTTCATGAGTAGTGAAGCAGTGATGTAGGTGTCTCTCTGTCTCTCTCCTTCTCTACATCTCCACTCTCCTCTTGGTTTCTGTCTCAAGCCTACAAAATAAATAAATTTTAAAAATTGGGGCACCAGATAGTAGCGCAGCAGGTTGAGTGCACATGACACTAAGCACAAGGACTGGCATAAGGATCCTTGTTTGAGCCCCCAGTTCGAGCCTGCATCTGCAGGGGGGTCACGTCACAGGCAATGAAACAGGTAGGTCTGCAGGTATCTTTCTCTCCCCCTCTGTCTTCCCCATCTCTCTCCATTTCTCTCTGTCCTATCCAACAATGACAACATCAATAACAACAACAGTAGTAACTACAACAATAAGACAACAAGGGCAACAGAAGGGAATAAATATTTTAAAATTTTTTAAAAATAATAACAAGGGCAACAAAAAATGGCCTCCAGGAGCAGTGGATTCATAGTGCAGGCACTGAGCTCCAGCGATAACCTTGGAGGCAAAATAATAATAATAATTTTTTAAAAACTTAAGTGAAGAAAAAGTATGAGACTCAGAGAGGGGAAGCCATTTGCCTTGGACCACACAGCCAAGTAAGAACCCAAAATCAGCTCACCCAGGCCTGCCCCCAGAGCTCAGCCTTCCTCTACTTCTCCTTCCCCAAATGGTGGACCTCCATCCAGCCTCCAGCCTAGTGTGACCTTGGGTAAGTATCTCTTCCATTTTGTCAAGCCTCAGTTTCCTCATTTGTAAAACAGGCCCCTGCTCAGAGATACCCATTAAGGTGGGTTTCTGACATCATAGGACTATAGAAACAGTATCCACTTCTCACCAACCCTTCTGCAGGGCCTGAAGGCAAGGCCCAACTGGAAAGATGCTGCCATGATTCTTTGTTAACAGAGGAATTAATCAAGGCTCAGAGAGGGCAGGCCACTTGCCCAAAGTCACACAGCCACCAAATGGTAAAGCCAGGACTTGAACATGGGTGTATCTGATTTCAGACTCCTGGTTACTGAGATCTGGCCCGTCCCATGGGCCACCCTAATGAAAAGGGGGTGAGAAGAGTCACCCTACCTTGCTGTCCACCAGCTTGGACTCCTTGGCCCAGTCCCACACGGAGAGCATGTGGTCATTGGAGTCATCCACCGCACAGAGCAGGTTGCCCCCATTCTAAGCAGAGAGAAGAGGGGGAGGGTCAAAGGTCAGGATCATACCCCTTACCCATGCACACACCTCACTCACAGGGACATCCGCCACTCAGGCCGTGTTAGTGCTTTCAAAGGGCATAGCTCTGGAGGTGGTGCAGTGGTGGAGCTCTGGACTCTCAAGCATGAGGTCCTAAGTTCTATCCCTGGCATCACATGTGCCAGAGTGATGCTCTGTTTCTCTTTCTCTTGCTCTCTACCTGTCACTTATGAAATAATTGTGTTTGGGGGAAAAAAAGGCTTTCAGAAGGCCTTGGATCACATCATATGAAGCATATGAAAATAGATTCCTCCATGTAGGGGAGCATATAGACGTTTAGAAGGGTGTTTTATAATTGCATCTTAAAGTGACCTGCCCCCTAGAAATCCATCCAATTTACCCTCAACCACACTTTCTCTGGAAGTGACCAGAGTCAAGAAATCTTGCCACTAGGCTGATGGCTCAGCTGCTTGAGTGCAGGACTTGCATGCACTTGGCTCCAGGTTCAACTCCACACTGGCATATGCCCTTCCCCTGAATGCCCTGGAGCAAAGTTCTAGCTTCTCTCTTGCTTATGGAGCTCTCTCTGTATACCATATTAAATAAATAAGGCTTCTAAGAAAAAAGGGAATTCTTGCCAAGGCCACCTAATCTGCATTGATAAATGGAGTGACTTTTATGTACATGATTAGACAGAGTAAAGTTGATAAAATTTTCTACCTTTAGTTAAACACAAGCTAATTTTGATTTTGCAGCCTCTCTCTCTCCATCTCTCTCTCTCTCTCTCTCACACACACACACACACACACACACACACATACACACATACACACACACACACACACACCCTTGGTAGCAACAAAGTTTCTTGCCTTCCAAATTCTCAGATGTCTGTTTAGGCTTTCTGAAGGCAGTGAACTCTTATCCTGTACTTGATTTTTTTTTTTTTTATCAGAACACTGGTCAGCTCTGGCATATGGTGTTGCCAGAGATTGAACCTGGGACCTCAGAGTTGCAGGCATGATAGTCTGCTACTCTTTTACCCTCACCTTTCATTCAGTGCTTTTTCAACTATCTGTGGGACAACTACTTGTTTTATACTCTCCAATCCATTGTAGGTGAGTACTTAGGTAAAGTACGATAAAAATGTAAACTATGATTAGAAAAAAAAAAAAAAACAGAGAAGTCCACCAATCAAATGGGAAGTTATAGGGGGAATGCCAAGTCTCTTTAGAGATTCCAAAAGGTTTAAGGTGGATTTCTATATTTATCTGCCTCAGACCTGCCAACTCCCATGCAGGGTGGTACCAGGGTCTACAGGCGCCCAGATTCTGAGAATCTTTTCTAAAGCCTTAGGAATAAGGATGCTTAGTGGGAAATGGTGAGAAAAATAAATGCGTCAGGCGCAAATGGGTCTACGGGACAAGGGGATATTGAGGAATTTGGGGGCAAATCAGGACATGTATTCCCACTCCAGATGGCTAACAAAGCAGGTCTGTGACATCCCAAGGACTCTCTGGAATCCCAGCCCCAGGGCCTGGAATTCAGCAGGGAGGAGGCGGGACCTCCCATGTGACGTAACTGCAAGGGCGTGGTCCCCAGCCCAGGGGCTAGAGGGAGGAGGTGCAGGCTCCCTCCAACTTTGGGGAGAGGGTAGGTGAGGGCAGCATGAGGACTTACAGATTTGGAAAAGCCCACACAGCACACGGCTCTGTCAAACACCCCCAGGCCTAGCACGTGTAAGGTCGAGAGGGAAACTGAGTCCCAGACGCGCACGTGGGGTGGCAGAAGCTGTGGGAAAGAGAAGCTTGTTAACTGGGCGGCCCCCCACCTGTCCCCCCATTGTCCCATTTTAGCTTTCTGGCCCCGCCCTTCCTCCCGCCAAGTTACCTTCCCCTCCTTGGTGGTGCCGGCCACCTGTCCCGTGGCGATGGTGACCATATCTGGGTGGACCGCCAGGCTGAGGAGGGGGACAGATGGCTGGGCTCAGTGGGAGGGCGGGGGCTCCTACAGGCCCAGGGCCCTGGGCCCCGGGCCCCGAACTCAGCACACCCCAGTCACTATGCCTGCAAAGAGGTGACTCAAGCAAGACACACTTACTTCCTCCTTGAGTAGCAATGAGTGGGTGGTCCCCTCTGGGTACCCCAACTCAGAAGCAAGACTCAGGCCTGGGGGCTCTAATGCAAATGCCTGCAGGGCTCAGGCCTGCACCTGAAAAAGGTGGGACTGCCTGGCCTGTGAGCTCAGGGCTTGCAGAAAGAGAGTGTCTCCATTGGGAGAGCATTAAGCTTTCTGCTTGAGGTTCCCAATCGGAGCCTTGGAAGCACATTTGCTGCAGTGGCGCTCTGGCATATATATTTGTTTGTTTATGAATGAGAGGGGTAGAAAGAGAGAAAGAACCAGGCCTCACTCTGGTACATGTGCTGCTGGGGATTGAACTTAGGACCTTATGCTTAGAGTCCAATGTTTTATCCACTGTGCCACCTCCCGGACCGATGGCTTGTCTTTTTTTTTTTTTCCACCAGAGCACTGCTCTGGCTTACAGTGGTGCAGGGGATTGAACATGGGACTTCAGTGCCTCAGGCATCAGAGTCTGTTTGCATAACCATTATGCTATTTATCCCTGCCCTTGTCTTTCTCCTCGCTGCCTCATGTAAAACTGTCTATAATACTTTTTTTAATCCCAACACAGTATTTTTCAAAAAGTTAAAGAACCTAGTAGTCATGGATGCAACTCAGCACTATCTGAATGCTTGAGTCCCTGGGTTCAAGCTGCAGCACCACAGGAAAAAATTAACTGGGTGGTAGGGGAGGTGGTCTCAGCAACAGAGCTCAGGTCTAATAAAATGCAGGATCCCTACTTTCATTTTTGGTGCAAAGTTCCAGGTTCAGTTACCTACAGCACTGTAAGCCAGAGCTGAGCCCTGCTCTGATAAATAATAATAAGGGGGCTGCACTGTTATTATTGTAAATAATAATAAGGGAACTGCACTGTTAAATGCATACATTACCATGCACAAGGACCCAGGTTCAAGCTCTCACTCCCCACCTGGAGGGGGATGTTTCATAAGCAGTGAAGCAAATCTGAAGTTATCTATCTTTCTCTCTCTCTATCTCCCCTCCCCCTCTCAATTTCTCTCTGTCCTATCTAATAAAATGAAAGGAAAAAATGGCTCCTAGGAGCGGTGGATTTGTAGTGCTGGCACTGAACCTCACTGATAACCCTGGAGGCAACAAATAAATATATAAAAGTAACTGATTAAGACTAAGCAAATGGAAGTCAAGTGGTGGCGCAGCGGGTTAAGCGCACGTGGCACAAAGCACCGGTGTAAGAATCCTGGTTCGAGTTGTGGGCTCCCCACCTGCAGGGGCGTCCCTTCACAGGCGGTGAAGCAGGTCTGCTGGTGTCTATCTTTCTCTCCCCCTCTCTGTCTTCCCCTCCTCTATTTCTCTCTGTCCTGTCCAACAATGATGACATCAATAACAACAATAATAACTATAACAATAAGAAAAAAAAGCTAACAAAAGGGAAAATGAAAAAAAGAATAAGTAAATAAGTACATATATAAATAAATGTAATTTTTAAGTGACAAATCCAGGGAGCATGCCATGGCTCACTTGGAAGGGTACCTACATTACCATGCATGAGGACTTGGGTTCAAGTCCCTGGTGAAGTGGTGAAGCAGTGCTGCAGGTATCTCTTTCTCTCACTCTCTATCTCCCCCTTCCCTCTCAATTTCTCTCCATCCTATTGTTAGATGCAGTAGTTTTAAAGTTTTAAGTATAGTTGCTTTTCTGCTTAGTGTGAGATGGAAAATTCCTTGCCCTTTCCTCTAGAAATGGGACCTAATCTTTAAGCCACCAGTTGTTTACCAAGACCCTGCAAACAGGCAAGGCTTATCAGGACCTTTGCACAAGGAAATTATTTTCTAGGAAGGGGCAGCTGATGGTGGGAGGATGTGGCGACCCTACCTGGCTAGATTCTATTGGTTGTGTGATTTTGCAATGTTTGAAACTAGTCCGCGCTTTGCTTTGAATGGATCATGGTTTTGCTAAGTTTGAAATGATTGGATTTTGCTTTTTCTATACCCTGTTATTGGATATAGGTTGATAAGGTGATGTGTTCCCCCTCCCTGAGTGTATTCAGAAATCCTATAAATTGTGTGGTTTGAGCCCTGTTCAGGGTCAAGCTGGTGGACTGCTGTCAGTCACCACTCGGCCCGGATTCGAATTCGTGAATAAACATCTTTTGCTTCCTTGCAGTGGATGGTGGTTTGATTTTGCTCGCTAACACCTATCAAATGAAAAAGAGAAAAATATTTTTTAAAATATTTGTTCCCTTTTGTTGCCCTTTTTTTTCTTATTGTTATAGTTATTATTGTTGTTATTGATGTCATCATTGTTGGATAGGACAGAGAGAAATGGAGAGAGGAGGGGAGACAGAGAGAGGGGAGAGAAAGACAGACACCTGCAGACCTGCTTCACCGCCTGTGAAGTGACTACCCTGCAGGTGGGGAACCCGGGGCTCGAACCTGGATCCTTACGCTGGTCCTTGTGCTTTGCGCCACCTGCGCTTAACCCGCTGCGCTACCGCCTGACTCACAAGAGAAAAATAATTTTAAAGGAAGAAAATGGCTGCTAGGAGTGATAGATTTGTTATGCAGGCATCAAGCCCTCAAATAAGCCTGATGGCATTAAGGAAAAAAGTGATCAAAAGAGAGACACTTAGTGTCCTGCCTCACTGCTCCTGAAGCTTCCCTCTCTGCAGCTGGGAACCAGGGGCTTGAACCCAGATTCTCACGCATGGTAACGTGTGTATTCAACCAGGTGCACCACTACCTGGCCCTTCTCTCCCCACCCCCCATCTATCTGTCTTGCTCTTTCATTAAAATAAAACAAAGTGTTTTTTTTTTAAGTGACAAAACCATGCCTTTGAGTGAATTAACTGACAGTGGAAATATGCTCAGTCTCCATTTTCCCCTGAATTCAGGCTGCAGTTCTGACCCCTCACCATTTGATGTCATCGTTGTGTCCCAGGTAGTGGCGCTGCCTCTGCTCCTCGACGCTGTACAGCACGGCCACGGAGGCCGAGAAGTACACGATCTCCCCGGTGGGCAGCAGGTAAAGGTTGGCCCGGCAGTCTCGCCCGCGGTAGCCATAGCTGGACAATTCCCGACCAGTTAAGGAGCCTGGTTAGCAGAGTGCTGGCAGACCAAACACTTGTCTAGTTCACCAGGCAGACTTTGACTTTCAGACAAAAAACTTTCATGCCTGAGCCTCTGAGGTCTCAGGTTCAATCCCCAGCACCACCACAAGATAGAGTTGAGCAGTGCTCTGGTATTTATGTACTTCTCTCATTAAAATAAAACAAATACTGGGAGTCGGGCGGTAGCACGGTGGGTTAAGTGCAGGTGGCACAAAGCGCAAGGACCCACGTAAGGATCCCTGGCTCCCTACCTGCAGGGGAGTCACTTCACAAGCGGTGAAGCAGGTCTGCAGGTGTCTATCTTTCTCTCCCCCTCTCTGTCTTCCCCTTGAAGTGGCCTCCTGCAGATACAGAACAGGGACTTGTCTCTGTGTATAGTAAAGTATGTACTCAACCTGGTGCGCCACCACCCAGCCCCCAGGTTGACTACAAAAGAAACCGCAGCACTGAAACTTCTTCCGGTGCCATGGGGATCAGGTTTGAACCTGGGTTGTACACGTGACAAAGCAGTGCACTATCCAAGTGAGTTAATTTGCCACTCCAGCCCTTTATATTTTCTCTCCCAGAAGAGGCAGCTGAGAGAGCTGTAAGGTGACTTACTCAGGGCCCAGGGCCACACAGCTAGTCAGAGGCCCAGCTGGGGTTTTCACCCATTGCTGTCAGGCTCTCAAGACTAGTTTGAGCCCCTATCTAAGGCATCTGTTTCTCAACTCCACTGGGTTCACTCTGGCCCATGTGCCCTTGCTCCTGCCTGTGGAGAACATCCTTCTAGGTCTCTCTATGCTGCTGGTTCAAATCTTGGCTCACATTGCCTCTCCTAGAGAAACACAGTGACAGCCCCCTTCCTGAACTTAGGTTCCTGTGCCACCAGCCTTTATGACTTAGCTGACACTGTCTTTTTTTTTCTTCTCCCTTTTCGTTTCTATTTTATTGGATAGAACAGAGGGAAATTACGAGGGGAAGGGAGAGAGGGAGAAAGACATCTGCAGAACAGCTTCACTTGTGAAGCGTCCTTACTGCAGGTGGGGACTGGGGACTCGAACCCCAGTCCTTTAACATAGTGGTGCTATGTGCACTTAACTTGGACTTTATATATGCATTATTGGATAGAGACAGAGAAATTGAGAGAGGAGGGGAGATAATGAGGGAGAGAGACAGAGAGACACCTGCAGTCCTGCTTCACCACTCGTGAAGCTTTCCCCCTGCAGGTTGGGACCAGGGGCTTGAACATGTGTCCTTGTGCCCTATAGTGTGTACACTTAACCAGGTGCGCCACTGCCTGCTCCCCCTTTTTTTCTTAACTTTATTTATTTGCCACCAGAGCTATCACTGAGGCTTGTTACTTGGAGAGTTACTCCATCACTCTCATCAACCTTTTGTTTTTCTGATACAAAGAGGGAAGGAGAGGGGGTTGGGCAGTGGCACACCGGATTAAGTGCACATAGTACAAAGCGCAAGGATCTGCACAAGGATCCTAGTTTGAGGCCCCGACTCCCCCTGCAGGGTGGGAGGGTCAGCTTCAGAATCCGTGTAGCAGGTCAGCAGGTGCCTTTCTCTCCCTCTTTCTACCCTCCACTCTCAATTTCTCTGTCCTATCGAATAATAATAATAATAATAAAGACCACCAGGGTTAAGCAGCGGGTTAAGCGCACATGGCTCAAAGCGCCAGGACCTGCATAAGGATCCCGGTTCCAGCTCCCAGCTCCCCACCTGCAGGGGAATCGCTTCACAGGCGGAGAAGCAGGTCTGCAGGTGTCTGTCTTTCTCTCCCCCTCTCTGTCTTCTCCTCCTCTCTCCATTTCTCTCTGTCCTATCCAACAACAACAGCAATAACAACAACAACAACGATAAAAAACGAGGACAACAAAAGGAAAAAAAGAGTTTCCGGGAGCAGTGGATTCGTAGTTCAGGCACCGAGCCAGAGAGACTGAAGGCAAAGAGAGAAAGAGAGAGAGAGAGAGAGAGAGAGAGAGACCTGAAGCACTGCTTCACCACTTGTGAAGGTTCCCCTGGGCAGGTGGGGACCCAGGTCTTGAACCTAGGTCCTCAGGCACGGTTATGTATACACTGTAATGGGTGTGCCCCTGGCATTATTTTGTTTATTTAACCTCTGATTTCTGTCTCCTCTCATCTCGCCCCTCCCCTAGGAGCACAGCTGGCATATGGGAGGCTGGCATATGGTGGGCACTCAAAAGGTTTTTTCAGCCAGACTCTGATCCCTCAAGCCACAGAGGTCAGGAGAATGGAAACCGCCTCCCTCCTGCCTAGAAGCTCCTCCTCTGCCCTGCTAGTGACTTGGGGCTTGGGGGGCGCAGGAAGACAGGGACTAGAATGGAAGGATACACCCAGTCCAGCTTGAGGCGGGCTGCGGGAAGCTCAGAGCGCGTTTCCAGGCTATAGGTGGGCGTCAGCTCGTCCGGGATGAGCATGGGCACAGGGCGGCCCCTCAGGAACATTTTCACGGAGCCTTCCTCTGCTGGGACACACCCAGAGGTCAGGCACTTGCTGACACCACCCACCATCCCTGTATCCTCTCCACCTTTGACTTCACTTTAAAGAAATTAGGGAGGTAGGTAGGGAGTCGGGTGGTAGCGCAGCGGGTTAAGTGCATGTGGCGCAAAGCGCAAGGACAGGCATAAGGACGCCGGTTTGAGCCCCAGGTTTGAGCCCCCGGCTCCCCACCTGCAGGGGAGTCGCTTCACAGGCGGTAAAGCAGGTCTGCAGGTGTCTATCTTTTTCTTCCCTTCCTCTCTCCATTTCTCTCTGTCCTAACAACGACTACAACAACAACAACAAAAAAAAGGAGCAACAAAAAGGAGAAATAAATAAATAAATAAAATATTTAAAAAATTAAAAAGAAATTATGAAGGTAGCAGCAGGAGCTAGAATGTTGAATTTGGAAGCATAAGGTCTTGATTTCAAGCCCCAGCATTGCATGTGCCAGCACAATGTTGTAATTTTTTCCCTTGCCCCATTAATTAAAAAAAAAAAAAAGTGAGGCAGGCTAGAGAGATAACATAATGGGTATGCAAAAAGTCTTTCATGCCTGGGCAGCAAATGTCCCAGGTTCAATCCCCAGTACCACTATAAACCAAAGCTGAGCAGTGCTCTGATAAATAAAAAAATAATAGCATGAAGTCTTGAGTTCAAACATGGCATTATATGGTTCTGTCTCTTTTCTATGGTGGTGGGGAAAGGTGTGGAATTGTAATTAATTATTAATTATTATTATTACCAGAGCTCTACTCAGCTCTGGCTTTTGGTGGTGTGGGGGATTGAACCTTGCTTTGTAATTCTGTAAATCACTAAAAAAAAAAAGAAAAAGAAAGGGGGGGGGGAAGGCACCCAGGATGGTGGTTCAGTGGTAGTGTGCAGGATTTTCATGCACAAGATCCTGGTTTCAAATCCACTCCCATACCAAATAATCAGAACTGAGGGGTGCTGTTTTCTCTCTCTCCCCTCTTATAACTATAATACACCTGCAGCACTGCTTCACCACTCGTGAAGCTTCCCCCTGCAGGTGGGCACTAAAGGCTTGGACCCAGGTCCTTCTGCACTGTGCACTCAGCCGGGTACGTCACCGCTAGACCCTATAAGTAAATTCTTTATCTGAAAATCTAGGGGCGGGGGGTAGGGTGGGGTGGGTGATGGTGAGGAAATGGAGGCCAGCACCCAAAAACCCAATAGCCAGCTCTCCAGACCTTCTCGCTCTGGACCTCTTACCTCAATCAAGCGTACCCTCCCCCCTCCCCACTTACCCATGCTAAAGATAACTTCTTTGGTTTTGCTGTCAGGAAAAGGGGGGGAAAATCGCCCAGATTAGTAGGCAGGACAGATAAGGGAGGAATCCCCTCCCTCCAGCCACACCCCAGTCCCACCCGGGTAGAGGCTGAAGAACAATACGGCCGAGCAGGAGCGGAGCGCTGCCTCTCTGCAGGCCGTGTGCTTTGCTCGGTTGATCGTGCAGAGCCTAAGACACAGGCCCAGAGAGGCAGTGATCGCCAGAGATCACACAGCACGAAGTGGCAGGAACTCGATCCTGGAAGAAGGGAGTCGGATAAGCTCTTCCAAGGCCCCCACCCCAGGTCCCAAGACGCCCAAAACCCGAGCAGCAAGGGAAGGGGTGTGTCTCTGCATCCCCTTCGCCAAGGAAAAGGGGGTGGGGTTCTCGGGACTGGGTTCTGGGCGGGCAGGGGAGGCCTGGGGCCCGGGCCCTGGGAGCGCAGAGAGGAGGGGGGGAGGTCTGCCAGAGGGTCTCACCCAACTCCAAAGCTACTCATGGCGGCGACTGTCGGAGCTCCGGGCCGGGGGTGGAGCCGGGTCCAGCTCCGCCGCTTCCGGCCCGGGGACGCTCCGCGCCGCCGCGCCCTGCCCCGCCCTCCACGGGTAGCCAGGGCACCGGGGAGTCACTCTGGGACTCAAGTCCCCAGCTGTCGGCTCCCAAAGCCAGGCTCTTTTTTGGAGGGTTAGGGGAGCTTGCTGTCTGAGAACATGGGGTGTTGTGTGTGTCTGTCCCTCCCCGAGTTCAAACCTACTTCTCAGTCGTGTGGACCGTGTGTGTGTGTGTGTGTGTGTGTGTGTGTGTGTGTGTGTGTGTCCCCAACTAATGCCTTAGTTCCCTCATTTCAAAGAGAACCCCACTCGCCGCTGGGGAAGCAGCTCCACTGTCAGAGGGTTGAAGTTTCACACCTGAAGCTCCCACCAGTTCGATCCCCAGCACTATATATACCCAAGTGGCGCTCTGGCTCCTCTCTCTCTCCTATGTACAAATAAAGTAATGCTTAGAAGACAAGGAAAAAAAAAAAGTACTGCTGTCCAGTAGGTGGAGCAGTAATTGAGTTTTGAATTTCAAGTATGAGATCCAGAGTTCCATCCTGGTATCCCATATGCCAATGTGCTGCTCTGGTTTTCTCCTGTCTCTGTGTAGCTTATTAAATAAAAAAATAAATAAACAGGGAGCCGGGTGGTAGCGCAGCGGGTTAAGCGCAGGTGGCGCTAAGCGCAAGGACCTGCATGAGGATCCTGGTTCGAGCCTCCGGCTCCCCACCTGCAGGGGAGTCGCTTCACAGGCGGTGAAGCAGATCTGCAGGTGTCTGTCTTTCTCTCCTCCTCTCTGTCTTTCCCTCCTCTCTCCATTTCTCTCTGTCCTATCCAACAACGACGACATCAACTACAACAACAATAAAAAGACAACAAGGGCAACAAAAGGGAAGATAAATAAATAAAAATTACCAAAAAATAAGTAAATAAATAAACAAATTAATGCATTTAATAAAGACTACCCTGTAACCCAGGAGGTGGTGTGGTAAAGTGTTGGATTCTCAAGCATGAGAGTCTCCCAAGTTCGATGTTCAATCCCCAGCATCACATATGCCAGAATAATGCTTTGGTCCTCTCTCCCTCTCATTAGTGTTTTATATATATATATATATATATATATATATATATATATATGTAATCTTACCCAAAAAGGGGTTGGAGGAGATAGCATAATGATTATGCAAAAAATATCCTCATGCCTGAAGTTCCAAAGTCTTCCAAGTTCAATACCTGTCACCACCACAAGCTAGAGTTGAGCAGCACTCTGGAAATAAATTAGTAGTGACCTGGAAAGTGCTGCATTAGGTTGAATATTGGACTCACAAGCATGAGATTCTGAGTTCAGTCCCTGACATCACATGTGTCAGAGTGATGCTCTAGTTCTCTCTCTCTCTCCCCCCCTTTCTTTTTTTATTAACCAATAATAATTATAAAAAAAAAAAGGATGTGGACCCTGGACAGACAGAGGTGGCGCAGTGGATAAAGCATTGACTCTCAAGCGTGAGGTCCTAAGTTCAATCCCTGGCAACACATGTACTAGAGTGATGTCTGGCTCTTTCTCTCTCCTTCTATCTTTCTCATTAATAAATAAAATCTTTTTTAAAAAGGGGGGCTGGGACCAGGTGGTGACGCACCTGGTTGAGTGTACATGTTACAATGTGCAAGGACCCAGGTTGGAGCCTCCAGTTCCCACCTGCAGGGGGAAAGCTTTGCAAGTGGTGAAGCAGTGTTGCAGGTGTCTCTGTCTCTCCCTCTCGATCACCCTCTTCCCTCTTGATTTTTGGCTGTCTCTATCCAGTAAATAAAATAAAGATAGTAAAAAAAAAAAAAGGGGGGGTACCCACTCCCTGGGTAGTGGCCAGGATTAGATGGCTGATGTAAGTCAAGAACCTCAAGTAGTAGGGGCCTGGCACATGGCGTATGTAAGTGCTTGTTGCTGTTCATTAAGTGGAGCAGACACGTGTACGTTTTATTTGTCTTGATCCAACCTTCCTGACCACCTTGCATCAAGATTCCACATGCAGACCTGTAGTCCGCCCAGACCTAGAGTATGGCCCCGGGTCCAGGTTGGCCACGCCTCCTGGTGGCTGTCCGCCCCCATATAGGGCCCCGCCTCACCTCCTAGACCACGCATTTCCACCCGGCGTGGCCGTGGCCCCTGCTAGCTTTTGCTGTGTCCCACACCTGATCTTAACCCCAGACAGCCCTACCCTAGGTTCTTATTCTGCTCTCAAATTCCAATCAAGCCTCTCGGAGTCCCCACCCTTCTTGCCTAACTCATTCTCTTTACCTTAGTAGCCACGCCCACCAACCTGGCTCCTCCCAGATTTTCATGGAGGCCCGCCAAGCCCTGACCACGCCTCCCCCAGGTCCTTAAAGCTTGACCACGCCCCCTAGCGTTGGCCCCGCCTTTCCAAGCCTTCCTCTTCCAAGTGCTATAGTCAAGATGACCCCCACCCTCCCGCAGCATTCTGTATTAAGAAATTCCAGGTTATGGGAAAGGAAAGGAGTGTGATCGCCTCTTCCTCGTGACTTGAGTCATCATCATCACCTTAAATCTCTCATCCTTTTCCATGCCCGTCTGGGGTCTGGGTCCACTCTCTGGGACACGTGGTCACCTACCCTTCCTTTTTGGTGCTGCAGTTGCTGCTGGAGGAGGTGGTGCGGCTGCGGGGGTCCTCGCGACGCACAGAGGCCAGGCGCTCCGGTGACAGGTAGTGGCGGGCACTGGGAAGACAGGCACAATTAGGAAGGTGGTGCAGTGGATAGACAGAGCATTGCATTTTGAGGCATGAGCTCCTGAGTTTAGGACCCAGCATCGCATTTGCAATGCTGAAGCCGTTCCCTCCCCCTTTTCTAAATAAATTAATCTTGAGGGTCCAGGTGGTGGTGGTGCACCAGGTTGAGCGCACATATTACGACGTCCAAGGACTCAGGTTCAAGCCCCAGGTGCCCACTTGCAGAGCAGAGCTTCAAGAGCGGTGAAAGAATGCTGCAAGTCTTTCTCTTCCACTCTACTCCTCCCCCCTTATTTGTTTTGGATAGATTTCTTCTCTATCCAAAACAAATAAATAAAATGTAATAGAAATTAATCGTGAGAGAACAGTTAATGGTGGAACCTGCAAGGCTAGAGGAAGAGTGCAGGAAGTGGGTGACAAGCTGTCAGTCCCTCCTACTGCTGGAGCCCGGGCATAGGAGCCATCTCCCACAAACTGGGGGCGGGCGAGGGGGGAAGCACGGGGATCCCGGCCGCCCTGCCTTACCTGCGCCCAGAGTTCGCCTCTTTCTTGGGAGATGAAGGGGACGTGGCATAGCCGCCCATGCGTCGCGGGGGTCCCGAGCCATTGAGGGGCGTCCTGGTGGGAAGACCTTTCAAGAGCTGACACACTGGAGGAACCAGGGTTGGAGTACAGAAAGTGGGGTGGGGGTGTGGAGTGCTGAGTGCGAGGTCCAGCCTCGCCCCTGACTCCCCACCTCGCCCCAATATTCTAGAGGAGATACCTGAGGCGGTGGTGCCCAGACGCGGGGGGGCCCGGCCTTTGGGGGTGCTCCGCGCGCGCAGAGCTGCGCCCTGCTCCTCGCACGCCCGCAGGCGCCGCAGCGCGTCCGCCAGCGCCGCCTTTAGGACAGCCAGCTCGTCCTCCTGCAGCTGCAGCCGCTGCTCCAGCGCCGACACGCGGTCGTCCACCTCCATGCCGCTCGTGCCAGACAAATTGTCATCTGCAAGTCCGGGGAGCGCTGGCTGCTGGAGGGAGTGGCAACCCAGGCCCCTCCAAGGCCCTCGGGAGTCCCTTGGATCTTCCCGGGCCGAAAAAGGAATGGGGAAGGGGCGACCACAGACCCTTCCTCTCTCACTACTGGGGTTGGGATGCTCGCTCTGAGATGGGTACAGAAAATGATGTCCTAGGGGAAGGAAATCCCCATCACACTGGGCCCTTACCGCCCTCCCCCACCCCACCCCCCGCCTCAGCATCCTGGAGGTGTGACCTCAGGGAAGTCCCAGCCTCACATACTTTCTAAGATTCTACGAATCCAGAGAGCTTTCCCGCTCAGGTTTTAAGACACTGTGACTAAGATGCTAAACAGGTCTGATCGCAACATTTGGGTACTGACGACAATCTTCACCAGTGACACCCACACTCTAGAAAATGGTCCCCAATACTGTCCGACGAACGCCCGCATTTCCTCGCGGGTACTTGCACTCACTCTCTGGTTTCTATGTCTTTCCATGCCGAAAAGTTCTTCTCCAATCACCTCCCCCCACACACCCTTTACCCCGCCACCCTACCCATACTCTCTCTCACACACAGGGGTTCAACCCCAGAGCCTGCTGAAAGACAGGACATGTGCGGCCCCTAGCGGCAGACTTAGGTATTGCGGACAGCTCATCGGAGACCCAGGAGACTCAAGGAAAGAAGATAGATTCCAGTGGGAATACCACCCCCCATCCCTAAAAAAAAATTTCCCCCTAGACAATATAGCTCTCCTCTGTTCCCCCTTATTCTGTAGCCCACGCCCCATATTCGGTTCTCTCTCTTCCTTCTCGCCCCTAGATGTAGTCAAAATTATTCCTCCATAGCTGCCCTCTCAAGTTGGAAGTGGGAGGGATGGAAGACCCAGGTGGCTGTTCCCCTTCCCCTCCGTTCCCGCCAGACCACTCAGAGCCACGACAGACTGACAGCTGGCAACAACCGAGGTTCCCCTGGCTCCTAGCTTGGTGGAAGTAAAGGTGGTGGCATCACCAGGGCCCGGGGCCTGGAGGTCGCACCTGCCATCCCGAGTCCGTAGCCCGCCCCGCCCGTCCGCTGGGCTCCGCAGTGCAGCTGTCCGGCCCTTCCCCACCCCACACCCCTCCGCAGCCCAATCGCCAGCCGGGCCTGGCACGCCCTGCCCCCCACCCCAGCGCTGTGCCTGGGACCCGCAGAGGAGGGGGGGATAGGGACGACTCCAGAGCTCAGAAGGAGACAGCTGCCATGACTGACTTGGAAACTCGGGGTCCGGCAGGCATTACGTTTTGCAAAGGAGGAAACTAAGGTTTTAGTGTGTGTGTGTGTGTGTGTGTGTGTGTGTGTGTGTGTGTGTGTGTGTGCAAAGTTGCAAGGAAGGTGACACAGCCAATAGGTGTCAGACCAATCACCTTGCTGTGCCCTCTTAGCTATCTTTATAAATGCTGTCTCTTGCCCCTCAATTGATATCTGTTCTAGTGCTTACTTGTGCCATGTGCATGTTTCTGCAAAAACAAACACACACTTAGCACATTTCCTGACTCATGGTGTGGGCTGAGTAATTCCTGCATATAATTAACTACTCTGGTACCTAATCTGCCTTGATGCTATAGTAGTTGTAGTTTTATACCCATTTTAGGAGGGGGAGAGGAGGCGGGGAACTGAGGCCAAGAGAAGTGGCACTACTTGTGCTAGGACACACAGACTCCGTAGCAGAACAGGCACTGGGGTGCTTGCTCAGGGGAAATGAACCTTCACACTGGAAGAGTCTCTTCTCAGCCCCCCTCCCTGCAAAATGGAGTTTTCACCTTGACCATCCCTCTCACCCCCACCCCCCGTCCTGAGGCCTTGCTTGGTGTGTCCACACCAGCCCCCATGATTCAAGCCCCCTGTTCCCTCCCAGCCAGTCCCCACTCTCAGCCCTGCGTCCAGAGAACAGCCTCTTGCCCCCACCTCCTGTGTCTCCTACCCTCATCTGAGCCTGATGACCAGAGGCCCATGTGTCTACAGAGAACAGGGTGGCCCCAATAGATGAGAAGGATAAGATCTGAATATTTGGAGGCGAAGTCCCCTGGTCATCTCTGGTCCCACAGCCAGCCCACAAGCCCCAACCAAGTCCCACCCACCCTCATATCTGCCTGCTGCTCTGGAAGGGAGTAATGAGGAGGGTCCCAGAGGATTGAGAAGGGATAGGAAAGCAGAGGTCCAGCCCTGCTTAACACCCCCCCCCCCCCGTTCACACCCCAGGCCTTCTCGGAGTCCCCCAACCCAACCTCCTGGAGGTTTTGTCCCATCTATCCCACCACCTCAAAAGCAGGGGAGGGTCCAAAAAGGTGGGGGAACACCAGGGCTTTAGGGGTCAAGGATCTTTTTCTTGGGCATGACTCATGCTAGGGGAGAGGGGGGAATCTGAGGCAAGGGGTACAGATGGGACTTGGAGGGAGGAAGCTGGGGAGAAAGAGATAGGTCCAGCCCTGGGCGGGGCCAGGGTCGGAACTGAGGAAGGGGAGGGAGGGAGTCTCACCATTGCAGTACTGAAGCAGTGAAGAGGTGTCATAGAGGCCACAGAAGGCCGGGCCGCGCTCCGCCATCGCCCCGCCACAGCCACCACCGGCCCCCCCAGCCCCAGCCCGGGCCCGGTCCCCCCCCCAGGCCCTGCCTCCCGTTGCCATAGCAACGCCCTTGGTTCCAGCATCCCCGGCTGGGTCTGCTCGGCATCAGGCGGCCAGCGCCGGGCCTGGCACCGGGGTCATCCTCCAGGATGCCAGGAAAGGGGGGGAGGTCGGGACACCCCCACCAGGCGCCCCAACACAATCCTCGAGTCTGGATTGGCTGCGCTGAGATCCCCCTCGGAACCGTCTGGCCCCGCCCACAAGCCTTGCCTATTCTCTCTAGAGCCCCGCCTCGCTAATGTGCAGCCAATGAATGCCTGTCGCGCAGGCCCTTTCACCAATGGGATTGCAGAAATATTGGGCGGGGCGGGGCCTACCCAGCTTTTCGGCCTGAAGCGTAGCGCCTCCAGGTCTGAGAAGATGGGTGGATGCAGACACTCCCAGATTCCCCCGAGCTTTCTTCCCATCTTTTCACTGGATTTCCCAAAAGCACTTTCGCAAGACCTAGAGCCCCTGAGAAGCCAAAACCTCCCCCCACACACACCGTAACTACTATTCCCTGGCCGGTTGTTCGAGCCCTTGTTTACTGGGCTTAGACCTGCTCATAGCCTCCTAAGCTCCACCCTAGAACCTTATGCACCGCCCCTCTAAGCATCCAGGGTTCTACACCCAGAGTGAGGTCTTCATCCAGACCCCACCTGCTCATATGATTAGCTCCGCCCCTTCCATTAGACACCCCAACCCCATAGCTAGTAGGCCCTCCCTAACCTATCCTTCAGCTTACTTATTTAGCAGGTTAAGCACGTGGCCCACAGCACAGCTACGCTGTCCTACCCAACAACGACAACAACAATAAAACAACAAGGACAACAAAAGGGAATAAATAGATAAATAATTTATATTTATGTATTTATTTATTCCCTTTTGTTGTCCTTGTTTTATTGTAGTTATTACTGATGTCGTTGTTGTTGGATAGGACAGAAAGAAATGGAGAGAGGAGGGGAAGACAGAGAGGGGGAGAGAACGACAGACACCTGCAGACCTGCTTCACCACCTGTGAAGCGACTCCCCTGCAGGTGGGGAGCTGGGGGCTCGAACCAGGATCCTTATGCCAGTCCTTGTGCTTTGCGCCACGTGCACTTAACCCGCTGCGCTACCGCCCGACTCCCATAAATAAATTTAAAAAAAAAAAAAGGAGAGAGGGAGAGGAGAGGAGAGAAGAGGGAGAGAGAGCGAGAGAGCACAGCATTGAAGCTTCCTTTAATGCAGTGGGGCCAGGCTTGAATCAGAGTGGTGTACATGGCAAAGCAACACACTGTCCAAGCGAGCTATTTTGCTAGCACCCTCCACTTCTTTTTTTTTTAATTATCTTTATTTATGTATTGGATAGATACAGCCAAAAATCATGAGGGATGGGGGAGGAACAGAGGGAGAGAGACAGAAAGACACCTGCAACCATTCTTCAACACTCTCAAAGCTTTCCCCTTGCGGGTAGGGACTGGGGGCTTGAACCTGGGTCCTTGCACATTCTAACGTGTGTGTTCAACCAGGTGTGCCACCACCCAGCCCCCCCTCCACTGCTTTCTAATCCACAGGGGGAAGTTAGGGAGGGAGACTAGGGCACCTGTCCGTCATATCTCTGGAGCATGCTGCCTGCACCATGACTACTGCTCCTGGAGGTTATTTTCCCCCCTTTTGTTGTTTATCATTGCTGTTATCATTATTGTTGTGAGTAGTGTTGTTGTTATTGTTGTTGGATAAGACAGAGAGAAATGGAGAGAGATGGGGAAGACAGAGGGGGAGAAAAAGAAAGACACCTGCAGACCTGCTTCACAGCCTGTAAAGGGACCCCTCTGCAGGTGGGGAGCCGGGGGCTCCAACTGGGATCCTTAGGCTGGTCCCTGCACTTCCCTGGTGTGTCCCCCCCCCCCTTTCCCCTTTCCTTTCCTTCCCCAGTGCACTGTTCAGCTCTGGCTTATGTTGGTGGGGATTGAACATGGGACTCTGGTGCATCAGGTCTGAAAGTCTTTTCACAGAACCAGTATGCTGTCTCCCCATTTCCCCCATTCCCCTTCTGCTTCCTTAACAGTAGCCGCATGCCCTTAGTCCCTCTTTGACATCTCTCCTATCCCACTGCCTCATTATCCAGTCCAAGTTTTGACATAGACCCAGCTGTGCCTCCAGCCTGGCAGTGTCAGTCAGAGCTGGCTCCAGGGAAGCTAGGGGAAGATAGGAGGGTGACAAAGCTGACAATAGATTTGCAGAGCATTGGGCCACTTCCTCAAGTCATAACTGGAGGTCAGTACCTAGGCATGACCCAGTGCTTTTTTGTTTTTATGTGAATATATATATATATACATATATATATATATGTATGTATACATAATTATTAGCTAGAGACAGAGACAAATTGAGAGGGAAAGGGGAAATAGGGAGAGGGAGAGGGCCAGGTGGTGGTGCACCTGGTTAAGCACACATAATATTATGAACAAAGACCTGGGTTCTGGGGCCAGATGGTGGCACACCTGGTTGAGCGCACATAGTATAATCTGCAAGGACCCAAGTTCGAGCCCCCAGTCCCCACCTGCAGGGGGAAAGTTTCACAAGTGGTGAAGCAGGGCTGCAGGTGTCTTTTTTCTTATCACCCCTTCCCTCTCAATTTCTGGCTGTCTCTATCCAATAAATAAATAAAGACAATAAAAGTAAAAAAGAAGATAAATGCACTTATACATATATATTTAAAAAAGACCTGGGTTTTGGGTTCAAGTCACAGCTCTCCACTTGAGTCCTTGCACATTCAACTGGATTTGCCACCGCCTGGCCCTTCAAGGCATGTTTTATAGGTTGGTTGGAGAAGAGATTTACTTCCAGACATCTGTGCCTTGGACCCAAACTGACCTGGAGTTTGAATCCACCACTTGCTGATTACGACCTTGAGCCTCAGTTTCCACAGCTGGGAAATGGGGCAGGAAGGGAGAACTGTCATGGAGTGCCTAACTCTTTCATTCTTGCAAAGATGTGTGCTACAGTGATGCTCTAGTTTCAGGTCTCGCACACACACAAATCAATGAAGGTAAAGCTTGAAAAAACAACAGCAGCATTAAAAAAAAAAAAGTAGTAAGTGTGCCAACCTCTGTCCAAGGTACTAGAATTCCAATCATAACCAAATCAGTCTGAGTTTGCTCTCGTGGGTCTTGGGTTTGTTTGTTTTTAATACTTATTTCACTTATTTACTACACCTGAAACACAAAGATACTGTCACATGAGACAGAGGAAGAGAGAAGACAGAGTTTGTCTCTCATACATGCAGTACCAGAGATGAACCTGGGATTTTGATGCTCTATCCATTGAACCATTCCCCCAGCTGCTTAAAAATTTTTAAAAATTATTTATTTATTTATTCTCCCTCTTGTTGCCCTTGTTGTTTTTTATTGTTGTTGTAGTTATTATTGCTGCTGTTGTTGATATCGTCGTTGTTGGATAGGACAGAGAGAAAAGGAGAGAGGAGGGGAAGACAGAGAGGGCAAAAGAAAGACAGACACCTGCAGACGTGCTTCACCACCTGTGAAGCGACTCCCCTGCAGGTGGGGAGCCAGGGGCTTAAACCGGGGTCCTTACACCGGGTCCTTGCACTTCGGGCCACATGCGTTTAACCCGCTGCGCTACCGCCCGACCTCCTTATCTCAGATTTATAGCAGTGCAGGGAATTGAATCTGGAACTTCAGAGTCTCAGGCAGGAAAGACAGTTATACATAACCATGATGGTATTTATCCCCACCCTTTATTTACTTATGAGTGAGAAAAGTAGGAGGGGGGAATGAGATAGCTTACCTGGGACAATGTCTTTTTCTTTTTTCAGTTTAAAAAAATTTATTAATTATTTTATTAATTTGTTTGTTTTTTGGATATAGACAGAGAGATATGAAGGGGGGAGACAGAGAGGGAAAGAGACAGAGATACACCCGAAACCTTATTTCCCTGCTCCTGAAGCTTTGCCCTACAGGCGGAGACCAGGGGCTTGAACCTGGGTCCTTACATTCTGTAATGTGAGCACTTAACCAGGTAGGCCACTGCTTGGCCCCTTCTCCACCCCCCTTTTTTTTTAACTTTTGTTTTTATTTTTTAAATATTTTAAAATATAATTTTAATATTTTGTTTATTTTGGATAGAGACAGAGAAGTTGAGAGGAAAGAGGGAATTAGGAAGAGAGAACAGCTTCAGTATTGTCTCACCACTCATAAAGCTTTCCCCAGCAGGTAGGGGCTGGGGCTTGAACCCAGGTCTTTGTGCATCGCCATCTATGCGCTCAACCAGGTGAACCACTGCCTGGCTCTGTGAGGGTATCTGTTATGAAATGCATGTGACTCAGGCTGGAGCCCCACACACTCCATGATAGCACTATACCACTGGGGCGAACCACTTGCTTTTTAAATTTTAAATTAAGACTTATTTTGTTAGTTTCCAGAGGACTGTCTGGCTCAGGTGAATGGTGGTGCTGGCGACTGAACCTAAGGCCTCAGAGCATTCTACTCTGGGATGACTGACTTCCAGATAGAGACAGAGACAAAGGGGGCCGGGCAAAGGGGGGCGCAAACCCTTGGCCCTGAAGCTTCCTTCAACAAGATGGTGGCCAGGCTGGAATCTTGGTCACGCATAACAAAGCAGCACAGTATCCAACTCAGCTGTTTAGCCAGTTCAAGATGGATTTATTAATTGAAGCCGGTGAGAACCAGAGCACCATGCTGATACATTGATGCAGTGCTTGAACCTGGGACCTCACACTTGCAAGGCCTATACCACCTTCGGTCTACAGGATAAATAAATCGTAATATATATATATATTTATTATATGAATATACAAATTATAACATGTATGTTAGGACTGGAGAAACAGCATAATAGTTATGTAATAGAATTTCATGCCTGAGCCTCTAAGGCTTCAATCTCCAGCACCATCATAAGCCAGAGCTGAGCAGTGCTCTGGTCTCATTAAAATTCATCCAGTGGCAGCAGTCAGTCGGTAGCGCAGTGGGTTAAGCGCAGGTGGCACAAAACACAGGTGGCACAAAGGACTGGCGTAAAGATTCCGGTTCGAGCCCACGGCTCCCCACCTGCAGGGGAGTCGCATCACAAGCGGTGAAGCAGGTCTGCAGGTGTCTGTCTTTCTCTCCCCCTCCTCTCTCCATTTACCTCTGTCCTATCCAACAACGACGACATCAGTAACAACAACAATAATAACTACAACAATAAAAAAACAAGGGCAACAAAAATAAATAAATAATTTTTTTTTAAAAATTCACCCATAGCTTTCACCCCTCTATTCATTCATTAAATATTAATAAAGTTAACAAAAAATATTAATAAAGCAGCAATCCATCAGGTGGCACTACGGTTAAGGCTCTGACCGTAACAAGTATGTAGTCCCTAATATGACCGGAAAATGACCTGTATTAAAGTGATGTTCTGGTTTCCTCTTTCCTACCTCTCCTCTCATTAATAAACAAATATATAGGGAGTCGGGTGGTAGCGCAGCAGGTTAAGTGCAGGTGGCGCAAAGCGCAACGACTGGCATAAGGATCCCGGTTCGAGCCCCTGGCTCCCCACCTGCAGGGGAGTCGCTTCACAGGTGGTGAAGCAGGTCTGCAGGTGTCTGTCTTTCTCTCCCCTTCTCTGTCTTCCCCTCTTCTCTCCATTTCTCTCCTATCCAACAATGACAACAACAATAATAACTACAATAATAAAACAACAAGGGCAACAAAGGAGAATAAATAAATATTTAAAAAATAATAAACAAATATAATAGGTTGATGGCTCACATTACAGTGTGCAAGGACCCAAGTTCAAGCCCTGGTCCTCAACTTCCATGGGAGAAACCTCACCACTGTAAGTGTCTCTCTATCTCCTTCTTCCTTCTCCATTTCTGTCTCTATCAAAAAGTAAAAATAAAAAATAGCAGAAGCACAGATCTTCCTCTTCCAGAGCCCTGCTTGTCCTATTGCACACCCCATGAGCCCAGATTCTGTGAGGAAGTGTGCAGAGCTTCACGACGTGCCTTGGGGTGCTATTCACTGGGCCCAGATGACTGTGGGATCCAAGGAGAGTCCAGACCCTGGGGTCCATGCTTGGAGTTAGATGTGGAGTCAGGCTGTGGTACAGAAACTGAGGGCACAGGTGTTCAGGCTGTGTGTGTGTGTGTGTGTGTGTGTGTGTGTGTGTGTGTGTGTGTGTGTGTGTGTGTACACGCACGCAGATGTGACAGGGAAGTTAGTCTGGGCCTTTCAGGTGTCAGGATTCACATGAGCAAAGTGACCTTAGCAGCTGTAGATCCAGCACCCACTTCTCAGGGGAGAAGAGCAGTTTCTGGGAGCTCACAACTGTCAAGTGCTTTGGGTACAGTTAATGGGGCTCATTTTAGCACAAGTGCTTTTCACAGGGAGCTGTCATAATTCTGGGGAGCAGGACTGGGAAGGCGAGGGGGGAACACAGCTCCATATCTGACCGCTCTTTGTCCTGTATCCCTGCTTCTGGATTCTCCCTCCCCCTGTCACTCTTCTCTCTCATCTCAGTCTCTGTCTCTCTGTCTGAGAATTGGGTCCTGCCTGGATCCATCACTTGGGAGATCTGGCTCCTGAAACCAGTTACTTCCCCTCTCTGGGACTCAGTTTCTTCATCTGCAGGATGGAGGTGAAATTAGTAACCTTTGAGAAGATCAAGTGAGATTCTGTAGAATGTCCAGTAGGTGGCAGCTTCTCTCTGCTTTCTTTTGTCCCTTCGTCTTTTTTTAGATTTCTTTCTTCCTCTTTCTTTCTTTCTTTCTTACAGCTAGGGAGAGAGAAAACAGTGCACTATCCAAATGAGCTATTCTGCCAGTCCTTTTTAAAAAAATTTTCCCCCAGGGTTATTGCTGGGTTCAGTGCCTGCACCATTAATCCACCGCTCCTGGAGGCCATTTTTTCCCCACTTTTTGTTGCCCTTGTTGTTGTAGCCTCATTGTGGTTATTATTATTGCCATTGTTGATGTTGTTTGTTGTTGGATAGAACAGAGAGAAATGGAGAGAGGAGGGGAAGACAGAGAGGGGGAGAGAAAGATAGACACCTGCAGACCTGCTTCACCGGCTGTGAAGAGACACCCCCGCAGGTGGGGAGCCGGGGGCTTGAACCGGGATCCTTACTCCAGTCCTTGAGCTTTGCACCACGTGTGCTTAACCCACTGCACCACCACCCGACCCCCCTTTTTAAATTTTTTTAAAAGAGTATTTATTTATTTGAAAGTTAGGAGGAGAAAGAGGAAGAGAGAACCAGACATCCCTGGTACGTGTGCTGCTGGGGATCAAACTCAGGACCTCATGCTTGAGAGTCTAATGCTTTATCCACTATGTCACCTCCCAGACCACACCCTTTTTAAAATTTATTTATTTATTTATTTACTTACTTACTTATTGCCACCAGGGTTATTGCTGGGGCTTGACAAAGGTACTACAAATCCATTGCTCTTGGTGACCATTTTTTCCCTTTTTCCTTTCCTGTCCCTCCCCACCCTTCTCTTTTCTGTTTTATGGACAGAGAGAAGTGAGAGGGGGAGGGGAATTTAGAGTCAGAGAGGGAAAGACACCTGCAGACCTATTTCACCACTCGTGAAGAGTCGTACCCCCCCCCCCCAGATGGGGAACCCAGGTCCTTGTACATGGTTGTATGTGTGCTTAACCAGATGCGCTCTGCTCAGCCTCTCCTTTTTAATTTCTCCCATATAAGTGAGAGAGTTAGTTGCATATAAGAAAGAGAGAATTGTGGTCCAGGAGGTGGTGCAGTGTCTAAAGCATTGGACTCTCAAGCACGAGGTCCTGAGTTCGATCTCTGACAGCACATGTACCAGAGTGATGTCTGGTTCTTTCTTTCTCTCCTATCTTTCTCATGAATAAATAAATAAAATCTTTAAAAAAAAAAAGAAAGAAAGAAAGAGAGAATCAAAACCAGATAATTGCGATGCCCAGGACTGAGCTGGAGACTTTAAGCATGCGTGTTCAATGCTCTGCTAGTTGAGCAATTACCTCAGTCATTCCCTTTGACTTGTATTTTTAAAGTCACTCATTTTCTAAAAGGAGTGACTTGGGGGCTGTCAAGATAGCTCATCTGCTGCTCTGTCAGGAGCACAACCCAGGTTTGAGTCTGACCTCACACTGCACAGGAGAAAGCTTTAGTGCTGTGGTATCTTTCCCTACCTTCCCCTTGGTGGGGGGGATTGACTCAGAGTAGTGAGTCAAAATAAATCTTGGTGCTGCAGTAGCCAGAGCCCCAGAATTACAAGCAAGACATTCTGAGTTCGATACCTAACACTGCCTGTGCCAAAAGTGATGCTCTTGATATAGGCCTGGAGTCAGCACATTGTCTATCATGTATAAGGGCCTGGGTTCGAACCCTGGCACCACATAGAAGCATTTCCTCCCAATCTAGAATTTTCTTCCTCTCTGCCACCACCCCCAACCCTCTCTCTGGTCCAGGGCCCTTTTCTTTCTTTCTTCCTTTCTTTCTCTCTGTCTTTCTTTCTTCCTTTTGAATTTTATTTGTTTTCCCTTGTGTTGCTCTTGTTGTCTTTTTATTGTTGTTGTAGTTATTGTTGTTGTTATTGATGTCATCGTTGTTAGATGGGACAGAGAGAAATAGAGAGGGGGGGGGAAGACATCCAAGAAGGCTCCACAGGTGGTGGAGCAGCTCTGTGATGTCTTTCTTCCTCTCTCTCTATCTCTCTATCTCTCTTTCCCTCTCCCTTTCATTCTCCCTTTTCCCTCTCCCTCTCCTCCTTTTCCTCCTCCCTCCCCAAAGAAGGAGCCTGAGCCTACAGGTCTGTATTCTAGTGGGATGGAAGGGAAAGGGGAAGACTGGAGTAGGTAGGAGACCCCTTAGGAAAGGGTCCGGAGGGAGTCGGAGTTGGGCAGTAGCGCAGCGGGTTAAGCGCACGTGGTGCAAAGCACAAGGACTGACATAAGGATCCCCGTTTGGAGCCCCCAGCTCCCCACCTGCAGGGGAGTCGCTTCACAAGAGGTAAAAACAGGTCTACAGGTGTCTATCTTTCTCTCCCCTTCTGTCTTCCCCTCCTCTCTCGATTTTTCTGTCCTATCTAACAATGACGACATCAATAACAACAACAGGGGCCGGGCGGTGGCGCACCTGGTTGAGCGCACATGTTACAGTGCTCAAGGACCTGGGTTCCAGCCCCCGGTTCCCACCTGCAGGGGAAAAGTCTTGCAAGTGGTGAAGCAGTGCTGCAGGTGTCTCTCTTTCTCTCTCCCTCTCTATCTCCTCTACCCTCTCAATTTCTGGCTGTCTCTATCCAATAAAGATAATTTTAAAAAATTTGAAAATAACAACAACAATAACTACAACAACAATAAAAAGACAACAAGGGCAACAAAAGGGAAAATAAAATTAAGAAAGGAAGGACGGAAGGAAGAAAGAAGGAAGGAAGGAAAGGAAGGAAGGAAGGAAGGAAGGAAGGAAGGAAGGAAGGAAGGAAGGAAGGGAAGGAAGAAAGAAAAAGGGCCCTGGACCAGAGCGAGGGTTGGGGGTGGTGGCAGAGAGTGAGAAAATTCTAGACTGGGAGGAATGCTTAGACCCTCTCCTCGTGGGGGGGTCATCCACCGCCGCCTCCAGGGGGCAGCACGGGCTAGGGGTTTGAATCTCAGCTTGTCCACCTGAAGTGGGATTTTTGCACGCGGATTGGAGATGAGGGGAGGCTGGAACTCCTTGTAGGGCCCCAGTAGAGAGTCCCTGTTGCTGTTCTACCCCCGCCCCCCAATCCTGGCCTCTGGGGCCTTTGTAGCCCCCACCCCACCCCGCGCGGTATTAAGTCAACATAGTCAGGCCGCTTCTGGCCTGGACAATATTTGCCCTCGGGGAGCTGGGGAGGTTGCCATGGAGCCGCGCTAAGGTGGGGGCCAGGAGGGGCGGAGTGGGGGGGAGGGTTCCTTGAGGGGGGCGAGGGGGAAGGTTGAGGGGAGCCTGGCGTCTGTCTCATTGTGTGTTCCAGAGAATGCATTTCATTCCCATCTGTCTGCATTCCTCCCCTTTCTCTCTCTTCTTAATACATTATTATTATTTTTTAAAATTTATTTTGATGAGAAAAATACAGAGAGAAAGACAGAATGAGAGATCAGAGCACAGCTCAGCTCTGGTTGATGGTGGTGCTGAGGATTGAGCCTCATTCCTCCTCTCTCTCTCTCTTTTTAAATTTATTTACTCCCTTTTGTTGCCCTTGTTGTTTTAGTGTTGTAGTTACTGTTGTTGTTATTGATGTCGTTGTTGTCGTAGAGGATAGAGAGAAATGGAGAGAGAAGGGGAAGATAGAGTGGGGAGAGAAAGACACCTGCAGACCTGCTCCACCGCTTGTGAAGCAACGCCTCTACAGGTGGGGCGCGGGGGGCTCGAACCGGGATCCTTATGCCCGTCCTTGCACTTTGCACCACCTGCATTTAACCTGCTGCCCTACCGCCCAATTCCCCTCTCTCTCTCTTTCTTTCTCTTTCCCTCCTTTTTATCTCTATATCTCTTTCTATTGATAGTTGGCTCTTGGTCTCTGTCTCTCAGAACTCAACTAACATTTCTCTAGGTTTCCTACATTTTTCTCTTTCTTTGTCCCCATCTGTTTCTTCAGGCTGAGATTCAAGCCCAGAGCCCAGAACAGTGCTCAGCTCTGGCTGTTGGTGATGCTGAAGACTGAACCTGGAACCTTACAGTGCCAGGCATGAGTCTTTTTGCAGAATCACTGTGCTATCTCCCTAGCCCTTTTTTGTTTGTGTATATATCTCTGTTTGCTTTTGTGCTTATATTTCTGGACTACTATCTTCGGAGCCATCTATCACTTCCTAGCTTTCTCTTGATTCCCCACACCCCCACCTCTTGCACCCTGAATCCTCTGTCTCTAGAAAACTGTCTCTCATTTTCTTAGTCTCTGCCCCAGCATCACCTTCTCTCACTCTGCTCTTAGCTCCCCATCTCTCTCTGCCTCTCTCTCTGGATCTCCCTCACCTGTCTTTGTGAGGATTTCTCTCTCTCTTTCTCTCCCCCCCTTTCTCTGTCCATCTGCCTTTCAGACCTCATCTTTCTTGTCTTTCTGAGTCTCAGGGGGGCATCCCAGCTTCCTATTTTGGCCTCAGTCCCCATGGGGTGCCCTTCTCCCCATCTCTCTCTGCCTCATTTCTCCGACACCATCTGCCAGCTCTCCAGGCCTCCTGCGAGCTCCCCACAGGCTCTGCTTGGCCAGCCAACCCCATGGGGAAGGCAGGGGTGGGGGACAGAGCTTCCCTTTCCCCTCCACCACATCCTGAGACCACGGAGGGGAATGGGGACACAATCGCAGCTGGGGGGTCCCAGGACCAGGGGCAACAGAGAAAAAGACAGACAGATACTCAAAGGGCAAAAGGAAAAAAGGAGAAAGGAGAAAGCTCAGGCACTGCCTAGTTAGCCCCATCCTGACACAGACCTGAGCAGAAAGGCAGACTGAAAACCAGAGCACAGAAAAATTGTCATTTTCAGCCTGGGCGGTGACACAGCGGCTGCAGCACTGAACTCGCAGACAGGAAGTACTAAGTTCGATCACCCATTTCGCATGTGCCAGAGTGATGCTCTGGTTCTCACTCTTCCTTTCTTTCTTTCCCTTCCCTTGCCTTCTCACTCACTCAATTATAAATAAATAAATATTTTAGCAATATTAAACAAGAGAAGGAGAAAGACACAAAGTGAGATGGGCTTGGAAAGGGCTGATTAAATCACACACACACACACACACACACACACACTCACTCACTCACACACACTCACACACACACACACACACTCACACACACACACACACACACACACACACACACTCACACTCACACACACACACACTCACACACACTCACACACACACACACTCACGTTAGCTTAGAGAGATGAATAGGTACTTGAAAGAGAAGCGTTGGGGAAGAGGCTTCCAGGACCCTGACTGAGAGTAGGAGGTGGCCCTTGCATGGCCCCTGTGACATGGCTGGTCCTAGCCATACCCTGGGAGGACAAGGCCCAAGATGGGCAGATGGCCTCCCTCCAGGGACCCAACATGGCTTCTGCCCTCCACACCCGCACTCCCTCCCTCTGCCCCAGGGGCAGAGAACCACCGTCCTCATCTCCATCTCCGAGACTCGCCTATTATCTCTGTCTCTCTCTTGGTTCCCCTTTCTCCCTTTGTCTCTCCCTGTACACTCCTGTTTCTCTTTCTCTCCTTGGCCTGTCTCTGTCAGTCCCTCTCATGTCTCTGTCCCTTCCTGTCCTCTGACAAACTCTATCTTCCTGGGTCTTTCCTTTTCCTTCCTGTTTCTCTCACCACTTAAGTTCCTCCCACCATGCCCATCCCCTTTGCCTGCCTCTCTCCACCCCATCTTCCGCTGCAGCTCCGGCTGGGTACCCCCAGACACTCTTGGGGTCAAGGGCTCCACCTCTCCGAGGTGCCGGCCATCTCAGACCCTCTCCCCCTCCCCCGGGAGGAGCTTTTCCCAGGACCCAGAGGGCGCCAGGAATGTGGAGCAGAGAGCAGGGAGGCCCCCCCATCTCTCCCCTCCCTCAGACATGGCTCCTTCCTGCCTCCCCTGCAGGACTTCAATCCACCCCTCCTCCCAACTCCCGGCCCCTCTTGGAGCCTTGGGGCCTCAGTTTCTCCTCTGCAAGATGCACAGACCGGCCTCTGTCCCGCTTATCTAGCTGGACCCCAGGGAGCATGTTCTCATGAACGTAGACAGTGGGATGAATGCGGATGTGCATGTGATGGATCTGTGGTCTGGGCATGCTGAGAGCTGGGACTCAGTTTCTAAACCCCTCCAGCTCCTTTCCCAGACGTGGAAGCAGAGTGGGCAGGAGGGTGAGCCAGCTCGGACTGTGACCAGGAGACAGTGTGAGGCTCTGGCTTCTGTGTGATTGGGGAGGACTCCTCCCCCCACGGCATGCAGGCGGGGGCAAGGGGGGTGCTGTGGGACTGGCGGATGGTGGCATCTCAGCTGTGAACGTGGGACTTGTGGATGTGAGGCTGACAGTGTGGCAAGGTGAGGCGCTGGGGGGGTTAGACTGGCATGTGAGGGGACCCGCTCCCCTCCCCACCCCTGGTAGGTGGTTATGTGGTAGCACAAGCCACAGCCTGAGAGCGTTTCTGGATGCAAACTCGTGTCATCCAGGAAGTTTGCAACAGTGCCAGTCTGCAATCTTCTGAGCTTCTGCTCAAAACCAGGGGCACAGAGATGCCCGGTCCCTGTCCTCACAAGCCAGCCAGGGAAGGAGCACAGACCACTGAGTGATCTAGTGACTGTATGGTGACCCACCCACATCGTGGGAGCGGTGGGGAGCTGTGATCCTTTAAGTGGACCCTGCCAGGGGCGAGGGTCCCTGTGAATGACTGTTACCCTGTGGTCCAGGGGACTGACACTGTGGGTGTGACTGTGAAGGAAGTCTGTGTGGTGACCGGTTGGGGCGGTGAGAAACCCTGCACTCTACTTGGGGGTTGTCAATGGGATGGATGACTCCAGAGACAGCCAACTCACGTGATGTGAGTGATAGGCTCGGTCTGCTGCTCTCTGTGCCCCAGAGCCCCCCCCCCCACGGCCCCGCCCAGGCCCCGCCCCCTCCCACCCCTGAGCCGCAGAGGAGACAAGAGAGCCGGCAGGCGGCAGGCGGAGGGAGAAGATCCTGGACTCCAGCACTGAGGTCAGGTGAGAGCTCCCCGCCCGCCCAGGCCCCTGATCCCTCCCTCGCCCCTGCCCCTCACTCAGTTCTCTGGGTCTCTTTCTCCTTCCCTCCCGTCCTCTCCCCTCCCCTTCCTTTTTTAAAGCAGAGCACTGCTCAGCTCTGGCTTATTGGTAATGCGAGAACTTGAACCTAGGACCTCAAATCCTCAAATATTAGAGTCTCTTTGCATAACCATTATGCTATCTACGCCTACCTTCCTTCTCCTTCCCTTCCACTGCTCAGCTCTGGCTTATGGTGGTGCTGGGGATTGAACCTGAGACCTCAGAGCCTCAGGCATGAAATTCTTTTGCTTACTCATTATGCAATCTTCCTGGTACTATTAATGTTTTCTTTTCTTTTTTTTTTTTTTTTTTACAAATGAAAGAGATTGAACTCAGGAACTCATGTGTGCAAGTCTGACATTCTAGCCACTCTGCAACCTCTCAGGCTGCTTCTCTCATTATTTCTCTCAAATTTTATAAATATTTATTTATTTTTAATGTTCTTACACTTGACAGGACAGAGAGAAATTGGGAGGGCAGGGGAAGATGAAAGAGAGAGATGGAGCTGGGTGGTGGCACACCCGGTTGAGTGCACATATCACTGTGTGCAAAGACCCAGGTTCAAGCCCCCCAGCCCCCACCTGCAGGGAGAAAGCTTTGACAGTGGTGAAGCAGTGCTGTAGGTGTCTCTCCCTATCCCCCCACCATTCCCTCTCCATTTCTCTCCGTCTCTATCCAATAATAATAAATAAAATGTTTTAAAAATGAACAAAAAAGGAGATAAACAGATACTTGCAGCACTGTAGCACCAACCATGACAACTTCCTCCCCCTTGGTGGGAACTGGGGCTTGAACCTAGATCCTTGAGCAAATTTTCTCTTTTTAAACCAGAGCACTGCTCAGCTCTGATTTATGGTGATGCTGGGGGTTGAACCTGGGACCTCAGAGTCTCAGGCATGAAAGGTTTTTGCAGAACCACAATGCTGTCTTCTGAAGCTCTCTTTCTCAGTCTATGTCTCCCTTTCTCCCTGTGTGCCCAGTCTCTACCCTCCTGTGTATCTCTTGAGCTTTCATCTCCAGGTCTCTCAGTCTCGTCTACCCTCCAGATGGCTTTCCTTTGTACCTCTCTCATCCCTTTCTGTCTCTATCTCTTGGCTTCCTAGCCCACTCCCCTAGCCACCCCTCCTTTGTCTTGCTGTGTGTTTCAGTCTGTGTCCCTCAGTGTTTATATTTCTTATCTCCATGAATGTCTTTCCTGGGTTCCATCTGAGAGTTTCCCTAGCTCCCCTTCCCCCTCTGGGGTGCAGTGAGTAGAGTAGGGGACCAGGGTGGGGGTGTTAGGGCCGGGCACCTGGTCACATCCTAGGCTCTAAGGAGGTGGTAGCTGGCGGGGAGGTGTTTGTCTTCCTACTGACCCTAGTTGTGCCCACTAGGGAAAGCTTCACAAGGTTGGGTTTCTCTTTCCTCCTATCCAAGGTATAGTGTCTGGGTCTAGACTCCAGGTGACACTAGCCCTTCCACCCAGCTCAGCTCTAGGGCAACCCAGTCCTCAGCAAACACCCTTCTACCCTTTCACTACTGCTGAGTTGGGGGGAGGAACCCTGGGAATCACGACTTGAATCTAGGTCCCTCTCACTCCTCAGGCCTCTGCCTCAACCTCAGATCATTGCAATGGGGGACCAGGGCACTGCCTTGAAGTCCCCCCAGCATGAATCCCTGAGTGGGGGCAGGGGTGGAGGTTCAAGGTTCCTGACCTCTGCCCTTGAACCCTACAGGTCTCACTGCCTCCCTCTACCATCCATTGCCTCCCCAATGCCCCGCTGCCCCCAGGATGCCCGCTTTTGTGTCCTGGAGGCTGTTGCTGCTGCTGCTGTGGCTGTGGGCACCTCTGTTCCTGAGGGCGGCTGAGGTGAGGCGCGCAGGAGCTTTAGGACTGGCGCCAGGTCTGGGGACAGTTTTAAGTCTACCCTTATTGCAAAGAGAGTTTCAAGAGCACTCTGCTTATGTGGATCCCAGGTTTTGTTTTTCTTCTTTCTTTCTTTCTTCCTTTCTTTCTTTCTTTCTTTCTTTCTTTCTTTCTTTCTTTCTTTCTTTTTGTATTTTTTACCAGAGCACTGTTCAGCTCTGGTTTATGATGGAACAGGGGATTGAACCTGGGACTATGGAGCCACAAGCATGAGAGTCTCTTTGCATAACCATTATGCTATCTACCCCTGAGGATTTCAGGTTTTCAAAAAAAGATTTAGGGTAGTCTAGGGGATGCACATTGGATAAAGCACTGACTCTCAAGCATGAGTTCCTGAGTTCAATCCCTGGTAGTATATGTACCAGAGTGATACCTGGTTCTTTCTCTCCTCCTATCTTTCTCATTAATAAATAAACAAAATCTAAAAAAAAAAAATTAGGGGTTGGGTTGTGGCACACCCGATTGACTGTATATGTTACAATGCATGAGGACCTGGGTTCAAGCCCAGGTGGGGGGAAGCTTCAAAAGTGGTACTGCAGATGTCTCTCTTTCTCTCTCTCTTCCTCCCTCCATATCCCCCTTTCATCTCAATTTCTCTGTCTTTAAAAAAAAAATCAAGCAAGTGAACAAACAAGAAAGGAAGATGTTTATTTGTATGGGCAAAGTAGATTATTTGGATAGTGTGTTACTTTGCCATGTGTATGACCCAGATTCTAGCCTGGCCCCCACTGTGCTGTGGTCTTTTTCTCCTTTTACCTCTCTGTCTCTAAAATCTAATAACACTAATGTGGTCTGGGTGGTGGTGAGTGTATAAAGAATTCGACTTTGAAGCATGAGGTCCTGAGTTTGATCCCTGGCTTTACATGTGCCGGAGTGATACTCTGCTTCTTTCCTCCTTTCTCTCCCCTAAATAAATACACATGAAAGAAAAAAAAAAGATGTATTCCTTTGCATGAGAAAATGAATGAGAGTAGATAGATAAACAGACAGGCAGACCTAGAGAGATACCACAACATTGCTCAGCTTTGGCATATGATGGTGCCGGGGTTGAACTGACTTCTGGGCCCTCAGGCACGAGAGCCTCATGCTCTTACAGGTTAAACTATCTCCCCAGCTTCAGATGCAAGTTTTCACAGTTGTTTCCATTCTCTCTTCATCTCTCCTGGGTGGTTCTTGGGTGCCCCCTTCAACCCTTAGAAGAGCTTCTCAAAGGAGCTAAGATTACTAGGCAAAGCAGGACAGCCGTTGCCAGTCCTCAAGGGTGCTTCAGACGCGCAGGAGCCAAGCTGCCTGGGTACTGGGGGCAGCGGTGGTGGTGGGGTCCTCCCTACTCTCTCCATAGACAGGCTCTGAGGGGCAGACGGCCGGGGAGCTGTACCAGCGCTGGGAACGCTATGGCAGGGAATGCCAGGAAGCTCTGGAGGCCCAGGAGCCTCCCGCAGGTGTGGCTGGGGTTGGGGACCCGGGAGGGTTTAGGACTGAGGGGGGTGGGCCTGAAAAATGGAGATGCCTGGGTTCCTAGATGTGGGGTGGGTCACAGTGGCAGGGACTGGGGGTGCACACACATTAGAGGGTGAAGCCTAGGGAGAAGCTTGATATGGGAGGGGATAGAGACGGGGCTTGCGCTCGATGGGAGGGGCCTGAAGCGACCTGAAAGAGGGTGGAGCCTAGAAAGGATCTTTCAACTTGCAGCTGAAACCTGCTTGGTGGGAGGAGCCCAAGTAAGAGAGCAGGATGGGCGGGACCTTATCTGGTGGGAGGAGCTGGGAAAGGACCGCTTCAGGTGGGAGGGTCCTAGGGCAGGACTTGCGTGTGGAAGTTGTGCCCCAGGACCCCTCCACACCTGGCCCCCATCACATCCCCAGGTCTTGCCTGTAATGGGTCCTTCGACATGTACGCATGCTGGAACTACACTGCACCCAACACCACTGCCCATGCGTCCTGCCCTTGGTATCTGCCCTGGCATCACCTTGGTGAGCTGTCCCCTGGACCCCAGCCTCCCACACAAGCTGCTCCTAACCCTTGCCCACAGGTGCCACTTCCCTACAGCTCTCCTGCTTTATGTCATCCAGTGTGTCTCCCGTTGGAACCTGGCTGGGCCAACAGGCCTCTGTCACATAGTTCCCCTTCTCTGGTATTTTCTTTCTTTTATTTTCTTCTTTCCTTTCTTTCTTTTGACTCATAACATCATGGTCATCTTTACCTAACAGTTATGTGGTCTGGGGCAGTTTATTGAATATTTTTCTGCCTCAAGATCCACCACCACCATCATCATCACTTTGGTTTTCTCTTCCTTCATCTCACAATTTGTTGTCTCCACCTCTTTCTCTCACTTGCTTTCTCTGTCTTTGGTCCCCTCTTTTATTTTCCCAGTGGCTGCAGGCTTTGTCCTCCGTCAGTGTGGCAGCGATGGCCACTGGGGACCTTGGAGAGACCATTCCCAGTGTGAGAACCCAGAGAAGAATGGAGCTGTTCAGGTGAGAAGAGGTGAGGGTTTCAGCTTGGTTAGTCTGTCCAAGGAGACGTGAAAAGGCAGCAGCCTCAGGTTGAGCCTGACACCCCTTGTACAGTGCACATCCCAAGCAACAGAAACTTAACTGGGCAGGGTAGATAGCATAATGATTATGCAAAAAGACTCTCATGCCTGAGGCTTCAAAGTCCCAGGTTTAATCCCCTGCACTACCATAAACTAGAGCTGTGCTCTCGTTAAAAGAAAAGAAACTCAAACTTGCTTGGTAGGGGGAAAGAAAAATAAATGAATTGACTGACACATGTGCCTGCGAAGTACAAAGTTATGACTTCAGGCACAGCTGGACCGAGGTGCTCTGAAGATGTGGTCGAGAATCTATCTCTCACCATAGTGTGTCTCTATGCTTTACTGTGCATTAGTGGTGGAAAAAGTGGTCTCAGGCGGGGTACATAGCATAATGGTTATGCAAACAGACTCTCATGCCTGAGGCTCCAAAGTCCCAGGTTCAATCCCCTGCACCACCATAAGCCAGAGCTGAGCAGTGCTCTGCTAAAAAAGAAAGAAAGAAAGAAAGAAAGAAAGAAAGAAAGAAAGAAAGAAAGAAAAAGTAGCCTCCACTAGTACCAGGCTTACACATCATCAACAAAGCAACACAGGGGGGAGACTATGCTTTGTTCCTATTGGTTGATAGATTACTTTTTTCCCCCAGAGCACTGTTCAGCTCTGGCTGATGGTGGTGTTGGGGGCTGAACCTGGGACCTCAGAGTCTTAGACATGAAAGTCGTTTACATAGGATTATGCTGTCTCTCCAGCCTAACTGTGCTTTAGTTCTCAATAGCTCTGATATAATGTCCCAGGGTAATTCTTTGGCCTGGTTTTGGTCAGATGCTGGCCCTGAGTGTGTGTGTGTGTGTGTGTGTGTGTGTGTGTTGGATGGAGTGTGAGCTAGAATGATCAGATGGCTGGTCACATGCTCAACTCTGGAGCTAACGGGGTGGGGTCAGCCCTCCTTACATAAGGATAGCTGGATCCCCTAGAAAGCTGGGGTTCTGAGGAGGGACAACAGGCACCCTAACCTCCCCTTCCTGAGGGAAGTACTGAGCTCTGTCCCCATCTACTCCCTCCTTCCACCAGGACCAAAAGCTGATCTTGGAGCGGCTGCAGGTGGTGTACACTGTGGGTTACTCCCTGTCCCTGGCCACCCTGTTGCTCGCGCTGTTTGTCTTGAGTGTCTTCAGGTGGGATGCCAGGCTCTTTTCTCATCAGCCTTCTGGGACTCAGTTTACCTAGTACCATGGGGTGGACAGGCTCCTGCAGCAGCAAGCAACCCATGGTGGCTGGGTGGGTGAGTGGGGAGTTGGCTTTAAAGGACTGACTCTATGGGTCCCCCTGACTACTCCCAACCCTCCAGGCGTCTGCGCTGCACTCGTAACTACATCCATATCAACCTCTTTGCCTCATTCATGCTTCGGGCAGCGGCCATCCTCACTCGGGACCGCCTGCTGCGTCCTCCTGGACCCTACCCTGGGGACGAGGCCCCGGCCCTGTGGAACCACGTGAGCCACACACTGGGGATGTCCTCTCAGGAGGCCCGAAAGTACACATCCTATGACCATGTCTCACCCATGAACAGTTTCTCTCTATGAACCTCTCCCAGTGCAGCCTCCCCCACCATTGAGCTTCCTTGGCCATGACCATCTTTGTTGCAATGCTCTATTTCCTTTCTTCATTATCTTACCTATATCTGGACATTTCAAAGATGTCTATTTTTTTTTACAAGTTTTTTCTTAAATATTCATTTATTTATTCCCTTTTGTTGCCCTTGTTGTTTCATTGTTGTTGTCGTCGTTGTTGGATAGGACTGAGAGAAATGGAGACAGGAGGGGAAGACAGAGAGGGGGATAGAAAGATAGACACCTGCAGACCTGCTTCACCGCCTGTGAAGCGACTCCCCTGTAGGTGGGGAACCGGGGGCTCAAACTGGGGGCTTGAACTGGGATCCTTAGGCCAGCCCTTGCGCTTTGCGCCACGTGCGCTTAAGCCACTGCACTACCGCCCCACTCCCAAGATGTGTATATATATATATATATTTTTTTTTTTTTTTTTTGGATAGAGACAGAGTGAGATCAAGAGGGAATGTAGAGAGAGACTGACCTACAGTTCTGCTTCACTGCTTGTAAAGCTCTTCTCCAGCAGATAGAGAACAGGGGCTTGAACCTGGGTCTTTGTATACTGTAATGAATGGGCTCAACCAGGTGTGCCACCACTAGGCACATGTCACAACAAGGCTAGAATCTGATGCTTGAGAGATCCAACCTTTTGCCACAGCGCCACCTACTGGTTCAAAAAAACACCTTAGGTTTTAAAAGCTGAAGAAGACCTCTTCAAAATATCTTAAGAAGCCCTTGCTTAGGCGATCAGCTGCATGCAGTCCACAGAGACACCTGTTCAGATTCAAATCCTGGTTCCACTGCACTGCAGAAAACCTACCTTTTCAAGGAGAGGCGGGGTAGGGGACTCAATGGGAAAGAATTCATATCCGGGAGGAGAACCCCCAGCCTTTGGAGGTCTTCTTCAGAGAATATTGGATGGCAAGAGCTGGGAGTGTGTGTGTGTGTGTGTGTGTGTGTAAAATGACCAGCTGAGGAAGGCTTGGAGACACCTGACGGTCCCCTCCCCCTGTCACCCCCCCCCCCCCGCAGGCCCTCGCTGCCTGCCGCACCGCCCAGGTGGTGACCCAGTACTGCGTGGGCGCCAACTACACGTGGCTGCTGGTGGAGGGCGTGTACCTGCACAGCCTGCTGGTGCTCGTGGGAGGCTCCGAGGAGGGGCACTTCCGCTGCTACCTGCTCTTCGGCTGGGGTGAGCCCCGACCCCGGCCCAGCCCGGCGCCCCTCGGCTTCCCCGGACTGTCCCGCTGCTCCGCCTCGGGGCGGGGGGGGGGGGGCTCCTCCCCTCCCGGCCTCCTGTCGCCCCCCACTCCACACCGGCGGGACAGTTCCGTGGGTCTTGGGCCTTGGCGGGGCCCGTGCGCGCGCTGACAGCTGCGGCGGGGTGGGGGGCGGGGGGCGGGGTCTGCACAGGGGCCCCCGCGCTTTTCGTCATTCCCTGGGTGATCGTCAGGCACCTGTACGAGAACTCGCAGTGAGTGCCGGGCCCGGGGGCGGGGCCTCGAGGGGGCGGGATGGGCACCTGGGGAGGGTCTGGCGCCCCCTAGGGGCTCGGTGGTGAGATTGTGTCTGAGGGGTCCCGGGAGGGGCGACCTGGGGAGTTGTGGGCGTGGCTTAAGGGGGCATGTGGGCGGGGCCTGGACAGTGAAGGTTGTCAAACCGAGCGTCCAGGGGGTGCTTTCTGTCTCTTAACTCTAATGCCCCATCTCCAGGTGCTGGGAGAGGAATGAAATCAAAGCCATTTGGTGGATCATACGCACCCCTATCCTTATGACCATCCTGGTATGGCTCAGCCCCCTCAACCTCTTCCAGGCTGCCCTCCGAGATTTCCCACCTGCTGCCTTCCCTGGATGAGATCTGGGCTGGTTCAGCTTGTCTCTCCCCGCAGATTAATTTCCTCATCTTTATCCGCATTCTCGGCATCCTCCTGTCCAAACTGAGGACGCGACAGATGCGCTTCCCAGATTACCGGCTGAGGTGAGCTATGGTCGGTCGTGGGGTCTGAGGGGAAGGGAGGTGGGTATTGAGAGGGCTGACCTGGGTTCAACGGATCATGGATGATAAGGTTCCAATTTTAAAAAATGTTTTATTTAATTTAGTGAGAGAGAGGTATAGAAATACAGAGAGACAGAGAGACCAGAGCCCTGCTCAGCTCTGGCTTAAGGTGGTGCTATGGATTGAACCTGGGACCTTGGAGCTTTAGGCATAAAAGTCTTTTGCAAAACTATTATGCTTTCTCCCCAGCCTCCAAGGTCCTAATTGTTACAGAGGTTATGGTCAGGGAAGACAGCCAAGCAGTAGCGCCCAGGACTTGCATGCACGAGGTTCCAGTGTCCATCCCTGGTGCCACCTTCTGCCCCCAGGCTGGCCCGATCCACACTGACACTGGTGCCCCTGCTGGGGGTCCATGAGGTGGTGTTCGCTCCTGTGACAGAGGAACAGGCCCAGGGGACTCTGCGCTTTGCCAAGCTCGGCTTTGAGATCTTCCTCAGCTCCTTCCAGGTACGCAGGTAGGGTCAGGGGTCACGTCCCACAACCCAGGGCAACTGCTGCTGCCTAGGTCAAGGTGTAGATGTCACCTCCCAACTCTGTGGCTTTCTCATCAGGGTTGGACTGAAGGCAAGCAAGCCAGTTTACCCCATTAGATTAAAAACTTTTATTATCTTTATTTATAGACAGCCAGATATCAAGAGGGAAGGAGAGAGGGAAATAGAGAGGGGAGAGAGAGAGACACCTGCCAGCACTGCTTCACCACTGGCAAAGCTTTCCCCCTGCAGGTGGGGTCCAGAGGCTAATATCTGGGTCCTTGCACATTCTAACATGTGCGTTCAGCCAGCTGTGCCATCACCTAACCCCCATTAAACATTTATTTTATATTTATTTTTCCATTTTTGTTTTCTATTGTTGTTGTAGTTATTGTTGTTGTTGATGTCGTTGTTGGATAGGACAGAGAGAAATAGAGAGAGGAGGGGAAGACAGAGGGGGGAGAGCAACATAGACACCTGCAGACCTGCTTCACCGCCAATGAAGCGACTCCCCTGCAGGTGGGGAGTAAACATTTTTTTTTCCCCTTTTTGTTGCCCTAGTTATTGCAGCCTCATTGTGGTCATTATTGCCAATGTTGACGTTGCTTTGTTGTTGGATAGGACAGAGAGAAATGGAGAGAGGAGGGGAAGACAGAGGGGGAGAGAAAGATAGACACCTATAGACCTGCTTCACCGCCCGTGAAGCGACTCCCCTGCAGGTGGGGAGCCGGGGGCTTGAACCGGGATCCTTACGCCGGTCCCTGCGCTTTGCGCCACATGCGCTTAACCCACTGCGCCACCGCCTGACTCCCTAAACATTTTTTTTAAAAGAAGGAAATAGAGGTGAGGAGTGGACAAGGAAAGGTGGGTTTCCAGACCGGGAAATGGGACAGGTCTTCGGAGCACAGACTGGAAGGTGAGCGGACAAGCCAGATAGACAGGAGCAGACTCAGAAGGCAGCAGGGTCATGGAAAGTAACACTAATATCTTAACTCTGGGCCCCCGTTCTAAACCTGCCAATACTGACTCTCTAACTAGGAGGGTGAGGCGGGCAGTGGGAACCTGGGAAGTGACTGCGTCCATCTAGCACCAGGCTGGCAGCAGGTGACCTGGGACCAGGCTAGGGTCCGAGCCCACGGGGTGGGGGTGCTTGTGATGCTGCCCGCACCGCAGATTGAACCCGGCGCCTGGTCCTTGTAGGGCTTCCTGGTCAGCGTGCTCTACTGCTTCATCAACAAGGAGGTAGGGAGAGCCCCGCCGCGCCCCCTGGCGGCCGCGCGGGGAATGGCCGCTGAGCGCCGCTCCGTTGCAGGTGCGGTCGGAGATCCGCCGTGGCTGGCACCGCTGTCGCCTGCGTCGCCGCGTGGGCGAGGAGCAGCGCCGACCTTCGGAGCGTGCTTCCAGGACCCTACCCGAGTATACCGGCTCTGGCTGGGTCCACAGGGCCCGCGCCCAGTCGTCAGGGACCCTTCCAAGGCCCGGAGATGAGGCCAGCAGGGTCTTGGAAAGTTATTGCTAGGCAGCGAGGTCCCTGTGTTCATGCATTTAGCACGTTATTTATTGAGTGCTGGACGGTATGGAGGGCTTTTGGAGAGGGGAGGGCATGTTACAGGCCCTTCTGCCCTCTAAAGTGGGGGAAAACAGTTGAAGATCTTAAGAAAAAATATTAACAGGATGTAGTAGTTTATTATTTCTTGTCATCACTGGGGCTTCATTGCTCCAGGCTCTTACTCAGATTATAGACAGAGAAAAAAGATGACACAGCACTGAGGCTTTCTCCAGTGTGACAGGGTCTGAGCTTGAATCTGCGTCATGTAGATGACAAAGCAGACATCTCCCTCCTAAAGAGCAAGGCCCTGAGATAACTTTGGGAAGGACCAGAAGGTAAAGATCGCAGGTCAAAGGAGCAACAGGTACAAAGGTCCTGGGGCAGGGAGGAGCCTGGATGTCGAGGACCAGAGAAGTTGGGATTTTACACCAGGAGCAAGGAGTCTTAACAGGAGTATCTTCTGGGCTAACATTTAAACAGCTCGTTTGCTGCATGGGAAAAGTTTACTGGGGGTAGGGGAGTGGGGCCCCTATGACAGGCTGCAGATCAGGGGATGATAGATTGGATCAGGATGGTGGAGTTACAAGCACCCAAGTTCACCTGCTGTTGAATTCTGAAGCTGATTCAGAGTATAATCGAAGACCTGCTGGTGGGTCTCATAAGCCAAATTATCAGAGGGAAGAGCCCCAAGTTTGGGATCAGGAGAAAAGATGGGGAGATGTGCTCAGGGTAGGGAGAAGCAAGATGCTCTCTGGTCAGCTGGGAATCGGGCTGGAGCTCAAGGCGGAAGCTGGAAGTAGGAACGGAACTGACTCAGGGGTTCAGAGATGGACTTAATATGTAGACACCAACCTGGGTGGTTCAGGGCAGGTCTCAAAGCAGGGCTAAGCAGGGCTCTCATCTGGATGCTGGAACACATGCTCCTCTCCCTCCTGGCTGCCCCTGGGAACTGGGCTTCCTGGGGAGAGGCTCACAGCTCCACTGTGGTCCTGCCACCTCCACACATGTAATACACGCCCACCTAAACAAACCCTCCTGCAAAAGTACTGAGAATGTGTTGTTTTTCTTGGTGTCCCCATAGTAGCTGAACTCAAGTCCTTTTAAACCGTGTGGCCCTTGTCACCCCCCCCCCCCCCACACACACACTTCTCCCCTTCCCAATAGTGGGTACCAGAGGGCTTTTGTAAATAAATTGTGAGAAAGTGTTTTTTTCTTAATTTTTTGTTGTTGTCAGTTGGGAGAATCTTCTTGGGCAGGTAAGAAAGGCTTGAGGCCAGGAGAGCAGCCTGGCTTGGGTAGTGGCCTTGTGGACAACACGCCACTACCATCCTCTTGCCCAAAAGGAACCCCAACTAAGTGTTCATGAGCTCTCCTGCTGTAATGTAAACAAATAAACTTCTCTGTGTGTGCACATGCCCTGTCTTCTGAGGGCCGCTCTCTAGAAGGGCAGGGTAGCAATGGTGAAGCTGTGGGAACCAGCTTGGCCCAGATCTTGGTTCAGGCTATGTGACTTAGGGAGACCTCCCTAACCTCTGCCTCTGATTCCACTTCTGGAAAATGGGTTTCATGATGGTTGCTACAACCTAGGGTGACCTGAGATTCTAGTCAAGTACCTCTTAGTATATATTTCCTGGTACCCATGCAACACATTAAGCATCTGGTCACTCTGACAATGTCTTTCCTGATACTCTTATCTCCCTACTGAAGGGAGAGGCGATCAGAGCCAAACCACTTAGGCATCGAGGTGGGTAAAGAGGCGAGTCAAGTGGTGTCAGGTGGACACCCAAGCCTGGAGACTAGCTGTAGCGCAGGGAGACAGACAGATCTCTTTCCAGAAAGAGCTCATCAGCAATCAGAGGGAGGTGGCACTGATTCTAGGCTTGTGTTGTGGCAGCCCCAGCACAGAAACTGGGTGCCCAAGGGGCCCCAACTTCTGCCCTCTGGGAGATAGCATTATGATTATGCAAAACAAACTCTTATCCCTGAGGCTCTGAGGTGTCAAGTTCAGTTCCCAGCACCACTACAAGGCAGGGCTTAAGCAGTGTTCTGGTTTAAAAAAAAGGTGGGGTCGAGCAGTAGCGCCACGGGTTAAGCACAGGTGGCGCAAAGTGCAAAGACTGGCGAAAGGATCCCGGATCCCCATCTGCAGGGGAGTCACTTCACAGGTGGTGAAGCAGGTCTGCAGGTGTCTTTCTCTCCCCCTCTGCCTTCCCCTCCTCTCTCCATTTCTCTCTGTCCTATCCAACAACAACATCAATAATAACAATAACTTAAACAATAAAATAACAAGGGCAACAAAAGGGATAAATATTTTTTTAAAAAAAGGGGAGAGCTGGGCAGTAGCTCAGTGGGTTAAGCACACATGGCACAAAGCGCAAGGGCTGATGTAAGGATCCTGGTTCCAGCCCCCGGCTCCCCACCTGCAGGGGGTCACTTCACAAGCGGTGAAGCAGCTCTGGTGTCTCTTTCCCCCTCTGTCTTCCCCTCCTCTCTCCATTTCTCTTTGTCCTATCTAACAAGAACAGATATGACAACAATAACAATGATAACTACAAGTGCAACAACAAAGGCAACAAAAAATGGGAAAAATGCCTCCAGGAGCAGTGGATTCTTAGTGCAGACACCAAGCCCCAGCAATAATCCTGGTGGGAAAGAAAAAAAAAAAAAGAGAGAGAGGGGAACAGGAGTAGTACAGTGGGTTAAGTAAGTACACATGCCACAAAGTGCAAGGACCAGCTTAAGGATCCTGGTTTAGCCCCCGGCTCTCCACCTGTGGGGTTTTGCCTAACAAGTGTGAAGCAGGTCTGCAGTTGTCTATCTTTTTCTCTCCCACCTTCCCCTCATCTCTCAATTTCTATCCTGTCCAACAACAGCAGCAATAACAATAACAAGGGCAATAAAATGGGGAAAATGGCCTCCAGGAGCATTGGATTTTTAGTGCAGACGGCGAGCACCAGTGATAACCCTGGAGGCAAAAAAAGAAAAAGAAAGTTTGGACACCTATGAGACACCACTAACGCCAAGCTTACCAGATTTGAGGAGGAATGGGGTTAACGAGCTTAACCATTTGTAAGTGCTGATTTAAAAAACAAAAAACGGAGTCAGGCGGTAGCACAGCGGGTTAAGCACATGTGGCGCAAAGCACAAGGACCGGCATAAGGATCCCGGTTCGAGCCCCCGGCTTCCCACCTGCAGGGGAGTCACCTCACAGGCGGTGAAGCAGGTCTGCAGGTGTCTTTCTCTCCCCTTCTCTATCTTCCCCATCTCTCTGCATTTCTCTCTGTCCTATCCAGCAACGATGACATCAATAATAGCTACAACAATAAAAACAAGGGCAACAAAAGGGAATAAAAAAAAATAAAATAAAATAAAGCAGGCAAACTTTGAAAGGCTCCAAGTGTCCCTAGCAGCTGCTCTTGGCTAGCATGTGATGGGAATGTCCGCCTGGCTGTATGTCTTAGCATGCTGCCTTAGTCACTGGACACTTGTATAAGGCTGTGAATAAATGTTCTGAAGGGGGGAAAAGCTCAGGCTTTTTTTCTGCACATGCACGAAGCCCTAAGTGCATTCCCCAATGTTGCAAGAATCAATTTTGAGTGAGTTCAGTTTACTGAGACCCAGAATCAAGTGATATGGAGCCAATACAACAGCTCGCCTGGGAGAGCACCTGCTTTCCCGGGCGTGTGACCCAGGCTCCAGCCCCAGGCACCCCACACAGGGGTGTTATGCACCAGGGGAGGCGTCTGCCTTGATGATGTACTCTCTCTCCTCTCTGAAAAAGGACTGAGTTGTCCCGGAGTGCTGAGATCCTAGCAACAACCAAAAAAGAAAAAAGAAAATGAAAGGAAATCCCTCCATCCAACCTTCCAACCTGTTCCCTCAGAAGTGGGTACAGTGAGGCCTGCAAGGAACAGAGGTGTGGGTTCTTCAACTGCCTGTGGGGGCCCTGGTGCAGGCTGGCCTCTGCCCACTCACAGGAATAGGGACAGACAGACACCACTAGAAATAAAAAACACGAGGCTTTATTCTTCTCATGAGTGATGGCAGGTCTCCACATGGTGGGGTGGGAGTTGAGCAGGAGGCCGCTACTTGCCGGCGATGAGCGGGTTCCGCAGGACCACGATGACCGAGTCCCCGCGCAGGAACATCTTGGAGATGTAGCGGTCCTTGTTCACGGGCTTGGACTTCTTCTTGCCCTTGCCGCTCTTGGGGACCTCGGTCCACATCTCCTTCACGTTCTCCAGCACCATGTTGCAGTGCCTGGCGGGGAGGCATTGGGAGTTGGACGGGAGCCTTCTGAGCAACCCCCACCCCCATCAGTATCGCCCGGCGGTAGGGGGGCTGGGGGAAGGCACAGGCCCCAGGCAGGACCCGTGTCCTCCACATCCACCCCACCCCAGACACTAGGAACTCATGGCCCTTAGTTTCCTCCTCTCTGAAATGGAGGAACTCATATGCCACCTGCCCCACAAGACTGAATGAGTCAAAGGAGCGTTTCTGTAAAGTACTTGGAATGCAAGGTCAAGGGGAGACAGCATAATGGTTCTGCAAAAGACATTCCTGTCTGTGGCTCTTCTGTCTCAGGTTCGAATCCCCAACACTAATATAAGCTAAGGTTGAGCAGTGTCCTGGTTAAAACAAAACATCTGTTTCTCTGAGTCTTGACCTGGAATACACCGCAGCTTGTGAAGCTTGCCCGTTGTGTGTTGTTCCATGTGGTTCCGGGCTTAAACTGGGTCCTGGAACATGGTAAAGCCTGTCTTCTATGGGTGGGCCATCTTCAGGACCCCAAAACAAATTTATACAATAAGACTTTCATATTTAGGTCTAGAGGGTCCTGAGTTTTATAAGCCATATCTGAACAGTGTTCTGGCTGGAAATAGTCAAATCTTTGCACTGGCCACAATTACTTCTTCTTCTTTTTAAAGATTTTATTTATGATAGGAGGAGAGAGAAAGAACCAGACATCACTCTGGCACATGTACTGCCGGGGATCAAACTCAGGACCTTATGCTTGAGAGTCCAAAGCCTGGTTGCTGCACTACCTCCCAGACCACCACAATTACTTCTACTCAACATATAATTGCTTTTTAAAATATATATATATATATTTATTGGGTATACAGAGAAAAATTGAGCAGAGGGAGACACCTGCACCCCTGCTTCACCACTTGTGAAGCTTCTTCCCCTATGCAGGTGGGCACTGGGGGCTTGAACTTGGCTCCTTGTGCATAACCTGTGTGCTCAACCAGGCCCACCGCCACCTAGCTCTGAGATAATCTCTAGTCAGTGGTGTAAAGGCCACAGGGCTGCTGGAAGGCAGGGCAGAGCTGTGAACCCAGGAGGCCTGGCCTCTGAGGACCTGGCCATAACCCCTGCACCTCACAGCTGGAGGATTACTTCTGGAAATTTTTGTTTTAAAAAAGATTTTATTTATTTATTTATTAATGAGAAAGATAGGAGAAAGAACCAGCCATCACTCTGGTACATGTGCTACCGGGGACTGAACTCAGGACTTCACGCTCGAGAGTCCAACGCTTTATCCACTGCACCACCTCCCCGACCACTTTTTTTTTTTTTTTTTTAAATTGCCACCAAGGTTATCATTGGGGTTGGGTGCTGGCACTATGAATCCACTGCTCTCATGACCACTTTTTCTATTTTATTTGACAGGGCAGGGATAAACTGAGAGGGGCGGGAGAGAGAGGGAGAGAAAGAGAGACACCTACAGACCTGATTCATTGCTTTGTGAAGTGTCCTCCCTGCAGGTGGAGATCGGGGGCTAGAACCTGGCTCCTTGCACATGGTGATTTGTGTGCTTAAGCAGGTGCACCACTGCCCGGTCCCCGTGGAGGTTTTTCTTTTTTAGCTGGCAGGAGAGCATGAGAGAACCAGGTCTGCAGCCTGGGCTGGCGCCCACTCACCTATCAAAGGCCTTCACGCGGCCCAGCAGCTTCTTGTTGTTCCGGCAGTTGATGAGCACCTGCGTGTTGTTCTTGACCGACTGCGTGAGCACTGAGAGCGGGCCCGTGTTGAATTCTTCCTCCTCCCGCTTCTGCAGCTCCTCTGGGGTCATTTCGCTCTTGGGCTTGTTGAGGAGGCTCCTGAGCGGGCAAGTGTGGATTTCAGGGGTGAGGGGAGCTGAGCACTCAACCTCCCCCGCCTCCTGCTCTGCCTTCACTTGCCATCACCATACAGAAGCGTAACCATCAATTCTGACCTAGCATCCCTACGGTGAGTTCAGCTCTCCCAGCCTCAATAGCCAGTCTTCCTCCTCTCCAGCAAGACAACTTCATTATTCCAGTTCTTTAGGCAAGAAGTCTGATGTTGTGACCCAGGAGCCGACACAATGGCTAGAAGACTGTCAAGCACGAGGTCCCGAGTCCCAGAAACCATGTGCCAGAGTGATGCCTGGGTTCTCTTTCCTTCTGTCATTAATTAATAAATCTACTGGAACAAGGATTTCATTTACTTACTTATTGGATACAGAGAAATTGAGAGGGGAAAAAAAGAGACAGACATCTGCAGCCCTGCTTCACCACCACTGAAGTATTTCCCCAGTTGCTGGCTCTTATATTCAATCTCCCAGCAAATCAACAGCCCTCACCTCTCCCCCTACTCAGATCCTCTACCAAGAACCATGTCACACCATCAAAACCTCCTGGCTCCCATCTCAGTATAAAAAAAAAAAAAAAAAAAAAAAAAAAAAAAAAGACAAAAACCAAACAAACAAAATCACAGGGCAGGACTGTAGTGCACCTAGTAGAGCAAGGCCCCAGGTTCAAGCCCATGGGCCCCACCTGTAAGGGGGAAGCTTCACAAGCAGAGAAGCAGTGCTCTCATCCCTCACCAAAGAAAAACTTAGGGCTGGGAGATGGCGCAACAGCACACAGAACAAGTTCGATCCCAGCACCACCAATAGCCAGAGCTGGATGATGCTCTAGTGGAAACAAAACCACTTCACATGTTCACAGCACTCCGCACCTGTCTCCTCCTGTGTGCTCCAGCCACACCTGTCTCCATGGTGGTTGAGAAGACACAGAGCCTTCATTGGGGGCACCTGCAGTCACCTGCCTGGTCTGCTCCCCAGCAGCCAAGTTTTACTCTCTTGGGTTTTTGCTCCAGTGTTGCCACGTCAACAGTGTCCTCCGGTGCTAGTTATTAAGTTACTGCCTCTCAAAAACTCTCTCCCCTTTATTTGCTATCGGCCCCACTCTCTCTCTTCATGACTCTGGTCACCTCAGACAGAGGCTACTTACTGATCACCATCATCATTACCGCCCTGCCTGCTGCTCCGAAACACATCAGCTGCCCCAGAGGGTCCTATTTTGGAGGAGTCTCAGGCATGCAGTGAGTCCTGGCTGAGTATTTCCCCAGTTGCTGGCTCTTATATCCAGTCTCCCAGCCAATCAACTGCCCTCACCTCTCCCCCCTACTCAGATACTCTACCAAGAACCATGTCACACCATCTCTTCAAAACCTCCTGGCTCCCATCTCAGTGTGTAAAAAAAAAAAAAAAAGGCAAAAAACAAACAAACAAAATCACAGGGCAGGACTGTAGTAGAGCAAGGCCCCAGGTTCAAGCCCATGGCCCCCACCCGGAGGACAGTCACTGATGTATCCTGTTTATCTAACGCAAAGCCCCATAAAAAGGCCCCCTTCCCATATATAATATGTATGTTTGGGGAGTGAATGAATGAATGAATGACCTAGTTTAATCATTCTGATGACAAATCAGGCTGGATTGAATCTAATTAATTAATTGCACTTGGCTATCGTTCTTTCTTTCCCCAAGTCCGCAGTCCCCTCTCCCGGGGCTTCAAGCATCAAATCGCTTCCCCTTCAAGAACCATTTATCTCCGTGTGGCTTTCGCCATGCCGGCGACCCCGGTCCTTCGGTCTCCTCGATTCAAAGTGTCAGCAATGGAGAGGCCGGAGCTGAAGCCCGAGAACCGCACAAGCCAAGTGATACTCTGGCTCTCTCCCTCCCTCCCTCGTGTTCATCGATAAATCGCTTATTATTATTGTTATGTCTATTTCGTAGAGACAACCAGATATCATCGAGATGAAAGGCGGAGACAGAGAGGAGCCTGCAGCCCCGCTTCCCTGCCTATGAAGCTTCCCCCCCCCCCCCCACCCAACGCAGGTTCGGGAACCCGGGTCGTTGTGCGCGGTGACACGTGACCTCTGCCCGGTGCGCCACCGCCCCGCCCGGTCACCACTCAACCTTTAAAGGCGCTGGGCGGTCAAGCTTCAAGTCCCGAGTTCAGTCCCCCTCGGGCATGGCATGTGCCCGAGTGATGCTCTGCTTCTCCCCCTCCCCGTCAGTGAAATCTTTAAAACCAACAGCGAGATCGTTAAGTGGAGATGCGTCTCAACAAGACGACGGATCACGGGGCGGCGCGGTCCGGCCCGTTACTGCTCTGGTCCCCAAGCCCGTAGGCCAGTTCACCGCCCCCTCCCAGGCCTCTTCCTCTGCTTCCGGGACTCTGCTCATCCCGTTTCCACCGCAAACGGCCACCCTGACGCCCTCAGAGCCACTTCCTCCCGTTCCCGGTGCGGACTCACATGGTGGCGGCCGCGGCGCTCTCAGCTCAGCCAGCTCTCTCCGCCTTGTGCCGCCCCGGGAGTGAGAATGCGCGCGCGCGAGGCGGGACTTCCGCTTCCGGCGGGCCATTTCCGTTGACGCCTGCGTACACTCAACGTGAGGATGGTGGCGTGGCCTGTTGCCATAGCGACGCCCGCCTGTCTGGTTGGGCGGAACAGGGGTGGGATGGCTCTAGGCCTGACGTGGGCTGGTTCTTTGCGCTGCGGAACCCTCTGGGGCAGGCGCTCGCTGCCATGGAGGGAGAGGAGAGCGGGTTAGGTTTCATTGTCGAACCGCACAGGATGGGGGAGGAAAAGAGACACCCCATCCCCAAACACCTGATGGCCGCGCCGGACCAATCCACCCCTGACTTCCGGGGTGGGCTCGCCCCTTCTTCTACGTGTCTATAGGTCTAGGCCATTCCCTCGGCTGGCCCTTTGTCTACACCGCAGGCGCATGCATCAGCGCCCGGGAATGTCCCCCTCGAGCAAACACTCCGTTTTCCCCGAGGGGGCAGGTTCTGCGCCTTGGCGGCTCCCATGACAAGTAGTGCAACCCTGGGGGGGGGGGGGGGGGGGGGAAATAGCACACCCACTGGCCCCACCTCCAAGCCCGGCCTCGAGCTCCTATTGGCTGGGAGGCCCGCAGGAGGTGGACTCGGTGCAGCCGCTCTGGTTGCTCATTGGTCAGTTGGCTCCCCGGGGTGGGGCTTGCCTGGGCCTGAACTCTCCCTGCCGGGTTTCGGGGTGAAGTTGCCATGCGTTCCGGGGGCCGCGGGCGGCCCCGGTTGCGGCTTGGGGGGCCCGGCCTCCTGGAGCCCCCCTCGCCCCGCAAGCGCCTCCTGCTCCCACGGATGCACCTGTTGCCGCAGCTTCTGCTGACGCTGGCAGTGGCCGTGGCGCTCTACATCCTCTGGGGCGCCTGGCGCCGCGGGGCCGAGGACCTGCCGCCGCGGGTGAGGACCGTGGGGGCCCCCCGCGACCCGCCTGTTTCCCTTGGGGCGCAGGGGACTTTGCGGTGGGACCCTAGACACGACAGCCGCAGGTGCTCCCGGTCTCTGTCGTTGGAGCAGATGCTTCTGGCCCAGGGAACGAGGCTTGGGGCCCCTTAAGAAAAGGAGTTTGGGTGATAGAAAGATCTAGGTTCTGATCTTAAAGGATCTACTTTTTGTTTGTTCGTTTGTTTTGTTTTTTACCAGAGCACTGGTTCATGGTGGTGCGGGGGGTGGGGGGCTGAACCTGGGATTTTGCAGGCATCAGGCAGGAGAGTCTTTGCCTCTCTGTCTCTTTCTGGCATATGATGGTGGTGGGGATTGAACCTGGGATCTTTGATAGGGTCTTATAGGGTCTTTGTATAACCTTAGTGCTATCTCCTCAGCAAGTCCCTCCCTGCATCTCTCTCCTGCGATTCCTTCACCAGGATTGGAGTGAGCTGGGATGGGAGCTTTCCTGACTCAAGAATTTATCTTGGAAGGGCCAGGGAGACAGCTCAGAGTTAGCGCACAGCCTGGCATGCCAGTGGTCCCAAGTTGGAACCCCTGCACCTCCAGATTTGTCCTGGAAAGCTCTGACAATCAGTAGGCCGCCACTACGAAGAGAGGAACTGTGGCTTCTTAGGGGCGATGCAACCCAGAGAAAGGTGGGGGAAGCAGTTTACTCTCACTTCTGAAATCCTCTTCCCCATCTCCCCCAGGCCCCTCAGATCGGAAGCCTCCCCGAAGCCTCCCTGCGGAGGGTGGTGAGCCAGCTGGACCCACAGCGCCTCTGGAACACTTACTTACGCCCCCTGTTGATTGTGCGGACCCCTGGCAGCCCGGGAAATCTCCAAGTCAGGAAGGTAAAGGGCTCTCTGCCCCCCCACCCCCACCCGCCTGGGAACGGGAGGTGAACAACCTGCCACCATGGCAAAGCAGTAAAGGGGCAGAGCTGGGCCACTGGGTGGGGGGGAAGGGGGACTAGTTGGCAACAGTCTCACCGAGATGTACTGCTCCTAGCAACCCAGGAGGTGGCACAGTGGATAAAGCATTGGATTTCCCAGCATGAGATCCTGAGTTGCTCTAGAATCACATGTGCCAAAATGACACTCTGGTGTTCTCTCTTACCTTCATTTATAAATAAACTTTTTTTTTTAAAGTACTATTTACTATGTGCTAGGCACAAGCTACATAGCTCTAAGAAAAAAATTTGATCCTGGGGTTAAGCACACACATTAACAGTTGCACAAGAACCCAGGTTTAAGCTCAAAATCCTCACCTGAAGGGGGGAAGAGGTAGAGAGAGTGAGAGAAGTACTGCAGGTATCTCTCTCTCCCCCTCCCCCTCTATATGCTCCTCTCCCCTTGATTTCTCTGTCTTTATCCAATACACAGAGTGTGATCTTCATCATCTGGGTGGGGCTAGGTGTTATGACACATGTGCTTTACCAGGTGCGTCACCACCTAGCTCCTTTTTGACTTGTTTCTTCTCTCTGGGTCTCAGTTTCCTCATCTGCAAAATCACGCCATTCCTATAGAGTTCCAAGAACAAACAGAGCTCAGAACTCAGTATTCTTGAAGAGTGAACGGGGATTGGTCTTACTTTTTTATTTATATTTTTTCTACATTATTTATTTTGGATAGAGACAAGAGAAATTGAGAGGGAAGGGGAAGGTAGAGAGAGACACTTGCAGCACTCCTTCACCACTCCTGAAGCTTTCCCTCTGCAGGTAAGGACTGACAGCTTGAACCTAGGTCCTTCTGCATATAACGTGCACTCAACCAGGTGCACCACCTCCCAGCCTTGCTGGGATTAGTCTTTCTTTCTTTCTTTTTTTTTTTTTTAATTTTCCCTTTTGTTGCCCTTTTTTTTTTATTGTTGTTGTAGTTATTATTGTTGTTGTTGTTGATGTTGTTTTTGCTGGATAGGACAGAGAGAAATGGAGAGAGGAGGGGAAGACAGAGAGGGGGAGTGAAAGATAGACACCTGCAGACCTGCTTCACTGCTTGTGAAGCGACTCCCCTGCAGGTGGAGAGCCGGGGGCTTGAACCAGGATTCTTATGCTTTGCGCCACATGCACTTAGTCCACTGCGCTACCACCCAACTCCCTGGGATTAGTCTTGTTGGTGGCCAGAGGCAGGGTCACTCCAGACACTCAGGTGTTGCTCCCCAGAAGTGTGTTGATGAGGTGGCTGAAACCAAAGTGGGACCTGTGGGCCAACCCGAGACAGCCCTTCTCCCAACTTCCTCCCCCCCCCCCCCCAGCCCCCCCACCCTCGCACTTCTCTCTTGCCACCAGTTCCTGGAGGCCACACTTCGGACCTTGACGGCAGGCTGGCATGTGGAGCTGGACCCCTTCACAGCCTCGACACCCCTAGGGCCCCTGGACTTTGGCAATGTGGTGGCTACGCTGGACCCTGGGGCTGCCCGGCATCTCACCCTGGCCTGCCATTACGACTCCAAGCTCTTCCCCTCTGAGTTGACGCCCTTTGTGGGGGCCACAGATTCTGCTGTACCCTGCGCCCTGCTGCTGGAGTTGGCCCAGGCCCTTGACCTGGAACTGAGTCGAGCCAAGGAGCAGGTAAGGAAAACAGATTGGGGGAAGGAAACGGGTGCCTGGGGGGTGCAGGGGCCTTCTTGCCCCTGGTGTAAGCCACCATCCTTCCTTGCCAGGTCTTATCTTGTCGTTACTCCATACAGAGAACAGCAGAGATCTTGCCCCTTCTGAATGTCAGGTCCTGTCCGTCACTACTCTAAATCCTCCCATGGCTCCCATCTCCTTCAGGCATAAGCCAGAGTCCCTTTAGTGGCTGTGAGGTGTGGCTTGCTGTATCCAACCTCCCTCCCTTCCTTCTTTTTCCTTTCTCTCCCTCCCCTCTCTCTCATTTTATTTTTTTTCCCTTTTGTTGCCCTTGTTGTTTTATTGCTGTAATTATTATTGTTGTGGTTATTGCTGTTGTTATTGTTGGATAGGACAGAGAGAAATAGAGAGAGGAGGGGGAGACAGAGAGGGGGAAAGGAAGACAGACACTTGCAGACCTGCTTCACCGCCTGTGAAGCGACTCCCCTGCAGGTGGGGAGCCGGGGGTTGGAACCAGGATCCTTACACTGGTCCTCGAGCTTTGCCACGTGCGCTTAACCTGCTGCACTACTGCCCGACTCCCTTATTTTATTTTTAATTCAAAATTTATCTTTATTTATTGGATAGAGACAGTCAGGAATCAAGAGGGGAGGAAGAGATAGAGAGGAAGAGACAGAGAGACACCACAGCACTGCTTTACCACTCACAAAGCTCTCCCCCTGCAGGTGGGGACCAGGGGACTTGAACCTGGGTCATTGTGCATCATAATATGTGGGCTCAACCAGGTGCGCTACCACCCAGCCCCTAATTTTATTGAGAGATTGCCACCAAGAGAAAGACCAGAGCACTACACAGTTCTGGTTTATGGTGGTGTTGGGGAAGGAACCCAGGACCTCAGAGCCTTAGGCATGAAAGTCTTTTGTAGAACATTTTGCTTTCTCTCCAGCCTATTGTTTCCTTTCTTATCTCAATCCCCCTACACCTATTGTCCCTCACTTGCTCACTCTGCCCCCACCATCTCTGGGTTCCTCAAATCCACAAAGTTCACACCACCTCAGGGAACTTGCACTTGCTGCTTGCTCTGTCTAAAAAATGCCTCCCCACCCCCAACGACCTACTTGGTCTGCCTCTTGGCCATTCATTCAGGGCCATCCCACTGTCATATCCTCAAGTGGGTCTTCCCAGCCACCCTAAAATAGCTCACGTCACCTTCCTAAGCTTTAAAGTGTTTTGTGTTGACTGGTTTGTCGTGCTGGTTCCCCAGCTAGAGTGAGCCTGTTCCAGGCAGTCCTTGGCTGCTTTCATTCCCTGCTGTATTTGTTCTCTGGGCCTGGCATAAAGAGGGAGGCTAAGCCAGGGAGCTAGCATAGTGGTTCTGCAAAAGATTCTCATGTCTGAGGCTCCAAGGTCCCAGGTTCAATCCCCAGAATCACCAGAAGCCAGAGCTGAGCAGTGCTCTGAGAAGCAGACAAACAAAACAGTGGAAAGTTTACTTGGGTAGTTCACTGGTTTGCCACCGGCTCAACCCAGGTTCAAGCCCGCCCCCACCACACTGAAGGAAGCTTCAATGCTATGGTCTCTTTCACTCTCTGCCTCTCCTCTCTAATACAAAACAAAACAAAGAAAAAGAAAAGTGTGGACTGAATGAATGAAAACTAGGTTCCTACAGTGCCCCTGCCCACCCTCGGCCCCAGCCCTTTTTTGGTTCAGACTCCAGTGTCCTGTCTCAAAGGCCCGCCCCCCACACACACACACACACTCTGGCCGCCTCTGCTCCCCAAGGTTGGGTCCTCCACCCCTCCCTTTGCTCAAGCAGAGGCTGTAGTTCTTAGGAGCATTTATCTGAGCTGCGGTTCCCTGTGTGATTGTTCACTTCTGCATCACTTTTCTAAACGAGCTTGAGGAGTGACAATAGTCATCAGTGCTCGTCCTTTCTTTACTGCAGGTGGGACAGTGGTGCCAGGGATTGAACTTAGGATCTCAGAGCCTCAAACAGGAATCTTTTTTCACTTTCTCTGTTGCTGTCTCCCTGGACACCCCAACCCCATTTCTAGATGTGAAAACCAAAGCTTTGCGAAGCCAGTTGCTGTCTGTGACTGCTCGGCTTTGGGGCAGGCAGACAGACGGGCAGGCAGTCTGGCTCACAGCCTCTCCCTGTGCCATCTGAGCAGGAGACCTAGTTTCTCCTCTTGCACTGGGTGAACATGGGTGGGCTGGTGTGGAGTCCTGGCCCTGACCCCTGGACTCCCTCAGGCCGCCCCCGTGACCCTGCAGCTACTCTTCCTGGATGGTGAAGAGGCACTGAAGGAGTGGGGACCCAAGGATTCCCTGTATGGCTCCCGCCACCTGGCCCAGCTCATGGCGTCTGCACCTCACAGTCCCGGCCCGACCAGGATCCAGGCTATTGTAAGCCCAGGGCCCTGGCGAGGGGTAGAAAGACTGACGGATGGAAGGAGGGAGGGAAACCAGATCAGCAGCACCCCACCTGCCCTCTTTTCCCAGGAGCTCTTTCTGCTACTTGACCTTCTGGGCGCCCCCAACCCCACCTTCTACAGCCACTTCCCTCGCACGGCCCGCTGGTTCCATCGACTGCGCAGCATTGGTGAGTCTGGAGGGATGGGGGGGGGGGGGGCGGCGACATCTACCTGCTTGTCAAGGGGTCACCCCTTCTCTCTCTCTCTCTCTCCCTCCCTCGTCTCCCTAGAAAGAAATGAGGCAGAAACAAAAAGATTTTGCTTGAAGGGCTGGGGAGATAGCACAGTGGTTCTATCAATCATCTTCATGCCTGAGCCTCTGAGGTGTCAGGGTCACTCCCTGGCCCCACCATCCTAAGCCAGGGCTGAGCAATGCATTGGTTCAACAAAACAGAACCTCACTGAGGGAGGCTGAGAGGAATCGCATGGCAGTAGTGCACCAGACTTGCATGCCCGAGGTTCCACGGGTTCCGGCTTAAATATGGACACCAGCACGTACTACAGCTGAGCAGTGATTTGGTTTCTTTCTCACTCATGAAGTCGAAGAGAAAAAAAAATCATATATATATATATATATATATATATATATAATTTTTTAATAAATATTTATTCCCTTTTGTTGCCCTTGTTTTTTATTGTTGTAGTTATTATTGATGTCGTTGTTGTTGGATAGGACAGAGAGAAATGGAGAGAGGAGGGGAAGACAGAGGGGGAGAGAAAGACAGACACCTGCAGACCTGCTTCACCGCCTGTGAAGCGACTCTTCTGCAGGTGGGGAGCCAGGGGCTTGAACAGGGATCTTTATGCTGGTCCTTGCACTTCGCGCCATGTGTGCTTAACCCGCTGCGCCACCACCTGACTCCCAATTTTTTTTTTAACCGGTGCACTGCTCAGCTCTGATTTACAGTGGTGCGGGGGGTTAAACCTGGGACTTTGGAGCCTCAGACATGAGAGTCTCTTTGCATAACCATTATGCTATGCAACACATACATATTTAATATCCATATCTATCCACTACCATGGCTATCACTGGGGCCTATACAACTCTCCCACTTCTGATGGCCATTTTTCCCCCTTTTTTGATAGAGGCCAAGACCAAGAGAAATCAGGTGAAAGAGACAAAGACACTTGTTTCACTACTCATGAATCTTCCCCCCTGCAGTGGGGACCAGAGGCTTGAACTTCAGCCCTTGCACAGGGGAGGACCAGAGGGTTGAACCTCAGTCCTTGCACATTGTAATGTATATATTCTACTTGCCACCACCCAGCCCTAAATTAAAAAAAGAAAAGGTGGACCTGGGCTTGATGTCTACAATATGAACTCCACAATTCCTATTAAATAAATGAAAGAAAAAAAAAAAGGATCTTGCTGAGGTCAGGTACAGTGATTGTAGCAGGGGCTATGGAATCAGCCCTGGGTTCAAATCCTGGCTTTCCTTCATCTCAGCCAGGTGGATGTAGCCAGTGCCTTCATGCCTCTGAGCCTCAATTTCTGTTCTGCACAGTGGGCACAATGGTGACCGTGACAGAGGTTCAACCTCCCTGGCTTTTGATTCGTGATCCATGGGTTCCAGGTTAAACATCGGCACCAGCATACGCTACAGCTGAGCAGTGATTTGGTCTCTTTCTCACTTATGAAGAATGGAAAAAATTATATATATATGTATTTAAAACCAGTGTACTGCTCAGCTCTGACTTACGGTAGTATGGGTGATCCAGGGAACCTCTGACCCCTGAGGGGCTGACCTTTATTTTCTGGCCCCTCACCACACAGAGAAGCGCCTACACCAGTTGAAGCTGCTGCAGTCTCACCCCCAGGAAGTGATGTACTTCCAGCCCGGGGAGCCCATCGGCTCTGTGGAAGATGACCACATCCCCTTCCTTCGCAGAGGTGCCGGCTGGCGGTGGGGTGGTGGCCGGGTAGCAGGGTGTTGAGGGGGTCACAGATGAGACCTGGACCGGACCCTTCTGACAGCTGAAGGCTGGCGGTTGGTTATTAGCCATCATCTCAGAGTTATTGAGAAGACTGAGTGCATGAATTTATACAGAGACCCAGCACTGAGCAAGCATTCGAGAAAGATGAGCTGTTTATTTTTTCAGTTATTTTTAACTGTCTTACTAGATAGAGACAGAGAGAAATCAAGAGGGAGAGGGAGATCAGAGAGAGACAGAGACACCTACTCACAAAGCTTTCTCCCTGCAGGGACTTGAACCCCAATCCTTGCACACGATAACAGGTGCCCTACCAGGTGTGTCACCACCTGGTGCTAGCAGTCTACTTATTTCTTATTACTATTATTTTACCAGAGCACTGCTCAGCTCTGGCTTATGTAAGTATGGGGGATTGAACCTGGGACTTTGGAACCTCAGATATGAAAATATTTTTTGCATAACTATGATGCTGTCTCCCCTGCCTGCAATTTATTGCTTTTTATTATTATCTTTACTTATTTATTGGGTAGAGACAGCTGGAAATCAAGAGGGAAGGGGGGAGGGAGAAAGACAGAGACACCTGTAGCACTGCTTCACCACTTGCAAGTTTCCCTCTGCAGACAGGGACCAGGGGCTCGAACCCAGGTCCTTCTGCATTGTAACATGTGCGCTCAACCAGGTGCACCACCACCCGGCCCCTGCAGTTTATTGTTCGTGCCTCAATGGGAGCACAGTTTCTTCTCGCTCACGCCTTTTATCCATTAATTAGAGAACCAGAACATCACGTACTGAGAACTGAACTCGGAAACTCATGCTTGAGTAGCGTTTTATCTACTGTGCCACCTCCCAGGCCACATTGTGCCTTTCAAGCTCCTTGGAGCCTAACAGAATCACCCGAGACCTCCAAAAACTGCCTGCTGACTGAACAGTAAAATCAGATCTCTGTGTTACCACTTTCCTTCCTTCCTGTTGTTTTTTCACCATTGGGTTATTGCTGGGGCTCAGTGCCTATACAACTCCACCACCATTTTCCCGGTGGCCTTTTTTATCCCTTCTTTTTTTGGGTTACAGAGAAAGAGAGGAAGGGAGAGAAAGACAACTGCAACACTGCCCCACTGCTCATGAAGCTTCCCCTGCAGATGGGGACTGGGGAGTCGAACCTGGGTCCTTGCAAATGGTATTGTGTGCGCTCTACTGGCTGAGCTACCACTGATCCCCCCCGTGTCAGTTTGACAACATTCCCAGATGATTCTGATACACAGCAAGAGTTGAAGACATCTGCAAGCGGGGGTCAGAGCATAGGCTTTAGGACTGGTCAGGTGGCCAGGGAGATGGTTCAGCAGATAGCCATGCCTGGCTGAGGACCCAGGTTCAACCCCTGGCACTACATATGCTGGAACAGCGCTTTGCAACATAGCTTCTGGAAGATGATATATATAGATGTATACATAGATACATGTATCTATATATATACATATATATATATATAGATACATGTAGACCCCTAATTGTGGGGCTGGGAGGGCCAGATAAGTTGGAGTTAAAAAAAAAAAAAGCCATTAGTAGATTTTAACCAATGGCTTTAAGGGCCAGGGAGCTAGGCCAGCCTGTTAGAGCAACATCTTGCAACCCTCGAGGCTGCAGATTCAATGTTGGGCACCACTGCACTGAAGCTTTGTGCTGTGTTCTGTCTCCCTCTCTGGAAATTTAGCGCTTCGTGCTTGAGAGCACAACTCTCTATCTAGCCATTGTGTCACTTTCCAGGTTGCTGGGGCTCAGTGCCTAAGATAATGTCACTGCTCCTGGTGGCCTTCTCTTCTTTTTCTTTGATAGATGATGAGAGAGAGCAGGAGAGAGGGAAGGAAAGAGAGGAGGAGAGACACCTGCTGTACTTCAAATTTGCCCCCAGCATGTGGGGACCAGTGGTTTGAACCCAGTCCTTAAGCTTGGTAATGTGTGTGCTCCGCTGAATGCGACCACTCTGGTCATTTTCTGTGGTGCCAGGGATCAAATCCAGGGCCTCACACACACAAAGCGTGTGCTGTCCCAGTGAGCCACTTCCCTGGACCCCTGCACTGTTTGGAATTTCTCTGTGTGGCTTAAGACAACGGCTGTGCACATGCCATCACTCACTTAAAACCCCTGAACAGAGCCCTTCAAGTGTCACACCAGCATGATCTTCAGCACTAGGGGGCCAGGCAGGTGACCCCAGCCTGGGTCTGGGCCCCCACCAAGCGCCCTCTCCCTTCCCCACCCAGGGGTCCCGGTGCTCCATCTCATCGCCACACCTTTCCCCTCCGTCTGGCACACGCCCGAGGACCGTGAGGCCAACCTCCACCCCCCCACGGTGCACAACCTGAGCCGCATCCTGGCCGTGTTCCTGGCAGAATACCTGGGGCTGTGACCTGCCCGGCTGCCTCCCAGGAGGACGTTCCCAGCAGACACACCATCGGCTCCAGAATCCAGCTCATCCCCGATCAGGTCTTCAGCCCTGCCGGTGCTCTGCTTTCCTGTCTCAAGCTGTGGAGAGAGCATCTGTCTGTCCCTTCCCCGAGGGACCCAACTGGGGTGAAGACCTGCAGGAGCCAGGCGCTCTTGTCTTTTTTTTTCCTCAGCAAACCATCTCGACAAACACCACCATCTAAGCAGGATGGAGTCTCCATGGCTCAGGTTTCTCTGGCAGCTTCTTTTCCAGAGGGGCAGCCTGGCTGCTGCCTCAGCTCAAACCTGACTCCCACCCCAGAGTGCCAGGTGGAAGCCACACATGAGCTTACAAGAAGGAACAGGAAGGCCCTGAAGTCCCAGGTTCTATCCCTGACACCACCATAAGCCAGAGCTGAGCAGGGCTTTAAATGAATAAAAATAAATGAATAAAAATAAAAGAGGAGGAACAGAAGTCTAGATCCTCACGGATCTGATGGGCAGTAAAGCACCACTGTCACCGAACCTCGTGCAGGACGAGTACAGAGACCGTGTCTGAAAAAAGGGGGCAGAGATGAAAAGTGCAGGATGAGTCTTGCACTTATCTGGACTTTCAGAAGTGACAGTGGGCAGGGAGATAGCCCAATGGGCAAAGCACGGGCCTTACTGTGCGTAGGGTCCTGGGGTCAGCGCTAGCCAGAATGGGGATCACACTAAGGGAACGCTCATGTGACTAAATCAGTCTCAGCTGGAGAGACATCAGATGCCAAATCTCACATAGCTGGACACCTTCATGGCAGCTTGTCTACATGTTGTTCATCTATTTATTCCTCTTTATGACTCACTGGTGTCTTTTACAGTCTGGGATTCAGAATCATGTCTGCAAATTTTATCTCTGTACCATTTTCTCTACTGATTCCAGAGCATAAATGAAACATCTCAGGCTTCCTTACACACCACCCTTCACAACTCCTTTCATGTTGTCTTGGATTCTTGTTTATCTCTGTGCTACTTTTAAAACCTAGTTGTTCAATAAATCTTTCTTCATCTGTGTTCAGTTTGCTATTTAACCCAGCTACAGAGCTTTTACTTTGTGTGTGTGTATTATTTGATAGAACAGAGAAATTGGGAGTTGGGCGGTGGTGCAGCGGGTTAAGTGCACGTGGCACAAAGCGCAAGGACCGGCTTAAGGACCCCGGTTCAAGCCTCCGGCTCCCCACCTGCAGGGGAGTCACTTCACAAGCGGTGAAGCAGGTCTCCAAGTGTCTGTCTTTCTCTCCCCCTCTCTCCATTTCTTTCTGTCCTATCCAATAACACTGACAGCAATAATAACAACAATAATAACTACAACAATAAGACAGGGGCAACAAAAGGGAATAAATATTTTAAAAATCTTAAAAAAAAAAAAAAAAAAAAAGACACCCGTAGCACTGCTTCACTGCTTAGAAAGACAGGGACCTAAACCCAGGTCCTCACACACTATAATGTGTGCACTCTACCAGGCTTGCCACCTCCGACCCTCAGTATTTCAACATTTTTTTTGACTCGAGTATAACTCAGCTTGATTCTGAGGATCAGGGATCTTGAGAGGCAAGCCCTATGCACTAGCTCCTTGGCCCTTGTGGAGCTTTTCTAGATGGTTATTTACACCAGAGGGCTCGTGTTTTTGTTATTGTTTTTTGCTGTGCAGCTCTGCCGGACGTAAGCTGGTGCACACAGGAACCTGAGCCAAGGTGCAGCCTCTGCCCACAGATGCTCAGCGCCTGCTCTTTGCCTCCTCTGGCGCTGTGGTCCCTTCAGCAAGCAGAACCTCTTCCCTGCAGGCTTCTCAGACATCCTTACCTGAGTCTGCTGTTCAGTGCTCCAGGCACCTAGGAGACTTTCCATGATACACAGTCTGTGCTCTTGCCTGCCTGGTCTGATGACAAGGTCACAAGTGGAAAATAAGCCCCGTGTATTTTTCCCTTAAATATTTAGTTTCAGGGGGCTGGGCGGTAACGCAGCGGGTTAAGCACACATGGCGCAAAGCGCAAGGACCGGTGTAAGGATCCCCGTTAGAGTCCCAGGCTCCCCACCTGCAGGGGAGTCGCTTCACAGGCGGTGAAACAGGTCTGCAGGTGTCTGTCTTTCTCTCCCCCTCTGTCTTCCCCTCCTCTCTCTATTTCTCTCTGTCCTAACCAACAACAACAGCACTAACAATAACAATATAATAACAACAACGATAAACAACAAGGGCAATGAAAGAAGAAAAAAAAGTTGGTTTCAATGGTCCGGGAGGTGGCGCAGTGGCTAAAAAAGTTGGTTTCAGAGCCAGTAATATAGTTCACCTGGATGACCCACCCAGGTTCACTTCCCACAGCACAGGGGAAAGCGTGAATGCTCTGGTTTCTTTCTTTCTCTGTTGACTCTGTCCTCTGAGAAAAATGCTCCCATGATGACATAACATTTTTCTGTGGTCTCATATGTCCTTATTTATATATATATTTTTGGATTTTGATGCTTTCAGATTTTTTTTTTTTTTAATTTCTATTTTCAGGAGAGCCTAAACAGTTGCCTCTCCTCCCACTTATATGAAATTGACGTTCCACCAAATCAACTCTGATTCCAAAATCTAAGCATTAATGCCTGTGAGGCTCAGGAGACGGCATAACAGTTCTGGAGAAGACTTTCCTGCCTGAGGCAAGAAGGTCTAAGGTTCAATCCCCAGCACCACCATAAATCAGAGCTGAGCAGTGCTCTGTCCTTTCTCTCTTTCTCCCTCATTAAAAAATGACGGCAGTCAGGGCAGTGGTGTAGTGAGTTAAGCGCACGTGGCATTCTGTCTTCCCCTCTTCTCTCAATTTCTCTCTGTGCGATCCAACAATGACAGCAATGACAATAATAACACAAACAATGATAAACAACAAGGGCAACAAAAGGCGGAGGAATGGCCTCCAGGAGCAGTGGATTCATAGTGCAGGCACCAAGTCCCAGCAATAACCTTGGAAGCAAAATACACATACATACATACATATACATATATGAATGGGTATGAGCAAGAGAGATTTTATCCCATGAGCAACCAGTGTCGAAGCAGCCCTGAAGTTACTGGATCCCAACTACCCCTTCAAGTTAACTAGTCTATTGTTCTTTGGCTGTGGTCTGCCTCCTCTTGGAACAAAATGGCTGCTAGAGCTCCAGCCTTCACCATTTTGCAGGAAGGGAACCCCACCCCCCAAAAAAAGTATTCCACTATACTTCTAGTATATCCCTTTGATCAGAATTTCGTTGTACAGAAGGGCTGCAAGTGAGGCTAGAAAATATAGTCTTTGAGCTTGATGCAGTATTCCCAGCAAAAAAAAAAAAAAAATATATATATATATATATATATATATATATATATATATATATAAAACCACAGATTCTTGCAAAGTTTAAAGATATTCACTTAGTTCCTAAAGGGAATGAAAACTTTATCTATTTAGTATAAGAGGATAAGTGGGTGCTGAGGTATATATATCCACCTTCCCCAAATGGCTATAGAGCTATAACTAAGTCTCTGGGGATCAAATTTACAGACTTAAGATATATCTCACTTTTTAAAGTTTTTTAAAATTTATTTACTTATTCCCTTTTGTTGCCCTTGCTGTTTTATTATTCTAGTCATTATTGTTGTTATTGATGTTGTTGCTGGATAGGACAGAGAGAAATGGAGAGAAGAGGGGAAGACAGAGAGGGGGAGAGAAAGATAGACACCTGCAGACCTGCTTCACCACCTGTGAAGCGACTCCCCTGCAGGTGGGGAGCTGGGGGCTCGAACCGGGATCCTTCTGCCAGGCCTTGCACTTTACGCCACCTGCGCTTAACTTGCTGTGCTACTGCCCGACTCCCTATTTATTTATTTTCCCTTTTGTTGTCCTTTTTTTTGTTGTTGTAGTTATTGTTATTGATGTTGTTGTTGTTAGATAGGACAGAGAAATGGAGAGAGGAGGGGAAGACAGAGAGGGAGAGAGATAGACACCTGCAGACCAGCTTCACCACCTTTGAAGTGACTCTCCTGCAGGTGGGGAGCCGGGGGCTTGAACTCGGATCCTTACGCTGGTCCTTGAGCTTTGCGCCACCTGCACTTAACCCACTGCGCTACCGCCCGACTCCCCACACTGCTATACTTTTAAGTTTTTCAAATCCAAACTGACACAGATGAAAAGAATCCCAAGTAATCTTAGACTAAGAGTCCTTCTGTCTTTTCCACTCCAGCACAACTACCTTCTCTCTGAAACCTCCTTCCCTGAATAACACACACACCAGTCTGGGCCCAGCTTTATAAATATTGATTTTATAGAAAGGACCAGTGCAAAATTGGTCAGATGCCACACGCTAGAAGCTTCCAGAACCACAAAGATGAAAGAAAAAATCCCCAAACAGCACTAACAAAACACCCCCAACCAAGTTGGCTAAAAATCAAAGTCTTTGTTGAACAAAGGATTCTTAAGAAAGGTATGTGGCTGGGGGCGAAGAGACACGACCCCCCGCCCCCACCCCAATGCCTGAACAAGTACCCAGAGTGGAAGGAAAACCACCCAGAAGTTCAAACCCACAGTTCCTGCCCACCAGCACCCCCATGCTGTCCAAAGAGGAAGGGGTGGGGTGTGGCACTAAGGGGCTTCACAGCTTTTTTTTTTTATTATTTCCTTTTTTTTTTTTTAATATATATAGTAGGGGTTATTGATAGCTTAAATAACAGGGAAGAAGGGAATTTCTAAGCTTCCACTTTTTTTTCTTCCTTTCTCTTTCTCTTCTCCTTAAGGGAAGTGGAGAGACTGGGAGTTTGAGGAAAGGGAGAAAACAGTGACTTTTTATTTCCTCAATGGGGGTAACATCTAGAAAGAGCAGGCTGCCATGAACTATGTCCAGTGCACGGCCCCTGACTCCTACAGAGGTGAGCCCTGGCGGGGGAGGCTGGTGTACCTGTTACCGACTTTGGGTGGGTGGTGGGGCTGCCGCCTCTTGGAAGAAGTGGGGGGGGGGGATGCAGAGGTCGAGGGAGCAGGAAGGGGGTCAGAATGGGGGAAGTTCTTAAGTAGTACTAAAATTAGCTGCCATCTGCTCCCTGCTGGTAGGTCCTTGGGGTGTAGAGAATGGCCAGGAAGATCGCTGGGGATAAGAGAGGGGCAAGGAATGGGTTTAAATGGAGAAGAAATTGAGATGCTGATTAAAAACCAAAACAAAAGCCTCCACAAGTTGAGGGTTCATGGCCCTGGGTCCAAAGAGTAAGAAAACCAACGTGGGGTGTGGTGGTGGTGGGTTGGCTGATCTGAGTGCTAATCTGGGATGCCCCCCACCCCCACCCCAAGAACCTCACCTCAGTTCTGGGAATGGGGGGGAGGGGGTCCAGGGCACCAGGGAGAGGGTGGAGGTGGGAATGCTGGGTTCCCCCCACCCTTCCCCGGCTTCACCTCCCCTCCTCGCGGCCCACCCGGCCCCCACCTCCTCCGCTGCCACCTCCTCCGTTGCCGCAGCCAGGCCCCCCATGGCAGGGCTGCACCCAGTTATTGTCGTGCAGCCCCAGGCGGCAGCCGGGGGTCTCGCGGTCGGCGCGGCGGCAGCACATCCAGTAGGAGCGTCCGTAAGGCAGGTCGTGGTGGTAGGGCTTGGGGTGCCAGCGGCACAGCGACACGTCGCCCTTCTCGTAGCGCTTGCGGCACTGCTTGCACGGGTCGTCGCGGTAGAGCGGGTCGCGGCTCCAGCGCGAGTCGGTGGCGCGCACCCCGAAGGCCTCGATGACGCCCTTGAAGTGGTGGCAGGTGCACTTGAGCGCGGCCAGCGCGCGTGTAGGCAGGAAGCTGAAGATCTTCACCAGCACGTGCTCGGGCAGCAGCAGCATGTACTGTCGCGGCTCCAGCAGCCGCTGGATCTTGAAACGGATCTCCAGGAAGTCGTGTGACACGTGGCGGTACAGGCGACACAGGGACGTGTCCGCGGGGCCCTCGCCATCCTCCGGGCCCGGTGCTGCAGATGGGGAGGTGGCCGGGGGAGGCTCGGGGGGCCCATCGGGACCCCGGGGCTGCAGGAAGAAGAGCTGGCCGGGCGGAGGAGGCTCCTCTGGGCTGACCGTCAGACACACCGTCTCCTCCTTTACGTTCTTGGTGCCGTCCTTGCCAAAGAAGATGCACTCATCCACCACTCCTGTCACCACCACGTCCACGTGGAAGCCTGAAGCTCCGCAGTCCCGGGCTGGGGGTGGTGGGGGGGCTGGGGGTGCATCCTCTGGCCTGGTGGGCGCTCCCGGGGCATCCCCCTCGCTGCTGGCCTCATCAGCCCTAGCCAGCAGGAACTCCACGTTGCTGGGGAGGGCATCCCGGGACGGGCTGATAAGCTGGTACAGGTCGCAGGTGATCTTGTCCTTGGCTCGGGCCCCGGGGCCTGGACTGCCCGGATAGGCACAGCCCGGCCGGCCCCCACTCCCATTGGGCAAGCTTCCGTCAGGGGCCCTGGACTCCCGGCCATTGGAGATTCGGAAGGCTATTCGCACCTCCCCGGGGCCAGGCCCGGGCCGTTCCTCCTTGCGGAGACCCTTGGCCGGCGGGTTGTCCCTCTGGGCCTCAAAGTGGGCCACCGCCTCGGCCACTCGGCTGCAGTCCCCACCACCAGACCTCCGTTCAGACCCTTTGGCAGGGCCCCCCTGTTCAGCTGACACAAAGACCACGGGCGCTGGGGTGCCAGTACGTGGGTAGCCCTGCAGGGCCAGGGCAGCCCGCTGCTCCACCAGAGCCACCATCTCGGCCACGGAGAGCAGGTCCACATCCTCATCGGCTGAGGCTGGAGTCCCCCCTGCAGCAGGGGCTCTCTCGCGGCCCCCGGGGTCAGGTGGAGCCTTGGTAGACTCAAGACAGCGCCTCCTCCGCTTGGCCTTGGAGCTGTCGCTGCCCCAGTGACCCTTGACCTTCATGGAGCTGGCCCGGCTGCCCCCACCACACTGGTGGGCCACAAAGAAGGCCACTTTCTCCTTCGTATTTCCTGGCTTGATGACATACCAGGTGTCCAGGAGGACCCGGCCTTCATCACCTGCAGATGCTGCTGAGAGCAAGGGAGGGGGCTGGGAGGCAGGGGCCTCAGCGGCCAAGGCGGGAGGTGTGTTCTCTGAGAGGGCAGGCCCGAGGTCGGCTTCAGTCCCGCTGCCCAGCTCAGGGCAGGCTGGTGGCTTGAGGGTTGTGGAGGGTGGGTGAGGTTGGTTCTGTGAGTAGGTGCCAAAAGGCCGGGGGCACCAGAGCTGGAAGGGCAGGAGGCTGCCACGGTCCATTCTGGGGAACGACGCCAGAGAGGTGTGTGTGTCACTGCATCTCAAGGCTTTGTTGTTGGTGGTGGTGGGGCTCCAAAGGCCACCTAGAGACAGGGAACAAGGATGGGTGGGGGCTGAGGGAACCGTGATCTCAACCTCTCCCAGGGAACCAATTGATTAAATGCGTTCACTCTATTCCTACAGCCAGGAGGACATAGCTTAGTGGCAGGCACTGGATTTGTGTGCATGAGGTCCTGAATTCAGTCCTCAGAGCTGCATATGCCAGAGTGATGCTCTGGTTCTCTTTCTCTTGTTAATTTTTTTTTTTTTTAAATCCAGAGCACTGCTCAACTCTGGCTTATGGTGGTGCAGGCAAGACCTTTCAAGCCTCAGGCATAACCATTATGTTATCTCCCTCATTCTTTAAAAAAAAAAAATTCAATTTTAATAGGAGATACAGAGAAAAAGTCCAGAGCACTGTTCAGCTCTGTTTGATGGTGGTGCTGGGACTGAACCTGGGACCTCAGAGTCTCAGGCATGAAAAGTTTTGTAGAACCATGATGCGGCCTCCTTGCTCTAACACCTAGTCTTTTAACTCCCAGAGCTTATGGCTTCCTCCAACCCTACAGATTATCCTGCTCTGTCTAGCTGCCTCCTGCTGTCAGAAACTTTAAAGTACCAAATCCACACACAACTCTTCCTTTTTCTATCTGCTCTCCCACTGGTCAGTTCCTGAAAAGACAAGAATTCCCAGCTCTGCCCACGGCTATGCTGCTTGAGCCCACAGAGGAAGGAATGTGGTGGGCTGGGCAGGGGAAGAAAATCTGAGACCACAGCCAGGCTGGGACTTAAGGATTTGGCTTTCTGGTTTATAGGCTGAGAATCTCTTAAAATAGTGTGTTCTTGGGGCCAGGAGATGGCACACCTGGTTGAGTGCACATGTTAGAATATGCAAGGACCCAGGCTCAACCCCCTGGTCCCCACCTGCAGGGGGAAAGCTTTGCGAGTGGTGAAGCAGGGCTGCAGGTGTCTGTCTCTCTCCCTCTCTATCACCCCCTTCCCTCTTGATTTCTGTCTCTATCCAATAAATAAATAAATATAATACAAAACTTAAAAAAGAAATAGTGTGTTCTCGGGGAGCCGGGAGGCAGCACAGCGAGTTAAGCGTACATGGCGCAAAGCGCAAGGACTGGCAGAAGGATCCTGGTTCGAGCCCCCAGGTCCCCACCTGCAGGGGAGTCGCTTCACAGGCGGTGAAGCAGGTCTGCAGGTGTCTATCTTTCTCCCCCTCTCTTGTGTTCCCCTCCTCTCCCCATTTATCTCTGTCCTATCTAACAACAACAACATCAATAACAACAACAATAAAAAACAACAAGGGCAACAAAAGGGAAAATAAATAGTGTGTTCTCTTCCTAGGAGAATGTACACACTTGCACAATGGTGTACAGGCACAGATCCATATGGAAAAAAGGTCTGTTCTAATCCAGTTTCTTCCTCAAGTTGCATGTAAGTAGACTGAGGTTCACAGTGGGGAAGGCATACATAACGCAGAATCATGCACCCCATTTATGTATGTATTTACCAACAGAGAGTGGGGGTGGGGGGAAGAGAATGAAGAGTAGAGAGAAGTGCCAAGGATTCGACAAACTCAAGACATGACTTACACATGCAAGTGCTATGTTCTACCACTGTATCACCTCTTTGCTGTTCAAATTTGGTTCAGAAACTTCTCAATTCAGGGCTTTCTGAATAAACAGCTTTTTGGGAGTCAGGTGGTAGCTCAGCAGGTTAAGCGCACGTGGTGCAAAGCGCAAGGACCAGCCTAAGGATCCCGGTTTGAGCCCCTGGCTCCCCACTTGCAGGGGGGTCACTTCACAGGCAGCGAGGCAGGTCTGCAGGTGTCTGTCTTTCTCTCTCCCTGTTTTCCCTCCTCTCTCCATTTCTCTCTGTCATATCCAACAACGATGACAACAATAATAGTAACAACAACAACGATAAACAACAAGGGCAACAAAAGGGAAAAAATGGCCTCCAGGAGCAGTGGATTCGTAGTGCAGGCACCGAGGCCCAGCAATAACCCTGGAGGCGCAAAAAAAAAAGGAAAATAAATAAATATTAAAAAAATAAAAATAAACCCACCTTTTCATTTTACAATGATTTTGTGTGTAGAGTCTGACTGGGAGGCAGTCTTGTGAGTCTTTTTTTTTTTTGACCAGAGCACCGCTCAGCTCTGGTTTATGGCGGTGTGGGGGATTGAACCTGGGACTGGAAAGCCTCAGGCATGAAAGTCTCTTGGCATAACCATTATGCTATGCCCCCACCGGTCTTGTGAGTCTTTAGCTCCAAATGGTTATATTCCTTCTCCTCCTCCTCCACTGCAGGGCCAGGAGGTAACATGTCCCTCAATTTCCATCGTTCCCTGGCCCATCTCCCTTCAGACACTGCAGATCTAAAGTGTTCTCCAAACCCTGGGCCTTCCACATGCTTATGAGCCAGCACACAGTGGCTCATGAGTCAAATCTGGCCCACTGCTTGTCTCTGTCAATAAAGTTTTACTGAGACATGTTCATGTGTTTATGGTTGCTTTCATATTATGTTGACAAACTTGAGTAGCAGCAATACGCAGATGGAAATACCCTCTGTTTTGCTGACTATTAGCCTGAATCAGGCAGTTCCACAAACACCCATTAAATCCCCCACTTCAAACCTGCTGACCTCTAAACACTCACAGACATTAGTAACAAAGAAAATTCTAGATTCTTTTGGCCACCCCCCCTTTAATTTGGTAGAGACAGAAATTGTGGGAAAGGGGTCACAGAGATAAGAGAGTGAGAGCTTCCTGCAGTACTGCTTCACTGCTCATGGAATTTACCCCATGCAGGTAGGGACTGGGGACTTGAACCCTGGTCCTTGCACAGGGTAACCTATTTGTTCAATTAGGTGTGTCATTCCCCAACAGAGAAAATTCTAATCTTATAAATTCACACCCCCCCATGATCTCTAGTGCCACCCGTTCCTCGAATACTTACAGCCCCTGCTGAAATTCTAGTTCCTTGCTAAAAAAACTGAAATCACAGTCCCTAAGATTTACCCACCATCAATTCAGAAACCCTAAACACCCAGAATCAGAAGCTAACACAGTAAAACCCATTCTCTGTGGGTGCTACCCCTCACACTATACCCTGCCCCCATGGGTTTCTACCCTTATCTACACATTCTCAATTCAATACTCTCCTTGAATATTTATACTCTCTCAGACAATACTTGAAATGTCCAAATCTGAAGATATCCCCTCCAACACACAGCACACCACTCTCAAGCAACTCTTCGTTACCAAGGCCAAGGACTCCAAAGGCACAACACAACTTTCTAATCTTACAGATACCCCCCAAGAAATCAGTTTCCTGAAATCCTATCAAATTCTTTCTTTTTTCTATTATTTATTTATTATTGGTTAGAGACAGAGAGAAATTGAGAGGAGGGGAGACAGAGAGGAAAGAGGCATAGACACCTGCAGTACTGTTTCACTACTTGTGAAACTTTCCCCCTGCAGGTGGGGACCCAGGCTTGAATCTGGGTCCTTGTGCATTGGAACATGTGTGTTCAACCAGGTGAGCCACCAGCCAGCCCCCTCAAATTCTTTTTAAAGACCCATAGATACTCCTTAATTGCACAGAAGCACCCAATGGCAAAAGAACTCACTATAACATAAAAGTTCCCTAGGACAGAAGATAAATCCCAAACTGGAGTTCTTGTTACAGTCAAAAGAACCCTTAAAATATCCCCAAATTGGGGGTTGGTCAGTAGCGTAGTGGGTTAAGCGCACGTGGCACAAAGCGCAAGAACTGGCCTAAGGATCCCTGTTCCAGCCCCCGGCTCCCCACCTGCAGGGGAGTCGCTTCACAGGCAGTGAAGCAGGTCTGCAGGTGTCTTTCTCTCCCCCTCTGTCTTCTCCTCCTCTCTCCATTTCTCTGTCCTATCCAACAACGAACGATATCAACAACAACAACAATAACCACAACGAGGCTACAACAACAAGGGCAACAAATGGGGGGAAAAAGTGGCCTCCAGGGGCAGTGGATTCATGGTGCAGGCACTGGGCCCCAGCAATAACCCTGGAGGCCAAAAAAAATATATTCCCAAATTGTGGCTGGGGAGGTGGCACAGCTGGAAATGGCAGGATTCGCAGGCCTGAAATCTTGAGTTCATCTTAGTCATTGCATATGCCAGACTGATGCTCTCCATGTCTCTCACTGTTAAGTAATAAATAAGTCATCGAAGTAAAGAGTGTAAAAGGCAAATAAAATACTCCCAAAGGAACCTCACACTGTTATAACTGCAAACATATGCTCACTGGGACAGAACTGCGTGCTCACTGGTGTTTCCCAGGGACTGTTGTAACACTTGACTGGAGCATTTCCAAGAAGGCAAAGGGTGAATCCTGTATGGAATCAGACAGCCAGGAAGTTAAAGCAGATCAAAATACAGGCAGGCTGGCTCCAGGATGGATACTTTTGAATTCTTTACCTTGTTTCCAAATTCTCTCCGTGAGGCCCCCAAATCCTGTACCCACCAAACACCCCAACCACGATGCAGAACTTAAATGCACAACCCAAACCTTCCACATTACAAGAGAATGCAGATCTGAACCCAGAGGGAGCCGCACCTATTAAAAAATACCCCGCCCCGCCATATCACGCAAATGCAAAGGGAACCCACAATTTTTTTTTTTTTTCCTCCAGGGTTATTGCTGGGCTCGGTGCCTGCACCATGAATCCACCGCTCCTGGAGGCCATTTTTCCCCCTTTTTGTTGCCCTAGTTGTTGCAGCCTCTTTGCGGTTATTATTGCCATTGTTGACGTTGCTTTGTTGTTGGATAGGACAGAGAGAAATGGAGAGAGGAGGGGAAGACACTGGGGGAGAGAAAGACACCTGCAGACCTGCTTCACCCTACAGGTGGGGAGCCAGGGGTTCGAACACGGATTCTTACGCCTATCCTTGCGCTTTGTGCCACCTGCGTTTAACCCGAGGTGCCACGGCCCGACTCCTGAACCCACAATCTTTTAAGCCATCTCGTCCCTACGTCCCGCGCTCCACAATCAGCGGATTCAAGCGCCCCGGGAAGTCTGGCCCCGCCCACTATCGCCCACGCACGCGACCTCGCCCCTTGGTGGTTGCGGAACACACGCATGCGCAACAGGAGGGAGCGGATCCGCCTCCTTGTTCTTTGGCTCCCGCTGGCGGCTACTTCTCCCCCGCCCCTTTGTTGACAGACGCGCGCATGCCGCCCCCAGCCAATGAACGACCGTCATTCGGGGCCGTGCCCATATAAGGAAGGTCTTGGCGAATGTGCCGCTAGGAAAGAGGGAGGAGTAGGCTGGAGTAGGCAAGAGGTGATGAAGGGGGTGTGGCGACAGCTGGGTTTAAGAGAGCATGTAACAATTCCTAACTCCCTGCTAAACGGAGGAACCTGGCCAAGATAAGACGCTGCGGCAGAGGTTTAAAACAACTAACCTTCCGACCATGAAGTGATTGACAGCTGGGATTTAAAGGGCCAAGCAGCTCCTGGGGCGGAGGGAAGCTGGCAAAGATTTGAGAGTGCCCAACTTTGGTTGACAACTCCGGGGTCCTGAGAGATTTCCTGCAAGAGAGACTCAGCAGGGAGGTCCACCTCATTCGGGGAAAGGCAAATAAACGGGTAGCCCAATGAGTCCTCTGGCACTGAGTCGAAATCTCAGGGCTTGGCATTCAAAGCTCAGGCCATGTAGCCAAAGGGACCGCTTCATTCAGCCTTTCCAGCCAGAAGCCTCAAGTCTGACTAAGGATGAACACAGAACAAAGCTATGAAGTACCTTAATAAGGACTATTTAATGTTGATCACCTGTTACAATGGTATTATGTAGGGTATAATGCAAAACAACAAATGAAGGGGTCGGGCGGTGGCGCAGTGGGTTAAGCGCACGTGGTGAAAAGCCCAAGGACCCGCGTAAGGATCGCGGTTCGAGCCCCCGGCTCCCCACCTGCAGGGGAGGCGGTGAAGCAGGTCTGCAGGTGTCTTTCTCTCCCCCTCTCTGTCTTCCCCTCCTCTCTCCATTTCTCTCTGTCCTATCCAACAACGAACAACATCAACAATGGTAATAATAATAGACACAACGAGGCTACAACAACAAGGGCAACAAAAGGGGGGGGAAATGGCCTCCAGGAGCTGTGGATTCATGGTGCAGGCACCGAGCCCAGCAATAACCCTGGAGGAAAGGGAAAAAAAAAAAAACAAATGAAAACAAAACACCACACTTTTAAGTAACTTCAACCCAGCCAGGGAAGTAGCTCAACTGCTAAAGCACAGGATTTATACATGCCTGATTCTCCTGGTTCAATCCCAAACATAGCATGTACCAGAGTGGCATGTTCCACCACTCCTGGGAACCGTACTTCCTTCTTTTTTTAATTTAATGTATTTATTATTGGATAGAGACATAAATTGAGAGGAGAGGGGGAATATAGAGAGGGAGAGAGACAGAGAGACACCTGCAGCTCTACTTCACCACTCATGAAGCTTTCCCCTTGCAGGTAGGGACCAGGAGCTTGAACCTGGGTCCTTGTGCCCTGCAGTGTGTGTGCTTAACCAGGTGCGCCACCACCTGGCCCCCCCCCCCTTCCTTCCTTTTCTTTCCTGTCTCTTTTCTGACAGAGGATGAGAGGAAAGAAAAGGAGACACCACTGTACTGCTCTACCACTTGTATTGTGGTCCCCTTTCCAGGGTGCTCCCAGGTAGTGGCTCAAACCCAGGTTCTCAAACATGGTAGAGTGTGTGCTCTCCTGGGTGGCCCATCCCACAGTCCCACTTCTTTTTTAATGCAGCTACTAGAAGATGTTAAATGACACACATGGCTGGTATTCTATTTCCACTGATTACCTGGTCTCCATCCTTTCAATGCCAGACTGAAGCAAAAGACACCAAGAAGTGGCTCCACTGTACGCACCTGCTTGGGCATCATTGCTAACCCTCACCAGCCTGCCAGAGCTTTGTCTGCTTCTAATAGCACTGCATATCACAACCAGAAAGGGTCTTATGGAAGCACAAATCTGACCCATAACTCCCTCCTGACAGAATCAGATACAGCTCCCCAGTGCCCTTGAGAAATCCTGCTCTCCTCTGTGCCCTCAGAGAGCCCAGGAGGGTATCTGAGCTGGTATCCACAGTTATTAGAGTGCTCAGACTTCGATCTTCAGCTAGGTCTCTACTGTAGGAAGCAACTGAGGAAGGGGGCTGGATGTTGACTCACCCAGTAGAGCACACATCAACCATGAGCAAGAACCCAGGTTCAAACCCTTGTCCCCACCTGTAGGTGGGGAAGCTTCATGAGAGGTGAAGCAGTGTTGCAGGTGTCTCTTACCCTCTATGAGAAAGAAAAGAAGGCCACTGGGAACAGTGGAGCCATACCGGCACTGAGTCCCAGTGATAAATCTGGAAGCAGAAAACAAAAACAAAAACACAGGCTGAACAGATTTTCTAACCAATCCAAGTTCACACACAGATGGTGTGAGCTGGAACAGGAATTTGAACCCCAGGAATGTGATTCTCCAGATCACTGTGTTGTACAGTTTTACTGGGGTCTCAACTTAGTCGTCTGTTTTTCCAAGAAGCTAACTCCACCCCCCCACCCCCATCCAGACTCCATCTCTGGGCTCTATGCTTTCCCCTTAGAGATCACCACGTAGCTCACTACTACCTCAATGCATCCAGGTCTTTTGTTCAAATGTTATTTGTTTATTTAAACCAGAACATTGCTCAATTCTGGTTTATTGTGGTGCTGGGGATTGAACCTAAGACCTTTGGTGACTCAGGCATGAAAGTCTTTTTTTTTTTTTTTTTTAATTTTTTATTTTTATTTTATTTTATTTTATTTTTTATTTTATTTATTCCCTTTTGTGGCCCTTGTTGTTTTATTGTTGTAGTTATTATTATTGTTGCTGTCATCGTTGTTGGATAGGACAGAGAGAAATGGAGAGAGGAGGGGAAGGCAGAGAGGAGGAGAGAAAGACAGACACCTGCAGACCTGCTTCACCGCCTGTGAAGCGACTCCCCTGCAGGTGGGGAGCCGGGGCTCGAACCGGGATCCTTATGCCGGTCCTTGTGCTTTGCGCCACCTGCGCTTAACCCGCTGCGCTACAGCCCGACTCCCCTTTTTTTTTTTTTTTAACCAAAGCACTGCTCAGCTCTGGCTTATGGCTCAACTCTAGTTTATGGTGGTGTGGAGGATTGAACCTGGGACTTGAGAGCCTCAGGCATGAAAGTCTCTTTGCATAACCATTATGCTATACCCCCACCTGGCATGAAAGTCTTTCTGCATAACCACCATTCTATCTCCCCAGCCTGCTCAAATATAACTTTAACAATGAAGACTTCAGGAGTTCTCACCTGTCCAAAGGGAGAGACTTTGAGTTCCCTGGCTCTAGCCCAGCCCACTCTGAGTCATCACTGTTTCCTCCAACGAACTTTGATCCTGGGGGGGGGGGGGGGAGGCCTTGTAGAAAGGCCAGAGCTTTCCTGATCATACTAGCAGCCCTGCTATAGAGGGCTGCAGTGGACTGGGTGAATAACAGCTCCATGTCCTAAACCCCAGGGGCCACAGGGGCAGACACAGGGGCAGAATTTCCCACCCACTGAGCCCAGCACCAGTCTCTCTACACTAGGTCAGATCTTAGAGAAGACTCCCTCAAGATCCATTTATTGTGGGCAGGGGAGACCACATAATAGTTATGCAAACAGACTCTCATGCCTGAGGCTTCAATCCCTCGCACCACCAGAAGCCAGAGCTGAGCAGTGCTCTGGTGTTTTTCTTTGTGTGTCTCTCTCTGCATCTCTCTCAAAAATAAATTAAAAAAAAAATCCATTTATTGTAAAACCTCATTACCCAGAAAGATCGAGTAGAGCTGGGAACACAGGGCAGTGACAGTATTCCTGAGGCCCCATAGGCTAAAGCTGAGCAGTGTGTTCTTGTGTGTTCTCCCTCTTTCTCTCCACCCGGCTTTTGCTGTGGATCAGCGTTCTACTGAACAGCATTAATGTTCCCAGCAGACTGAGAAGAGACACTTGTGGCACTGCTCCACTGCTTGTGAATCTTCTCCCTTAGGGGGGTGGGAGCCACATAACACACCAGGGTCTTGAACCTGTATGGTAACATGCACTCTACTGGGTGAGCCACCACTCGGCATTCTTGTTCTCTCTTGAAAATTAAAAAAAAAAAAAAATTGAGGAAAAAACAGACAAAAAAAAAAAAGACTGAAAATACAGAGACAGAAAAAGACTGATCAGACACATATAAAACAAGGGACAGGAAGAGAAGCAGCATGACTACTTAATAACTCACACAAGCAAAAGCTATTTCAGGAGCCGAGATGGTGACAAAACCAACTGACACCTTTATATGCAAGTGTTTGACATCATAAGTCTCAAAATGTAGGAAGCAGGCAAGCAAACAAATTCTCGGAATGACAGGGTGGCAAGTGTCCCATTGTGATGGGGAGCCTCAATCTCTCTCTCTTTTAAGAGGCTGGTTGGAAAGGTGAAAGTAGTAAAGACTGCACCGTGCAATCAAAATCCTTAATGGAAAGCCCAGACAGACAGTCTCCAACAGAACACTCGCCGCTGCCACTCTGAGGCCCTTCCGAGGAGCAGGCTCTGGACTGGGCGCTGGGGACGCAGAGATGACACTGAGCTCACCAGGAAGAGCTCATGGGAAGCAGGGGAGGCAGACACCCAAATAAACAGCCATGAGCAGCATGAATCTATTAGGGGGCAAGTGGCAACACAATAGCAGTTAACACTTGAGCCAGCCTTTGTTCTAAGCACTACTCTGGCACTGGCTCCCTCTTTTCCATTTTGGGTTTTTGCACATTGTAACATGTGTTCTACTGGGTGCACCGCTGCCCAGCCCCTCTTTTCCAGTTTACCTCAAAGATTACCTGACCAAGGCATCAAATGGCTAAGGCACTGGCCCCAGACACAGCTTAAAGGGAGAGCCCTGAATCAAAACACATAGCGAGGAGTTCACAGAGCAACAAACAGCTTGATTTGCAGAGCAATGCTAGCACTTGGTGTGCACTCCTCTACTCTGTCTTCAGGGTCTTTGCACACTGCTCCTTCTGCAGAGAATGCCCTTCCCCACGTGACCCCAGAGATAGCCTCTTAGTGCCTCCTCTGGGTTTGCTCAGAAGCCACCTCCATGAGATCGTCCTTGATGTTACACTGTAGCCCCTGCCCCCAGAGAGACAGCTATGCTTTCGTCCTTCCTTCCTGAATTCTCTCTCTCTTTAGCACGCACTACTGTCTAATATACTATAAGATCTATGTATAAGCTTCTTTTTTTAAAAAAAAAAATGATTAACATGAGAGAGAGCTAGAGAGAACCAGAGTATCACTTTGGCACAAGCGTTGCCAGGGACTGAACACAGGACTCATACTTTTAAGTCTAAATCTGTTGCCACTGCCACCTTTATGCTACCTCCTGGGCCACATAAAGCAGCAGTGAGGAAGGAACCAAGCACATGTGCAAGACCGTCTGGAGGCCTCCCCAACCAAACCTTCTCATTCTGACTACCCAGACCGGGAGAGACCCTACACCATTGCATTACCAGCCATGGAGGTGCCTTTGGTGCTGTCCATGGTGCTATCATGTGCTTCCAGGAATGAACTCCACATATAAGGAAGGGCTCCCACATAGAAGGCACCTCTCTGCCCTTTGGAATATAACTAAAATATGCCTACTAGCTATCTACAAAATGGAGGAACCCCCCCCCCCCCGCCCCAACACTTCATCTGCACTATTCCAGCCTTTAGGTCCATGATTGTTCAACAACTTGTTTGGCTTTGTATATTAACTCTTTTTTTAGCCACCAGGTTCCAGATGCTAGCAGGATGCGACCAGACTTCTTCCCTGGATAGACAACCCCACCAATGTGCCTTGGAGCTCCGCTTCCCCAGAGCCCTTCCCCACTAGGGAGAGAGAGACAGGCTGGGAGTATGGATCAACCTGTCAACACCCATGTTCAGTGGGGAAGCAATTACAGAAGCCAGGCCTTCCACCTTCTGCATCCCACAATGATCTTGGGTCCATACTCACAGAGGGTTAAAGAATAGGAAAGCTATCAGTGGAGGGGATGGGATACGGAGGTCTGGTGGTGGGAATTGTGCAAGCTGTACCCCTCTTATCCTATGGTTTTGTCAATGTTTCCTTTTTATAAATAAAAAATTTTTTTTAAAAAAGGCACCTCTCTGGTTTCATATTCCCCTCCACTTTGAGAACTGCATCAAGCACATGACTACTCTGAATGTGACTCCCAACATCAGAATCCAGGAGTGTGAAGAAATGCCAGGTTCTGCCCTACACCCACTGAATCAGAATGTGTACCACACCAAGATCTGGAGGGGGCTCGAGTGCACATTTCAGGTCAAGCACAACACCCGAGCCCGTCATCAGGTGTGTGACGTGTGTTTGCTGGAATGAATGAACCAGCACTACCCTGTGGGCGGGGTTCTGCCAAGCTACTCAGGATGTCCTCCTCCTGACATGTTCCTGCAGTATCTGTCACCTGTCACAGCAGAATGATCATGACCTGGGCGAGGGTCTCACTTCCCGGTGCCCTGTGGGGATCTAGAAAGTGGGGATCTTCCCTCAAAGGCACAGTTTCTTCCATGTCCACCCCTAGGCTCACTAGGCTGGGTTAGTTCTTCACCCGAGAGAGATCCATGCAAACACAAATCACACCACATCACCCCCTGCTTAAGCCCTTCCTGAGAAATACATATATATATGCCCATGAATCCTTTCTCTGAAAACTACCAGAGAAGAAACTATTTTCTCAATAAAATGAAGGAATAGGGAAGGGCTGGGTGGTGGCACACCTGATTGAGTGTACATGTTACAATGCAAAAGGACCCTGGTTCAAGCCCCAAGTCCCCACCGCAGGGGGAAAGCTTTGCAAGTGGTGAAGCAGTGCTGCAGGTGTCTCTCTCTCTCTCTCCCCTATCCCTCTCAATTTCTGGCTGTCTCTATCCAATAAATAAAGATAAAAAATTTTTTTTTCATAGGACAGAGAGAAATGGAGAGAGGAGGGGAAGACAGAGAGGGGGAAAGAAAGACAGACACCTGCAGACCTGCTTCACCGCCTGTGAAGCGACTCCCCTGCAGGTCAAATAAATTTTAATGAAGGAATAAAATAAGAAAAGGGAAAAGTTATCCCTCTGGGGACTACAATCTCCCCTGGGAAAGAGGCAAAAGAGAGAAGGTGTTGTGCCTCCCTCCCACAATGTACAAAGCTGACCTGGGAGCTGGCACAGTGGAAAAGTACTGGTCTTGCACACATGAGGTCCTGAGTTCAATCCCTGGTACCACAGGCACCAGAAGGATGTTCTTGCTCTCATCTCTCATTAACCATCTTAAACAAACAAGCAAACAACTCTGCAGCCTGGGAAGTGGCACAGTAAAGAATGAAGTCCTGAGTTCAACCCCCAGCGTCACATGTACCAGAGTGTACTCTGTCTCTCTCTCCTAAATAAATAAGTATGGAAAATACTTTGCAGCCTAGGAGGTGACACAGTGGATAAAACACTGGATTCTCAAGTCTAAGGTCCTAACTTTAGGATTCAGATACAGACTGGAGGGAACAATAAGCATACAGTAATTATCAAGGTGGCAAGTGTAATGGGGAAGAAAATTAGAAAGTAGGGGGGTGAACATAGCGCAATGGGTTAAGTGCACATGGCACAAAGCGCAAGGATGGGCATAAGGGTCCTGGCTCCAGCCCCCTGCCCTGTCTTCCCCTCCTCTCTCCATTTCACTCTGTCCTATCCAACAACAACAACAGCAATAACAACAACAATAACAACAACGACAAGCAACAAGGGCAACAAAAGGGAAAAAATAGCCTCCAGGAGCAGTGGATTCATACTGCAGGCACCGAGCCCCTAGCAATAACCCTGGAAGCAAAAGTGAAGAGATAGGGTGTGAAAGTAGGAAATTTTCACCTTTAATCTTAATATCTTCAATATTAAATATCTTAATTAAATTAAATCTTAATTTAACCTTAATATATATATATATATAAAGGTTAAATATATGTATGTGAGAGCGAGAGAGAACTAGGGCATCACTCTGGCACCTGCAATACCAAGGACTGAAGTCAGGACCTCAGACATGAGAGACCAACACGTTATCTACCTACAGGGCTGCTGGCTTTCAATCTTAATCAGGGGGTATGGACCAGTGAAACAGCTCACTTAGGTAGCACACTGCTCTGTTAGTCTGTGACCCACATTCAAGCATCCCCCACTCCTCTCCCCCTTAGTCTGGGGAGGGCATCAGAGAGCAGGTGTAGCATCACGCTCTTTAGACAACCTGTTCTTTCAGGAATAATAGTTTTTACCTCAGCTGCTAGAAATACACCATTGAAAATGATAAAAATATCATCGTGAATGAGTAAGCTTCAAAAAGCATAGGCTGCAAACACCCTGCAGATGTTAAGAAAAGGCCGAATAACTTGAAAAGCAGACCCGTTTTCTAAGACAAGTCAAGGGCAGGGGGGGAGTTGGGGGTGGCACATAGCTGGGGGTGCCTGGATGCAGAGACTAGTAAGAGGTTGGCAGTTCTCCCTCAGACCTGGAGGTTCTCAGAGAATTCATCAACAGGTGGAAACAAAGTGTGAAAAATCCCTGAAATTGAGAGCCAAGAGGTGGTCCAGTGACTAGAGCTCTGGATGAAAATAGGAGGTCCCAAGTTGGATCCCTGGTATCATACACCAGTCCTTGTGCTTTGGGCCACCTACATTGCACTAGCACCCAGCTCCCATAGGACATCTTTCTAACAATTGCAGAGTCCTCCCCACACTACCACCACAAACACACACACACCTTTTGGTCTCTTCAGTCTTCACTGGGCAGTTTGGTGACTTTGTAATTGATGTGAACTAGTTTCATTTGTTGTGAGGCTTCTGGAGTCTAGCTAAATTCTTGGATTCTAAGAGGAAGGTTAACCAAAGGTCTGTAGGTGTCTGTCTTTCTCTCCCCCTCTCTATCTTTCCCATCTCTCTTCATTTCTCTCTGTCCTATCCAAAAACGAATGACAATAATAACTACAACAATAAAACAACTAGGGCCAACAAAAGGGAATAAATAAATATTAAAAAAAAAAAAAAGATGTCCTATTCACTAAAATACTTGGAGTTGGGCCAGGCTGGGCATCAACAAGTGAATTATTTATCTTTGGCTGGGGAGAGGGATGGGAATGAGGACAAACTGAGTTTCTGAGCAGGAGTCATACTTGGACTTGGAAGCCCAAGGCTAGCAGGGAAGGACTGGAAGAGTCCCCAGAGGGCTGGGGAGCGATCACAGTAATTATACAGAAGACTTTCATGCCTGAGGCTTAGAGGTCCCAGCTTCAATTGCCAGCACCATCATCAGCCAGAGGTGAGCACAGCTCTGGTCTTTCTTTATCTCTCATATTCATCAAAATAAAATAAATAAAATATTACTCCCAAGTTGGATTCCAGGCATTGCATGTGCCAGACTGACACTCTGGTTCTTTCTCTCTCCACCACTAATAAATTAATAACAAATTTAAAACAAAAAGAACACCATACTTAGTGTTAAAGAAAGAAATAACAACATCAGCCGGCAGATGAGCTCATGTGGATCGTGCACCAGTCTTTTTTTTTTTTTAATTATTTATTCATTCCCTTTTGTTGCCCTTGTTTTATTGCTGTGATTATTGTTGTTGTTACTGATGTCGTCGTTGTTGGATAGGACAGAGAGAAATGGAGAGAGGAGGGGAAGACAGAGACAGGGAGAGAAAGACGGACACCTGCAGACCTGCTTCACCGCCTGTGAAGCGACTCCCCTGCAGGTGGGGAGCCCGGGGCTCGAACCGGGATCCTCAAGCCAGTCCTTGTGCTTTGCGCCACATGCGCTTAACCCACTGTGCTACCGCCTGACTCCCAGTGCACCAGTTCTGTCATGTGCACAACCCAGGTTTAAGTCTGGTCCCCACCATACTGAAGGTAGTTGGGAGTCTTTTCTCTCTCTCTCTCTCTCTGAATAAAGTTGTCCGAGAGCAGTGGAGCCCAAGGGACAAGAGTAAGACGACAATTCAAGGGCAGGGAATTCAAGGGCAGTCTTTTTCTTTTTTTTGGAGGGGGGACACACTTATTCTAAGTACTTTATTTGAGTTACTCCCCTGAGCCCTATAACCTTTAGGCTGCTAATCTCATCTGCTTCTTAGCAGAGGCTAAAAGACCCAAACAGGGTAAAGTAGTCCCAGTGATCAAACTCAGAGCCTCATGCTTGAGAGTCCAATGCTTTTTCCACTGTGCCACCTCCCAGGTTGCCAAGACACAGATCTGGAAGCTGGCTAGACTCCTGAAGTTGGCCACTGAATGCTGAGTGACCTCAGGAAAGGTGCTTAACATCTCTGTGCCTATCCTGTAGAATGGAGACAATGGCAGCCCAGCTGGTAACACAGTGGATATAAGGCACTGGATTCTCAAGTATGAATTCAATCCCTGACATTACACGTGCCAGAGGGATGTTCTGGTTCTCTCTCACTGATAAATGTCAATAAATAAATAAATCAGTTTTTTAAAAAAATGGAGACAACATGTGCATTGGACTCTCAAGCATGAGGTCCCAAATTCAACCCCCTGCAGCACATGTACAATGATATCTGGTTCTTTCTCTCTTTTTCTTCCTTTCTCCTTATTTATTATTTTAGTAGAGCACTGCTCAGCTCTGGCCTATGTTGATTTGGGGAATTGAACCTGGGACTTAGGAGCCTCAGGGATGAGAGTCTCTTTGCATAACCATTATGCTCTATCTATCCCCACCCTCTTTCTCTTTTTCTTCCTAAATTTATCACTAAAAAATAAGTAAAATCTTTTTTAAAAAATGGAGGCAACAGTGGTCCAGGAGATAGCACAGTGGATAATAAAGTGCTGGCCTCTCAAGCATGAGGTCCTGAGTTCAATCCCTGGCAGCACATGTACCAGAGTGATGTCTGGCTCTTTCTATCCTCCCATCCTTCTCATTAATAAAAAATAAAATATTTTTTAAAAAATGGAGACAACAGCACCGACTACACCTTCTGGGTGTTGTCAGAATTAAATGAGTTACTTCTGCAGCAAGAGCTAACAACAAGGCCAGACAATTCCTAAACAATACAATGTTTGCTATAATTGACTCTGGGGAACCCCAGCACGCTTCAGAGTTGGGGTGTGCCCAGATCCCTGGCCAGGTTTTGAGAAAAACACCCCTGGGCTAGACCAAAAAAAAAAAAAAAAAAAAAGATGGGAATCCAGCAGCACCTCTCGTCACCCAGTCACATTCCTGGGTTTGGGGAACTTTCCCACCAACAGCTCTGCCACTGAGGACTTGTTGCCAGTCAGGGTTCATGCACTAACCATCACCCTCCTAGGGAGCCTCCCGTCTTCTCAAGTGGCGCCGTGTTCCCACAACACAGATAAGGGCGCTGGGTTTCGGAGCGGGGAGTCTTGCCCAGGTCACAGAGAAGTGGCTGGCAGCACAAGAGATCTGAATGCTGGACTGATAAACCGGTACACTTTTCTAAATCCCACAGGAGAACGGTCCGAGCAAAAGGCTGTGCTGTGGCCCCTGGTGGCCGACAGACACTGTCCTACAGTTCGGTGCCCGTCTTATAGTCTACCCGGAACCTCAAAGTCGACTAGGTAGATGATGGCTACATCCAGCTGCTCCCCAAATCTCATTCTCTCCACCCCAACCCCAGTTTGGAGCCTAAACCACACACTACCCGACCACTGATTTCTCTTGCCACCATCTCGACCGAATGCCTTCCTGCCTCCGGGTCCATCCGGAGGCCCCAGCCCATTGCACCCACCGCTGGCCTCTCCCTCAAAGCCTCCGCCAGACCCCCCCTCATTCATCTAGCCCCGACCTCCCCAAGCCTTTTCACACCTCCAGGCTAACCCTCTGTCTCTTCGGGGCCTCTGCCAGGACGCCCAGCCCCTTCTCCAACTTGGGAACCCGCCCCCCCCCCATCTCCGAGCTCCCTTGCAACTGACCCCAAAACTCCACTCCCTCTGCACCTCCAAGACCCCTCCCCAGCCCCCCATTCTTCTACTACTCCCTCCGGGTCCCATTTCTCCCCCCCCTGCCCCTCCCCCCCACCAAGCGATCTTCCCCCTCGTCCATCTCCTTCTAGAACCCCTACCTCGTCCCTCCTGCCAGCTGGTCCCGAACCCCCGCCCCAGCTCTCAAGCGCCCCCCGGGGCCCCAGCTCCGGGTTCTCACCATCTCCCCGCGCTGCAGCTCCCTCTTGCTACGCGGGTTTCCCCCACTCGCTCCTCTCCAAGCCTCCCCTTCCGGGTTCCCGCCCCGAGGTCCACTGGGAATTGGAGTCCGAGTTGCCACGGACTACACTTCCCAGAAGGCAGCGCAGCCAGGCTTGGAGGTGGGGAAAGGAAAGCGAACTGGGGCGAGCAGAGATCGAAGGTTCTCACTCCCGAGAGGCAGCGAAGGCGTGTAGCGGCGCAGACGCAGAGAGCGCCCCCGCTAGGCGCGTGGAGAAAGTCCAGGGTCCTCCATTTTGGCCAGAGGCGCTTGGAAGGGGAACTGAGAGAATTGCAAAAGCTCCTGGGTGGAAAGTCCTAAAGGACGGTTTATCGATTTGCTTATGCTGATTAACATAATAATTAACAATGCGTGGTACTTACACACTTTATCATCCCAAGTATCCACCATTTCTTAGCGCTACCCACCTAATTTGCAACATGAGAAAATTAAGGTTTAGGGGGAAGGTGGCTTGAAAGGTAGCCCAGTGGATGACGCTTTGAATTCTCGAGCATGAAGTAACAAGTTTGACCCCTGGCACCTTATATGCTAGAGAGATGCTCTGATATTACCCCCCTCTGTCTCTGTCTCTGTCTCTCTCTCTCATAAGTAGATAATAAGCCTGAAAAAAAATACAAAGAAAAAAAAAAAACAGCTTTAGGAAACCTCCCATGCTCTAGGAACTAGTCCATATGCTAATTGCAAGAGCTAACTTCATGTGGTCAGAGATCTTTGTATATCTTGTCCAAACACCTAAAGCAGAGTAAATCAGTGTTGCACAAACACTTATTGCATGTCTACTACATGCCGGATACACTGCAGATAACCCTGGAAAGAGTTAGCACTCAACATCCCAGGAGGTAAGCCAATGGATAAAGCCCTAGATTCTCAAGCATGGAATCTTCAGTTGAATCCTTGGTATTGCATCGGAGTGGTGCTCTAGTTTTCTCTTCCCACAGTCTCTTAAATATATTATATTCCCACCAATGTGTCCTGGAGCCCCGCTTCCCCAGAGACCCACCCTACTAGGGAAAGAGAGAGTCAGACTGGGAGTATGGACCGACCTGTCAACGCCCATGTTCAGCGGGGAAGCAATTACAGAAGCCAGACCTTCCACCTTCTGCAACCCACAATGACCCTGGGTCCATGCTCCCAGAGGGATAGAGAATGGAAAAGCTATCAGGGGAGGGGATGGGATATGGAGATCGGGTGGTGGGAATTGTGTGGAGTTGTACCCCTCCTATCCTATGGTTTTGTTAATGTCTCCTTTCTTAAATAAAAAAATCAAATATATATTATATATAGTATATGTATATTATAATATATATTAAATTGCCACCCTATATTTATCAACGTTAGGGCAGAAAGAGAGTAGACCTTTTCTCCATGGCTACACAGAAAGTTATTGCACTGAAATGTTGTGTGCACACTGTCCCATTAGGTCTCAAGACAGCCTCCCCTTAAGTTCTGCTTTCCATCTTCCTCTAGGATCTTGAGAATGAACTTTCTAAATTGTATAGTATGGAAGATGGGAGAATGCTCTACCCACAGAAAACTAACCTCAGTATGACTGGGGTCCTGGGTTACAGTCCCTGGGAGCACCATGAGTGACACTGGGGAGGTCACGGATGGTGAAGAAGCACTGTCGTGTGGTGTCTCTCCCTCTCTTTCAAATAAAGAGTGAACAAAGGGGGTTGGGCGGTAGCCTAGCGGGTTAAGCGCACGTGGTGCAAAGCACAAGGACCCGCGTAAAGATCCTGGTTCGAGCGCCCTCGGCTCCCCACCTGCGGGAGAGTCGCTTCACAGGAGGTGAAGCAGGTCTGCAGGTGTCTTTCTCTCCCCCTCTCTGTCTTCCCTCTTCTCTCCATTTCTCTCTGTCCTATCCAACAACGAACGACATCAACAACAACAGTAATAGCCACAACAAGGCTACAACAACAAGGGCAACAAAAGGGGAGAAAATGGTCTCCAGGAGCAGTGGATTCATGGTGCAGGCACTGAGCCACAGCTATAACCCTGAAGGCAAAAAAAAAAAAAAAAGAGTGAACAAAATGGGGGGCCAGGCGGTGGTGCACCTGGTTAAGGGCTCATGTTACAGTGCACAAGAATGAGGGTTCAAGCCTCTGGTCCCCACCTGCAAGGGGAAAGCTTCAGGAGTGTTGAAGCAATGCTGCAGGTATCTTTCTGTCTCTCTCCCTCTCCATGTTTCCCCTCCCCTCTCAATTTCTCTCTGTCTCTAGCTATGTTCATTCCCCCACACCACCATAAGCTAGAGCTGAACAGTGCTCTGGCAAAATATAATATATATATATAATGTTTTGATTTATTTATAAGAGTGAGAAAAAGAGAGAGCATCAGAGCATCACTCTCATACATGTGATGCGAGGGCTTAAACTCAGGTCCTCATGTTTGGGAACCCAGAGCTTTATCTTACCGCCTCTTGTCCACCTGCCTTTTTCTTTTTTATCTCAGAGACAGAGAACAGAGAGATAAAAAGCAGAGCACTATACAGTCGGTTCTGGTAGTATCAGGTACTGAACCTGGGTGCTCAGGCATGCAAACCTGGTGCACAACCGCAGTCTCCCCTGCCCCTCTTTTCTCCTTGTCTTGCTCTCTGCCTCATTAGATTATTGTGGGTCTTGTCTACCCTATGAAGCCCTGGGCAAACCATCACCTCCACCTCCCAAACTTCTAGGCTGATGCTTGGCACGCAGTAGACCCACATTAGACAACTGGAAGACGGAAATGAACACAGGGCACTGGAAAGGGCAGCTGGAACCAAGACCCTTCCTCCTGGGAGTTGTAGATGGAGAGACTACTTCTCTGTGGAAACCATCAAGCCCTTGACAACTCGGGTTGCAGGGTCTTTTTGTAGAGGACGAACTTGGGGGCGGGGCCTGGTGCGCACATGGGCGTGGCCCTGTGGCCCAGGCGAGCGCTGATTGGTCGGTGTTTTGACGCCTTGAGGGCGAAGGCCCTGTCTGCTGGTTGCAGGTTCGCTGTCTCCAAGCGAGAAGCTGGAGGGGCGCGCGTGCGCAAGGCGACTGTCACCTGCCCTTTCCCCTCAGCTGCCTCGTGCCCTGCAGGTCACCTAGGCCCGGGCTGGAGGGGCGTGGTCTGGCCGCTGGAGCGCCCCCCTCAGCGCACCCCACCTCAGGCTTCAAGCCTCAGCCTCGCTCCACAGAGCTGAGAGGCCTGACGCCCGGGGCGGACAAGGCTTGCGCGGCCACCCAGCCCCTCCCGGGACCCGAACCGATGACCGACGGCGGTGGCACCAGGCTTCCCAGTGTGGGCACTGCAGCGGGGGCCACACACCATTTTGCACAAGCGGAGGCCGGTGTTGAAAACCTGAGGGGACTGGGCCGGGGTTGGGGGGGGGGCTTCCTCCGGGAGGACTCGCCCTGAGGATTTTCGGGGTGCAAAGCAGAGAGAGGGTGAGGCCGGGTGGGGCAGCAGAGCTCGAGTCTGGGGGTGCAGGCAGGGCCTGGCGTGGGGGGCGTCGGGGGGCGTCCTGGGGCCGGGGGCCCCGCCGTGAAGAGATGTGAGGGCGCAGCAGCCAGATCTGGGGCCTGGGGGCGTGTCTAGACAGAAGTGGGTTTGGATCTGAAAATCCTTGGGTTTTGTGACAGGAAACCTGTAGAATCCAGAGACGCTAACTGTGGGCTCCAGACGTCTGGGTGTGGAATCTGGGGGGGTGGGGGGTGGAGGTGGGGGGCTCCGACCGCGGTGACCCCTCAGGACGGGTTTCCAGCGCCGGGCCTCACTCACTGCAGGGTGCGGGGTCTGAGGAGTGACATTCGGGGTCAGGAGGCACAGTGCGGGGCTCTGAAAATCAGATTTTAGGGCCTGGAGCCCCCTATGGAGTGTGGAGCCGCAGCTTTTAGAATCTGCGCGGCTTAGGCGCAGGTGGCCCGACGCACAAGGACCGGCGTGAAGGATCCCGGTTCGAACCCCGGCTCCCCACCTGCAGGGGAGTCGCTTCACGGGCGGTGAAGCAGGTCTGCAGGTGTCTGTCTTTCTCTCCCTCTCTCTGTCTTCCCCTCCTCTCTCCATTTCTCTCTGTCCTATCCAACAATGACAACATCAATTAACAGCTACAACAATGAAACAAGGGCAACCAAAGGGAATTTAAAAAAAAAAAAAAGGGAGTCAGGCGGTGGCGCAGCGGGTTAAGCGCACCTGGCGCAAAGCGCAAGGACCGGCATAAGGATCCCGGTTCGAACCCCGGCTCCCCACCTGCAGGGGAGTCGCTTCACAGGCGGTGAAGCAGGTCTGCAGGTGTCTGTCTTTCTCTCCTCCTCTCTGTCTTCCCCTCCTCTCTCCATTTCTCTCTGTCCTATCCAACAATGACGACATTAATAATCACAACAATGTTAAACAACAAGGGCAGCAAAAAGGAAAATAAATAAATATAAACTTAATTAAAAAAAAAAAAAAGAATCTGCTAACCCCACCCCCACCCCGGGTAAGAGGGCGTTTAAAGAGTTATTGTTATTACTATTATTATTTAGGAATTAAGGTCAGTCAGTTGGCGGAGGTTGTGCTTAGTGTTGGGTGAAGTTTGGGTTTCTTAGTTTGGGATATGGGTTGTATTTGTGGATCCAAAGTGAACGAGTTGGGGGTGTAGAATCTCTCTCAGTATAAGAGTTATAACATTTTTAGGTTTGAGGGGGAGCCTCCTCTGGGGGGCGGTTCTAGGTCTTCACTAAGAGAGTTTGTCACCTTTAGTATCTTGATGTTGCACTTCTGAGACTCAAGGCGCAGTGGTCTCCATTTCAGGGTTTGACTTCTCACTATGAAGACCAAAGCTGTAGGGGCCAGGAGGTGGCGCACCGGGTTAAGCGCACAAAGTACCTGCTCAAGCATCCCGGTTCGAGCCGCCCACACTGCCCACCTGCAAGGGGGGGGGGGGGGGGCGTTGCTTTATAAATGGTGAAGCAAGTTTGCAAGTATCTGTCTTTCTCTCTCCCTTTCTCTCTCCCCCTCCTCTCTATCCTATCCAAAAAAAAAAAAAAAAAAAGGCCTCTAGGAGCAGTGAACTGGTAATGCTGGCACGGAGCCCCAGCAATAACCTTGGAGGCAAAAATAAATAAATAAATAAATAAATAAATAAATAAATAAATAAATAACGGTTTAGAATCTAAGCTCTGGAACTTGTTGCCTTTGGCTTAGGTCTGAATCGTGATTTAAGGATCCACATTTGCAATTTGGAATTCATGGATTTCACTTTAGAGTTTAGGGGATTAATATGGTCTCTGAGCTCAAAATGGAACTGGGGGGAGGAACGCCATTTTGTCACCTCTGAGTGCCTAGAGGAGTATGGTGGCAAAAACAGAGGTAGCCACCCTGCTCTCTGCTCCTTATGACATGGGAGGGCTCACTAGTGATTTGCTTTTTCCCTCTTTTCAGATGTGGGGTTCTAGTAGACTCTTAGATTCCAATGAACAGCCCAGAACCAGCTTCCTGAATCTAGATGACAGGTAAGGTCTCCACCCAGCCCATTTCTCTTCTAGCTTCAGCTACCCTGGATGAAGAATAATAGTGTTTACTGAACACTTACTATCTGCTAAGCCTTTTGCTTGGATGATATCCTTCAATCATCACAACTCCTTGAGAAAATAAGTGCTATCACCAACATCCCCCCACTTTTTTTTTTGCCTGAGCCCTGAACTTACAAGAGTCCATCACTCCTGGGCCAACTTTTTTTATTCAGAGAGACTGAAGGGGAGGGAGTGAATCTACCTCAGCTGAACTTCATCGTGTATGGTTAATGCCTCTGCGTGGTGCTGGGATTTGAACCTGGCTGCACACATGGCAAGGTAGACACTATAGTATCTACACTTCTGAGCTATTTTTGGACAATATCACAACCCTTTTTAAGATGAGAAAATTCTGAGGTGACTAGCAAAGATCATCTCTAAGTCTTGTAGACTTTGATTTTCAGAGTCTCCTCTTTTTATTTATTTATTTTTTTATTATTGTTGGTACTTCACTGCCCTGGGCTAACTTTATTTTTATTTATTTTTTATTTTTTGCACTGGGCTAACTTTAAAAACAGAGAGACAGAAAAAGGGAAAGATAGTGCAACACTGGACTTTAAAATTTAATTTAGTTTAATTTTTTTTTTTTTTACCAGAGTACTGCTCAACACTGGCTTATGGTGGTGCAGGGGATTGAATTTTGGAGCCTTAGTCTAAAAGATTAAAAAGACTAAAAGTTGGGAGTTGGGCAGTAGCACAGCAGGTTAAGCGCAAGCAGCATGAAGTGCAAGGACCGTCATGAGGATCCCGGTTCGAGCCCCTGCTCCCCACCTGCAGGGGAGTCGCTTCACAGGTGGTGAAGCAGGTCTGCAGGTGTCTGTCTCTCTCTCCCTCTCTCTGTCTTCCCCGCCACTCTCCATTTCTCTCTGTCCTATCCAACAACAATGACATCAATAACCACCACAATAATAATAACTACAACAAGAACAAAACAACAAGGGCAACAAAAGGGGGAAAAATCAAATTAAAAAAAAAAAAAGTATTGAAGAATTGTAGCCAGCCCAGATTCTAGGTGGGATCCCTGGCACGCATGTACTGGACTGGTGCGTTAGCTCCTCTTTCTCTCTCTCTGCCTCATGTGAAACTCTCTCTCTCTCTCTCTCTCTCTCATAGGTAATAAATAAAATAGATCTTTAAAAAAAAATTGTGGGGCTGGGTGGTGGCACACCTGGTTGAGCGCACATGTTGCAATGCTCAGGGATGTGGGTTCAAGTCTCTGGTGCCCACCTGCAGGGGGAAAGCTTTGCAAGTGGTGAAGCAGGGATGCAGGTGTCTCTCTGTCTCTTTCCCTCTCTGTCTCCCTCTTTCTCTGGCTATCTATATCCAATAAATAAAGAAAAAAATTTTAAAAACTAAGGGAAAAAGTTTGTGGCCAGGGAGGTGGACTAGTGAGTGGAGTGCAGGACTTGAATGCCTAGGGTCTTGAGTTCTATCCCTGATCCAGTGCTCTCTGGTCTCTTAATTAGTAAACGAATCTTTAAACATTGGTATAAAGACAGACATCCCATGTTGGATTAGATCCCTCCCTCGCCTGTTTATTATTATTATTATTTAAAGATTTTATTTATTTATGAGAAAGACAGGAGGAGAGAAAGGACCAGACATCACTCTGGTACATGTGCTGCCAGGGACTGAACTCAGGACCTCATGCTTGAGAGTCCAGTGCCTTAGCCACAGCACCACTTCCCGGACTACCCTCACCCGGTTTTTAAAGGAAATTGCTTTTCACGAGTCTCATGGGCCATTTACACTGTGCCTTATATACCTAATACGTCAGCCCGAGATAGAGCAAAAAATACATTATCAAAAGTTTCTCCCTGGGGCTTATGATTAAATAAGTTTTAAGTGCTGATAAACAATTTGATGACGTGATAGTCAAATGATGTGGGGGGCAGTCTGGTATATAGCTCAGCTATTAGAGCACAGGATTTGTGTTTCTGAGGCTCTTGGCTTAATCCCTGGCACTATGTGTGTTGGCGTGGTGCTCTGTCTTCTCTTTTTTTATTAGTGATTTAATATTGATTTACTACCAGATAATGGCGACAACTCCACGCCATTCTTACCACCAGAGTCTGGATCCCCAGTCCCTCCACTGGAAGCTACAGCAGTTCTCCCAAGATTGCAGATGTGGGTTCACTATTGTTTCTATAACTGTCTATAGTTGTATATATTTGGTCCTTTTTTTTTTATAGGTCCCATCTTCTCTTCCTTTCCAAGTCACAGATACATCTATTCTTACATCCAAATGTCCCTCTTTTTTCCCCTCCTGTCTCTCCAGTTCCTGATAGAGTTGGAGTTCAGATACTCTGTCTTCTCTCATGTGAAACTAACTACCTCATATGAAATAAATAAAGTTTTTAAATAATTTTTTTTTTAACCAGAGCACTGCTCAGCTCTGGCTTATGGTGTGGCAGAGGATTGAAACGGGGACTTTGGAATCTCAGGCATGAGAGTCTCTTTGCATAACCATTATGCTATCTACCTCTGCCCTAGAAATAAAAAAAAAAAATTAAGAATTTATTTATTTATTTATTTATTTATTCATGAGAAAAGAGAGAAAGAACCAGACATCACTCTGGTACATGTGCTGCCAGGAATTGAACTCAAGACCTCATGGTTGATATAATCCAATGCTATGCCACCTCCGGACCACAGAAATTTTAAAAAATACCTAAGAACCTACCATGGGGAAATGAAAGGTTATATATTTTTAATATTTTGTTTATTTACTATTGATAGAGACAGAGAGAAATTGAGAGGGAAGTGGGGAGATAGAGGAGAGAGACAGAGAGCCACCTGCAACCCTGCTTCACCACTTGTGAAATTATTCCCCTGGAGGTAGGGACTGGGGCTTGAACCCAGGTCCTTGGGCACTGTAGCTTGTGCACTCAACCAGGTGCACCACCACCCAGCCCCCCCCAAGAGGTTATATCTATGTGCCAACAGCTATACTGTAAATCATTGATGCCCCCCAATACATATGAAAATAAATAAATACATAAAGTTGGGAACCAACAGAAAATTTCACCTGGGAGGGAGCCTGCTTTGCAATGGGCATGGATTCACATTTAAATCCCAGCCCCCATAGTACCAGGAGAAGTTTCAGTGCTGTGGTGTTTCTCTCCTTCTCTGTTCCTCTCTGAAAGAAGAAACTAGCTAGCGTAGTAACACTTCAGTGGTGATTTAAAAAAAAAAAAAAAAAAGGTCAGGAAGGGCCTCTCTCTGCGGTTTCACTTAAGCTAAGCACTGAGCGGCCAAGGAGAAACTGGTCATGCAAAAATCCAGGCAAAAGAACATTTCCAGGCAGAGAGACTAGTAAAGTCCCTAGGGCAGAAATGAACTTGGCAGTTTAGAGAAACAGAAAATGTACCCTTGTAGCTGGCACCGACCAGCTCTCTGCCAAGCCCAGAGGGCATCAGCGGGTGAAAGTTATAGAGGCTATGAGGAAAGAGCTTGACTAACACTAAAACCAGCCAGCCACCTCCAGAGGGAGGACCCAGCTCCTGGGCCTCATGTTTGAGAGTCCTATGCTTATACACTGTGCCATCTCCCAGGCCACTCACGGTGACTTTAAGGCGGTAAACTATCATCTCCTGTAGTCTGAGCTGATGACACCCTATGCCATCTGACTCCTGTCTCCAGCCTCATCTTACCTCCAAGGACTCTGTTTTCTTGATTCAATCCCTCCAATTTAATTACCTTTGAAATTTCCTTCCTCCCTCATGGCACTGAACCTTTGCACATGTTCTCTCTCTCTGATGTGGTTCCATCTTCCCAGTACATTCCCACTCTCCATTCAGAACAGGTGCTGGTGACTTGGGAGGTGACTCAATCAAGTGCCTTCCTTGCATGTGTGAGGTCCTGGGTTTGATTCCTGATAGTACACATGACACAACAATGCTATCTCTCTCTCTCGTTCTCAAGTTACCTCCTAAAGCAAGTGGCTCAGATAAAGAAGGAAGGGAAGAAAGGAGGGAAGGAAGAAGGAAGGAAGGGAGGAAGGAAGGAAGGAAGGGAAGAAGGAAGGAAGGGAAGAAAAAAGGAAGGAAGGAAGGAAGGAAGGAAGGAAGGAAGGAAGGAAGGGGAGGGAGACTTGGGGGTCAGGTTAAGTCTGACATGTGCACAGTGGGTTAAGTGCACATGGCACAAAGCACAAGGACCAGCATAAGGATCACGGTTTGAGCCCCCAGCTCCCCACCTGCGGGGGGGGGGGTCACAAGCGGTGAAGCAGGTCTGCAGGTGTCCATTTTTCTCTTCCCCTCTGTGTCTTCCCGTCCTCTCTCGATTTCTCTCTGCCCTATCCAACAAAGACATCAATAACAACAATAATAATAACCACAAAAGATAAAACTATCGGGGCAACAAAAGGGGGAAAATATATAGCCTCCAGGAGCAGTGGATTCATGGTGCAGGCACCGAGCCCCAGCAATAACCCTGGGGGCAAAAAAGAAAAAAAAAAAGGAAAGGAAGGAAGGGAGGAAGGGAGATTCTAACCAAGTTTACTTCTTCAGGGAAGGCCTCATTGATAAGTTCAAAGTCTCCTATTAGATACTTCCCCCAAACCAAGCAGGTTTGTCTCCATCAGGGCCATGCGACCCATGTGGTCACAAGCTGCTGTGTTTAGAATAGCCAGATACATGGTTTAGTGCTCTGCTTTCACTATCTTGAGTTTTTTTTTTTTTTTTATGTATTTGGGTCTCCAAAAATAGCTCACCTGGTTGATGCCCCTTCTTTGCCATGTTGATGACACAGGTCTAAGCTTGGCTCTGATATGCTGAAGGAAGTGGTGTCTTTTCTTCTCTTCCCTCTCACTTTCTAGTTTCAATTTTATGTTTGTGTGACAATGTGATTAATTCCTTTATCCCTGACTATGCAGTGAACTCTAGAAATGGATGCATCTAGTTTTTTTTGATTCATTAATTAATTTTATTACTGGATAAAGATAGAGAGACATTGAGAATGGAGGGAGAGGTAGAGAGGGAGAGAGACAGAGAGACACTTGCAGACCTGCTTCACCACTCACAACGCTTTCCCCCTACAGGTGTGGACCAGGGGCTTGAACCTGGGTCCTTGTGCAGTATAATGTGAGTGCTTAACTAGGTACACCTGTCTATCTTTCTCTCCTCCTCTCTGTCTTCCCCTCCCTCTCTCCATTTCTCTCTGTCCTATCCAACAACGACAAAAACAATAATAACTACAACAATAAAACAACAAGGGCAACAAAAGGGAATAAATAAAATAAAATAAAATAAATTAAAATAAAATAAAATGGAGTCAGGCTGTAGTGCAGCGGGCTAAGTGCAGGTGGCGCAAAGCACAAGGACCGGCATAAGGATCCCAGTTTGAACCCCAGCTCCCCACCTGCAGGGGAGTCGCTTCACAGGCAGTGAAGCAGGTCTGCAGGTGTCTATCTTTCTCTCCTCCTCTCTGTCTTCCCCTCCTCTCTCCATTTCTCTCTGTCCTCTCCAACAACGACAACAACAATAATAACTACAACAATAAAACAACAAGGGCAACAAAAGGGAATAAATTAAAAAAAAAACTAGGTACACCACCACCTGGCCCCTGCATCTAGTTGTGTTTTTTTTTAATATTTATTTATTCATTTTCCCTTTGTTTTTGCCCTTGTTGTTTTATTGTTGTAGTTATTATTGTTGTTGTTATTGATGTCTTCGTTGTAGGATAGGACAGAGAGAAATGGAGAGAGGAGGGGGAGATAGAGAGGGAAAAGAAAGACAGACACCTGCAGACCTGCTTCACCGCTTGTGAAACGACTCCCCTGCAGGTGGGGAGCCGGGGGCTTGAACCGGGATCCTCTCGCCGGTCCTTGTGCTTTGTGCCACCTACGCTTAACTGCTGTGCTACCGCCCGAGTCCCCTAGTTGTGTTTTTTTAATATTTATTTATTTATTTATTTCCTTTTTGTTGCCCTTGTTGGTTTTGTTGTTGTTGTTGTTGTTGTTTGCATCTAGTTTTAATACTTATTTTTGCTGTTGTCACTGGGTCTTCACGCTCTGGGCAGACTTTTTCGGAGAAGAGAGACACCACAGTACTGAAGCCTCCTTAGACTTGTGGGGGCTGGGCTCGAACTTGGGTCACACACAGCAAAGCAAGTGCACTATCCAAGTGAGCTATTTTACCAGCCCTGGTTTTTATGCTTTTTTTTTTTTCCTCCCCATGAGGATTATCACTAGGACTAGATGCCAGCTGGAACCCAAAGCTCCTAATAGCTATTTTCCTTCCTCCCTCCCTCCTTCCTTTTTTCCTTCCTTTATCATTTTTATATAGAGGGTGACAGTGAGAAATAGGGAAAGAGACAGAGCGAAGGAGAGAGAGACATGTGCAGCACTCAAGAAGCTTCCCTCTGAGCTGGGGACTGGGGGCTTGAATCTGAGTCCTTGCACATGTGACCTCTACCAGGTGAGCCACCACCTGATCCCCAGCTTTATACTTTTCTTTATTATTATACTTATTTTCCCTTTTGTTGTTGTTGTTGTTATTACTGTTGTTATTGATGTAGTTGTTTTAGGACAGAGAGAAATGGAGAGAGGAGGGGAAGACAGAGGGGAGAGAAAGACTGACACCTGCAGACCTGCTTCACCGCCTGTGATCAACTCTCCTGCAGGTGGGGAGCCAGGGGCTCAAACCGGGACCCTTAAGCCAGTCCTTGCGCTTTGTGCCACCTGCACGTAACCTGCTGCGCTACTGCCTGACTCCCCCCAGCTTTTGTACTTTTACCCCTACCACCTGCCAGAGTTCCTGGAACATACAGGTTCCCAATAAATATCTGCTGGATAAATGAGAGAGAATGAGAGATACAGAGAGAAACACACAGAGAGAAACATCAGATCACTGCTGATGGTGGTGCTGGGGATTGACCTGGGACTTTTGAGCCTCAAGCAGGAAAGTCTTTTGCAATTAAACCCCTGTTACTTTATACTTTTGTAAATCAGTATTAAATCATTAATAAATTTTTTAAGGCAAGTCTTTTGCAGAACGATTGTGCTGTCTCCCCAGCTGTCTTTTTGTGAAATATTTTCTTTCTTTCTTTTTTTTAAGGTACTGTGAGTTATGACAGTGGCATGTAATTTAGGAAAGAGGCTCTGTCTTTGTGTCTCCATCTGTTAGGAGAGGTGGGTGGAGGTGTATTTGCATGGGCAGAGTGTAAATTATGAATTTGAGGATTAGGTCCTAGAAGTTCACCTGTAAAAGAGTTCATCTTTCTTTCTTTCTTTCTTTCTTTCTTTCTTTCTTTCTTTCTTTCTTTCTTTCTTTCTTTCTTTCTTTTTTTTGCCAGAGCACTGTTTAGCTCTGGCTTATAGTGGTGCTGGACTTCACAGCCTCAGGCATGAGGGTCTGTTTGCGTAGTCAGCCATTATGCTACCTCCACCACTCCCTCCTTCTCTCCTCTCCTCTCCTCTCCTCTCCTCTCCTCTCCTCTCCTCTCCTCTCCTCTCCTCTCCTCTCCTCTCCTCTCCTCTCCTCTCTTCTCCTCTCCTCCTCCTCTCCTCTCTCCTCCTCTCCCCTCCCCTTCCCTCTTTTGTTGGTGCCTGCATTATGAATCCACTACTCTGGTTGGCCATCCCCCCCCCCCCCCCGCTTTTTTGATAGAACAGAGAGAAACTGAGAGTGGATGGAGAGATAGGGAGAGAAAGAACGACAACCACAATACAGTTTCACCCTTTGTGAAACTTCCCTCCTATAGATGGGGACCCAGAGCTTGAATCTAGGTCCTTGTGCACAGGGTAACGTGTTTGTTCAACCAGGTTCTTTCTTGTCCTTATTTATTAATCATTCAGCCAATGTTCAGCGAGCTCCCTAAATGTGCCAGAGTCTCGTGTAGGAGCTAGAAATGCAAAAGATGCCTCAACCAGTCAACTGCCAGCCCAGTGCAGGGATTAGGGAAAAATGCAAGTATAGAGACTAGGGGACCTTAGTGTTGCTCCTGTCCTAAGGGAGGGTCCACTGATAGGAGAGAACCAAAGGAAGGAAGAGATGACTGGAATGGTCAGCTGGGCCAGGCCCTGGGATAATATAAGCCACGTCAACAATTTAAATTTAAATCCTTTTGGTCCTGACTTCCAAGGTGACCAATGGAAAGAAGTAACAATGACTGTGCCCAAAGGGGTCAGGGACACAGGTAGCCTCTGCCCACCCAAAGGACAAGGCCACTGGGTTATTAATATCAAGTAAATAAATAAAGTCTAAGAATTTCTTAAAAAAAAAAAAAAAAAGAAAAGACCCCAATAAAGAAAAAAAAATTTAAGTGAAAAATAAAAATGAAAAGGGTAAGAGGCTTGGTGTTGGCACACCTGGTAGAGTGTATATGTTACCATGAACAAGGACCCAGGTTCAAGTCCTCAGTTCCCATATGCAGGGGCAATGTATCAGAAGTGGTGGGGCAGTGCTACAGCTGTCTCTCTTTCTTCCTCTCTATCTCCCCTTTCCCTCTTATTTTCTCTCTGCCTCTATCCAAAAATTATGGGCTAAGGAGATAGCATAATAATTATGCAAAAAAGCCTTCCATGCCTGAGGCATCAAAGGTCCAGGTTCAATCCCAGCACCACCATAAGCCAGACTGAGCAGTGTTCTTGGCTGTAAAAAAAAAGAAAAAGACAAAAGACAGTGAAATATTTATTTATATATAAGTATTTATTTATTAATTAAATATTTATTTATATATAAGTATTTATTTTTGATAGGATAGAGAAAATTTGAGATGGAAAGAGGAGATAAGGGAAAAAAGAGAGATTCCTACGACCTGTTTCACTGCTCATGAAGCGTTCCCCTGGAGGTGGGGAGTGGAGACTTGAACCTAGGTCCTTGCATGTGCTCAACCAGGTGCCCTAAAATGAGACACTTAAAAAAGAAGATAAAAGGGAGTCAGCCGTAGCACAGTGGGTTAAGTGCAGGTGGCACAAAGCACAAGGACCTGTGTAAGGATTCTCGCTCGAGCCCCCAGCTCCCCACCTGCAGAGGAGTCACTTCACAAGCGGTGAAGCAGGTATGCAGGTGTGTCTTTCTCTCCCCCTCTCTGTCTTCCCCTGCTCTCTCCATTTCTCTCTGTCCTATCCAACAACGACATCAACAACAACAACAATAATAACGACGACAATATAACAACAAGGGCAACAAAAGGGAATAAATAAATATTTTTTAAAAAAAGATAAAAGTAGGGAGTCAGGCGGTAGTGCAGTAGGTTAAGCGCAGGTAACGCAAAGTGCAAAAACCGGCATAAGGATCTCAGTTCGAGCCCCCGGCTCCCCACCTGCAGGGGAGTTGCTTCACAAGTGGTGAAGCAGGTCTGCAGGTGTCTATCTTTCTCTCCCCCTCTCTGTCTTCTCCTCCTCTCTCCATTTCTCTCTGTCCTATCCAACAACAACAACAACATCATTAACAACAACAATAATATCTACAACAATAAAACAAGGGCAACAAAAGGGAATAGATAATTAAAATTTAAAAGATAAAAATAAATGTATATCAAAATATTAAAAAGAGCACTGAGCCCAGTTGATGCCTGAGATTGTCTCAGACGTCATGATGGGGAGTAAGAATCCCTGTGATGGGGTCACTGAGACTGGAGGTTTGGAAGTCAGGTGCTAGGCTCCATTTTAGATATCCCACCTAAAAACAGCTCTTGTTCCCAAACAGGAAGCAGAGAAAAAATCACACCAACAAACTGCAAGAGCTGGCAATGATGCTACCGATAACTGCAAAGATGGGTGCCAAGAAAGCCACCAAGGTATGGAGGCCACAGGGAAGGTGGTAGCCTCAGAGGTTATGGGCAACATACCAAATAGGGGCCACCACTTTAGGAGTCAAACAGTTGTGAGTTTGGGTCCCCCAACTCCACAACTTCAAAGTTCCAGGCAGTTCACTCTTTGGCTACTCAAACTCTCTAGCTCCAAGTTTCTCAGCTTGAAAATAAGGAGAAAGAAGGAGGCTAGGAGATAGCTGATCTGGTGGAGTGCGTGACCTACCAAGGACAGCGTCCCGAGTTTGAGGTCCAACAGCACATGAAAGGCACCAAGGAGACTGGGGACTTCGTGGATGGTGGGGTGATGCTATATCCTCCAGCTCCCCCTCTCTGAGTCTCTGCATCTTTCTCAAATAAAAAAGGGTGAGGATGGGGCAGAAGCTTACACAGTTGAGCGCCCACTACCCCATGCTTAAGGACCCAAGTTGGAACCCCCAGGACCACATGGAAGCTCCATGCACAGTACTAAGGAAGCATAGTGAGTGGTGGGCTAGTACTGTGGTGTCTTAAATTAAATAAACAGAAAAGTCCACCTGGAGCAGTGGAATCACACAAGCACAAAGCCTGGCACTCACCCCTCCAAAATATGTTGCAAATGTTGTTCCAGGAGCAGTAGTATCATGTATGTGCAAGACCTCAGCATCACAATGAAAAAATTTTAAGAAAGTCACCTGGGAAGACAGTGCAATGACTATGCAAAAAAAAATTCATTCTCTCTCTCCTCTCTCTCCCATTAAAATAAAATATTTAAAAATTAATAAGGTGAAGGGGCCAGGTGGTGGCACACCTGGTTGAGCGCACATGTTACAATGCGTAAGGACCCAGGTTCGAGTCTCCACTCCCCACCTGCAGGGGGAGAGCTTTGCAAGTGGTGACACAGTGCTGCAGGTGTCTCTCTGTCTCTCTCCCTCTCTATCACCCCCTTCCTCCTTGATTTCTGGCTGTCTCTAGCCAATAAATAAAGATTTTTTAAAAAAAATTAATAAGGTGAAATATCTTTCACTACCCAGAAAAATTGTGAAGCCAAAATGACATAATAGTCATGACTTGTCCTAAATAAAATGTCATTTCTCTTAGGTCTGGGTAGTGGCACACATGGATAATGCCTTCACTTTGCCATGCCCATGACCCAGATTTGAACCTGACTCCCACCACACTGCAGGGAAGTTTTGGTGCTTCCATATCTCTCTCCCTCTCTCTTTTTCTTAGTGATTTTACAAAATTACAAAATAGCAGGGGTCCATTTCCACACAGTCTGTGTCTCCATTCCCTCCATTGGAAACTGCAGTGGTTCTCCCAAGATCACAGATATAGGCTGACTATTTTTTCTTCTCTCTCTCTCTTTTTAGTTTCATGAATTTTTAAAATTTATTTTGTACCTTCTTCCTCTTCTCCTTCTTCTCCTTCTCCTTCTCCTTCTCCTCCTTCTTCTTTTGCCTCCAGGATTATTGTTGGGGCTTGGTGTAGGCACTATGAATCCACTGCTCCTGGAGGCCATTTTTCCATTTTATTAAATAGGACAGAGAGAAATTGAGAGTGGAGAGGAAGATGGGGGAGGAGAGAGAAAAATAGACACCTGCAGACCTGCTTTGCCGATTGTGATGCCTGTTCTTGTGCTTTGTACTATATGCACTTAATCCGGTGTACTACCACCTGGCCACGCTCCTCCTTTTCTTTCTTTCTTTCTTTCTTTAAGTGTTTTATTCTCTTTATTTAGTGGCTAGAGACAGCCAGAAATCAAGAGGGATGGGGAGATAAAGAGGGAGAGAGAGGGGAGCCAGGCGGTGGAGCAGTGGGTTAAGCACAGGTGGCAAAAGCGCAAGGACCGGCATAAGGATCCCAGTTTGAGCTCCTGGCTCCCCACCTGCAGGGGGAGTCGCTTCACAGGCGGTGAAGCAGGTCTGCAGGTGTCTGTCTTTCTCTCCCCTCTCTGTCTTTCCCTCCTCTCTCGGTTTCTCTCTGTCCTATCCAACAACAACAACAATAATAACAACGACAATAAACAACAAGGGCAACAAAAAAGGAAAAAATAAAAATTAAAAAAAAGAGGGAGAGAGAAAAAGAGACACCTGCAGCACCGCTTCACCACAAAGCTTTCCCTCTGCAGGTGGGACGGGGGCTCGAACCCATGTCCTTGAACACTGTAACATGTGCTCTCAACCAGGTGTGCCACCACCCAGTCCCCCTTCTTCCTTTTTAAGTCACAGCTACACCTACTACTACTTCAGAATGTCTTTCATTTTTTCTTCTTCTCTCTCAGACATTTGAGTATTTGTGTGATAGGTGCTGTTTTTAACCTCCTTCAGATGAAAATTTCTGCTATGACAAGGACCACATGACTAATCCCTTTTCCTCACATCCAAAGGACCAGACCCAGTGCAGAAATAAATAAATAAATTAGGAAAAAATGGCCACCAAGAGCAGTAAATTTGTTATACAGGCATTGAGCCCCAATTATAACTCTGGTGGTCCAGAAGGAAAAAAAGAAAGGAAGGGTGGAAGGAAGGAAGGAAGGAAGAGGGGGGAGGAGGGAGGAAAGAAGAAAGGAAGGGAGAAAAAGGAAGGAAGAAAGAGAGGGGCATAGAAAAATGCTAGCCATCAGGAATGGTGGAGTCGTCATGCAGACACCAAGCCCCAACAATATCCCTGGTGGAAAAAACAAAATGTGTGGCAAATGCTTTGGCGGAACAGGCCCAGCCTGTCACAGAAATGCTGAGAAGGGGGTACGGGCACAGTAATTCATCCGGAGGTGCCTGCTTTGCCACGCACACAACCCAGGCTCGAGCCAGACCCCCACACTGTGGGAGGAAGCCTCGGTGCTGTGGTGTTTGTTTGCTTTGGCGTCCTTTTCTTTCTGAAAAAGCCTAGAGCAGAGATGTCCCAGCAAACAACAGCAGGAAACAACAAAAACAATGCTGAGGGGTCTGGTGGTGGCACACCTGGTTAAGTGCACACATTACTGCAGCAAGGACCCCTGGCTTCACCCGTGGGGTAGGGGGTGCTGGGGGCGGTTCACAAGTGGTGAAGCAGTGCTGCAGTGTCTTTTTCTGTCTCCCCTTTCCCTCTTGAGTTCTCTCTGTCCCTATCCAAAAACAACAACAACAAAACCCTGCCAAGATGGAATTCTTATTCACCCTGGGGAGAAGGGTCCCAGAAAACTCTCAAGGTGGGAAGGGGTGTCTGGAGTCTTGCAGACCCTGGTCTCCAGCAGCCTCCCTTCTGGACTGCACCCCTGTACTCAACCTTACCTTTCTTTTGGGAGAAGAAGGAGATTCTGCTACACATCCTGCACTACATTCAGTTCCTGCAAAGAAGCATCGATGTGGCCAGGTCCTTGATCTCAATCTACACCACTGAGGTGGGAGGTGTGCTTGGCGGTAAGTGACTTCAGCTGGTGCTTTCCAGGATCTGCTCTGGGCCATTTACCTATTTGTTTATTGTTTTTGTCATCATCATCATTTTTATGTCCCTGTTTGATCCCACTGCTCCTGCTAGATTGCTTTTTTTAAAAAAATATCTATATTTTCGTTTTAATGAGAGAGGGACAGAGCTACAGAAAGATACAGAGAAGGAGACCAGAGCACTGCTCAGCTCTGGCTTATGGTGAAGCTGGGGATTGAACCTGGGACCTTGGGGCCTCAGGCATGAGAGTCGTTTGCAGAAGCATTATGTTGTCTCTCCAGCCCCCTGTTTTTTGTTTTTTTCCTTTCATTATCAGATAAAAGACAGAGGGAGAGGGCTGGAGAGATAGCATAATGGTGATACAAAAAGACTTTCATGACCAAAAGACACCAAAGATCCCATAGCAATCCCATAAACCAGAGCTGAGCAGTACTCTGGCGGAAGTAAAAATAATAACAACAACAACAACAGAGAGGAGAGACACCATAGAACTCATGAAGCTCCTCTTTGTACAGTGCAGGGTCCTGGCTTATGGCAAAGTGCTTCCTCCCAGGCCTGCTCTGTGCCCTTTTTACCTTGGCTGTCAGGTGCACAGACAGGTAAGACTCTCCCAGACCTCACAACCTGTGAGAGGAAACAACATCAGAGAGAAAAATGTGCAAATGCCGTGAACTCAGGAGGGAGAGACTTGAAGCTGGGCCTGCAAGGATAGCAGGTGGGTGGGGACCAAGTGCCAAACAGAAGAAACCATCTGCACCACATCCTGCAGGTGTGAGGACACAGGACAGGTGTGGGATGCACTAGGGGTCACGTGAGTGGTGCCGACTTGGTCATGTCTTATGACCTAACCTTCTTGTGCCTTAGTTTCCTCACCTGCAAAACCTGACCGATACTAGTACTTCCCTAGTGTGTAAGGATTGAAATTTTGTTCATTCTTCTTCTCTTTCTTCTCCTTCTCCTTCATCTTCATCTTATTCTTCCTGTCACCAGGATTATCTCTGGGGCTCAGCGCTAGCACAATGAATCCACCACTCCTGGTGGCCACTTTTTCCTTTCTAATTTTTATTAGATAGACTAGAGAGAAATTGAGAGAGAAGGGGGAGATAGAAAGGAAGAGAAAGATAGACACCAGCACACCTGCTTCACCACTTGTGAAGCATCCCCACTGCAGGTGGGGAGCAGGGGCACAAACCTGGGTCCTTGCGCTTGGTAATATGTGCACTTAACCACTGTACCACTGCCTGCCCCCCCCCTTTTTTTTTACTTTTTTATTTTTATTTCAGACAGGCGATGATGAGACCCTGTCTACGCACTGGAGCTGAGAATGCTCACAGAATTGGGTGGGCTTGGGAGACCCGAGCCCAGGGGTGCGTGGGAGAGCCCTCGCTGTCTTGAGAAAGAGGAGGAGGAACCAGTGTGGCAGTGGGAAGCATGAGGCCTGCACTGCCTCATAGCCAAGCCCCTGAATGACCCTGGAGGAGCCTGAATATTTGCCCTTTGCCTCTGCCATTTGGCTTTGTGGCCTCAGGTCGATAAGAGAGCTCACCGGATAGTGCGCCCACTTTGCCATGTGCAGATCCAGTTTCAAGTCTGATCCCCACTACCCGGGGAAACTTCAGTGCTGTCTCCCTATCTCTCTGTCTGAAGCAGTCCTGGCAACAAACAAGCACCAAACAGCTGGGGGATGGCTTTGCTGATAGAGCTTGTAAGTTATAGTGTCATATCCATGCTTGGGTTTCCTGATTCAGTCTTCGGTACCACACGTGCTAGAGTGAAGCTCTATTCTTTCTCTCTCTTTAAAATTTTAAATTTTGGGAGTCGGGCTGTAGCGCAGCGGGTTAAGCGCAGGTGGCGCAAAGCACAAGGACCCGCATAAGGATCCTGGTTCAAGCCCTGGCTCCCCACCTGCAGGGGTGTCGCTTCACAAGCGGTGAAACAGGTCTTGCAGGTGTCTATCTTTCTCTCCCTCTCTCTGTCTTCCCCCTCCCCTCTCCATTTCTCTCTGTCCTATCCAACAACCATGACAACAATAATAACTACAACAATAAAACAACAAGGGCAACAAAAGGGAATAAAAAAAATAAATATAAAAAATATTTTTAAAAATTTAAATTTTTTTAAAGATTTGATTTATTTATGAGAAAGATAGGAGGAGAGAGAAAGAACCAGACATCACTCTGGCACATGTGCTGCCAGGGATCGAACTTGGGACCTCATGCTTGAGAGACCAAAGCTTTACCACTGCGCCACCTCCCAGACCACTTAACTTATTTTATTTTTTTTTTTTTATATTTTATTTTATTTATTTATTCCCTTTTGTTGACCTTGTTGTTTTATTGTTGTAGTTATTATTGTTGTTGTCGTCGTTGTTGGATAGGACAGAGAGAAACGGAGAGAGGAGGGGAAGACAGAGAGGGGAGAGAAAGATAGACACCTGCAGACCTGCTTCACCGCCTGTGAAGCGACTCCCCTGCAGGTGGGGAGCCGGGGTTCGAACCGGGATCCTTATGCCGGTCCTTGTGCTTTGCGCCACCTGCGCTGAACCCGCTGCACTACAGCCCGACTCCCACCACTTAACTTTTTTATTATCTTTATTTCTTTATTGGATAGAGGCAGTCAGAAATCGAAGGGGGTGATAGAGAGGATAAGAGACAGAGAGACACCTGCAGCATTGTTTCACCACTTGCAAAGCTTTCCCCCTGCAGGTGGGGACCAGAGACTTGAACCCAGATCCTTGTGCATTGTATCATGTTCACTCAATCAGGTGTGCCATCACCCAGCCCCCCCTTTAAAAAAACTATATATACATATATATATATATATATATATATATATATATATATATATATATATATTAGAAACAGAGAGAAATTGACATGGAATGGGGAGATAGAGAAGAAGAGAGAAAAAGAGACACCTGTAGCACTACTTCACTGCTTGTAAAGCTTTTTCCCCGCAGGTGGGGACTGGGGGCTGGAATCCTTGCTGTTAATGCATGGTGACATGTGCACTCAACCAAGTGTGTCATCACTTGGCCTCCAACGTTCCATTTATTTATTTTCAGACGTATTTATTTGTTAGCACAAGATAGAGAGTGAGAGGATCAGTGTATCATTCTGGCACATATGATGCCAGGGATCGAACCTGGGACCTCATGCTCCCAAGTGCAAGCTCTAACTAACCACTGTGCCACCTCTAGGATCCCGATCTCTCTCTCTCCCTTTTGTAAAGTCACTCTGGGGGCTGGGGCCATCCTCACAGTCAGTACAGGAGGGGGTGCCCTAGTGAGATGGGACTGAGGCAGAGAACTATAGGCTGACCTATCTGCTCCTTTGCACACAGGGCTGGGGCAGAACCTAGTTGGTGGCCCAGTAAGCTGGAGACACTCCACTCCGTCGAGCTCCCCACATTCTCTGAAGCCCCATCTGCAGGGGACATTCCAGAAACCTCGGAAGAAGAAGACATCTCTGGCATCAGGTACAAACCAGGGGGACAAGTGGGAGCGGGGCCCCTTCCCTGGGACCCTCTCCATTCCCAGGAGGCCATGAGAGCAATGCTGGGCCCCTGGCCAGGCTCCACAGTGAGAGACTCTGGCTTTCCCTCCAGGCTTCTCTCCCATCACTGAGGCCTAAGTTAGTCACCATCCTCTGAGCCTCAGCTTTCCTCTTCTGGGAATGAAGTACCTGCTACCAGATGGGTCCTTTTTTTTAAATTTTTCTATTTTATTTTATTTGATAGGATTGAGAGGGAAAGGGAAGGGAGGAGAGAGAGTATGTGAGAGAGAGATAGAGACCTGCAGACCTGCTTCCTCGCTCATGAAGATGGAGAGTGAGAGGATCAGTGTATCGTTCTGGTATAGATGATGCCAGGGATTGAACCTAGGACCTCATGCTCACAAGTGCAAAGCCCTAACTAACCACTGTGCCACCTCTAGGATTCCCCTCCCCACAGGTAAAGAACAGGGACTCCAACCCGGAACCTTATGAATCATACATGTGCACTCAACGGGGTGTGCACCCAGTAATTATTTTAGACACCTGCAGACCTGCTTCACTGCTTGTGAGGTGACTCCCCTGCAGGTGGGGAGCTGGGGGCTCGAACCAGGATCCTTATGCCAGTCCTTGCACTTTGTGCCACCTGCGCTTTACCTGCTGTGCTACCACCTGACTCCAGTAATTTTTAATTAATTATTTATTTCCTTTAGTTGTTTTATTGTTGTAGTTATTATTATTGTTGTTATTGATATCGTCGTTGTTGGATAGGACAGAGAGAAATGGAGAGAGGAGCGGAAGACAGCGGGGGAGAGAAAGATAGACACCTGCAGACCTGCTTCACCGCCTGTGAAGTGCAGGTGGGGAGCCAGGGGCTCAAACCGGGATCCTGACGACGGTCCTTGCGCTTTTTGCCATATGCACTTAACCTACTGTGCTATTGCTGGACTCCCGTAATTTTTTTTTTTTTTTTTTTTTTTAGAGATGACAAGTACAGAGAGGGAAAGACACGACAGCACCAGAACTCCTCTGGTGCCATAGCACTTCCCTATGTGGCGTCAGGGTTCAAACCTAGACCAAGGTGCTTAGCAAAACTGGCATTCTACCTGGGAAGCTGTCTATATCTCTGACCTCCCAGGTGGTCTTAAGACTTTAGAACGGACTTGAAATTAGCTCAGTAAGCAGAGAGAATGGATACTTTACCAAGCCTGAACTCTGTTTTATTTTTGTTTGTTTGTTTGTTTTGTTTTGTACCAAAGCCCTGCTCAGCTCTGGTTTAAAGTGGTGCAACAGACTGAACCTGAGACCTCAAAGCCTCAGGCATGAGAGTCTTTTTGTATAACCATTAGGCTATCTCCCGAGCCCAGAGGTCCTGGGTTCTATTCCTGTCACCACATAGGATCATCATGCATGGCACTGAGGAGAATTTTTATGAGTAGTGGAAGGATACTACGGTATCTGTCTATCTGAAAATAAAATGAGAGGGGGAGTTTACTGGCCTTGGCAAAAAAAAAAAAAAAAATCAATCAATCAAAATAAAGAGGCTGTGCACACATTATCACGCGCTCAAATCCTATACCCCACCTGCAGGAGGAGAGCTTCTCGAGTGGTAAAGCAAGTCTGCAGGTGTCTCTCTCTCTCTTCCTTTCTACCTCCCCCTCCCCCAATTTCTCTCTAGCTTATCAAATAAAAGGGAAAAAGGGAGAATGGCTGCCAAGAACAGTGGATTCGTTTGTTGTGCTGCCACCGAGCCCCAGCCCAGCCCAGGGATAACCCTGAACCTTGGTGACAAAACAAACAAACAAACCTGTATTTGTTCCAAATACTAAGAAGTCAGGTTTTGTATGTCTGGGGTAGTACCTGGTAATCAGCATCTTTTCAGAGCTCACCAAGTGATTCTAATGTGAGCATTCCACTAGGTGATCCCTACTAGAGGAGGATCTGGGCTTCGCTGGAAGGGTTGGTGAGGGATCAGGTCACACAAAGATCTGAGCCAGGTCACAGGTCCCAGAGCAAAGTCTCCCCCAACCAGAGCCTCTTCTAGTGACAGCCACCCACCCAGCCCCATGTGACTCAGTCTCTGCCCTCCTATAGAACACCAGAGCCGGGCCCAGAACTCTCGTCGCTGCCTGTCCCTGGACAAGCTCAAGAGGCAAGGAAGTCCGGGTCCAGATCTGCAAGGAGCAAAGCTTGTGGAAACCAACAACCCCCCTAGGAACCCCGACTCTAGCACTCTCAAGATCGAGTCACTGCCACCGCCTCAAGGCGAGGTGAAGGAAGAAGAACTCTGGCTGACAATGATGGACATGCCCAAGACCCCGTGTGAAAATTCCAGTGGGTCTCTTTCACGTCTTACTGGTTTTTGTTTTGGGGGAGAGTCTGTTGTGTTTGTTATTACTCCATAGCCTGGAGTCCTTTTTTACTTTTTTCTCTACAATAATTTATTTTATTTATTCACTTATTAGGTAAAGGTAGAGAGAAGCTGAGGTAGAATGAGGAGATATAGAGGGAGAGGGACAGAGTTGCCTGCAGTCCTGCTTCATTGCTTGTGAAGCTTTCTTCCTGCAAGTGGGGAGCAGGGGCTTGAATATAGGACCTTGCATATGGTATCCTGTACTTAACTGAGTGTGCCACCACCCAGCCCACATTTTTTTATAAATAGAGAGAGAAATTTTGGGGGTGGTAGATAGCATACTGGTTATGCAAAAAGACTCTCATGCCTGGGGCTCCAAAGTCCCAGGTTCATTCCTGTACCACCATAAGCCAGAGCTGAGCAGTGCTCTGGTAAAAAAAAAAAAAAAAAGAAAAAGTTTTAATTAATTAATTAATAATAAAATTAAAAAGAGAGAGGCTGAGAGAGAAGGGGGAGATAGAGAGAATACCAGGGACTTGAACCCAGAGTCTTTGCACACAGTAACTTGTGCACTTAACTGGGTGCTCCACTGTCTGGCTGCTCAGGTTGGTTCCTTTCTTCAGCACTCATTTCATTTTGGTTTTTTTTAACCAAGGCATCACTCTGGCATATGCGGTGCCAGGGCTTGACCCTGGGACCCCCAAGCTTGTAAGTACTCCACTCATTTGGCCACCTCTGGCTCAGTCTTCCTTGAGAGCTTGTTTGGAGGTTTTAGCAGGAGAGCACAGTGACTCATAAACCCTCAACCGAAGACTGTCTCTGTTCGGGGAAGGCAGCACAGCTTCAGGAGGGACGCACATGGAGCGGTGAGGGAGGAAGGGGACACCCGCCTAGCCAGTCAGATCAGCCGAATCAACCCTGACAATCAATGGGGTGACAGATGTCGCAGCCAGATCGCCTTCACATCTTGGCCCAGTCTTCCAGTCTTCCTAACGAGGGATTCTACAACTCTCACTCACAGTCTCTTTCCCTGTTTTCTTTCACCTCCAGGCTCTGTTGTGGCGTGGGGGTGGGTGGTTCAGATCAGTGCTGCCTTTGTGGCTGCAGGAAGTAAATCTGGGGGGTGGGGTGGGCCATTCTCTTGAGATTCTTGCAAAATCTGTCATGACTCTCCATCCACAAACCATCTTGAAAGACACAATGGGCAAAGCGCAAGTAAGGATCATGGTTCGAGGCCCGGCTCCCCACCTGCAGGGGCGTCACTTCACAAGCGGTGAAGCAGGTCTGCAGGTGTCTGTCTTTCACTACCCCTCTGTCTTCCCCTCCTCTCTCCATTTCTCTCTGTCCTATCTAACAATGACGACATTAATAATAACTACTACAAGAGCAACAAAAGGGAATAAATAAATAAATAAATAAATATTAAAAAAAAAAAAGACACGGGAGTCAGGCGCTAGTGCAGCGGGTTAAGCGCATGTGGCGCAAAACGCAAGGACCGGCATAAGGATCCCGGTTCCAGCCCCCGGCTCTCCACCTGCAGGGGAGTCGCTTCACAAGTGGTGAAGCAGGTCTGCAGGTGTCTGTCTTTCTCTCCCTCTCTGTCTTCCCCTCTCTCCATTTCTCTCTGTCCTATCCAACAATGACGAAATCAATAACAATAATAACTACAACAATAATGAAAAACAACAAGGGCAACAAAAGGGAAGATAAATAAATAAATATAAATTTTTTTTTTAAAAAAGACACAATGGGAGGCCAGAAAATGGTTTTCCGGGTGGAACACACACTTCAACATGTACAAGGACCACCTGGTAATGCCATGCACAGGGGAAGATTCTGAAGCAGTGGAGCAGTGCTGTGGTGTCACTCTTTCTGTCTTCCTCACTGTTTGTCTCTTACACCTTATTTAAGAAAGAGAGAGAGAGAAAGAAAGAAAGAAAGGGAGAGAGAGAGAAAGAAGAAAGAATGAACCAGTAGTCTAAGGCTCGGGAGACAGCCAAAAGACTCTCATACCTGAGGCACCAAAGGACCCGGGGTTCAGAGTCCAGAGTGCTAACCATTACACCATGGAACCACATAAGGTCCCAGGTTCAATCTCTAACATCACTATGAGCCAGAGCTGAGTAGTGCTCTGGAGAAAACAAACAAGCAAACAGTTCATCCCTGGTGGTAAAAGAAAAGGCACAAGTGAGCCAGTGAGGAAGGGAGGAGTTTGAAGGCAAGATCCTGAGTTATCCTGATAATCCACCTAGCCACCCAGCCCTTGAGCCGGGTGTGTTTTTCTCATGCTGGCCCGTGGGCTTTGAACAGAAAGCTGGTGACACAGTTCCACCAAACCCTGGTAGTGCAGAATGATCCAGACTTCCTGAGGGCCTAGGAGGCACCTGGCCTAGTCTTTGCAGGCAAAGGGTTCCCATTGTGACCTTGTAAGCTTGTCCCAGTGTGAGACTTGATCTGTCATCAATAACATCAATAACAACAATAGCTACAACAACAATAAAAAAAAAAAAGGGCAACAAGAGGGAAAATAAATAAATAAATAAATACAAAAAAATAAAAGAAAGAAAGAAGTATAGTAGTATTGCAAAGAGTTAAATAGGATGTAAGATGCTTCAAACCACACTGGCCATGATAAGAACTGGTACTGCTTTGGTGTCATTTTCACTGTTATTTAATATAAGGATTATAGCTCCTTCATAGCTTGTCCTAGAGGTGCGGGACTCCAAAACTTAGGGGTGATTTGGGATACCTCTCAGCCAGAGGTTTCATCTTGGGGAGGGGAGGAGAGGGTGAGGCAGAGGCAGACCCAGACACCTCTGACCCTGCCTCTCTGAATCTGAAATGTCCCATCTCTGCCTTGTTTCCTAGGCTGCATTTGCAGAAACAGTGAACAGCCTGATGGACTTTACTGTGCTTCACAGGCCCTGCAAGGGCCTGAGAATATCCACTTTCTCAAAAGAAAGCAACACTGTCCCAGGTACGGGAACCCCAAAGGCTTTGGGCAGGGGATGTGTGTACTGGGGGAGGGGGCAGTGGCTAAAGTATCTGGTCTGGAGTGGATGAGGGGGTGAAAACTGAGATTGATTTACTTCTTTTTTATTATTATCTTTATTTATTGGATAGAAAAAGCCAGAAATTGAGAGGAAAGGGGCTTGAACCTGGGTCCTTGCACAATGAAACATGCACTCAACTAGGTGCCCCATTTAATTTATTTATCTAATATTGGATAGAGACAGAGAGAAACTGAGAGAGGAGGGAGAGATAGAAAAGGAAAGAGAGGGGCTGGGTGGTGGCGCACATGGTTGAGTACAGATGTTACAGTGCACAAGGACCCAGGTTCGAGCCCCCAGTCCCCACCTGAAGGGGGAAAGCTTTGCAAGTGGTGAAGCAGGGCTGCAGGTATCTGTCATTTCCCCTCACTATTTCCCCCTTCCCTCTCAATTTCTGGCTATCTCTATCCAATAAATAAATAAAGATAATAATAATAAATTTTTTTTTAAAAAAAAAGGAAAGAGAGACACCTGCAGGCCTGTTTCACCACTCATGAAGCTTCCCCCTAGAGGTGAAGACCAGGGGCTTGAACCGGAGTCCTTGTGCACTGTAATGTGAGCACTTAATCAGGTGCACCACTGCCTGGCCCCTGTTTTTGTTTTTGTTTTTGTTTTTTACAATTTCTTATTGCCACGAGGGCTGTCATTGGGACTCAGTGACTGCATGATGAATCTGCTATTCCAGGCAGCCATTTCCCCCGCCCATTTATTTATTTATTTTTATAGAGACAGAGAAACTGAAAGGGGTGGGGGGAAAGAGAAAGCGAGACACCTGCAGACCTGCTCCATCACTGGTGAAGCTTCCCTTGAAGCCTAGTCTTTGCTTTGCGGTGTGTGTGCCACTACCTGGCCTCCAAGAATTATTTATCTATGAGAGAGAACCAGTGCTCTGGCACATATGATGCCAGGGACCAAACTCAGGACCTTGTGCTTGAGAGCATAATGCTTATCCACTGTGCCACCTCCCAGACCACCAGTTCCTAATCTTACCTCACAGTGGAAAGCACTGAGGCACCCACCCGAGGGGGAAGCCGTTTGCCCCTGGGGAACAAGACCACTCCCAGACCAGGGCTCCCTACCTCTCTCTTTCCACTTCTTACAGGCAGAAGTTGGCATTCGAGTCTGGCGAGGAGGTGGACAATTCCCTAGATGCTGACCCTTGGCTTCCTGTCTGGACCCCAGAGGGAAGCCCCCATGGTGATTACAATGGTCTCTCTTTGTGGGCTGGGGTAAGGTCTTCTTGGTAGCATCCTTCTGAGGATCCCTCTGGGGGAATGGCAGATACACATGCCCTGTGTTTACCATGACAGACATTGCTAGTCAAGCATCAAACATCATTCTTTTTTTTCTTTTTTTGCTTCCAGGGTTATTGCTGGGGCTCAGTGCCTGCACCATGAATCCACTGCTCCTAGAGGCCATTTTCCCCCCCTTGTTGTTGTAGCCTTGTTGCAGTTATTATTGTTGTTGATGATGTCGTCGTTGTTGGATAGGACAGAGAGAAATGGAGAGAGGAGGAGAAGACAGAGAGGGGAAGAGAAAGATAGACACCTGCAGACCTGCTTCATCGCCTATGAAGCAACTCCCCTGCAGGTGGGGAGCCGGGGGCTCGAACCGGGATCCTTACACCAATCCTTGTGCTTTACGCCACGTGCGCTTAACCTGCTGCGCTATCGCCCAACCCCTGTTATTCTTTTTTTTAATGGGAGAGATACAGAAAGACCAGAACACTGCTTATATCTGGCTTATGGTGGTTCTGGGGACTGAACTTGGGACCTCAGAGCCTCAGGCATGAAGTTCCTTTGCAGAACCCTTATGCTGTCTCACCAGCCCCTTGAGCACCGTTCTTTCTGTTGAGCCCAGACACTTCCTCAGAATCTTTCTTTTATCTTCTTTTCCTTTTTTTTGGCTAGGACTCTACATGATGAATCCACTGCTCCTAATGACGATTTTCCCCTTTACTTTTTTTTTTTGTTGTTTGATAGGACAGATAGAAATTAAGAGGGGAGGGGAAACAGAGAAGGAGAGATAGAAAGAGAGATACCTGCAGACCTGTTTCACCGCTCATGAAGCTTCCCCCTGCAGGAGGGGACTGGAGATTTGAACCGGCGTCCTCATGCATGGTAATATGTGTGATTAAAAAGTGTCACCGCCTGCCACCCCTACCCCAAAATCTTTCTTAATACAGAGCTCCAGGTAGCTCTAGTCAGTCCCTCAAATATAAATCTTTTGATTTTTGAAAATACTTATTTGTTTGTAAAAGAGAGAGAGAGAGAAGCAGAGCATCAGTCTGGTACATGCAGAGCCAGAGATTGAACTCAGGACCTCATGCTGAGAATCCAACACTTTATCCACTGAGTCACCTCTAGAACCAAAACTTTTGAGTTTTAAAAATGATTTACTTGTGGTCTGGGAGGTGGCGCAGTGATAGAGCATTGGACTCTCAAGCACGAGGTCCTGAGTTCAATCCCTGGCAGCACATGTGCCAGAGTGAAGTCTGGTTCTTTCTCTCTCCTCCTATCTTTCTCATTAATAAATAAATAAAATCTTTAAAAAAATATTTATGGGAGTCAGGCAGTAGCGCAGTGGGTTAAGCGCAGGTGGCACAGAGTGCAAGGACCGGCAGAAGGATCCCGGTTCGAGCCCTCAGCTCCCTACCTGTGGGGGAGTCGCTTCACAGGTGGTGAAGCAAGTCTGCAGGTGTCTGTCTTTCTCTACCCCTTTCTGTCTTCCCCTCTTCTCTCCATTTCTCTCTGTCCTATCTAACAACAAACAACATCATCAACAACAATAATAAACTATAACAACGAAAAACAACAAGGGCAAGAAAAGGGAAAATAAATAAATAAATATTTAAAACATTATTTACTTTAGGGACCAGGCGATGGCACACCCAGTTGAGTGCCCATGTTACCAAGTGCAAGGACTGGTGTTCAAACCCCAGCCCCCACCTGCAGATGGGAAGCTTGCATGCATGAGATTCTGAGTTCTATCCCTAGTATCACTTATACCAGAGTGATGCCTGGGTTCTAGCTCTCACTAATAAATAAACCTTTTTTAAAAGTAAGATGGTTCACCATCAGACGGGGGAAATACATAATTTGGTTCTGCAAAGAGACTCGAATGCCTGAGACTCTTCAGCCAGAGCTGAGCAGTGCTGCGGTAAGAAGACAGAAGGGGAGGGAAGGGGAGGAGAGGGAAGAAGGGATGGGTGGTGGTGCACCTGGTTAAGCGCACATACAGAGTACTACGCACAAGGCTGCACTCAAGGACCTGAGTTCAAGCCCCTCTTCCCCATGTGTAGTGGAGAAATTTCACAAGCGATGAAGTAGGTCTTCAAGTGTCTCTCTTTCTCCCCCTCACTATCTCCCCCTCCTTTCTCAATTTCTCTCTATCCTATTGAATGAAAAGAAAAGAAATGCCACCAGAAGTGGTGGATTCGTAGGGCCAGCACTGAACCCCAGAAACTAGAGGCAAATAAAGAAATAAAGAAAGAGAGAAAGTGAAAAGAGTGAGGGAGGAAAGAAAATATAGTGTACCTTTCCAAGCATGAGTATCTGAGAACCAGCCTCTAGCGATGGCGGAGGGGTCTGTGATGCTTCTACCTCTCTCTCTCTCTCTATCTTCATCCGAAGGAAGGAAGGAAGGAAGGAAGGAAGGAAGGAAGGAAGGAAGGAAGGAAGGAAGGAAGGAAGTAAGGGAGAGGGAGAGAGAAAGAAAGGAAGAACAGGGGAGTCGGGCAGTAGCACAGCGGGTTAAGCGCACGTGGCACGAAGTGCAAGGACTTGTGTTAAGGATCCCGGTTCGACACCTCCCCCCCCCCCCCCCCCCCGGGCTTCCCACCTGCAGGGGAGTCGCTTCACAAGCTGTGAAGCAGGTCTGCAGGTGTCTGTCTTTCTCTCCCCCTCTCTATCTTCCCCCCCTCCATTTCTCTCTGTCCTATCCAACAATGACAATATCAATGACAACAATAACTACAACAACAAGGGCAACAAAAGGCAATATATATATAAAAGAAAGTAAGGACAGAAGGAAGGGAGAATATGAAAGAATGGATTGGCCTAGGAGTAAGTGGTGGAATCACACATGTCCGAGGTCTGAAGAGCGCCATAGTACTGCCCTGACATAGCTGGCTCTTGGGATTGATGCCAGTGCTTCAGTCCTGTGCCTCCCTGGCTGAGCCATTTCCCTGGCCACACACTGGGCTTCTTCACTCCCTCCACCAAGTGATCAACAGGAGGCCTGACCACAGTGAGGAGTCACCCAGTGTGTGGCCCCTTCTCCTTAAAGCTGCCGCTGTGCTGGGGGTGTGGTGTCGGGGACGAGGTCCACCCTGACCACACCCCTGAGTCTCTGGTGTCCTTTTCAGGGAGTGCACTGGCCTTGGGCCCACCTCAGATTAACCACTGGGATATGACAGGCCACCCAAGCGAGATCCTGGGCCTCAGCCCTTCCCTCTTCAGCTCCCCGGGGAAGCTGCTGCCGGAACAAATCCTGGAGGACAGCAACGAATGCCTGACCCAAGGTGAGCCCCAGGCCGGGCTGGACACTCGTTCTTCCAGAGAGCATTCTGGGTGACACCCACCAAGTGTCCCCCCCAGGGGTCAGCCCAGGAACCCAGTCTGGTCGGGGAGACAAGAGGGTTCAGGATCTGAGTTAGAGTCATTCCAGAGGTGCTGGACTCAGACACAGGACAGGACATCCAAAAACAGTCAGAAGAGACCAGAGAGATAACTCAGCAGACAGAGCATGTGCCTTACCATAATGTGTGGCTTAGCATCAAGCCCTGGCACTACAGGGGAGTTTGACTATACTGAGGAAGCTGTGATGCTGTGACATCTCAGATCTTCTCTCTGTAAATTATGAAGGACAAAAAAAAAAAAGTCAGTCTGGGAGCAGGGAAATGTGCAAGGCTATGGTCTAAAGAAAAATAAAAGGCCAGAGGAATGTACTCAGCTAACAGGGAGACTGGGGGCGGTTGAGTGCACCCATTACCATGCTCAAGGACTCAGGTTCGGGCCCCCGCTTCCCATCTGCAGTGGGGCCACTCCACAAGTCGTGAAGCAGGTCTGCAGGTGTCTATCTTTCTCTCTCCCTCTTTATTTTCCCCTCCCCTCTCAGTTTCTCTCTGTCTTATCCAATAAAATAGAAAGGAAAAAATGGCAGCTGGATTTGTAGTGACTGCACCAAATCCTAGTGAAAATCCTGGTAGCAAATAAATAGATAAATAGAAATAAAGAAATGGGGGGGGGGCAGGTGGAAATGCACCTGGTTGAATGCATGTGTTATAATGTGCAGGGACCTAGGCTCAAGAACCCAGTCCCCACCAGTAAGGGGAAATTTTTGCGAGTGGTGAAGCAGTGTTACTGGTATCTCTCTGTCTCTCTCCTCTATATCCCCCTCCCCTCCCCTCTCAACTTCTGGCTGTGTCTAGCCAAAGTAAATAAGTAGATAAGTATAAAAAAAAGGGGCAGAGGTAGATAGCATAATGGTTATGCAAAGAGACTCTAATGCCTGAGGCTCCACATTCAATCCCCTAGCACCACCATAAGCCAGAGCTGAGCAGTGTACTGGTAAAAAACAAACAAACAAACAAACAAACAAAAAACACGGAAAGGCTGGTCAGAGTCTTGTCCCATGGGGGGTAGAGTGGGAGGTATTTCCATGCTAGTCACTCATGTCTCCCCACTGACAGCTTTCTTTGAAGAAGTGTTCTTAGACCCTGTGGCTTCACCTTTGACCTGCATGCTAGAGGTGCCAAAGCAGGTAAGTGTCCTAGTTGCCTCCTTCCCACACACAACACACAGCTTCTGACTCGATCAACCCGCCTTCACCCCACACTCACCCGTCTGCCTGTGTGAGCATCTCCTCAGTTTTTTAAAAAAAATATTTTCTTTAAAAATGTTTTTATATTAGCTTAATTTATTTATTGGATATAGACAGCCAAAAATTTAGAGAGGAGGGTAAGATACAGAGGGAGAGAGACAGAGAGACACCTGCAGCCCTGCTTCCCCACTCATGAAGCTTTCCCCCTGCAGGTAGGGACCAGGGGCTTGAACCTGGGTCCTTTCGCACTGTAACATGTGCATTCAATCAGGTGCGCCACCACCCGGCCCCTCCCTCCTCAGCTTTTAAAAGACCTTTTTTAAAACTTTTATCTATCTATTTATTTTACCTCCAGGGTTATCTCTGGGCCTGCACAAAGACACTACTCCCGGAGGCTATTTTTTTTTCTTTTTTCTTTTTCATCTTCTTTCTAGTTGTTTTGATAGGACAGCGGCAAACGCTAGAAGAAGAAGATAGGACAGAAAGAAATTGAGAGAAGAGATGGGGGGGCAGGCGGTGACACACCTGGTTAGCACACATGTTACAATGTCCAAGGACCCAGTTTTGAGCCCCCATCCCCACTTGCAGGGGAAAAGCTTTGCGAGTTTGTGAAACGGTGTTGTAAATCTCTCTCTCTCTCTCTCTGTCCTCCTCCTCCTCCTTCCCTCTTGATTTCTGGCTGTCTCTACCCAATAAACAAATGAAGATAATTAAAAAGATAAGAGGGAGAGAGAAAGACAGACACCTGCAGATCTGCTTCACCACTCATTAAGCTTCACAGCTGCAGGTGAGAAGCGGAGGCTCAAATCTGGGTCCCTGCACATAGTTCTTTGTGTGCTTAATGGATTGTGCCACCAACCAGCTCCCTGTTGTTTTTTTATATTTATTTGTTTGTTGTTTGTTTGTTTTACTGCTACCAGGGCTACCACTGGGGCTTGGTGCCTGAATGATGAACCCACTGCTCCAGGCAGCCATTCTTTTTCTTTCTAGTTTGTTTTGACCTATCAAAATAATTGAGAGGGAGGAGGAGGTAGGAAGATAGAAAGACACCTGCAGACCTGCTTGATCACTAGTGAGGCATCCCTGCTGCTGGTGGGGGAGTGGCAGCAGCCCCCCAAAGGCCATTTCCATCCTTTATCTGCTCACCCCTGGCTGCCGGGCCCCCCTACTCTGTGCTGCACCCTTGGAGTGAACTAGACACAGGCTGAAAGTGAAAAGGTGCCTGAGTAATGTTCAGGTTTTCATGTGACCCTCCCCTCAACTGTTTTTTTTTTTTTTTTTCCTGACCAGGATTGTGAAAACAGCCTAGTGACTCAGGCTTCTCAGGTGCAAACCTCCCTCCCAGGCCCCTGGCTGGTCTCCACACCTGCAGGGTAGTCGCTTCACAGGCGGTGAAGCAGGTCTGCAGGTGTCTGTCTTTCTCTTCCCTTCCTCTCTCCATTACTCTCTGTCCTATCCAACAACAGCGATATCAACTACAATAATAAAACTACAACAATAAAAGAAAAAAACAAGAACAATAAAAGGGAAAAATAAATATTAAAAAAAGTCTTTAAAAAAAAAAAAGAGGTGGTCCAGGAGGTGGTGCAGTGGATAAAGCATTGGACTCTCAAGCATGAGGTCCTGAGTTCTATCCCCAGCAGCACATGTACCAGAAAGATGTCTGGTTCTTTCCCTCTCCTCCTATCTTTCTCATTAATAAACAAATAAAATGTTTATAAAGAAAAAGACTGTCATGCCTGAAGCTCTAAAGTCCCACATTTGATCCCCTGTACCACCATCAGCCAGAGCTGAACAATGCTCTGTTTAGCAATAATAATAGTAGAACTAGACAGGACAGCCATGCATGGGCTCCCGTGTGGTCAGCAGGGGCTCAAACCTTAGTCTTTGTACCTGGTGAACTGTGCATGCTACCACGTGAACTGGCCCCAGCCCCTTATTTACTTAATAAAGAGAAAAACAGCATCTCTGGCACATGCAGTGCTGGGAATCCAAGCTGACTCACTCACTGTGGGAAGTGACAACACACGTCTGGGTATCAGGGTGTGCAGATGGGACTGTCTGGAATCCTAGCTGTTTCCCCAGAAAGCTGTGAGTGTGGACTTTAAGGGACACTGCTGCACCCCCCCCCCACCTCTCTGCCTCCTTAGGAACCACCCTCTGAGGTCACTGAAGACCTTCCGGACGCATACAGTCTCCAGCAGTCCTCAGTGTCACTGGACCACTGCTACCTGCCGCTGAGTGACAGCAGCAAGGTGGCCGGGAGCCCCAGCTCCCAGGACACTGACAGCACTGACAGCTCCCAGGACACAGGACAGCAGGAGGTTTGAGGATGCAGCTGCGGGGGGCGGGGGAGGGGGGAAGGGGAGGGGAGCTCCTGTACCCCTGCCCATTCTCACTCCTCTGTCCCTGCCCAGATCGCTGGAGTTCCTGAAGGTCTGCTGTCCTCCAGCGAAGACGGAGACTACACATGGACCCCCACATTGAGGCCCACTGGGAGGAAGGCCAAGAAGGGGCGTCGGGCAGACAAGGGCCCCACCAAGCCCAAGGAAAACCAAAAAGGCCCCTGCACCACCCAGCCAAAGAAAAAGTGTGTCAATGGATTCATCATGTTCTGTAGGATGAACCGGAAGCAGTACATTCGGTGGGTTCTGGTCCTTTTGGGCCCTGTTAGGGGCTCTGCCTTCATTGTCTATCCCCCCCGCCCCCGCCCCCCCCCACACACAGCATTATCACTGGGGTTTAGTCCCTCCATTGCTCCTGGCAGCCATTTTCCCCCCACTTTATTTGGATAGGACAGAGAGAACTTGAGAGAGGAGTGGGAGGCAGAGAGGGAGAGAGAAAGATAGACATCTGCAGACCTGCTTCACTGCTTGTGAAGCGACTCACCCCCCCCACACAGGTGGGGAGCAGGAGGGGGCTCAATCTCGGGTCTTTGTGAGGGTCCTTGCATTTCGTACCATGTGCTTTTACCTGGGTGCCTCTCTGTTCACCGCCCCCCCCAGAATGTTGGTTGTCGTTCCCCACCCCACTCCCAACTTATCCCTTGCTGGTCTTAGTTTTTCCCCTTTTGTTTTTGGATAGAGACAGAGAAGGAGAGAGTGAAAGAGACCACAGCACCAAGGCTCCCTTCAGTGTAGCGGGAGCCAGGCACGACCCTGGGTCACACACATGGGAAAGCAACACACTGTCCAAGTGAGCTGTTTTGCCAGGCCCCCTGCTATCCTAAGCCCAGTAAGTTAGGTCACCTGCATAGTGTGCCTGCTCTGTCAGGTCATAAACCAGCTTCAAGTCCTGACTCCGCCCCATTAGAGGAAGCTTCGGTGCTGTGGTGTCTTAGTCTCTTTCTGAAAAAGTCAAGCAGAATGTTGACACACACAGACACACACACGTACACACACATACATACATACACACGTACACACACATACACACATGCACACACACATACACACACACACACACACACACATACACACGTACACACACATACACACATGCACACACACACACACACACACACACACACACACACACACATACACACGAGTACAGAGCACCACTCGGCTCCCACATGTGGTACTGCCAGGGATTGAGCCAGGTCCTCAGCCATGCAAGCTGGGTGGCTGTTGTGCACTCTCTCTGTGGTCTTTCTTCAAGCACACTCTCCTCCAGCATCTGTCCTGGCCCCACTGTTTTGGTCCAAGTCTGTGGACTGCAAGCAGTGAAACTTGGTAAGGACTGTAGGAAAAGATAATGGAGGCAGGAAGTGGTTCAACCAATAGAGCACTCATCCTGCCCCAAGTGAGGCCTGGGTTTGGGCCCTGGCGCTGCATGGGGATGTGATGGTCACCGTGGAACTCCTTGAATGGTGGATCTCCTCCGTGGTGTTTCTCTTCTTGCTTTCTTTCAATATTAATGAACAGAAATCTGTGAGCTGGGGAGACAGCATAATCACGATGCAAGCAATTTTCAAACCTGACATGCTGAGGTCCCATGTTCAATCCTCAGAACCACCATAAACCAGAGCCGAGCAATGCTCTGGCAGGGGATGGGGTGAGGGAGGACAGAAATTTGGGTCTTGGGAGGCCTCTCAATTGTATGGCACATTCAAAAGGACCTGGGTTCAAGCCCCTGCTCCTACCTGCAGTGTAGGTAGAGGCTTTATGAGCGGTGAAGCAGGTCTGTGTCGCTCTTTCTTGCTACCTCTCTGTCTTCCCCTCCTCTCAATTTCTCTGTCCAATCCAATAAAATAGAAAACAAAGTGGAGACCCAGGAAATTAATTCATTTCTAAGTATAAAGGTGTGGTGCTGGCAGCTTGCCCTCAGTGTGGCTGCTCTGGGATCCCCAGCCGGCCACGTGCACTCTTTGTCCCCCTCTCCCCCTCCAGGGGGTCTTCACTCCAACTGCTGCGTGTAGGGCAGGGCCACCTCCAGGAGCAGCTTTCTGGGGCAAACTGGAGTCAGATGCTCAGACCTGAATCAGTCACTGCCAGGCCTGAAGCCCTCAAAACCACAGCAGAGTGGTCCAGGCGGTGGCGCAATGGATAAAGCATCGGATTCTCAAGCATGAGGTCCCGAGAGTTCAGTCCCCAGCAGCACATGTACCGGAGTGATGTCTGTTGTTTTTTTTTCTCTCTGCCTATCTTTCTCATTCATAAATAAATAAAATCTTTAAAAAAATATTAAAAGACACAGCAGAGAAGAGTGGGTGCCCTTGTGGGGAGACTCAAGTGCTAGTCCCCTGCCTGGCTGTGGGGTGCCCTGCTCCCAACAGCTGGTTCAGTCCAGTGCTTCGTGACTGTCCACTCTGGGGCTTATGCCTTGGCGACCAGCACTGACAGTACCATCAGCGCTCAAATGGTGGAGTCGAGGCCATGAGGGTTGATGGGGGTGGGGGTCCTTCTCCCAGGCCTCGCCTGACCCCTCCCCTTCACCCTGGCACAGAGCCTGCCCTGGGACGGCGTCCACAGCTGCCACCAAGGAGCTGGCCCAGCTCTGGCGGGTGATGACCCAGCAGGAGCGGAGACCATACTGGTGAGAATCCGTGGGCAGGGTTGGGGCTGGGGTGCAGCACCCCTGCATTTTGTTCCCTCAGAGCATTAAGCTGGAGGTGGGAGGAGGCTGGGACTTCACCAGAAGGGTGCTCTAGGTGTCACTTTGCTCTTATCCCCCCTGGGGGGCCTCACACATGCACAGTCTCACCACCCCCAGGCCAAATCTTTCATTCAGGTCGAGAGAGACAGAGGGAGGACAACATAGCACCTGAGTTTCTCCTGTGGGGTTTGAACCTGGACCATGAGCCCTACCCAATCAGCTCTCCCTCAGTTCCAGGTGTTACCATTTAAAAAAAATATATTTATTTATTTTCCCTGTTGTTGCCCTTGTTGGTTTTATTATTATTATTGCTATTGTTGATGTTGTCATTGTTGGATAGGACAGAGAGAAATGGAGAGAGGAGAGGAAGACAGAGAAGGGGAGAGAAAGACAGACACCTGCAGACCTGCTTCACCACCTGGGAAGTGACTCCCCTGCAGGTGGGGAGCCGGGGGCTCGAATTGTGCGCCTTACACCGCACTTTGCGCCACGTGCGCGTAACCTGCTGCGCCCGACTCCCCGTCACCATTATTTTTTTAATGTTTAATGAGAGATGCAGAAAGATAGACACAAAGAGAGAAGAGAGCACTATTCAGCTCTGGCTTATGGTGGTACTGGAGACTGAATCTGGGAACTCAGAGCCTCAGCAGTAAAGTATTTTACAGAACCTTCCTGCTGTCTGCCCAGTCCCCTTGTCACACATTTTGATGAGAGAACTGGGAGATAGAGGTTAAAAAAATACACTTGACCTATAGCTTAAAAGGACCCTGCTCTCTTAATTAGAAGGGCCCTCCTCTCTTAATTTCTTTCTTTTAAAAATATTTTTTATTATTGCATGGAGAAAGAGAAATTGAGAGGGGTGAGGGGATAGACAGGGAAAGAGACAGAGACACATGCAGCCCTGCTTCACCACTCGTGATGCTTCATTCCTGCAGGTGGGGACCAGGGGCTTGAACCCAGGTCTTGGCACTGTAATGTGAGTGCTTAACCAGGTGTACCTTAATTTCTTTAGCCTGCTTCACCACGGGAAATCCTCAGGGCCCCCCTCCCTCTGTACTCAAGTCAAGTTCATAGAGATGCCACCTGCTTGGGTCTGTATCAGCCCCTAAAAGGCACACTGCACCGTGTGAGCCCCTCAAAGCCCTGCTGGGCACAGAGGACTAGGAGGGGACAGAGGCCCGGGAGTGGGGACCCCAGCCCTTCTGTCCCCTTTCCCCCCAGCATCAAAGCCCGAAGGTTCAGCCGCCAGCACAACAGGAATGTGAAGCAGGAGAGCGCCAGCAGCGAGGATGAGGAGTGGGGCCACCCTAAGCCCTTCTACCAGCTGCTGGCGGAGAAAGCCCGACGCTCAGCAGAGGAGAAGGTCCGATGCTCAGCAGAGGAGAAGGCCCGCTCAACAGAGGAGAAGGCCCGATGCTCCCAGGCTCAGACCCCAGGGCCCCCGGGGCTGGCTCTGTGGCTGCCCACCCCCGTCCACAGGCCTCCTCACCACCTTACAGCTCTGCATGGGCTAGAACCAGGTGCCGGTGGTGAAGAGGTTGCCTTTCCTGGCCGCATTCCTGCTGCCGGAGCTGGTGAGAATTGATTCCTGATGCTGCCTTGTCTGTGGGCCTGGGGGGTGGGTGTAGGAGGAAGCCCCAATGAAATGCGGGCAGGGAAGTTTATGAGAAAAGGGTTCCCCTCATTCCCATCCCATAATCAAATGTTTCATTTTCACCCAGAGCCCTGCTCAGCTCTAGTTTATGTTGGTACTGGGGATTGAGCCTGGGCCCTGAGCCTCAGGCTCAGGAGTCTAGGCATAACCACTGTGCTATCTTTACGGCTTGTTAGATGGTTTTTAACCTTGTTTGTTTGCACCTCGCCTCACCCTCCTCCCGCCCTGTTCTATTTATAGATTATTTATTGTTTTCAGCAAAATAAAGCAAGTGGAACCCTTGTGGTCAGCAAGGGCAATGAAATCAGGCTCCTTTGTCCCCTCAGCCCTGGAGGTTCCTTCCACTAGGAAATGGCCCCGTCCAGCGGCCCCAGAGACCTGGCTGCCCACACCTTCCCCACCCTACCGCTGGAGGAGCAATCAGAAGCCTGGATCTCAAGTTGGGGCTTTTGCGGTTCCCCCCCCCCCTTTTTTTTTTTCCCCACCAGTCTCATACTTGCACAATCCCATAGTTCCCTGTGGATCTTTTTTCCCCCTGTGAATTTCAGAGAGACAGACCAGACACCACAGCACTGCTCCACTGTTCTTGGAGCTTCCCTGGGTGCCAGCAGGGCACTCTGGGGGTTTTTTCTATGCAACATGCCTTTGGCCAGTAGTTTGGAAGGGAGCCCACACCTCCAGCACTTCCTAGTTTTTAATTTTATTTTCGCTGAAATGGAGGCATAACATGTCCTAGAAAAATAAAGATTTAGGATACAAACTCTACTGGGGGCGGGGGTGTCAGGGGCACTCCCAGTCCCCCCACCCCTGGGGGTGAGGATCTTTGGTTTGGGGCCGGGCGTGGTTAAGGAAGGCAACCCACACCTGCACCCTTTCTGGCAGGCAGGGCCCAGCTGGGGGTCATCAATCCCCCCACCCTCAGATTCAACGAGTCCACACCAGGTTGGGTGTTAGTGGCACTGTCTGTAGTGTTTCGGGGGCATGGGGGGGTGGGGGCACTTGAGGGGGCATCCAGCCATCTATCTGGCAGGGTTTTTAGCTCACAGCTAGTACCAGGTCAAGGGGGGCAGAGCCCCCGAGTCAAGGCCTCCTAAACTCCTTACGTACATGGGGGGCAGAGGGAGGGGTGGGCTCCGGGACTGGGAAGCAGCCCCCCTGCTCCTTCCGTGCAGCTTTTTCTGCGGGGGAGGGGTGTAACGGGGGGGGGGTTCCCACTCTGAGTCCCAGAGCTCAAGCACCATTGTCTCAAGGGACCATGGGGGACTGCTGGGGTCACAGTTCCAAAGGCTCCTCTACGGGCACCGACTGCAGCTGGGTCAGGACCTTGGTCTCAGCCTCTAGCCCCTCATCCACTTCGCTCCCCGGTGCTGTGGTCCCCAGGAGCAGCGCCTCAGGGTCTGGCAGCCTCAGCACGGCTTGGGGGGCCGGTGCCCCCATCGCCTTCTCGGCTTCCAGCAGCCCCTCCGTGGCCGTGCCCAGTTCCAGCCCCGCCGGCCAGATGGGCACAGCGGCAGGTGACAGCATGAGCCCCTCGGGCGGGGGCACCGGGAAGCTAGGCAGGAGGCCCGCGGGGTCTGGGGAGAAGGTCAGGCTGGCAGTGGCAGCAGGGGTGGGCGGTGCAGCAGGCTGTTGCTGCTGCTGTGGGCCCAGGGCACGGGCCTCTGGGAGTGTGGGGCTGGGGGCCACTGGGAGCGTGCCCTCGGGCGCCGAGATGGCAGTGTCTGGCTTCAGGGGCAGCGCCAGGCTAGGCGTGGGGGGCAGGACCTGGGACAGCAGCACGCTGGTGGGGAAGGTGGCAGCCAGGATGATCTTGCCCTGCTGCACGGCCACACCCGTCACAATGGGGCTGCCAGGCACCGGGTTGGCCAGGAGGAAGTTTCCTGAGGAGAGAAGGGGCACAGGGTCAGAGGGCAAGGCCTGAGCCAAGAGAGGTGGAGGTGCAGCCCTGCTCCCATCACTTAAAAAACCAGAAAAAAGCACCTGACGCAGGTGCACCTGGGAGAGCGCACACCCTACCACATGGCAGGACACGGTCTGAGCTCCTGCCATCACGTGGGAGCACCTACAAGGAGAAGCCGCACAAGTGGTAGGGCGATGCTAGGGTGTCTCACTTCTCTTTTTCTAATTTTTAAAAAATATTTATTTTGTTTATTCCCTTTTTTTTTTTGCCCTTGTTTTATTGTTGTAGTCATTGTTGTTGTCGTTGCACAGAGAGAAATGGAGAGAGGAGGGGAAGATAGAGGGGAGAGAAAGACAGATACCTGCAGACCTGCTTCACCACCTGGGAAGCGACTCTCCTGCAGGTGGGGAGCCGGGGGCTCGAACCGGGATCCTTATGCTGGTCCTTGTGCTTTGGGCCACATACGCTTAACCCGCTGCGCTACCACCTGACTCCCTCGCCTCTTTTTCCACTAAGCCACCTCCCAGATCACTGCCTCTCTTTTTCTAATTATTATTGGGGAGACAGAGGCAGAGTGACAACTGTAACACTGCTTCCCTGCTCATGAAGCTTCCCACATGCAGGTGGAGGCTGGGGGGCTTGAACCCTGGGCCTTGTGCATTTTAATAAGTGTGCTCTACCAAGTGTGTCGTCATCTGGCCCTTCTCCTCTCTCTATTGAGTTCTTTTTTTTTTTTTTAAGATTTTTATTCATTTACTATTTGATAGACAGAGAAATTGAGAGGGGGAGGGGAGAGGGAGAGAGACAGAGACACCTGCAGACCTGCTTCACTCATGAAACTTTCCCCCTGCAGGCGGGGGCCACGGGCTTGAACCCAGGTCCTTGCACACCGCAATGTGAGCACTTAGCCAGATGTGCCACCCCCTGGCCCCCGAATTTCCTCTCTTTCTTTCTGATAGAGACAGAGAGGCAGCAAGTAAGAGTGTGTGAAAAGGACCACAGCACCAAAGCTTCCTTCACTGTGGTGGGGGCTGGGCTTGAACCTGGGTGGCACACGTGGCAAAACAGCTCATTGTCCAAGTGAGCTGAGAACCCTGTTTTAGATTATTTTTTTTAAACTGTCTTATGGTGGTACCAGGGATAGAACCTAGGACCTTGGAGCCTCAGATATCAAAGTCCGCAGTGTAAACCACTGTGCTGCCTCCCTCCCTAGCTTGTCTCACTCTCCAACTTTAATGAAAAAAAAAAGTCTGCCCAAGCAGGGGAATTGTGCAGGCTCCAAGCCCTGGTGAAAACCCTGGTTGCAAAAATAAATAAGGAGCTGGGTGGTGGCGCACCTGGTTGAGCGCACATGTTATAGTGCACAAGGTCCTAGGTTCAAACCCCTGGTTCCCACCTGCATGGGGAAAACTTCACAAGCAATGAAGCAGTGCTGCAGGTGTCTCTCTGTCTCTGTTTCCCCGGCCCTCTTGATTTCTGGCTGTCTCTATCCAATAAATAAAGATAATAAATTAAAATAAATAAGAAAAGCAAATTAGGGAGTCGGCAGTAGCGCAGTGGGTTAAGCGCACGTGGTGTAAAGCGCAAAGACGGGTGTAAGGATCCCTGTTGGAGCCCCCCCCCCAGCTCCCCACCTGCAGGGGAGTCGCTTCCCAGGCGGTGAAGCGGGTCTGCAGGTGTCTGTCTTTCTCTCCCCCTCTGTCTTCCCCTCTTCTTTCCATTTCTCTCTGTCCTATCTCACAGTGAAGACAGATAACAGTAATAACTACAATAAAAACAAGGGCAACAAATAGGAAATAAATAAATAAATATAAAAAAAAGAGAAAAAAAAGAAAATTAGCCAAGGTCAAAGGGAGTCCTGTGAGGTGAGGCCAAGGCCCAGTGCAGCTCCAGCCTGGGGCAAGGAGGTTCTGGGGAAATGCCAGGAAGGACTCGAACTGCTCCCATGCCCCCCAACATCCTTCCGGCCCCTTGGCCGCCCCCCAGCCCTCACCCAGGGAGATGGGGTACCTGGGGCAGTGGCAGGAGGCAGCTGGAGGGCCGTCACGCCCACCCCGGAGTTGATCAGGTGCACGTTGGCGGTACCCGTCGCGGCCGCCACCTTCACGGGGCTGCCCGGTCCAGCTGCCAACAGCTGCAGCGGCCCCACCGCCTGTGGCAGGGTCACCACCTGGGAGGTGGGCACCACCTGAGGCAGGCTGAGCAGCGGGGAAGTAGGGCCCAGGCCGGCAGGGCACCCCGGGGGTGGGGAGATGGGCACCACCTGTGGAGCCGCCACGGGGGGCACAGGTCCGGGGGGCAGAGGGAAACTGGCAGCCGGAGGGGGGCCAGGCACCACCTGGGGCAAAGGCCCGGGTGCCTCATCTGCGGCTGGTCCGGCAGCGGCCACCGCCGGGGTCCCCTTAGTCTCGGGGGCCTCGGGCTGAGCCTCCTCCAGTCGCACCTCCCCGGTGTGAGGGTCCAGGACCAAGGACGTCTTGCCCTCGCCGGGCCCCTGGGGGCTGGGCTGCGCCGGAGCGGGAGCCGGAGCCGGAGCGGTGCCCCCCGCCCCGGTGAGCAGCAGGGGCCCCAGGCCCGAGGCCTCGCCCAGAGCCAGGCTGTTGATGATGACCGGGCTGCCCGCGTTGAGCAGCACAGCCGGGGAGCCGCCGGCCGCCAGGAAGCTGCCGTTCACCAGGAGGGAGGACGAGGCGGGGCAGGGCGCGGGCGGGGCGGCCCCTGCCAGGAATATGGAGCCCTGGGCCGGGGGCTCTGCGGCCGCCGAAGCCGAGCCCCTCTCCAGGTCCTCGGGGCTGCGGCTGGACTCGTCCTCGGTCGCCGGGGTCCCATCAGACTCGCTGGCGGGAGAAAAGGCCGTTGAGTTGCCGCCGGCCGGGATGCTCGGCCCCCGCTGCCCGCAGAGGGGAGAGGCCGGCCGGGCCTCCCGCCCCCAAACCCCCGGGGTGGACACAGTGGGGCGGGCGGGGGGAGGCAACAGCTTCTAGGACTCGGCGCCGGGACCCCGGGGGCGGCCGGTGCACGGAAGCCAGAGGCCCAGTACGTCCCCCCTTGGCCTCCCGCTCCAGGCGGCGGCCCAGGTCCTCCCTCCCCGTGACAGAGGCGGGAGCGAGAGGCCGCGGGCGCGGGGTGGGAGGGGAAGGGCTTGGGTTACAGGGAAACCGGAGCCGGGGAAGGTTCACGTTTCACAACAAAGACAGACGACACACCACGCCGCCCGGGCCCCGGAGGGGGTGTGAGGCCGAGCAGCGGCCAGGGGAGGTCCCCGCACATCGACGGCAACCTGGGCCGGAGCCTCGGCGGGGAGCCGGGGCTGGGGGCGGGGGGCCGGCGCCGCCCGGGGCCCCTCACCTCTTGCAGGGCGCGCCGCCGCCCCCGGTCCGGTCGCGCTGCCGCCGGTTCTTGAACCAGTTGCTGACCTGCGTGAGCGAGAGGCCGGTGAGCGCGGCCAGGCGGCGCTTCTCGTCCGGCGTGGGGTAGCGGTTGCCGCGGTAGCAGGCTTTGAGCGCGGCGCGGGAGCGCTCCTTGAAGCAGTACACGGTCTCCTCGCCGTCCCAGATGGTCTTGGGCAGCGGGAACTTCTTGCGCAGCCGGTACTTGTCCACGGCGCCCAGCGCCCGGCCCCGGGCCCGCTCGGCCTCGTGGTAGCGCGCGCGCAGGTACAGGTCCTGCAGGAAGGCGTGGTGGGCGGCGGGGAACGGGCGGCTCTCCAGCAGCCGGTACAGCTCGGCGTACTCGCCCCGCTGGAAGGCCACCAGGGCCCGGGCGCGCAGCACCGGGTCGCTGCCACGTAGGCGCTCGGCCGGGGGCAGCGCGCCCAGGAAGCGGCTCAGGCGGCCGGCGTGGCCCGCCTGCAGCAGCGCCTCGCACACGCACGCCACCTGCTCGGCCGAGAAGCGCAGGCCGGAGGGCGGCTCGGAGGCGGCGGCCTCGGGGGGCGACGCCGGGGCGGCCGGGGATCCGGGGCCCTCCGCTCCCGCCGCCGCGTCGCCCGCCCTGGCCCCGGCCCCGGCCGCCGCCGCCTCACCCTCCGCCGCCTGCAGGGTCTGCAGCAGCTGACGCGCCTCCTCCTCCTCCTCCTCGGCCGCCGCCTCCCCCCCGGCCGCGGGGCCCGCGCTCGGCTCCGCCGGCGAGGTAGCCATGTTTTTGCAACTTTGGGAAGTTCCTCCCTCTCTCCCTCCTTCTCCTCCTCCCTTGGGCTTTCCCCAGCCCCCTCCCGCCCCGCCGCTCCCCCCCCCCTGCGCTCCGGGGCTGAGCCCGGCGTTCCCCGCCCCCGGCCCCCCCTGCACTCGGGTCTCCCCCCGTCCGTGTGCGGCCGTCCCCCGCCCCGTCTGTCCGTGCTTGCTTCTCCCTTTGTTTTCCCTCCGCCTCAGGCCGCGCTTTTTGCACACACACACACCCCCGCGTGTGCCTCCCTGGCTCAGGGCCTCGGTTTCCCCATCGGGACGGCGGTGCAGGGACGGGCCGCCCGGAGGGTCCGGGGCGCGAAGCCACCTCCGCCCCAAGTCCGCGTCTCTGCGGGCCTCCCTCCGTCCCCGCGGCCCGCGGGAAGCCCCCCCCCACGGTCCCATAGCGGCCAGTGCTCCGCCCCATGGAATTCCCGGCTCCGCAGGGGGCGGGCCGGGAGAAGGGGGCGGGGGAACGCCGCTACAAAGTTTGCTGCAACTTTTCAGGGGCCGCCGTCCCGGGGCGGATGCGCGTGGCTTGCGCAGGCGCAGCGGCGGCAGGACCGCGCCGGCCCAGCCTCCGACTCACCGCCGCCGGGCGGCACAGCTGGGCCACAGCTGGGCGGGGGGCAGGCCTCCTCCCCGGCGTTCTCGCTCTCTCCCATTGGCCCGGCGTCTAAGCCACGTCCCCTCCCGTCCCCCGGTCTTGATTGGTCCCCAACATGCCTCCGCTCGCCTCCCAATTGGCCCGCCGGGCAGCCGCCTACCCGCTGCGCAGACGGCGCGGACCTGGCGCCAGTCACAGCTCGGGGCTGACGAACACGAGGGCGCTTTATTCGCGGGGGTCGGGGGTGGAGTACCAGGTGGGGGGAGACAATAAATACCGAGGAATGTCGGGATCTCAGTGCATCCAAAACGTGGATGGGAGTGCTGGGGTCTTGGAGCCTGTCAGCGGGTCGCAGGACAGGTCAATAAATACCCAAACCGGAGAAGCAAAGCAGCGCGCGAGCCAAGGCGCGGGGCTTCCCGGAAAAGCGGGGTGGTGGAAGCAAGGGGACCGAGCGCAGGACGTTCCCGGGGGAGCAGGCCTCGTGCACAGGGAGGAATCGTGGCCCGCAAGCTGGTGTTGGCGGGGGGGGGGTGGTGGTGGTGGTGGTGGTGTGTGTGTGCATGGAGGGTGAACACCCGATGGCCAAGCCCTGGCCCTCTGACTTCTCCAGATCGCGGGCTGTCCGTGCCCGTCGGGTGGTCTTTGCCCAGCCGGGTTTCCCCGGCGGCAGCGGCAGCATTCCCGTCCTGTTTCCCAGCCTCGTCGAACCCCACTCTCCGGCTGCGGGCCCGGCTTCCCTCCCCGGCCGCCAGGGGGCGGGCCCGGATCACAGGGCTGGAACTGGGGCGGGGACCGCACGCTTGGAGTGAGGTTAACCGGGAGGCGCTGGGAGTAGGTTCTGGAACGTGCCTCGATCACCCAGCCCTCCAGGGAGGAGCCCGAGTCAAACACAAGCTGGGGTTCTAGGGCTCAGGAGGCGGAGGCGGCTCCCGAGTGGCGCCAGGCCGGGTTGAGCTGGCGGGCGCAGGCCACCAGCCCAGCGCAGCCCAGGGCGGCGGCACCAGCCAGAGCAGCGGTGAACAGGAGCAGGGGACGCGCCTCCGGTAAGCCAGGCTTAGGGACCTGCGGACAGAGGGCGGGGTCAGCGCCCGGCCACGCCGTCCCTATTGGCTACTGCGGCCAGCCCCGCCTGAGCCCATACCCACCACTCCCTCCCCGCGGGCAGCCGCTGTTGGCCCGCTCGCGAGCCTCAACCAGGTCCGGACTCGCCATTGGCTGTTCCCTAGCAGATTGACGGCCCTCGCGCCCCGCCCCCTCCGCAGCCAGCCCCGCCCCGCAGAGGCGCAGCTAAGCGGGGCGCTCTGGGCGCGTGGAGCCAGGCGGGGGGCGCGGCGGGCGTGAGCAGCCGGACGTACCCTGGCAGGGAGCAGCAGGTGGCGGCGGTGCAGGGGGCCTGGCCCCACCAGCGGGCACTGGCCCAGAGCCACGGCCGGGGGGCCATCTAGCTGGAGAGAGAAGGGACAGGTGACCCGATCGGAGCCCTGCGCGGCCCGGCCGCCCTCGGCGGGAGGAGAGAGACAGCGAGGGGCATGGGGCTGGGGCGGGGGGGCTCCCGGGCGGGGCAGGGCGGGGCGGGACGAGAGGCCTGAATGGAGGCGGAGCTGGCAGCTGTGGGCGAGTGGAGGGCGTCTGGCGTCCAGAACCCGAAAGGGAACTAGGGAGAGCACAGGGTCTGGGCGGAGAGGCTGGGGGTGGGGTCTGCAGGATGGGGAGCAGGCTTAGCCCAGGGGAGCAGGAGGGGTCTTACATGGGAAGGTGCATCCGTGGCCCGGGGTGCAGGGGCCCCCGTGGCGGCTGGAAGGAGAAGAAAGAGGCGTAGGGCGTGTGGAGGGGCGCAGGAGGGCGGTGGCGCGGCGTGCCCCAGCCCGGGCCCCTCGCCCGCCCCCGGTGTCCGCCCGCCGCGGCCTCCCGCCCGCCCGCGGCCGCGGGACTCGCCTGCCGCCTCCTCGGCCTGCAGCAGCTCCACGCGCTCCTGCAGCTGTCGGACGTGCGCCTCCAGGTCCCGGTTCCGGGCCTCGGCCTCCCGCAGCCGGCTGTAGGGAGGGAGGGCGTCAGCCGCTCGCTGCCGGGGCTGGTGACAGGCCCCGCGCCCTACCGCCCCCGCAGGACCTGACGAAGTTCTGGTTGGCAGTGCGGATGGCCTCCAGCTCCTGGCTCAGGCTCTGCCGGGTAAACACCTCCTCCTCCAGGGCCTCCCGGAGCTCCCGCAGTGTCACCTCCGCCTCCCGTGTGGCCTCCGGCACTGCCACTTCAGCCTGTGTCCAGGGACGCGGTTAGGGCTGCAGGGGGCTCCCCCACTCCAGGCTGGGGTTAGGTTGCAGGCCAGGCTCCCTTGCTTGCCCTGACCCTCCAGCCCCACACCAGTCTCTGCCCATAGCGCACTCCCCTCCAGGGCCCCTCCCAGCCCAGCCTTTCCTCCCAGAACTCACTGTCTCCTCCCGGCGGGATGCCAGGGGCTCCAGGCAGGGTGCCTGCGTGGGTGGCTCAGGCAAGGGCCCTGGCAAGGCCTGGGCCTCCAGTTCCATGGGCATGGGGCTGTGGACCTTGTCGTCCCTGGAGGAGGAGAGGGATGGAGAGTCTGCCCCACCCAGGAGGTTGTGCATCCCTGGGCTTAGACCAGAGCCCCTTCCCTGGACCGGGCAGTGGGCAGCCAGCCCTTAAGAGGGAGGAGACAGAGCGAAGGGAAGCTACTGCCGGCTGGTGTGCCAACCCGCCCCTGTCGGGAAAAGGCCCATCCTTCAGGCCCCAAGGGCTGCCTTTTAGAGGCTGGGTTTGCCAGTCTTCCTTTTGTGGGACTTCTGCAGAGCCCCCTCCAAGGGAAACTCCCAATGAGGAGGGCCCCCAGCACTGGCCACCCCCAAAGACACTGGGTGTGCCATTGGCATGCCTCACACGCAGGCCAAGTGCTGGCAGGGAGCCATACCCTCCTGGAATATGAAATTGCAATAGTGGAACTGATGCCTCCTCCCAACCAGCAGCCCCTGGGTGGGACTGTCTTGAAGACCAGATGATCCTGGGCACATACTGAGCCCACCTGGGATCTAGCAGGGGAATGAGCCCTGAGTGAGGAGGGTACCTCACAGCCGGGCAGCACAGGACAGTTCCTTCATGAGAAATGGAGAGTATGACCCTGTGGCCAGTACAGGAGAAGACTCCTGAGTGTCTCCAAGGTGCGCACTCCTGCCTGTGTGTGTGTGTGTGTGTGTGTGTGTGTGTGTGTGTGTGTGTGTGACAGAGAGAGTGCACCAGGGCCCTGGCTGCCCAAGGGCTCCCTGTTCTTGCCATTTTTCTAACCCACTTCGACAAGCCATGTAGGCTCTGTATAATCAATGACATTGCAAGGCTTTACAGTTATATTTATGTAAGTGACTCAATGCTTATGTTCTTTTGAGATTGATTTTTAAAAATATTTATTTCCTTTTGTTGCCCTTGTTTTATTGTTGTTGTTATTATTGATGTCGTCATTGTTGGATAGGACAGAGAGAAATGGAGAGAGGAGGGGAAGACAGAGAGGGGGAGAGAAAGACAGACACTTGCAGACCTGCTTCACTGCCTGTGAAGCGACTCCCCTGCAGGTGGGGAGCCAGGGTCTCAAACCGGGATCCTTACACCAGTCCTTGCGCTTTGCGCCATCTGCGCTTAACCCACTGCGCGACCGCCCAACTCCCTTGAGATTGATTTTAAAAGTCCTAAAGATCCTGGGGGGTCAGGCAGTGGCTTGGTACATATTACCATGTACAAAGACCTAGATTCGAGCCCCCAGTCCACACCTGCAAGGGGGAAGTTTCACAAGTGGTGAAGAATTGTAGGTGTTTCTCTGTCTCTCTCTTTTTTTTTTATCGGATTGCTGCTCGGCTCTGGCTTATGGTGGTGCAGGGGATTGAACCTAGGACTTTGGAGCCTCAGGCATGAGAGTTTGCATAGCCATTTTGCTATCTAACCCTGCCCTCTTTCATTCTTTATCTCCTTTTTTTTCTGTCCCATCAAGTAAAGGGGGGAAAATGGCCGCCAAACCCCAGCAATAACCCTGGTTACAATAAATAAGTAAATCCTGAGGTCTTGGGACTCCGCTGTAGACTAAGAGTAGAACTCTGAGGGAGTCTGTAAGACCACATGTGTGACTCCGAGATTATACACTGAGTCTAAAATTTAAAAAGCCCCCTTCTGGCCCAAGTTCTGGGTGGTTTTTGTTTGCTCGTGTTTAAGGGCCGGGTGATGAACTCTTGGTCTTGTGCTTATGCAATGCCACTGAGTGGTCTGTCCAGCACAGTCTTTTAATTTTTAAATTTTTAAAAATTTTTATTTATTTTCCCTTTTTGTTGCCCTTGTTTTTTTTTTATAATTGTTGTAGTAGTTATTGTTATTGATGTCATCATTGTTAGATAGGACAGAGAGAAATGGAGAGAGGAGGGGGAGAGAAAGAGAAAGACAGACGCCTGCAGACCTGCTTCACGGCCTGGGAAGCGACTCCCCTGCAGGTGGGGAGCCGGGGGCTTGAAACCAAGTCCTTGTGCTTTGCACCACATGCCTTAACCCTCTGTGCTACCGTCCGACTCCCAATCTTTTCTTTTTTATTTAGAGAAAAAGAGGGTAGGAGACACAGGAGAGAGGAAGAGACACCACAACACTGCTCTACCATCGTGCGTGGAGCTCCCCTGTTGCCCTCCGGTGTCCCATGTAGTGTCAGGACTCAAATCTAGATGTTCCTGCTTGCTAAGGCATGCACTCTGTTGGCTGAGCGTCTCCTGAGATTTCTCTCTCCCCCAGAGCACTGCCCAGCTGTGGCTAATGTCGGCGCTACGGTCACACCTGAGTCAGATCCCCTCCCCTTTAGTCATTCTGATAGAGAGACACCTGCAGTGCTGCCCCACCGCTCATGAAGCCTCCCGAATTCAGGTAGTGACCAGGGGCTTGAACCCAGGTCATTATGCGTGGTGACTCGTGTGCTCTGCCAGCAGCACCACTCACTGAGTGAGATTTTCAAGGTCGTGTAACTCCAGGCTCCTAACCGTCTTTGGACCCAAGACAACACAGTTCCAGGACTGGACATGGATGGGCCACCGTGCTTCTCGATGGCTGGAAGGCACAGGGTGGCGCTTACCTGAGGGCCATGCAGGAGTAGGAGTAGCCCACGAAGGGCAGGTGGACGCCCAGAGGCATGCCTTCCTGCATATCCGACAGCGTCTCCTGTCAGGGAAGCAGGGCTGTGAGGCCAGCCCACCCCTCTCCCTCGTCTTGGTGGATATGCCCCCCCTTTATTTTGTTGTATTCACTTGCTCTGGGAGCGCTTGCCCCCAAGGCATTTGGAAGCTAGCAGTGCCAGCACAGGGAGACTGAGGTTAGCCAGCTTTGGACTTGCTTGTACTACAAGGGGGGCAGGGTGTGAGGAAGGGCGCTTCCTTTGTGGTGGTCTCCTGCCTCTCATCTTTCCAGGTTTCCATTCACTGTTCTCTCCTCCAGGAAGCCCTCCTGGACCTTCCACTCTGGGGCACCATTGTCTGAGGGTGAGCTCGCAGGTGCTCTAGGCAAGGGCCGAAGGGCTGCGTTCAGGCCCCAGGAAGTCGGCACAACCCCAAGCGCAACTTTACCGAGGGAGGAGGTAGGGGGAGGTATCCCGGACCGCAGAAATCGCAGGTACCTACCCCGCCCCCGCTCACCATGGCAGTGAGCCCGTCCTCCACCAAATCAAAGTTGCATGTGTCGGTGGCCCCCTCGAAATCGGGTGTGAAGGGGGGCACGCTGTCCCGGAGGCTGTCCCAGTTAAGGCCAAAGAAAAAGGGGTGCTTCCGGAAGTCGGCCGCCCCATCCCGGCCCAGCCGCGTCTCCGGGGGACACAGGAGCCGCTGGATGAGGTCGCGAGCCTCCTCGGGGACACCCGCGTCCGTCAGTGGCAGCGACAGGTGCTCCTGCCCGAGGGGGAGGGAGAGAGGGCGGTGGTGGGCCGGGAGCGCCCGGGGAAGGGCCGCCGTGCACGGGCCCCGCTCACCTTGTAGTGCACGATCTTGCCGTAGGTCTCCGCGGTGGAGTCGGCGTAGAAGGGCGTCTGTCCGTAGAACATCTCGTAGGCGAACACGCCCAGCGCCCACCAGTCACACTCCGGCCCGTAGCTGCCCGCCCCGGGCCCGCCGCCCACGGCCTGCAGGATCTCGGGGGACAGGTAGTCCGGGGTGCCCACAGCCACCAGCGATCTCACCTGAGTCGAGGGGACCAGGTTCAGGCTGCACCCCGCCCCCGACTCTTAGCCCCGCCCCCCCGTTCTAACCGGGAAGCGTAGATATATTGGGTTTTTATTTTTAAATATTTATGTGTTTATTTGTTGCCCTTGTTGTTTTTAATTGTTGTAGTTATTATTGTTGTCTTCGTTGTTGGGTAGGACAGAAAGAAATGCAGAGAAGAGGGGAAGACAGAGAGGGGGAGAGAAAGATAAGACACCTGCAGACCTGCTATTTTAATTTTTTTTTTTGCGGGGGGGAGCAGGGCCAGGGTGGGTGCTGGCGCATCTGGTTGAATACACAAATTACCATGCGCAATGACCTGTGTTCAAAAGCTCCTGGTCTCCACCTGCAGGTGGAAAGATTCACCAGTGGTGAAGCAGTGCTGTGAGTTTCTTTCTCTCTTCCTTTGTCTCCCCCTTACCTCTTGCTTTCTGGCTACTTTTATCCAACAAGTAAATAAATAAATATAATAAAAAACTTTTTTTAAAGATGTATTTGTCAGTGAGAGAAGGGAGAGGGAGCCAGAGCATCACTCTGGTACATGCAATGCTGGGAATCAAACTTGGGACCTAGTAGATAGCATAATGGTTATGCAAAGAAACTGTAATGCTTGAGGCTTCAAAGTCCCAGGTTCAGTCCCCTGCATCACCATAAGCCAGAGCTGAGCAGTGCTCTGGTAAAACAAAAATAAAAATGCCTGAGGTTTCAAACTTGGGGCCTCATGCTTGAGTGTTCGATGCTTTATCCTCTGTACTGCTGGTATCCTGGACTGCTATTTTATTTTATTTTATTTTATTTTACCAGAGCACTACTCAGCTCTGGCTTATGGTGGTTCAAGGGATTGAACCTGGGACTTTGGAGCCTCAGGTATGAGAGTCTGTTTGCATAATTATTATGCTATCTACCCCTGCCCTTTTATTTTTTAAGATTTATTTGTGAGAGCAAGGAGAGAGAGAATCAGAACATCATTCTGGCACATGCAGCACCATGGACTGGACCAAGGCTGAGATGCAACACCTTATCCACTATACCAACTCCTGGGCTGCTATTTATTTGTCTATTTTTTTATTTTTAAAAATATTTTATTACTGGGAGTCGGGCTGTAGTGCAGCGGGTTAAGCGCAGGTGGTGCTAAGCTCAAGGACCGGCATCAGGATCCCGGTTCGAGCCCCCGGCTCCCCACCTGCAGGCAGGTCCCTTCACAGGCGGTGAAGCAGGTCTGCAGGTGTCTGTCTTTCTCTCCCCCTCTCTGTCTTCCCCTCCTCTCTCCATTTCTCTGTCCTATCCCACAACAATGACATCAATAATAACTACAACAATAAAACAACATGGGCAACAAAAAGGAATGAATAAAATTAAAATAAAATTTAAAAAAAATTTATTACTTTAATGAAAGATATATAGAGAGAGACACCAGAGTCCTGTTCAGCTCTGGCTGATGGTAGTGCTGGGGATTGAAACTGGGACCTTGGAGTCTCAGGCATGAGAATCTTTTACATAGCCATTATGTTGTCTGTCTCCCCAGCCTTACTTAATTTTTGCATAGAGACAGAAATTGAGTGGGGAGAAGATAGAAGGGGGACAGAAAAAGACAAGACACCCACAGCACTGCTTCACTGGTCATGAAGCTTACCACCTCTGAAGATGGAGACCTACTTGAACCCAGGTCCTTGCTCACGGTGATGTGTGCACTCTACTGGGTGCACCACCGCCCACCCCTTGTTTATTTCAAGCCAGAGCTATAGCATGTGGCGGTGCTGGGAGCTGAACCTGGGGTTTCCTGGTCCTCAGGAAAGTCTGTTGTTCTATTAATGGCACTTCCTTTCTGGCCGTAGCAACAGCTGACAGCAGGGACCCCTCCAAGGTGCTCCTGCAGACTAAAGCTCCCACCCCCTTTATCTCCACGCCCTCTGCCCTCTGCTCACCGTCCCATCAGCGCGCAACTTGAGGCAGGACCCGAAGTCAGCCAAGCGAATGTGGCCGCAGCGGTCCAGGAGGATGTTGTCTGGCTTGATGTCCCTGCCCAGTGGAGAAGAAAAGCGCGTGGCTCAGGGAGCTGCTGCCCAGCGCCTCCACCTGGCTGCCCTGCACCTCACATCCTCAGGGACCTTCTTCCCCAAGCCCCTACCTGCAGGCCCCTGAGCTCAGGCCTTAATTTCCTCCACCTTGCCCAGGCCTCCTGGGTTCTGCTATTCTTGTTTAAACCTTTACTCCAGGGTGTGTGTATGTGTGTGTGTGTGTGTTTCCACCAGGGTTATTGCCGAGGCTCTGTGCCTACACACTAAATCCACTGCTCTCAATGGCCAATTTTTCCTTTTTTTTTTTTCCTCCAGGGTTACTGCTGGGGCTTAGTGCTGCACTATAAATCTAGTGCTCCTGGAAGCCATTTTTTCTACTTTACTGGATAGGACAAAGAGAAACTGAGAGGGGAGACAGGGAGAGAAACACGGCTGGTGGGGGGCAGTGGTACACCAGGTTAAGTGCACATAGTAAGAAGCATAAGGATCCGGGTTGGAGCCCACAGCTCCCCACCCGCTGGGGGAGGCTTCGCAAGTGGTGAAGCAGGTCTGCAGGTGGCTATCATTCTCTCCCCCCTCTATCCCCCCATTTCTCTCAATTTCTCTTCTTTGTCCTGTCCAATAAAATGGGGGGGGGGAGAAAAGGCCATCAGGAGGCGTGGATGCGTAGTGCTAGCACTGAGCCCCAGCGATAGATAACCTTGGAGGCAAAAAAAAAAAAAGTGGGGGGAGAGAAATATAGACATCTACAGATCTGTTTCACTAGTGAAGTGTCCCCCTGCAGGTGAGGAGCCGGGGGCTGGAACTCAGAGCCTTGCTTGGGACCTTGTGTTCAGCACTGTGTGCACTTAACTGGGTACACCACTGCCCATCCCCAACCCCTTTTATCTTTTTTTTTTTTTTTTAAACAGAGCTTCACCTCTGGCCTATGAAGGTGCAGGGGATTGAACCTGGGACTTTGGAGCCTCAGGCAAGAGAGTCTGTTTGCATAACCATTATGCTATCTACTCTCTGCCCTTTTTTCTTCTATTTCATTAGCTAGGACAGTGAGAAATGAGAGGGGAGGAGGAGGTAGAGAGGAAGAATGAGCCACACCTGCAGACCTCTTTCACTGCTGCGAAAGTATCCCCTCTGCAGGTGTGGAGCAGGGCTTCCTCACTGCCCTGCGCATGGTGATGTTTGTGCTCGACTGTGTGTGCATCACTTCCTGGCCTCAAAAATACTTATTAGTGGGAGAGAGAGGCAGAACCAGAGCATCACCCTGACATTGTGACACCAGGGATTGGACTGAGGCCTTAAGTTTGAGAGTCCATGCTTATCCACTGCACCACCTCTCACCTATGTGAGATTTCATAGCTCTAGGGCTAATTCTTTTTTTTTTTTTTCCTCCAGGGTTATTGCTGGGGCTTGGTGCCTGCACCACGATTCCACTGCTCCTGTAGGCTATATATATTTTCCCCCTTTTATTGCCCTTGTTTTATCATTGTTGTAGTTATTATTGTTGTTGTTATTGATGTCAACATTGTTGGATAGGACAGAAAGAAATGGAGAGAAGAGGGGAAGACAGAGAGGGGGAGAGAAAGATAGACACCTGCAGACCTGCTTCACCACCTGTGAAGCGACTCCCTTGCAGGTGGAGAGCCAGGGGCTCGAACCGGGATCCTTAGGTTGGTCCTTGCACTTCGAGCCATGTGCGCTTAACCCGCTGCGCTACCGCCTGACTCCAATTCTTTCAATCAGAGACAGAGTGAGAGAGAATGGGGAGAGACACCACAGCACTGGAGCTGTGACACTTCTGTGTGGTGCCACAGAACAAAACCTGGCCTTGCACATGGCAATACACATGCCTTGTCCAGTGAGATAGCTCTCCTGTTTTGTGTATTTTTAAGTATTTTTTTCTACCAGTTCTTGCTTATGGTGGTGCCAATGATTAAACCTGGTTCAATCCTGGGACCTTGGAACCTCAGGCATGAAAGTTTTTAGGTCATGCTTGAGAATCTGAGGCCCCAGGTTCAATTCCTACGACCACCATAAGCCAGCTCTGAGCAGTGTTCTTGCCCCCCCCCCCGTGTGTGTGTGTCTGTGTGTACTCCTGTGTGTCTGTCTGTGTGTGTGTCTGTCTGTGTGTGTGTGTGTGTGTACTCCTGTGTGATTTTTCCCCCAGCATCAGGGTTATCACTGGGGCATGCACAAGGAATTCACCAGCCCTGGTGGCCATTTTTCCTTTTTTTCATTTTTTTTTTTTTTAATAAAACAAATTTAGAAGAGAGGAAGAGATAGGGAGAAAGCTAGAGGCACCTGCAGTCCTTTCTTCATCACTCTTAAAGCTTCCCCCCTTGCAGGTGGGGAGGGGTGTAGTGAGGGGCTCAGACCTGGATCCTTGCTCATGGAAATAAGTACTCTTAACCAGGTGCACCACTGCCAAGTCCCCTTAAAAAGTTGTTTGCATGGTCCGGGAGGTGGCGCAGTGGATAAAGCACTGGGTTCTCAAGCATGGGGTTCTGAGTTCAATCCCCGGCAGGACATGTACCAGAGTGATGTCTGGTTCTTCCTCTCTCTGCCTATCTTTCTCATAAAAAAAATAATAAATTCTTAAAAAAAAATTTGTTTGCATAGCCACTATGCTATCTCCCCCAGCCCTACATTAAAAAGAGAGAGAGAGAGAGAGAAATGATTTGTTTTTATCAGAGAGAGAGAGAGAGAGAGAGAGACTGAGCTCAGCTCTGACATGGCGGGACTAAACCTGGAGCTTCCGGTGTGCAAGTCCGGTGCTGCAGCACAGAGCTGTCTCCCTTCCCCAGAGCCCTGGTCTCAGGCCCCGCTGGCCCACCTGTGCACATAGCCCAGCTGGTGCACCGAGTCTATGGCCATGACGATCTCTGCCAGGTAGAAGCGGGCCATCTCCGCCGGGATCCGCTCCCCGAACTTGCTCAGCAGTGTCAGCAGGTCCCCGCCCACGTAGTACTCCATCACCAGGTACTGGGAGGGGCGGGCAAGGGGGAGAGTCGGTAGCCTCCCCCTCTACGCGCCAGTAGTTGATGGATGCAGGTACAGGGGACCCACAGATGGGGGGGGGGGGGGCTCCAGGCCCTGGAAAGCTCAAGAGATTTCCCAAGCCAACTCAGAGACTTCGCCCTTTTAAGTCCCATTTTCTTTTTGCTTTTTAAAAATCCCCCCCCCCCCAGATATACTGAGAGGAAGGGGAGATAGAGACAACTGCAGACTTGCTTCACTGATAGTGAAACATACCCCCCCCCCCCGCAGTTGGGATGCGGGGGCTTGAACCCGGGTCCTTGCATATGGTGATAATGTGCGCTTATGCGGTTGCGCCACCTACCGGGCCCCCAAGCCCCACTTCGTCCAGTATGGACGGAGAGCCACTCTCCAGGAAACAGATTGGAGAAACAGGGGAGCCAGAGACCTCCAGTGCCTAGAACAGAGATCCTGGGGAGCCCCAGCCTAGTGCCCACCAGCGGGGTCTTTGCAGCCCTCTCCCCCATAGCCAGGAAAGGGGGTAAGGGCTGCCAGCCCCTGCAAGAGAGGTCTGTTCCTGGCCCCCAGCCACGTCAGCGGGGACATCGCGTCGGCCCCAGACCCTAGAGCTTCCTCTCCCAGCCTCTGCCTCGTTAAAGGACGGCGGGGGGCGAGGGGCTATGAGGACCCCCGTGGTCTGCCCGGACGTGGGGCTCACCAGGTAGTTCTCGTCCTGGAAGGCGAAGTGTAGCTGTGTGATCCAGCGCCGGTCCCCATTCACCAACACGTCCCTCTCTTCTCGAAAGCACGACACCTGAGGGGCAGGGGACGGGGCTCAGGGGGGGAGGGGCAGGCCCCCAGCAACCCCCGCACTCCCAGCGCCGCCCTCACCTCGCCCCTCTTCAGCATGTCCCACTTATTCATAATCTTCATGGCAAACACCTGCCCCGTCTGCTTCATTTTCACCACGGCAACCTGAAGGCCGAAACTGGGGTGACTGGCGCAGGGGCGGAGACCCCGCCCACAACACCCAGGCCACGCCTCCGGCCGGGACTCATTCATCAATCCCTCAGGCCACGCCCCCGGGGCGCCCGCGGCTCGCGCCTCACCTCGCTGAACGCCCCGCGTCCGATCACCTTCAGGATCTCAAAGTCATCCCTCCGCAGCCGGGCCTCCTTAAGCCTCGCCGCGATGGGCTCCACTGGGGGCGGGGCGGGTGAGAGCCGAGGGTCACCGGCAAGCCTCGCCCTCCAAGCCGGGTGGCCCCTTAGCCCTGTCTGCCGCCCCCACCAGCGGGGCCCCCAGAACTCGCCGACTGGAAAACGAGGTGGCATGCCCGGGAGACCCTTAGGGCGTCGGATGGAGGCGGGGTAACCAGTTTGCAGGACGCAGACCCTGACGCTCGAGCGGGCAGGATCCCAGGGCTTGTTCCTAGCGCTCCCTGGGCCTCGACACCCCTACCCCGGCCTGCCGCTGGGGTTGTTTAGTGTGTCTGCAGGGGGTGTCCCAGAACCCGCGGCTTTGTCCCGCATCCTGGGGAACTGTGGGTTCTGGGGTGGGAAGTGAACAAGGGTCAGCGCTGTCTGTCCAACGTTCAAGTGCACTCAGTGCCCGGCTTCACACACCCCATCCAGCAGGGAAATAGAGGTTGACAGGCATAGGAATCACCCCAGGCCCCGTTTAGGGCTGTTAGAGGGCAGGAGCAGGCCCCGGGGGTGCAGGAACCCGGGACCTTGGAGGGAGCCCAGAGAGAAGGATCGGTGCGCCCAGCAATAAGGGGAGACTCAGTGGGTCATGGAGCAGAGAGCGGAGCCCCCACGGGGTTCGGGGAGAGTGGGCCGGCAGGGACGAACCAGCCGGGACCTGGGATGGGGGAGGGAGGAGAGAGCCAAGACATTGAGCCCTTTTAAGGCAGCGGGAACCGGGGCCCCCCTCCCCCGCCTGGGCGGGCTGGCAAGGGAGGGGCCGCAGGATGCTGCTAGGGCCACAAAAGGAGTGCTCCTTCTGGGGGGACCCCTGCCCCCACTGCAGGCCTCAGTTTACCTGCCGGCCAATCTCACCCTTTGTGAGGAGGAGGCGGAGGGTTACTAAGGGATGGGGGAGGTGGGGAGCACGTCCTTCCAGAGGCTGAGAGGCCTGGGCCTCCACTTTCCCATCTGTGAGATGGCCGGGGGGAGGGCAGCAGGGCTGGCACCTGAAAGCAGGGAAGAGGGAGTGGGGAGACAGCCAACTTGGGGTGGACGAGGGATGCAAGGGCAAATCACCGGGGACAGATGGTGGGAAGGCAGGCTGGCAGGGTGTCAGGACAGACCCTAGGGCTGAGAGGGTGTCAGATAGGGCGGAGGCAGAGTCACCTTCCCTCTGGACCACCTCCAGGGCCAGGCCCAGCAGGCCGGACTTTATGGTTGGCAGGGGCTCCCACAAGGGATGCAGCAGGGGACCTGGGGCCTTGAAGGGGTGGGGAGAGGGCTTGGACACTACAGAGAAGGGGCCCTGACTCGCCCCCTCTGTTGGCAGGCAGGAGGTGCCGGTGGCGCCTGTCCTGGGGCAGCTGTGGAGACTGGCGGCCAACACCTGCTTGTGGGCCTCGCCTGGATGCTGCTCCTCCCTCCTGCCCCCCCAGCTCTGGGAGTCAGGCTGGAGTGACCTAGCATGCAGAATAGGGGTGCAGAGGGATAGGAGCTAGGGTTCCCAGTCTACCTTTGGGCCCAGACTCAGGAAGGGTCTGAGGCCCTTCAGTCTAAGATGATGGGGGCCATACCATCATCCCATGGCCCCTAAGCTGTGGTTTGGGGTAATGGCTGCCCCAGGACCTCAGCCCCTAATTGGAGGCGCTTCTCACCCCTCAATGTCCCTTTTGCTCCCACCCCATCCCGAGGGAGCCCGTGCTGGCAGCCACTCACCCCACTTCAAGAAGTCGGCCACATACTTGTCCTGGGCCAGCTCGGAGGTGCCCAGCTCCTGGTGGACGCCCAGGAGAAGGTCGAGCAGGGGCTCCAGCCCCAGGAAGCCGGGGTCCAGGACCAGCTGCTGGAGCCGCTGAAGCCGCACCTCGGCTGACATGGCGGGCAGGCAGCACCATGGCCCCTCCCCGTGCCCGGGGCTCGGGGTCCTCCTGTCACTGGGCCTGGTTGCCCCTGCCCACACCCCAGGGCCCCTGCAGCATGTCTGCTGTCCCCAGCTGTCCCCCAGGCCTGTCTGGCCACTTCTCTGAGGGCTGCTCAGGCCTCCTCCCCTCCCCTTCTCCCCACCCCTTGGGCCGGCCCCCTCCCTGCCTCTCAGTGTTAACCCTTTGCAAGCCAGGGGCCCCCCAACTCCCTCCTTCTGGTGGGGGGTGGTGGCCCTCTGACTGATTTAGTGTGAGATGGGAGTGGAGAATCTCACCCCCCCAAAAAAAAAGCGACCCTCCCATTCCCCAGAGGGGGCCAATCAAGGCTCAGTGATGTGGGTAACAGCCATCTCCAGCCCAGTTAGGGGGAGGGAGGGGAAAGGCCTGTGTTGGGGCAGGCCGGCAGTTTACGGGTGACTCAGCCTTGGGGTCAGGCTTCAGGGCAGGTTAAATTTAGCCTGTAGGGCCTCAGTTTTACACAGACTTGTTTTTGGCAGGAGGTGGGGAAGAGGTGCTGAGAGAACCAGGAAGAGAGGCCCTCGGCAGCCAGGACCAGGGGTGACTGACTCGCCAAAGCCTGGGGGAGGCAGGGGAGCCCCCAAAATAGCTCTTTGGCTCCTGGCGGCAACAGCACATTCCTGCTCAGGCTAGGATTAGAAACAAACACTTCAGAGGGGGAGGGCGTGGCTCTGAGGCCTGCCCACTCCTCTCTCTACAGTGTGTGTGTGTGGGGGGGGGACGGGACAGGGGTCCTCCAGGGGACCCCTCTTAATGTCTGATTTGGACAGTTTGGGCACCTTCCAACAACTCTGGAAACTCCAATCTCGGGACTTTGGAAGAGGTGTGTGTGTGTGTGTGTGTGGTGGGAGGGCTCTTCTCCATCCAAAGGGCCCCTTCATTTCTGGGGTACAGAGCCCCCAAGACACAGACCTTCCTCTTTGGGCTTCCCTTGCAATTATGGGGGGTAGTGGGACTGGAGAGAGAACTTGCTGAATAGGGCAAGTGCTTCACTAATGGGCATGGACCAAACCCAGGCCCTGGTACCACATGGGAGGTGTGATGGCACCATGGGAAGCTCTGGTGCAGTGTATCTCTCGCCTTCTTCCCTCCCTGTCTGTCTGAGTGGAAAAGCTGGTTGGCCCCAGACTAGGTAAAGGAGAGAAGGGGCAGTGCCTGGGACCTATTTGGTTACCACACCTGACAAAAGCACACACACCCCTCTATAGCTCGCAGAGGGAACAGAGCCACTGTGAAAACAGGAAACTTTAGTATAAATAAGAGGGTCTGGGGGACAGGGAGGGCCCCTGAGGGGCTTCCATAATTTAACACTCTTCAAAAGCACAAATAGCAGGGGTGGAGAGTTGGGGGGGTGGCCAGGAGTGGGCATGCCACCCCTGCCCCACCCAGGCTTGAGAGGGGTACTGCAGGGGGGAGCTCCCCCCAGGAATGACCAGTCACATGCTGGGGACAGGGACTGGACTAACACTGATGCTTCCGGGAGGGGCCAGCTGGCCATCCTTGGCAGTGGGTGGGGACAAGGTGGAGGCCAGGCAGCCCACTACAGTCTCGGGGACCCTGTCCCCCCAATTTGTGCAGGTCAGGGGACCGGAGCAGTCCATCCGTCAGGGTTAGTCTTGTTAATATGTAGATCGGTGAGGTCAGCGGGCAGGGTTCTGGTTAGGAGGCTGGGGCGGGGGTGGGGTGGGGGGTGGGAGCCCCGACATCCGCGACTTCATACCACTGTGCCACTGGGGGAGTTGCCTGGCTGGGAGGAGATGCCCTGGGGGAGACAGAGGGGACAGGAGGAGGTTAGAGACCCCCAGGGCTCCTGCCCTTCCGTCCTAAGGCACTCCACTCCACCCCACCCCTCACAGCAAGGGTCGCTGCTCTAGGCTCAGGGACCCCAGTTCAGCTAGCCCCCCCAGCCCCCGGGTGGCATGGCCCCGTGACCCTTAGCAGGTGGTGGGGCAGGTTGGCGGGGAGGGAATGGGACTGAGGATTGATTGGGGAAGGGGACAGTCCTACCTCTACCACTGACTTGCTGGGTGACCTGGGCCAACTTCCTTCCCCTGCCTGGGCCTCGGACTCATCTGTGAACTAGGGAGACAGAGGGGTCTCTTGCAGAACTTGCCTGACTCCCCAAGTCTGCCCCACCCCGGCCTCGGAGGTGCTCAAGTTCTTAAAGATGCAGGGCTCCTCGGAGGAACCCTGCCATAGCGTCAGACTGGGAAGCCGGAGCATCTGAACCCAAGACCTGAGAAACTAAGACATGGCCCCAGAGTTACAAGGAGCTGGGCCTGTGCTGACTGCTCCCAAACCCCCACTCCCCCAAAGCAGTCACCAGCCACCCAGCTTAGAGCCTCCTTGTGCTAAGATGTGAAGGAGGTTGGAGAGGGGCAGTGACCTGTCTGGGTGTCACAGAGCCCAGGGCTGGCTTCCAGCCTGGACTCTACGGCCTGGCCTCCGGAAGTAGGCTCAGGGCCAAGTCTGGCAGGAAGGCGAGTCCACTCTCACCCAGAGCCTGGTCAGCCGCACTCAAAACATGTCACCATTTAAGAGGTGTGTGTGTGTGTGTGTGTGTGTGTGTGTGTGAGTGTGTGTGTGTTGGGGGGGGGGGTGCAGCTCAGTGGGAGAGTGCTGGCCTGGGTTCTACCTCTGGCAGCTTCCCAACTCTCCCTCCCCACCCCCATGTAATCTCTTCCCCCTTAGCAGAAGAACACAGGGCAGGGGGCTCGCACTGACCAGGCTCTAAATCTCATCCCCAGCGCCATATAAGCCAGAAGGCTGCTCTGGTTCTCTACCAAATAAGCACGTCTTAAAAAATACAGGTTTGGGGAGTCGGGCGGTAGCACAGTGGGTTAAGCGCAGGTGACGCAAAGCCCAAGGACCAGCGTTCGGATCCCGGTTTGGGCTCCCGGCTCCCCACCTGCAGGGGAGTCGCTTCACAGGTGGTGAAGCAGGTCTGCAGGTGTCTGTCTTTCTCTCCTCCTCTCTTGTCTTCCCCTCCTCTCTCCATTTCTCTCTGTCCTATCCAACGACGACAATAGTAATAATTACAACAATAAAACAAGGGCAACAAAAGAGAATAAATAAATATTAAAAAAAAAAAAAAATGCAGGTTTGACTTCAAGTGACAAGTGGTTTGACCTGGCCATGCTGGGCCCACTGGCTGTCCCGCACCCCTCCTAGGGGTCTCTCTCTCTGGTCCCCTCTCGTTTATGCCACCAGTGGCCCTAGAAGCCTGCTGCCCTAAGTCTTGATGGGTCCTGTGCACTTGGGTTGGGGTGCCAGGGGACTCACCGCCTTGCCCGGCCGGGCCCAGGTGCAGATGAGGCCCTCCTGGCAGGCGGTGATGATGCAGTCCTCCAGGAAGAGGAGGACGGTGAGGCGCTCCTGGGCGATCTTCTTGCACACCAGGGGCTCCAGCAGCGGCACCTCGTGGATGCGAGGGCACAGGGCCGTGCCCAGCACCTTGGCTGGGTCCAGACGGCTGCGGGGCGCAGGGCCGCTGGGCTTCTCCCCGCTGCTGCCTCCACTGCTCCCGCCGCCCCCGCGGCTGATGTTACCCAGGCTGTGGTAGCGTTTGTGCTCTTTCTCAGCCCCGCGTTCCCGCCGCTCTTGCGGCGTGAGGGTGGCGAAGCGCCCGATGCTGAACGGGGTGCCAGGCTCGGTGGCAGTGCCTGGGCCTCCGGTCTTGCCGCTGCCCGCCGGGTGCGGGAGGCTGTTGGAGCGAGACAGTGAGCGTGGCAGGGGCCCAGGGGCCGGCTCTGCAGCACGGGAGTTGCTGGCGGGCGGCGTGGTGCCTGGGGTGCTGGGGAGGGTGCGGGTTCGGGCCAGGGGTGGGTGCGGGTAGAGCACATCTTCTGTGAGGTCCCACAGGCAGAACTGCGTGTCCTGGCCCGCTGAGCCGAAGCGGTAGGTGATGGAGCCGGCCTTGGGCAGCGGGGACAGCGGGGCGCCCACACCCAGGCCAGGGGCCTCGGCCTCCTCCTCTTCCTCCTCCTCGCAACTCAGGTCCCCGTCCTTGGTTGATGCGGCCTCCTCGGCCCTTGTAGTGTAGGGGTCAAAGGCCACAGCGTTGACCCAGGACTTGTGGCCATGGCCTCGGGCCACCACACGGCCCTCGGTGAAGGACCACACGGTGACCAGGTCGTCCTCGCCACCCGTCACCACGTAGCGCCCGTCGGGGCTCCAGCACACACACAGCAGGCCCCCAAAGTAGCTCTTCATGAGCCCCCGCAGGAGCATGGAGTCAAAGTGGAAGACACGCAGGCAGCCATCCTGGCTGACACAGGCCAGGTGCCGGCCGTCGGGCGAGAAGGCGAACTCGTTGAGGGGCCCTTCGCCCACTGCCCACTTGGCCAGTGGGTTGCGGGGCGCCTTGCTCTTGGCAGCGTAGACAGCGAAGCCCTCCCCCTGCTTGAGCAGGCTGTACTGCGGCGGGGCGGAGGCGCACGGGTGGCTCACGTTGTACAGGTACAGGTGGCCGCTGGCGTGGGATGCCAGGAACAGGCTCTCTGACTCTGGCAGCCACTTCAGGTATGTCACCTTGGTCTTGTCGATCAGGCGCTGTGGTGGAAGTGGGGGACGGGGCGTGTGTGTGGTGTGAGAGCAGACAAGGCACTCCTGGATGACTTCCTCCCCAATTTAAGTCCCCGAGAAGGCCCTTAGGTACACACCAGGCTCCTTGGGGAGAAGCTCCCAAAAGGAGAAAAAAGGAGGGTGTCAGGAAGTGCTGCCTGAGAGGTGGCTGTAGGGAGCCCTGTGTCCCATCCTGCCCGGCTCTACCATTCTCCCCATGTCAGGCTCAAGACCAGAGCTGGGGCTACGGAGACAGTCTTTGGCTATGGATGGGAGACAGCATGACGGTGATGCAAAAGGTCATGCCTGAGGCTCTGCGGTCCTAGGTTCAATCCCCAGCATCACCATAAGGCAGAGCTGAGCAGTGCTCTGGTAGCTATCTATCACTCACTAAAATAAATAATATATAAAATATTAATGAAACAAGGCCTGCCAGCCTCAGGGCCCAGGTTTGACCCCCAGCACTGCCACATGCCTGAGCTGAGCAGTGCTCTGATCTCTCTCTCAAAAACACGTTATCACCCACGAGGATCTGGGTTAAAGTCCCAGCCACCACATGGGAGCACCATGTACTTGGGAAGCTCCAGAAGTGGTAAAGCTGTGCTATGCTGACTCTCCTCTTTGTCTTTTTTTCCTGTCTTTTATTCTCTAAGGGAAAAAAATTTTTTTTTGGCTGAGAGTAATGAAATTGTCACAGCACAAAATCCCAGTGAAGTCCTGGCAACAAAATGATAAATAAGGGGGTCAGGCGGTAGCACAACGGGTTAAGTGCATATGGCGCAAAGCGCAAGGACGGGCATAAGGATCCCGGTTCAAGCCCCCGGCTCCCCACCTGCAGGGGAGTCGCTTCACAGGCGGTGAAGCAGGTCTGCAGGTGTCTACCTTTCTCTCCCCCTCTCTGTCTTCCCCTCCTCTCTCCATTTCTCTCTGTCCTATCCAACAACAACAGCAATGGCAACAATAACAAGGGCAACAAAATGGGAAAAATGGCCTCCATGAGCAGTGGATTTGTAGTGCAGGCACCCAGCCCCAGCAAGGGGCAAAAATCCCTGGAGGCAAAAAAAAGAAAAAAAAAAAAAAGAAAGAAAAGAAAGGATAAAAGAAAAAAGAGAAAGGGTGGGGAGACACGATAACAGTTACGCAAAAGGATCTCATGGCTCACGTTCTGAGGTCCCAGGTTCAATCCCCAGCACCACCATCAGTCAAAGATAAGCAGGGTTCTGTTATCTCTCTGGATACCTCACATTAAAAACCAAACAAAAAAAGTTTAAGAGCTGGACTCAGTGGCCTGGAAGGTTGCACAGTAAATGGAGAACTGGATACGCAAGTATGAGGTCCTGAGTTCAATCCCTGGCATCACAGATATCAGAGTGTGATGCTCTGTTTCTCTCACCTCTATAAATCAATGTTTTAAAAACCACTGGGTTAAGCGCACATGGTGCAAAGTGCAAGGACCGGTGCAAGGATCCTGGTTGGAGGCCCTGGCTCCCCACCTGCAGGGGGTTGCTTTACAAGTGGTGAAGCAGATCTACAGGTGTCTTTTTCTCCCCATCTTCCCCTCCTCTCTCAATTTCTCTCTGTCCTATCCAACAACATCAACAACAACAATACAATAATGACAATAACAATAACAAAATGGAAAAAATGGCTTCTAGCAGCAGTGGATTAGTAGTGCAGGCACCAAGCCCCAGCAATAACCCAGGAGGCAAAAAAAAAAAAAAAGGGGGGGGGGGAGTCAGGTGGTAGCGCAGCAGGTTAAGCGCACGTAGCGCAAAGCGCAAGAACCGGTATAAGGATCCCGGTTCAAGCCCCTGGCTCCCTACCTGCAGGGGAGTCGCTTCACAGGCGGTGAAGCAGGTCTGCAGGTGTCTTTCTCTCCCCCTCTGTCCATTTTTCTGTCCTATCCAACAACAACGACATCAATAACAACAATAACTACAACAATAAAACAAGGACAACAAAAGGGAGTCTCAATTTCTGTCTCTGTCAAAACGCACACCAGGGTGTATAGACTAACAGCTCCCCTAAGGGAGGGGTCTTTGGGACTTGGTTCCCTGTCCTAGGCCAGGCAGAAAGCTGTTCACAGAGGATTAAGGCCAACCCCACCTTTGCTCCCTTCCTCTCATGACTCCCACCCTCCCAGGAGTCCCACAGGCCTGTTCATCCCAGCAGGCCCAGAACCTGGCGCCCTCTCACTACCCTTCATGCTCTAGCCAGCTAGCCAGCAGACCACAGCCACCCTGTGGCATTCTCCTTGGGGCTGAAGACAGTACCCCTCCATCAGAGCCTTCAGAGAACTCAGCCCAAGGGCCCTGAAGACCAGCTGTACACAATGAAGCCACTTCCTTCCAAGGCATCTAAGGTGTCTCTCATTCTCAGCAGAGCTAAGAACTCAATCGAATTATTTCTGAGTTCTCTGGCTCTGATGAACCCTGAAGGAGAATGGTGCTTGCCTCCTGGGCCTTACATGACTCTCTGGTTATTTCTGGGGGGATACTTCTCATCTGATGATTCCCCTCAATAACTAACAGCTCTGGACACTCGGCTGTTATGCGGTCCCATTTGGGGCTTTTGTCCCCTGTGCCCTTTCTATTCAGAATGTGCCTGACTGCTTTTTCTTGCTGCCTTCATTTGAATGTCACCTCCTCCTGAGGACACTCCTGACCACACTGTTTCAGCCTCGCCTAGCCCTCTCCTCCTGGCTTGGCCTGGCCCACTGGCTTCCTCACACTTAGCACCTGCTGACGCACAGCACACTTAGCTCCTCTGATAACCCGTGCCCCAGCTGGCTGAGAGCACCACACAGGCAGGGCCGCAAGTCTCTCCTGCCCACCCAGAGGGGACATTCCTAGTGCCAGGACAATGCCCAGCACGCTAGGAATATTCATAAAGACTTAGTGAAAAGGAAAGCAGGTCCAGTTTTGATCCATTCCCTCTTTCCTTAAAAAACATTGATATTATCTTGAGGGAGAGAGAGACATCTGCAACATTGCTTCACCACTCGCAAAGCTTCTCCCCTGCAGGTAGGGGCTGGGGCTCGAACCCCGGTGCTTGCGCACTGTAACATGGGTGCTCAGCCAGGTGCAAGACCACCAGGCCCCTCCATTCACTCTTCTTCCTAATGGCCCCTTTAGTCACTCAGCGCTCTGTGCTGGTTGGGGAGCTGCGCAGTGGAAGCGCAGACTTGCAGCACAAGGTCCCAGGTTTGCTCCTCGGCAAACCAAACTCGGCAAAAGCCAGTTCTCTGACCCCTTGTGAAAACAAATGATTTAGTGTCTCTTCTCTCTCTCTCTGAAGTCACAGCACCAAAGCTTCTTTCAATGCAGTGGGGCCAAGCTCAAGCCTGAGCTGCATACTTGGCAAAGCAATGCACTACCCAAGTGAGCTGTTTCACTGGACCAAAGTAAGTTGTTTAAGATTCTGGGGAGTCGGGCAGTAGCACAGCGGGTTAAGTGCAGGATCCCAGTTCCTACCTGCAGGGGGTTCGCTTCACAGGTGAAGCAGGTCTGCAGGTGTCTCTCTTTCTCTCTCTTGTCTTCCCCTCCTCTCCATTTCTCTCTGTCCTATCCAACAATGACGACATCAACAACAATAATAACTAAAACAACAAGGGCAACAAAAGGGAAAATAAATAAATAATAAAAAAAGGGAGTCGGGCGGTGGCACAGTGGGTTAAACACACGTGGCTCAAAGCACAAGGACTGGCGTAAGGATCCCGGTTCGAGTCCTCCGCTCCACACCTGCAGGGGAGTCACTTCACAGGAGGTGAAGCAGGTCTGCAGGTGTCTTTCTCTCCCCTTCTCTGTCTTGCCCTCCTCTCTCCATTTCTCTCTGTCCTATCCAACAACAACGACATCAATAACCACAAGGGCAGCAAAAGGGAAAATAAATATTTTTTAAAAAATGAGAAAAAAGTAAAAAAAAATTAAAAGAAGATTCTGTACTGCAGCTGAGGAAATAGCTCGGCTGGTGGAGTCCAAGACTTGTGTGTCTGAGGCTCCTGGTTTGCTCAATGCACTAGAGTGGGGCTCTAGCTTCTCTCGCTCTTCCTCAAATGAAATCAGTCATATTATTAAAAAAAAAAATTCTGAGGTGGCTCTGTGGCGCAATGGATACCGCACTGACTTCTAGTGATGATAAAAAAAAAATTGTCTGGGAGATCTATGTTGAACAGAGAGACACAGGAAGAGAAGTGGCCCTCCCTGCAGGTAAGGTCTCTTGCTGGCATCTCCTCTAGCGCCAAGTCCCACCCCTGGATCCTGGCCTCAATACTCCACAGGTGCCTGGCAACAGTGGTCCCTGCAAGGCAGGGCTGAGAACCCCACTGTGCAGAGGAGGACAACAGAGGTTCAAAGGGGCCCCAGGACTCTCCCAGGGTCAGTGTCTGTAAACAGTATGGCAAAGCTTTGACTCTCATGCCTGCCCAGCCCAGCACTGGAAGAGTGAGGGCTCTGGCCTCAAACAAGGCCTGCGAGTGACCAGCCACGATTTTCTAGTCTGCTTAATAGGGCACCACAACCCCCCTGCCGCAGGCTGATCATGATTCTAGGAGAGGAGTGAGGTGTTCAGCATGAGCCTGGGCACAGCAAATGCAAACACTATGCAAACTCTTTTCAACCCACAGACCCGTCTCTCTCTCTGCTCTCCGGTGTGACCTGCACTGTCCCCCTGAGGCTGCAGTCTTGCCGTCACTAGTGGATGGGGAGGGCAGTTCTGGGCTGGGCTGCGGGATGTCCCCAATCACCTCTTCATTGAACAGCTTGCTGGTGTCCTTCTTGATGAGATCCAAGTACTGCACCTGGCCAGCCGAGAACCCCACCAGCAGGGAGATGGTCTCCGTGGCAGCAGTGAACTGGTTGAAGTCGTGGCAGGTGGGCTGGGTGCCCTTGTAGATCCGCTTGTCGATTGGCTTGTTGAGGTCAATGGACTTGAGTGGTGGGAGAAAAGGAGTTAATAAGGCCGTGCAGAGCGGAGAGGAAGGAAGAGGGTGTTGAGGTTGGGGGGAAACCACCCAGAGGAAGCTCGGTTAAATCCCTCAGGGAAGCTGGGCGGTGGGAGGAGGGTGGGGATGGGGACATGTGGGGGGCTGAAACCACAGACAGGAAGGAAAACCCCAATCAGAAAAGTCAAACCCAGCCGGGAGGGCCTCCCTTTGCAGGCAAGGACTCCAGCCCAGCCGCAGGGACGCCCTTCCCCGCAGAACCAGGCCTCAGGGGCCCCCTTCCTCCTCAGCTAATCCCCCTCCAAGCCCAGGAAGCCCCCTCACAGCCCGGGGGACCTTCTAGAGCTCACGGTCCCCCAACATTTCCGGACCTCTGTCACCTGGGGGCTCCTCAGGAGCGCCCCCCCTTCGGTTCTGGAAAAGCACCGCAAAGACCAGAGGTCTGGGTCCTTCTGGCACCTGACACCCATCACCGCAACACCTCCGGACGCCCCCTCCCCTCCGCATTCTCATTCCCTCCAGAAAGCCGCCTCCCGCCCACCCCCCCCCATTTCTCTGGGACCCCCGTTTCACCTTGAGAAGCCCCTATCCCCGCCAATCCCTGCCATCACCGCCAGAATCCCCCTCATGACCTCGGACACCCCGGGGCCTGCAGACCGCCCCCCGCCCCCACCTCCGGAAGCATCTCCGCCGTCCCGTCAAGCCCGAGGCCCCACCCGGCCGGCCTCCTGGTCTCCCCGCGGCCCCGCGGTCCAATGACCTCCGGGAGGCCCTCGCCCTCACCGCCCCGGAGGCCGGGCCGAGGGCCCTGCACGCACGCGGGCACCGACCCCGCAGCGCCCGGGCACCGCGCCGCGCCGCGCCGCTCACCCGCTGGCTCCCGCGGCGGCAGCAGCCGGGGTAGAAGTAGAGCTCGCGGCCCAGGTTGAAGCAGACGCGGTCGCCCCCGGCGCCCAGGCCGGCGGGCGTGGCGGGCGGCTCCCCGGGGCCCGCGCCGTCGGGCTCCCCGAGGCGCACGAGGCTGAGGCGCACGGCGGGCAGCGCGGGCCCGGGCCCGGGGCCTGCGGGCGGCGGGGACGGCGCCGAGCCCGCGGCGCCCGCGCCGGAGGCGGAGGCCGGGCCGGGCGGGGGCTGCGGCGGCTGGGGCGGCGCCGGGGTCTGGGTGGAAGCCGGCCCCGACCTGCGAGCTGAGCCGTCGCCGGGCAGCAGCTTGTAGAAGCCCTCGCGGGTGCGGAACTGCGACTTGATCTCCGCGCAGTCCCCCATGGCGGCGCCGGGTCCCGAGCCGCCCTCCGCGCCGCCCGCCGCCATCTTGGGCGCCCCCCCCACCCAATCGCGCCCCCGGCCCCGCGGCTGCCGGACCGCCGCCCGCCGCCCGGCTCCCCGCCGGAAGCCACGGACCCGTGCCGGAACAGGCGGGGGCGTTGCCTAGGCGACGCCTCTTCGATTGGCAACAAGGTCAAGAGGCGGGACGAACCCGGGCCGTCGCCCTGGTAACGGTGTCGGTTCTGTGGGCGTGGCTACATGGAGGGTGTGGTCTTTGTACCCGATATTGAAGCTTGATTGGCTATGGGGTGGGTCCCTCACTGGAAAGGGCGTGGTTAACTGAAAGGACTGGTCCATAGCAACGCTGCCCTGGGAGCCCGCGTTTGCATAGCAACGGGGGGGACCCTCCAGAGGTTGCATTTATTATCCTGGCCATCCCATGACATCACAGATGAACCCAGGTGCTCCTTGCGCTTTCTCAGACTTACAACACACACACTCTCGTCCCTCAGTGTTTCCTACTAATACCTTTGTCTACAATTTCCTGTAATTATTCCCCACCCTCTAAGAGCCCCCAAATCACATTGAGCCTCAGGGACTCAACACTCCAAGGACTAAATCTGACTGATAAATGCTAATCACAAACATTCCCCTATTTCTCAGCAACACTGCTTTGGGAGACATAGTGTGAGGCGGTGGTGAGAGATCAGTCTGCACCCTGAAGAGCACACATGCTACCATGCAAAAGGACCCAGGTTCAAGCCCTGGGTTCCCAACTTCTGGGGGCGGGGGGGGGGGGGGGTGAGGCCTCATGAGCAGCAAAGCAATGCTGCGGGTCTCTATCTCATCCTCCCTCTCTCAGTTGCTGTCTCTACCCAAAATAAGTAAATAAATATTTAAAAGAAAAACAAAAAAGAGGTTGGAGGAAGCAAACCCACTCAGGATTTAACTTTGGCCTGAGAAGGCAAAACAAGGGAGGCTCCACATCTTATCTGAGCTCTAGAAAGACTTCTGTGATGACCAGGGTGATGACCAAGCCTTGCATGCATAAGGCCCTAGGTTTGCTCCATGGGTGGCACATGGAAGCATCACGAACAGAGGCAACTGGACCTCCACAGATGCTGGAGCAGTGTTTTGTTAAGCACAGGTGGCACGAAGTGCAAGGACCAGCTTAAGGATCCTGGTTCAAGCCCCGGCTCCCCACCAGCAGGGGAGTTGCTTCACAAGTGGTGAAGCAGGTCTGCAGGTGTCTGTCTTTCTCTCTCCCTCTCTGTCTTCCCCTCCTCTCTCCATTTCTCTCTGTCCTATCCAACAACAACATCAATACCAACAATAAAACAACAAGGGCAACAAAAGAGAATAAATAAATAAATATTTTTTTAAAGTGGTCCAGGAGGTAGTACAGTGCACAGAGTGTTAGATCCTCAAATGTGAAGTCCTGAATTTTGCTTTTTTTTTTTTTTTAATAATTTTATTTACTTGTTCACAAAGAATGAAACACGAAGAGAAAGAAAGAACCAGATATCACTCTGGTACATGTACTGCTGAGGATTGAACTCAAGACCTCATACTTCAGAGTCCAATGCTTTATCCACTGTGCTACCTCCCAGACCACAGGTCCTGAATTCCATCTCTGACATCAAATGTGCCAGAGTCATGTTCTGGTTTTCTCTTCCTCTCTTTCTGATTAATAAGTAAATACACCATTAAGTGTTTGTTTTTTTTTAATAGGATGCAAAACCTGTTAGAGCACCAACTTGCATGCCTGAGGCCCCAAACTCAATTCCCAACATCACTTTATGCCAGAGCTGAACAATGCTCTGGACCCTCAGCCCCCTCTCAGAGTACATACATACAAGAGAGAGAATACATACAGACAGACATAATATACTTTTTAAAAATACAGGGTCAGAGAGATTTCATAATGGTAGTGCATAGAATTTGCATACAAGAGGCCCCAACTTTGATCCCCAACACCAGCATAGGCCAGAGCTGAGCAGTGCACTGGTGAAAACAATCAAAATCAAAAACTGAGAGAGAAAGAGAGAGAGAGAACCAGAGCAGCACTCTAGCACATGTGTTACTTGGGACTGAACTCCAGACTTCATTCTTCTAAACCCAGAGCTCTACTACTCTGCTCTGCCTCCTGGTCTGGGATAATCTTTAATAGACCACTGTCATGGGGAAATGTTGATTAACAAGACTCTTGCTGTCTCCTTTTTATTTCAGACAGGAGAGACTCCACAACACTAGAGCTTCCCCTGGTGCTGTAGCAATCCCAGGTAGTACTAGGGCTTGAAATAGCACAGCACACGGAGGAAGGCCCCACAGCCCTGACTTGGAGGTCAGGCCAGCTAACTAGGTGCACAAATGAGTGACTGACTCACCAGAAGGTAGGTCAATGGGTATATTTTATTAAGAGAATCTGCCTCCATCCTCCTACCCCTGCCCTCCAGGGGCAGAAAACAAACCCACAGGGAAACAAAAAGCCATCGCTGACTCTGTCCAGGAGAGGCTACACCTGGAACTGACTGCTGAGGGGTGTGTGTGTGTGTGTGTGTGTGGGGGGTGCGCTAGTTCCTCAGTCTTCCAGGTCCTCCTCTTCCTCTTCCTCCTCATCCTCCTCCTCTTCCTCTGCCGCCGCCAGGGCTTGCTCCTGGGCAGCCTTGAGGGCCTGCTCTTCCTCCACCGTGGGGTCGCTCATCTCCATGACGTCGGGGCCGCTGGGGTATTCTTGTTGAATGGGGGCCGGCAAGGGTGGGTTGAAGTTGTCAGGACTGTACTTGTGGCCCCAGCCGATGTAGATGTTCTCGAACTTCCTGGAGGGGCAGAGAGACACTGGGAGACCTTCCTTCCAAGGCTCCCACCTGAACTCTAACAAAGGTGGGCTGTCTCCTGGAGTCAAGCTATGTGGGTGGGAAGGTGGAGGGTGGGAGAAGCTCCACAGGCTTTTCAGCTCATTGGTTCCCATTCAGTAGCTGTTGAGCACTTGAAATATGGCTGGTTGCATATCAAGACTGAGCTTCTTCTCTTCCTCCTCCTGCTCTTTCTTTTTCCTCTTCCTCCTTCTCTTCTTTTCTTCTTTTTTCTTTCTTCAGCCAGAGCACGGCTCAGCTCTGGCTTATGGTGGAGTCAGGTTTTGAACCTGGGACCTCAGAGCCTCAGACATGAAGAAAGCCTTTTGCAGTGGCACCCAGGAGAGCATACCATGTGCAAGGACCCAGGTGGGTTCAAGTCTCCAGTCTATGGCGGGGCAGAGGGCAGTGATGAAGCTTTCTCTTTCTCTCTCTCCCTCTTCTCTCAACTTCTCTATCTCTATCAAAAATAATTAAATAAATGGAGAAAGATGATATCTTCCATTATCTAAAAAAAAAAAATGTCTTTTGCATAACCACTGATGTTATGCAGGCCCTGACATTAAATACACACACACACACACACACACACACACACACACACACAGAGTATATTTCTCCTTTCTTTAAAAATATTTATTTACTTACTTACTTTGGATAGAGATAGAGAGAAGGTGAGAGGGAAGGGGGAGGTAGAGAGAGTGAGACACTGGGGGCTGGAGGTGGTGGCACACCTGGTTTAGCACACATAACACCTTCCACAAGGATCCAGGCTCCATCCTCCACTCCCCACCTGCAGGGAGGATGCTTCACACTTCACAAGTGGTCAAGTAGAGGAAGAGTTAGTAAAATGATTATGTAAAAAGACTCATGCCTGAGTCCTATGTTCAATCTCCCCGTAGCCACCACCAACCAGAGCCCAGCAGTGCTTTGGTAATACAAAAACCAACCAACAAATAGAAGAAAAAAAAAAAGTGATGAAGCAGGTCTGCAGGTGTCTTTCTCTCTCCCTCTCTATCTCCGCTTCCCTCTCAATTTCTCTTCATTTAATCAAATAAAAATTAAAATTAAAAAAAAGAAGAGTAAAAAAAAATGGAAACGATGGCCTCCAGGAGCCGTGGATTTGTAGTGCTGGCACAAGCCCCAGCAATAACCCTGGTGGCAATAAAAAAGATGGGGTGCGGGGTGCAGGGTGCGGGGGAGACACCTCCAGCACATCAAGCATCAAGGTGCGGGCTGGGGAAATATCACAGTAGTTATGACAAAGACTTTCATGCCTAAATCTTCTAAATGCCAGGTTCAGTCCCTGTCACCAACAGAAACCAGAGCTGAGCAGTGCACGCTGGAAAAAAAAATACCGCCACCCGATGACCATTGATGGTAGTGCAGCCGCCCCATGACGACAGCTGGCGCCCTCCAGCGGCTGTGCTTCCAGCCGGAGACTGAGGGATCTGCATGGGATCCAGGTGTGGGGTACCGAGCCAGCAAGGATGCATGTGTGGCTTCTTATTGCCAATCTTTTGAAAGCAACGGAGAGGTAGGTTGACGAGGAAACATTCAACCTCATAGGGAGAGGACCCTTCACATGGGAAGAACTGTTGGGGTGGGGGGGTCCAGGGAATAGGTTAGCTCTCCCCTCCAACCCCCAAGCCCAGATTAGATTCTGCCCATCAGGGTCACCCCAGAGGGGTCTCCTGTCCTGACCCATGCGGCAGGAAAGCCTGGGCCCTGGGGATGAAATCCTGCCCCTGTGCTGGTGACCCTGGATCATTGCTTCCCCTCTCTGACCCTCCATGCTGTCACTCTGGGGAAGCTGAAGGGATTTCGGGGGGGCTGGGAGGGGCTGGACCCACCACCTACTTGCCGGTGGCATAGGTGTAGGCCCCCGGCCAGAGGTTGGAGCGAACGACTGCCACGGAGTACTGCGGGCAGAGGCTGCAGGACAACCGCGCCGTCCAGGGGGACATGTGCAGAATCTCTGTGGGGGGAGCCGGGGGTCAGAGGCTGGGCTTCAGGGGAGACACACACACACACACACACACACACACACACGCCCCAGAGTGGGGAGAGGAAAAGAAGGAGGGAGGCAGGGTGAGGACTAGCTGCTTGGATGTTGTAGTTTCTGCTCTGGACCGGCATAGCCATGTGACCCCGCTCCTGTGCCAGGTGGCAGTGAGCCCTGGGTCCCCAGACAGAGCAGCTTTGTGAGTCTGGACCAATGGGCAGGAAGGCAAAGTAAGAACTCCGGGCTCCTCATGGGAATCGGGTCAAGTCTGGGTTCTTCCCACCAGCACCCAGGCCTCAGGGTCCAAGCTCAGGAAGTGACTATCCTCTAGGTAGGCCTCCCTCCCTAGTTCTCTCCCTCTCTCCCCAAATCCATGTGGCAGGTTTGTTTGTTTGTTTGGTCTTTGAACGCCACTCACAGTGCGGTCTAGAGTTCGTTATTTTATTAAGTAGAGGGTGAGAGACAGGGAGAGAAAGACAGAGCAGCCATCACAGAGACACTCATGAAGCTTCCCCTTTGCGTGGTTTGCCTAATGGGGTGGCCAGAGGCTCAAACCTGGGTTCTCATATATGGTGAAGTGTGATCTCTACCAGCTGAACTGTCTTCCAGCCCCTGGAACTTTTTTTTTTATTATTAAAAAATTTTTTTATTATCACCACCAGAGTTACGCTGGGTCAGAGAGAGTGCCTGTATAACTAATCCATTGCTCCTGGCAGCCTTTATTATTATTTTTATAGACAGAAAGAAATTAAAAGGTAAGAGGGAAAGAGAAAGACAGACATTTGCAAGACTGCTTCACCAATAGCAAAGCTTCCCGCCCCCTTCAGAAAGGGACCCAAGTCTCCGGGCATGGTGATGTGTGACTCTACCAGGTGCATCACTGCCCAGACCTAATATTTCTCTCTCTCTCTTTCTTTCTTAGAGATCCAGGGCTAGGGAGATAGCATGGTGGTATGTAAAAAGACTTTCATGCCTGAGGCTCCAAGGTCCCACGTTCAATTATTAGAATCACTATAAGCCAAAGCTGAGTGCTGTTCTAGTAATAAATAAATGAGAGAAAAGAGAGAGAGAGAGATACCATAACATTGCTCTAGCCCATGCAACACTGGGGATGAACTCAGGACCTCGTGCTTTTTATTTATTAATAAGGAGGAAAAGGGGAGGAGAGGGGGAAGGGAGAAAGAGAGAGAGAGAGAGAACGAGAACCAGAGTATCACTCTGGCACATGTGATGTCAGGATAGAATTTGGGACCTCAAGCTTGAGTTTAAGACTTTATCCAATAATCCATGTCCCAGGCCACAAAGATCTATTAACAAGCAAGGGAAAAAAGAGGTGGGGGAGAGAGAACTGGAGCATCATTGTTCTGGCATGTGCGATGCCAAGGATTGAACTCAGGACCTCATGCCTGCATGTCCACTGCTCTAGCTGCTGTACTGCCTCCCAGGTCACTGCATGTGGATATTGAAAAACCAGCTCACACCATCCAGACCACTGACATGTGCCAGACATGGCACTGTGAGAGAAAGACTGTGTCCTGGAGCCCAGTTTCCACATGGAAGACGCCAGGCTGCAGCCCCCGCCCACACACAGAGTCCTGCTTCCCTTCCCCAGGCCACCATGTGCCAGGGGGGCGGGGCCATCACCTGCGTCTTCAGAAAGTGGTGTCAGCAGCGGGGGCCCTATCTCCTGCTCCACTTCCTCTATGCCTTCATCTGCCTTCTCTTCCTCCTCCCCCAGCTCCTCCTCCTCCTCCATCTTCTGCATGGGATTCACCCAAGAGCAGCGGCCCTGCAGGTGGAAGGAAGGGTGGATGAACGAACGGATGGTTGGATAGGCAGATGGATGGGTGAGTGGATGAATAGATGGATGGGAGCAGAGGGGACAGCATTACAGTTCTGCAGACAACTTTCATGCCTGAGGCTCTGAGATCCCAGGTTCAACCCCCAGCACCATCATTTACCAAATAGTGCTTAGTAAAAAAAAAAAAGAAAATTGAGGTTGCTGGTTTGATTCCCAGTGCCACATATACCACCACAGTGGTAGCGTTCTGGCCGCTCTCTCTGCTGTCTCATGTGAAACTCGGGCCAGGTGGTGGTGCACCTGGTTGAGAACATGTCTTCCAGTGCTCAAGGACCTGGGTTCAAGTTCCCAGACCCTACCTGCAGGGGGAAAGCTTTCAAAGGGGTGAAGCAGGGCTGCAGGTGTCTCTCTGCCTCTCTCCCTCTCTATCTCTCCCATCCCTCTCGATTTCTTTTATATATATATATATATATATTTTAAATATTTATTTTATTTATTTATTCCCTTTTGTTGCCCTTGTTGTTTTATTGCTGTAGTTATTATTGTTGTTGTCATTGTTGTTGGATAGGACAGAGAGAAATGGAGAGAGATGGGAGAGAAAGATAGACACCTGCAGACCTGCTTCACTGCCTGTGAAGCGACTCCCCTGCAGGTGGGGAGCCGGGGTTCGAACCGGGATCCTTATGCCGGTCCTTGTGCTTTGAGCCACCTGCGCTGAACCCGCTGCGCTACAGCCCGACTCCCCTCGATTTCTTTTTGTCTCTATCCAATGAATAAATAAAATGTTTTAAACAAAAATGAAAGCTCTCTCTCATAAGTCTTTTTTTTCTTATTTTTTATTTAACCAGAGAACTGCTCAGCTCTGGCTTATGGTGGTGCTGGGGACTGAACCTGGGACATTTGGTGCCTTAGGCATGAAAGGTTTGTGCATAAGCATTATGGTATCTCCCCAGCCCTCTCTCTTAACTGTAATAAACTATATGTACATATATATCTCGTAGATAAATATATAATATATATTTATATATAAATATATATATATTTTTTTTTACCAGAGAACTACTCAGTTTTGGCTTATGGTGGTGTTGGGGAATGAATCTGTGACCTCAGAGCCTTAGACATGAGAGTCTCTTTGCAAAACCACTGTGCTATTTCCCCAAACCCAAAATAAATCTTAAAAATGGATGAGTGAACAACAACAATAATAATAAGTACAACAATAAAACAACAATGGAATGAATAAATAAATAAACAAAAGGGAATGAATAAATAAATAAATAAATAAATAATGGATGAGTGAGGGCAACAAAAGGGAATAAATAAGTAAAAATTTAAAAAAATGGATGAGTGAGTAGCTAGATAGATGAATGGATGGAAAGACAGATGAATAAATAAATGATGGATTGATGAGTGAACAAAGGAGTTTTAGGGAGACAGTATAATGGTTCTGCAAAAGATTCTCATGCCTGAGGCTCAGAGGCCCCAGGTTCAACCCCCCCACACACTATCAGCCAGACATGAGCCTTTCTTTTTGTGTTTCTCTTTAAGAGAGAGCAAAATAAGATAAAAATAAATAATGTTTTTTGATTTGTTTTATGAGAACACTGCTCAGCTCTGGCTTATGGTGGTGCTGTGGACTGGACCTGGGACTTTGGAGCCTCAGGCATAAAGCTTTTTTCATAACCACTAAGCTACCTCCCCTGCCCTTATAAATATAGACATGTTCTAAATACATATTGCATTATGTATTTTTCAAAGTATTATCTTTTTAAATTTTTATTTATTTTATTTTTTTGAGAGAGATGGAGAGAGAGAGAGAGAGACCAGAGCACAGCTCAGCTCTGGTTTATGGAGGTGCGGGGGAATTGAACCTGGGACTTTGGAGCCTCAGGCATGAGAATCTGTTTGCATAACCATTACACTGTCTCCCCCGCCCAATTATCTTTTTTTTTAAAAAAGATTTTATACATCACTCTGGTACATATGCTGCCGGGGATCAAACTCAGGACCTCATGCTTGAGAGTTTAGTGCTTTAGCCACTGCGCCACCTCCCGGACCACCAAAGTACTATTATCTTGATTTAGTGGATAGAGACAGAAATCAACAGAGAAGGGGGAGCTAGAGAGGAAGAGACAGAGAGGCCCCTGCAACCCTGCTTCACCACTTTCAAAGCTTTCCCGCTGCAGGTGGGACCAGGGACTCCAATCTGGATCCCTGTGCATTGTAACCAAGTACACCACCACCCTGCACATATATATAGTATGACATATATATTTATACATTTTTTAAAGTTTTTTTTAAACTCTTAATCTTTATTTTTTAAATATTTATTTTCCCTTTTGTTGCCCTTGTTTATTGTTGTTGTAGTTATTATTGTTGTTATTGATTTTGTCATTGTTGGATAGGACAGAGAGAAATGGAGAGAGGAGGGGAAGACAGAGAGGGGGAGAGAAAGACCAGGATCCTTACTCTAGTCCTTGCGCTTTGCGCCACCTGCGCTTAACCCACTGCACTACCACCTGACCCCCATATATTTATATTTAAAAGAATGTAATTTAGGGGAGTCAGACAATAGCACAGCGGGTAAAGCGCAGGTGGCACGCAAATCGTGAGGACGTGCATAAGCATCCCGGTTCGAGCCCCCGGCTCCCTACCTGCAGGGGAGTCACTTCACAAGCCCTGAAGCAGGTCTGCAGGTGTCTATCTTTCCCCCTCTCTGTCTCCCCCTCCTCTCTCCATTTCTCTCTGTCCTGTCCAACAACAACGACATCAATAACTACAATAACAGCTACAACAATAAAACAACAAGGGCAACAAAAGGGCATACATAAATAAATATTAAAAAATAAGTAAATAAAAAATTTAAAAAAATAATTTGGTACTGTGCCCAGCAGAGCCTCCTAACCCCCTGGTGGGGGTACCCCAGGCCCCCTTCACCTGGGGCAGGATGTGCTGCACGTGGTGCACCCAGTTGGCCATGGAGTCCACCAGCTCCAGCACCGGGATGCCCTCGAAGTCGGGGTTCTCCTCGAAGGACTCGCGGCCGGCGCCCCCCTCTTCCTCCTCGTCGCCCTCCTCCTCCCCGAACTGGTAGAAGCCCAGGGGGCTGATGTGCGTGGCGGCTGAGATGCGGGCGATCTGGGCCCGCAGGTAGTTGGCCTCGTTGCCCGGGAAGGGCGGGAAGCTGACGACGGGCGCGTCCAGGTAGCCGGTGAAGAACTTCTTGATCTTGCGGGCCTGCACGATCTGCAGCGGCGTGACGTGGGGCAGCCGCGTCCAGGCCCGGCCCGGCTCGTTGCACACGAAGTACAGGTACTTGTTGGTGCCGCTGCGGCTCTCCTCGCGGGGGATGACCGGGGGCGGCTTCCAGGTGGGCTTGGGGATGGCGTCGGCCGCCTTCTCCTCGTCCTCCTCGCCCTCCTCCTCGTCCCGGGGCTCCAGGGGTTCCCCGCCCTCCACCACCTCCTCCACCTCTTCCTCCTCGCCCTCCTCCTCGCCCTCGCGGAACTCCACCTCGGCCACCAGGTAGCTGCGGCTCAGGCCCAGGATCTTGCCCCAGAAGCGGCAGGTGTGGATGGGCTGCTGCTCCACCAGCTGCTTCAGCGCCATGAAGATGCGGAAGCTCTCGTCCGAGCTCAGCCCCACGCCCGCCTGCTCGAAGTAGAAGGCCATCTCCATCACGTTGGGCACGGCGGTGTCGCCCTGCGGGACACGGGCAGCTCAAGGAAGCAAGCCCTGCCGCCAGGCCTGAGACCTGGGGAATAAGGGACCCCCCCCCCCCCACACACACACACACACACATACCCACACACACTGCTCAGGTGGCCTGGGGGAAACAGCTCAGTCCGAGAGTACAGGACTTGCAGGCCTGGGGTCCCAAAGCTCTCAGGTTCAATCACTGCCAACCCTTGTCAGAGCAAAGCAGTGACCTGGCTCTCCTCTCCCTCTCCCTCTCCCTCTCCCTCTCCCTCTCCCTCCCCCTCTTCCTCTCTCTCTCATAAATACAGGGTCAGAACTGGCAAGACAGCAGAACAGTGATGCAAAAATACTTTTGTGCCTAAGGATCTGAGCTCCAGCACCACCACAAGCCACAGCTGAGCAGGTTCTGGTCTCTCTCCTAAAAAAATTTTATATATATATTTTTAATATTTATTTCTTCCCTTTTGTTATCCTTGTTGTTTTATTGTTGTAGTGGCAAACGCTAGAAGAAGAAGAATTGTTGTAGTTATTATTGTTGTTATTGACGTTGTCATTGTTGGATAGGACAGAAAGAAATGGAGAGAGGAGAGGAAGACAGAGAGGGGGAGAGAAAGATAGACACCTGCAGACCTGCTTCACTACCTGTGGAGCGACTCCCCCTGCAGGTGGGGAGCCGGGGGATCAAACTGGGATCCTTTTATTGGTCCTTGCACTTTGTGCCAAGTGCGCTTAATCCGCTGTGCAACCTCATGATCCCCTATTATTGTTCTTACTGATGTCATTGTCGTTGGCTAGGACAGAGTGAAATGGAGAGAGGAGGGGAAGACAGAGAGGGGGGAGAGAAAGACAGACACCTGCAGACCTGCTTCACCGCTTGTGAAGTGACTCCCCCGCAGGTAGGGAGCTGGGGGCTCGAACCGGGATTCTTACGCTGGTCCTTGCGCTTTGCACCATGTGCACGTAACCCACTGTGATACTGCCCAACTCCCAAATTTTTTAAAATCTTTATTTATTTGGATAGAGACAGCCAGAAATCAAGAGGGAAGGGGGAGAGGGAGAGAGACAGAGAGACACGGTAGCCCTGCTTCACCACTTGTGATGTTTTCCCCCTGCAGGTGGGGGCTGGGGGCTCAAACCCAGATCCTTGAACACTATAACATGTGTGCTCAACAGGTGCACCATCACCCCCACTCTCTTTAAAATTATATATATATATATATATATTAAATACAAGACCAGCAAAATAGCTCACTTGGATAGCACATTGCTTTGCTATGTGTGTGACCCAGACTCAAACCCTGGCCTCCACTGCATTAAGGAAACCTTGGTGCTGTGGTCTCTCTCTCTCTATTTTCTTTCTTTCTTCTTTTTTTGCTTTCAGGGTTATCACTGGGGCTCAGAACCTGCACTATGAATGCACTGCTTCTGATGGCCTTTTTTGTTATTGATAGGACAGAGAGAAATTGAGAGAGGAGGGGGAGATAAAGAGGGAGAGAGAAAGACAGACACCTGCAGACCTGCTTGTGAAGCTTCCCCTGCAGGTGGTGGTGGGGGCCAGGGGCTTGAACCCGATCCTTGTGCTCAGCTGGGTACAGCACCACCCAGCCCATCTCTTTCATTTTTTTTCTCTTGCTCTCTCTCTCTTTCTCTGCTTGTCTTTGTCTAAAAATATATAAGATAAATGCACAAATCCTTTTTAAAAGAGGGGGCCAGGCAGTGGCACACTGGTTAAGTGTACATAGTATGAAAAGCAAGAACCAGCACAAGGATCCCGGTTCCCCACCTGCAGGGGAGTCGCTTCATAAGCAGTGAAGCAGGTCTGCAGGCATCTGTCTTTCTCTCTCCTGCTCTATCTTCCCCTCCCTTCTCAATTACTCTCTGTCCTAGCCAAATAAAAAGCAGCAGGATCAGTGGATTTGTAGTGTGATAACCCTGGAAGGAAAAAAAAGGGAAAAAAAAAAAAAGGAACTAGGAGGAGCCCAAGAGATTACATGCTTACCAGGTATGAGACCCTGGGTCCTATCTCTAGTACCTGCTGAAAATGAGAAGGTTGCCTGGGAGGTGGTGCAGTGGATAAAGCACTGGACTCCCAAGCCTGAGGTCCTGAGATTGATCCTTGATCTGTGGTTCTCTCTCTTCCTCATAAATAAATCTTGAAATGGGAGGAAAGGAAAAAAGAAGGCTACGACTCTGGAGGTAGCACAGTAGGTAGAGTGCTGGACTTGCAAGTTTGAGGTCCTGAGTTCACTCCCTGGCATTGCATGTGCCAGAGCGATGCACTCGTGCTCTCTCTCATTAATAAGTAAATAATTTTTATTGCCCTGGTCTCATTATCTAATACACATAATAAAGAAAAAAAAAACATACACACCCACTAGAGGGCTGGGGAGACAGCAGAATGGTTCTACAAAAAGACTTTCATGTCTGAGGCACCAAAAGGTCCCAGCTTCAGTCCCCAGCACCACCATCAGCCAGTGCTCTGGGAAAAAGAAAATCAAATCACTGGGGCCAGGCAGTGGTGCAGCTGGTTAAGTGCACACACTACAGTGCAAAAGGATCCAGGTTCTCAAGTCCCTGGTCCCCACCTGCAGGTGGGTATGGGTCTCGAACCAGGATCCTTGCTCATTGCAACATGTGCGCTCAACCAGGTGCACCACCACCACCCGGGTATTGCTCAGTATGATGGTGCAGGGGGAGAGAACCTGGGACTTCGGAGCCTCAGACATGAGTCTCTTTGCATATCCATTACGCTATGTACCCCTGCAGGGGGAAAGCTTCATGAGTGTTGAAGCAGGGCTGTAGGTGTCTCTCTGTCTCCCTCCCTCTCTATCTCCTCCACCCCCTCAATTTCTCTCTGCCTCTATCCAATAATAAATAAATTAAAAAAAATTTTAATCACATCTGGTTGGGGAATGTTATGCATGTACAAACTATTGTATTTACTGTTGAATGTAAAACATTAATTCCCCAATAAAGAAATAAATTTAAAAAATTAAAAATAAATAAATAATAAAAAAATTAAAGAAAAAAAATCACATCTGGTTAAACACACACATTACAGTGTGCAGGGACCCAGATTCAAGGCCCTGGTCACCACCTGCAGGGGGAAAGCTCTCCCTCTCCCTCTCCATCACCCTCTTCCCTCTCGATTTCTGGTTGTTTCTAGCCAATAAATAAATAAAGATAAAGGTTTTTAAAAATGAATTTGAGAGAGAGAGGGAGAGAGGGAGAGAGAGGGAGAGAGGGAGGGAGAGGGAGGGAGAGAGAGAGAGAGGGAGGGAGGGAATGGCTCTGGGGGAGCAGCTCAACTGTTATGACCACAGGTCAGAGCTCCCGGCTGCCACCCCTGCTCTCCGCTGCCACCCCTGCTCCCCGCTGCCACCCCTGCTCCCCGCTGCCACCCCTGCTCTCCGCTGCCACCCCTGCTCCCCGCTGCCACCCCTGCTCCCTGCTGCCACCACATGTGCCTGAGTGGTGCTCTGGCTTTTTTGTTCCTCTCATGTGAAACTCTCCCTTCTTAGTGACCCAGGAGGTGGTGATATAGTGGATAAAGCCTTGAATTCTCAAGCCTGAGGTCCTGAGTTCAGTCTCCAGCATTGCATGTGTCAGAGCAATGCTCTGATTTCCTCTGTAAATAAATAAGAAACTCTCCCTCTCACATGTATTTCTCAAAGTGAAGGACAGGAGCCAGTTGGTGATGCATCTGGTTGAGTGCACGTATTGCAGTAAGCAAGGACCCAGGTTCAAGCCCCTGGTCCCCACCTGAGGGAAACAGTGCTACAGGTCACTTTCTCCACTCTCCCCCTCCACCCCTCCTTCCATCTTTCTCTCCCTCACTGTTTCACCTTTCCGACTCTGTCTCTACCCAGTAAAAATAAAACAAAAAGCAAGGGAGTGAAGAATCATGCTTAGATTGTACAGTCGCTACAGAAATATTTGACAATAAGCTTCCTGAGTTTTTTCCTAAAAGTATATTCTGTATTATTTTCCATCTGTTTCTTTGTTTCTCCTTGTCGTTTCTTTTCTTCTAGAACACTGCTCAGCTCTGGCTGATAGTATTGCTGGGGATTGATCCTGCGACCTTGGAGCGTCAGGCAGGTTATACAAGTCTATTGTATAACCAGTATGCTATCTTTCCAGGCCCCCGTTTTAAAAATTTTATCACATTATTAAAATTATTATTATTATTATTATTATTATTATTATTATTACTGTTTTGCAGAGTGAGGGCCCCAGATATGCACATTTTCACTACTCTAGGCTGTTCCTTCATTCTGATAGGGAGACAGGGAGAGGGAGAGATACCACAGAACTGTAGTCTCCCTCATGCAGGAAACCAAACATGCTACTCTGGGGGCCAAAACTCAAGGGGGCGGGGCCTCAGACTTGCTGACAACCTGTGGGAGTCTCAAAGCCTGAGGTTCTGAACCGGTGGAGGCTCCTAAGGCAAGAATGGTGCTTTGTCAGAGGCCAGTGATGGCACACTTGTTGCCATGCACAAGGAATTGTGTTCAAGCCCCTGGTCCCCACCTGCAGCGGGGGACACTTAAGAAACAGTGAAGCAGGGCTGTAGGTGTTTCTCTTTCTCCTTCTCTATCTCCCCCTTCCCTCTTGATTTCTGTCTCTAGCTAATAAATAATTTTTTAAAAAATATTTATTTACAGATGGCGCAAAGCACAAGGACCGGCATAAGGATCCGGGTTTGAACCCCGGCTCCCCACCTGCAGGGGAGTCGCTTCACAGGCGGTGAAGCAGGTCTGCAGGTGTCTGTCTTTCTCTCCTCCTCTCTGTCTTCCCCTCCTCTCTCCATTTCTCTCTGTTCTATCCAACAATGACAACAACAATAATAACTACAACAATAAAAAACAACAAGGGCAACAAAAGGGAATAAATAAATAAATAAAAATTATTTATACCCTTTTGTTGTCCTTGTTGTTTTATTGTTGTAGTTATTATTGTTGTTGTTGATGTCGTCGTTGTTGGATAGAACAGAGAGAAATGGAGAGAGGAGAGGAAGACAGAGAGGGGGAGAGAAAGACACCTGCAGACCTGCTTCACCGCCTGTGAAGCGACTCCCCTGCAGGTGGGGAGCTGGGGGCTTGAACTGGGATCCTTAAGCCGGTCCTTGTGCTTTGTGCCACCTGCGCTTTACCCACTACGCTACCGCCCGACTCCCATAAATAATTTTTTAACAGGGAGAGAATGGTGCCTTTTTTTTTTTTTTTTTGTCATCACTGGAACTTCACCACTAGGAGTTGAAGTTTTCAGATAGAGACAAAGAGAGAGAGGGACACACACCCCAGCAACGCTCAATGAAGTTGGCAGTGGCTGACCAAATCTGGGTGAGGCCCAAGGCAAAGCAGGCGCACCGTCCAGGTGAGCTAGCTTGCTGGCCTGAAGGAGAAAACGGCGACTGGAACTTAAAAGCTCTTTTCTCAGGTGAAACTCTGCTTGGTGCTCACCTGTGCCCTGCTGTCCTGAGGGCTCGTTCACTTTGTCAGTCTGTCCTTGCTGTCCTCTCCCACTGCCCCTGGATCCTAGCCTCTCTGAAGCAGAGGAGTGAGCACAGGCCCACAGCATCTGCAGGCCAGGTGGGTGAGAATGCGGACTCTGGAGGGCATAGTCCTGCCTGCAGCACTCTGGGGTTTCTTTTTTTTATTATTAAATATATTTTTTAAAGATTTTATTTATTTATGAGGAAGCTAGGAGGAGAGAGAAAGAACCAGACATCACTCTGGTATATGTGCTGCCAGGGATCTAACTCGGGACCTCATGCTTGAGAGTCCAAAGCTTTATATGCTACACCACCTCCCGGACCACTATTATTAATATATATTACATATTATCATATATATTAATATATAATAATATATATTAATTATATATATATATATATTGCCTCCAGGGTTGTCGCTGGGGCTCAGTGCCTGCACCATGAATCCACGGCTCCTGAAGGCCATTTTTTCCCCCTTTTGTTGCCCTTGTTGTTGTTCCCCTCCTCTCTCCATTTCTCTCTGTCGTATCCAACAACGACGATGACATCAGTAACAACAACAATAATAACTACAACAATAAAACAAGGGCAACAAAAGGGAATAAAAAATAACTACTTAAAAAAATTCAATTCATCTACTATTTATTACATAGAGACAGAAAGAAATTGAGAGGGAGAATGGAGACAAAAGGGAAGAGAGAGAAAAAAAAAAACTTGTAGCCCTGCTTCACTGTTTGTGAAGCTTCCCCCTGCAGGTGAGGACCGGGGGCTTGAAACTGGACCCTTGCACACTGTTAACATGTGCGCTCAACCTGGGCACCCTTGCTTGCTCGCTTATTTATCCATTTGCAAGAGGGAGGGAGGGAGGGAGAGGGAGAGGGAGAGGGAGAGGGAGAGAGAGAGGAAACAGAGCATCACTCCCACAAACACGATCTTGGGGATTGAACTCAGAACCTCAGGCTGCAGAGTCAGGGACTCCCCTCCCTGGCTGCAGAGTCAACCTTCTGTGAAGAGGCTGACTTGCCTTTTCTTTGCTTCAGTCCTTTCAGGACTCCCCAGTGCCATCCCCCAGGGAGAGGCCGAACCCATTGGCCTAAGTGAGCCGGTGGAGCCCCCTGCCCGCACGGCCTCCCACCGCCAGGGGGCGCACTCCTCCCCTGTCCCTTGACTCACCACCTCTTCCTCCATCTCCTGCTCGCCCTCGCCCTGGCCGCCGCGGACGAACAGCGCCCTCTGCCGCTCGGCCATCTCGTAGGTGGGCTGCATCTCGGGGTCGTCCCGCAGGGTGTCCAGCTTGGGGTGGAACCACTCGGCCTGCGCGGTGCGGTTCAGCCACTCCAGCATGGACAGGGGGTTCTCGGGCCGCTGGTTGAGGATCTTGGTCAGCACGTTCACCAGGTGTTCGTACCTGCCGCCCCGGGAGGGGGTGGGGGCTCAGCGGGCTCAGCCTCCCCGCGCTGTGGCCCCGCACTGCCACTGTGTGTCCCGGCTGGGCAGGTGGGGAGCACAGAGCGCCCTGCCCTGCACCATAGAGTAAAAGAGGCTCTTTGAAGGCTGCAGTGAAGATCCCGCATACAGAATTTCCTTCTTTTTTTCTTCTTCTTCTTCACTGTCATGGTTATTCCTGTGGCTCAGTGCCCACATGATTCCACCAGCCTTTCCTGGTAGCCACTTCTCTCTCTGTCTTTTGCCTTTTAAAAATATTTATTTATTTTGAATATTTATTTAAGGGCCCAGGTCCTTTACACATTACAATGTATGTGCTCAAACAGGTACACCACCACCACCGGGTCCCAACGTCACTTTAGATATAAATTGAGAGGGAAGGGGAAGATAGACACCCGCAGTACAGCTTCACCCTTCATGAAACTCCCCCCACACCCCACCCCCGCGCAGGTGCGGGCGGGGGGCTTGAACCTTGGTCCTTGAGCATTGTACCTACCAAGCTCTCTCTACTAGGCGCACCACCGCCCGGTCCTCCTTTCTCTCTTTTTAAGTATTTGTTAATGTGAGAGAGCAAGAGAACCAGAGCATATCTCTTGTCACGTGTGCTGCCAGGGATCGAACCCAAGACCTCATGCTTGATGGTCCAACATTATCTTCTGTAACACCTCCCTGACTGCACTTTTATTTTTATTTATTTTTAATTCTTTTATTATTTTCCCTTTTGTGGCCCATGTTTTTTTTTTTTATTGTTGTTGTAGTTATTATTGTTGTTGTTGATGTCGTCATTGTTAGATAGGACAGAGAGAAATGGAGAGAGGAGGGGAAGACAGAGAGGGGGAGAGAAAGACAGACACCTGCAGACCTGCTTCACCGCCTGTGAAGCGACTCCCCTGCAGGTGGGGAGCCGAGCCGGGGGCTCGAACCGGGATCTTTATGCCGCTCCTTGCGCTTTGTACCACGTGCGCTTATCCCGCTGCGCTACCGCCGGACCCCCTGAACTTTTATTTTTATTGATGGCTTAATGGTGGCGAGGGGAAACTTTAGTTTTTTTTTTCCAATAGAGGATTAAAGACAGAGAGATACAGAGGAGAGACACCCACAGCACTGCTCCACCACTGAGCAGCTGCCCCGCTGCAGGTGGGATCAGGGGTTAGAACCCAGATCCTTGCGCACAATGTGCCTGTTTTACCAGGTGCAGGGAATCTCCCTTACGCCCTTCAGCCCTCAGTTTGCAGCTGTGAGCCGACAAGACGCAGCTCCCCAAATCTAGTTTTACTCAAACACAAAGGAACAGTGGGGAGAAACAGCATAGTGGTTATGCAAAAGACTTCCATACCTGGAAGGTCTGAGGTTCAATCCCTCACACCACTATAAGCAGTGCTCTGGAAAAAATAAGGAACCACTGGTTTTAAAAAGCCTGGGGAATAGAAAAACTAGGTATTCCCCAACCCCAAGTAGATTGCTATTATTTAGTACCAGAGCACTGCTCAGCTCTGGCTTATTAGTGGTGCAAGGTATTGAACCTGGGACGTCAGAGCTTCAGGCATGAAACATCCACAGAACCAGTGTGTTATCTCCCCAGGCCCACACAAATCTTTTTTTTTTTTTTTGGATTTAAAAATTTTTTATTTTCCCTTTTGTTGCCCTTGTTTTTAATTGTTGTAGTTATTATTGTTGTTGGATAGGACAGAGAGAAATGGAGAGAGGAGAGGAAGACAGAGGGGGAGAGAAAGATAGACACCTGCAGACCTGCTTCACTGCCTGTGAAGCGACTCCCCTGCAGGTGGGGAGCCGGGGGCTCAAACCAGGATCCTTATGCTGGTCCTTGTGCTTTGCACCACTTGTGCTTAACCCGCTGTGCTACTGCAAGTCTTTATACATAACTACTAAGCTGTCACCCGGATCACTATGTAGATGTTTTGCCACTCTTTGTGACATGCCCATTTTTTAAATTTTTATTTATTTATTTTCCCTTTTGTTGCCCTTGTAGTAGTTATTATGCTTGTTACTAATGTCGTTGTCGTTAGATAGGACAGAGAGAAATGGAGAGAGGAGGGGAAGACAGAGAGGGGGAGAGAAAGACAGACACCTGCAGACCTGCTTCACCACCTGTGAAGTGACTCCCCTGCAGGTGGGGAGCCAGGGGCTTGAACCGGGATCCTTACGCGGGTCCTTGCGCTTTGCGCCACATGAGCTTAAACCGCTGTGCTGCCGCCCGACTCCCGACATGCGCATTTTAAGGGTTAGCTGGGGATGAGAGTTCAAAGGAATTTCAAGTATTTAAAAAAATTCATGTAAATTCACCTAACAATGCGGGCAAGCTGCTGTTTACATTATTTTTTCTTTTCTTATTCATTTTATTTATTGATTAGATATAGACAGAGAAATTTAGAGGGGAGGGGGAAGCTAGGAAGGGAAGAGACAGAAACACCTGCAGCCCTGCTTCATCACTCGTGAAGCTTTCCCCCTGCAGGCGAGACCAGGGGCTTAAACATGGGTCCTTGTGCATTGTGATGTGTGTGCTTAACCAGGTGAGCCACTTCCTGGCTTCTATTCAACCTTTTATTTTAAATTAATTACTTATTATTTATTCCCTTTTGTTGCCCTTGTTTTTTACTGTTGTAGTTATTGTTGTTGTTGCTGGATAGGACAGAGAAAAATGGAGACAGGAGGGGAAGACAAGAGAGGAGGAGAGAAAGACAGACACCTGCAGACCTGCTTCACCACCTGTGAAGTGAGTCCCCTGCAGGTGGGGAGCCCGAGGCTCGAACTGGGATCCTTATGCTGGTCCTTGCACTTTGCACCAACTGCACTTAACCCGCTGCGCTACCACCCGACTCCCCTATTCTTTTTTTTTTGCCTCCAGGGTTATTGCTGGGGCTCAGTGCCTGCACCATGAATCCGCTGCTCCTGGAGGACATTTCCCCCCTTTTGTTGCCCTTGTTGTAGCCTTGTTGTGGTTATTATTGTTGTCGTTCGTTGTTGGATAGGACAGAGAGAAATGGAGAGAGGAGGGGAAGACAGGGGGGAGAGAAAGACAGACAGCCACCTGCAGACCTGCTTCACCACCTGTGAAGTGACTCCCTGCAGGTGGGGAGCTGCGGGCTCAAACCAGGATCCTTACACCGGTCCTTGTAACTTGCTGTGCCACCGCCCAACCCCCCCCACCACTCCCCTATTCTACCTTTCTTATAATACTCTTCATATCTTTTATCTGGAGACTTTTTATGAAATTAGCGGATGGAGACAGAGTAAAGTTGAAGGGGAGGAGGAGATAGAGGAAGAGAGGCAGAGAGGTAGAGAGGTACTTGCAGCCCTGCTTCACCACTCATGAAGCTTTCCCCCTGCAGGTGGGATCCAGAGGCTTGAACCTGGTTCCTTCTGCTCTGTAATGTGAACACTTAACCAGATGCGCCACCACCTGGCCCTGCATTTGGAAACTCTTGTTCCAATTTTATAGAAAGAACTTACAGCTAAGTTGATTACAGTCTGATCCCCCCCCCCCCCCTTAGGGCTTTGTGCAAGTGAGAGTTCATTGCTCCTGGGAAGACTTTTTCCTTCAATTTTATTTTAAAATTTTCATTATATTTTGATAAGACAGAGAAAAATTGGGAGAGGAGGAGAAACAGGGAAAGAGAATGAGACACCTGCAGCACGGCACCACTGCTTGTGAAGTTTCTTCCCTACAGTTGGGGGCTGGGGGCTTGAACCTGGGTCCTTAAGCATGGTAACACGACCGTGGTAAGGATCCCAGTTCAAGCCCCTGGTTCTCCAGCTGAAGGGGGGTTGCTTTGCAGGTGGTGAAGCAGGTCTGCAGGTGTCTGTCTCTCCCCGTCTCTGTCTTCCCCTCCTCTCTCCATTTCTCTCTATCCTATCTAACAACGATGACAGCAACAATAAAACAAGGGCAACAAAAGGGAAAAAAAAAAAAATATATATATATATATATATATAAAAAGTCTCCAGAGGCAGACTGGGAGTATGGACCGACTAGTCAACGCCCATGTTCAGCGAGGAAGCAATTACAGAAGCCAGACCTTCTACCTTCTGCAACCCTCAATGACCCTGGGTCCATGCTCCCAGAGGGATAGAGAATGGGAAAGCTACTGGGGAGGGGGTAGGATATGGAGATTGGGCGGTGGGAATTGTGTGTTGTACCCCTCCTACCCTATGGTTTTGTTAATTAATCCTTTCTTAAATTAAAAAAAAAATTTAAAAAAGCCTCCAGAAGTAGTGGATTTGTGGTGCAGGCACCAAGCCCCAGCAATAATCCTGAAGGCAAAAAAATAAAATAAAAAATAAAACTCAAGGAGACTTATCTGTCTCAGAAAAGAAAGGATGGCTATAGACACCTATGACATCAAGATGAGAAACTAACCATGTACTGTAAACAATTAACCCTACTTTAAAAAAAAGGGGGGGGGAGTCGGGTAGTAGTGCAGCAGGTTAAGTACAGGTGGTGCAAAGCGCAAGCACTGGCCTAAGGATCTCGGTTCAAGTCCCCGGCTCCCCACCTGCAGGGGAGTTGCTTCACAAGCAGTGAAGCAGGCCTGCAGGTGTCTAGCTTTCTCTCCCCCTCACTGTCTTTCCCTCCTCTCTCCATTTCTCTCTGTCCTATCCAAACACGACGACGACATCAATAACAACAACAATAAATCAAGGGCAAACAAAAGGGAATAAATAAATATTTTTTAAAAAAATTATGATGATGATGAAGTCATCTTCTTGCCTCAGTGTTGGGGACATTGGCCAGAGCAACACTGTACAGGTCCTTCAAGGAAGGCCTGTATAGTTTTTGCTGACAAGGTCCAAGAACCTCTTGCCCTTTCCCATGGACTCTATCACACAGGTTCTGTAGGTATCAATGGCAGACAGACCGAGGTTACTCTGACCTCGAGTGCAGGCTGCAGCTGGACGACGGGAAAGTCAACAAAAGTTCCTGTTATGTCTTAACTGCTTCACTGAGTTGGAACTTTGGAGACACTGTGCTAACATGTTTTGCTGTCTAAGCTGAGAACTAAAGTCATTGTTAATACTTCATGATATAAGCTAAGCATTGCTAAGAATAAAGCATCAGGTGGTCTAGGAGGTGGTGCAGTGGCTAAGGCACTGGACTCTGAGGCATGAGGTCCTGAGTTCAATCCCAGGCAGCACATGTACCAGAGTGATATCTGGTTCCTTCTCTCTACTCCTATCTTTCTCATTAATAAATCTTTAAAGAACCAAAGGGGAAAATGTACAAAGTAAAACTTGGATGGGGTCTGGTGTACTGAAGCAAAGCAGTGGACTCTGGGGGGGGGGAAGGCTGGGGGGGTATTGGGGTCCTGTGCACGATAATGGAAGAAAACCCAGGCTGGGGGTAAGAGTGTTCTGCAGACAGCCATCATGGTGAGATGAGAAGTTGTACCTATGTGTTACCACCTGTACTATTACCCCCATAAAATGATTAAAAAAGAAAAAGGAGTCGGAGGAGTCGGGTGGTAGCGCAGTGGGTTAAGCGTATGTAGTGCAAAGCACAAGGACCGGAGTAAGGATCCTGGTTCGAGGCCCTGGCTCCCCACCTGCAGGGGAGTCGCTTCACAGGTGATGAAGCAGGTCTGCAGGTGTCTGTCTTTCTCTCCTCCTCTCTGTCTTCCCCTCCTCTCTCCATTTCTCTGTCCTATCCAACAACAATAATAACTACAACAATAAAAAAACAAAGGCAACAAAAGGGAATTAATAAATATATATATAAAAAAGGCTACTGGGAATAGTGGAGTTGTCATGTAGACACTGAGTCCCAGAGATAACCCTGGTGGCAAAAATAAAAAAAATAAATAAATAAAATTCAAGGAAACCAGAATGACAACCTGTCAATGTTACTTAGAAGCACAAACCGCATTTAGAAGCCAGGGTCCAGGTGGTGGTACACACAGTACAAAGGGCATGCAACCTTGCATAAGGACCCAGATTCAAGCCAACAAAACAAACAAATAACAACCTCATAGATGCTAAAATCCAAAGGAAAATATTAATGGCATCAAGACATTTCTGAAAAGCATGAGCGCCATATGCCAGAACTGAGCAGTGATCTGGTTACAAAGAAATGTTTTTGTTTTTTTTTTAACTAATGAAATAAAAATACACTCCCTGTCTTTCTCTTGCTTCTGTTTCACCTTAGCTCTGACCATCACTTTATCTTTCCTTATATCCAGTGTCCACCCCTCTCCCGTAGAATGGCAGCTTCATGAGGCTGTAATGGTTATGGAGAGAAGAGGTGCGCCGTGACTGCAGCTTAAATGTCCCTGCAAAGTTTTCTTTCTTTTCTTTAAATCTTTTTATTTTACTTATTATTGGATAGAGTCAGAGACAAACTGAGAAGAGAGAGGGAAATAGGGAAAGACACAGAAAGACACCTGCAGACCTGCTTCACCACTTGTGAAATGATCCCTCTGCAGGTGGGGAGTGGGGGGGGCTCAAGTCAGGACCCCTAAGCTGGTCCTTGAGCTTTGCGCCATGTGCACTTAACCTGCTGCGCTACTGCCAGACCCTCACCCCCCCCCTTTTTTTTTTTTTTTAACCAGAGCTCTGCTCAGCTCTGGCTTATGATTGAAGATTGAACCTGGGGGATTGAACCTGGGAGCTCAAGGGCCTTAGGGGTGAAAAAACATTATGTAAACTAGAGCCCTGGCTCTGGGCACCCCTTAGTCCTGTTCTCCCGGATAAGGGCCCTGACTTCTCTGTTCCCCACTTTTGCTGGTGTGGGATGCACTAGTCTCAGCGGGGAGCCCCAGGGGTCTGCTGGGCGCAGGCCTGTCTGCTTAGGGAAAGGGGCCTCCACTCAGTCTCTTCCTGGTTAGATGCTCCCAGAGCAGATTCCCCGTGGGGGGCTGGTTCTCCCCAGGCCCTGTGCCCTCCCCGCCCCGCCCCGCCCCGCCCCGCCCCGCCCCGCAGCTCACAGGCTGAGGTGGCTGTTGATGCTGGTCTGCAGTAGGTAGGCCTTGGCGTTCTGCACCGCCAGTTCCCGCGGCTCGGGCTCGGGCAAGTCCATGTTGAAAGGCACGTAGCCCATGTCGCCGGACAAAAACGGGTAGGCCGGATCCTCCTGCATGTAGGGCCCTTGCTGGGCACCCTCGAAGCGCGCTTCTTCTCCAGAGTACAGGGCACTGGAGCTGGGGAAGCCCTGCCGGGGGTCCTGGTAGGTCGAGTCCAGGTGCTGGAAGAAGGTGCCTTGGCCCTGCTGGAGCTGCTGCATCATGAGGTTGGTGCTGAGGGGCAGCTGCGCATCGCCCTCCTCCTGGAAGGGCTGGGGCTGGTACCCGGCGGGGAAGCTCACGTTGGGGCTCAGGTACTGCGGGGTGCCCAGCTGGGCCTCCTCAGGCTGGTACATCTCCTGGTTTTCAGCCGCTTGGGGCCAGCCCATGAGGTTGGACCGCATCGCCTGGACGTCCAGGGTGTCCTGATCCTCCTGGGAACCCAGGGGCTCCTGGGGAGGGAACTCAGGGTCCCCCATGTCTCAGGAGGCTTGCAAGCTTCCCGGAGGTAGACAAGGCCAGAGCCAGGCCTCAGGTTTCTAGGGAGGGGGCGGGCCGTTACCAGGGTAGGGGGCGCGGGGCAGCCCCCCAGGAGGTTTCTGCGCAGGCGTGGGCCCGGCACTGGCAAGAGGGCAGCGCAGCCCGCCCCCTCCGGATACCGAGAAGAGAGGCTGCACCCAGGCCCCAGACATGCCATCTTTTCTTTAATTTTTTTTTTAAAGACAAAGCCCTGCCCCGCCCCCCATCCCCGCCCCTCCAGCCTTGTCAGCTGTTCCCCTTGGGCTCGGGGTCCCCTGTTTCCTCGGCTGCGGGACTGGGGGTCTTCATGGTGTCTTCCCCGGGCGGGGCGAGGGTCTGGGGGCTTCGCTCCTCCTTTGAGGTCACCCCGCCTGCTGCTGCCTCCTGGTGACAGAAGGGGGGGGCCATGGTCACCTTGAACTCTTCTTGGGGCGGCACCTCCCCGCCCCCCACCCCACCCCCGCCCAGCACCGGGGACCCCTGACCTTCCCCTCCCTCTGCTGCTCTGAGGCGGTCACCCTCTACCTTGGGGAGGGGGCCCTCGAGGCTGGAGTCCAGCATGGTGGCGTCGGGCAGCCCCGAGTCCTCATCCATGCTGATGAAGATGGCCGGGGTCTCGCACTCCGGCCCCTCCTCCCGGAAGTCCATGGGCTCCTCGGGCAGCGAAGGTGCGGGCCTTGCGGGGGCCGGGGTGGAGGAGGATGCAGCGGCCGCCCCCAGCGGCTTCAGCTTCTGCTCCTCCTCCAGCTGCCGCTTCAGGGCCTTCTCCTGGGCCAGCCGCAGGCCGATGAGGTCCTGGGGGGGCCGGGAGGGTGGGGGCGCGGGCGCCACCGCGGGGGCCACAGGTGCCAGGGGCTCCAGGTCGTCCTGGGGGTGGGGAGGGGCACACGGGGGCTCAGAGCTGGGCGGGGGCTGCTCTCCTAGGACACTGGGAAAGAGGGGCCCCCCTCCTCTATACACAGTGGGTGGGCACAGGACCTGGAGCAAGGGGTCCCTGCCCCCCGCATCCAGCATGGGAGGGGCGTGGAGAACTGGGCTGGCCTCGCTGACTTGGGGAGCGGGCCCTCACCTCTTCCTGGGGCCTCACGGGCACCTCCTTGGGCTCCGGCTCCTGCTTGCCGCTGGCCTCCAGGATGGCCATGATGGAGTTGGGGATATGCGCTTGCTGGGGGCACAAGGGGACAGAGCAGGCGCTGTCACCCGATTCCAGGGCTCCTGCCCCCACCCCCTATGGCCAGCGTGGGGTCTCCCCTCTGCCCACCCAGCCCCCCTACCCCAGCCCGTACCTGGTGGGGGGTGAAGGAGCGGACATGAGCCAGCAGCGGCTCCCGGAGCTCGGGGCACTTGTCAAAGACTGCGGCCAGCTGCTGGGGTGGGAGCTGCAGGATGACCTGGAAGCTCTGGGGCTTGGTGCGCTGGCAGCACTTGATGAAGCCCTCCCAGACTTTGGGGTACTTCCACACCTGGGCGGGCAGGGGTGGAGCGGAAGTGAGGGTGTAGGCACCCCAGGAACTGAACCCTGCCCTGATCCCCACCATCAGTGGAGCCGTGGGGTCCTGCCTCTCCCAACCCCAACTCAGGCTGCCAGGTCTACTTGGGAAAAGTGAAGCAGTTTGGGGCCTCTGCCTGGGGAAGCACCAAGCCCCTGCATTCTCAAAGCAGCCCGAAGAGGGCAGCACTCGCCCAGCTTACCAGAGGCCCGAGGAGAGGTGGGGGTGTGGGTGTGTGCAAGGTCTCCAGGAATAGGTGTTGGGGTGAGATAACTGGGTCCCTGTGAATCTCCACTTAACCTCCAGGCTTGTTGTAAACTGGGTGGAGGTGAGCCGAATCCCATCTGAGGGCTTATGGCTGGGGTTGGCTTAATGTCACATGCCATTTCAACAAAAAACCCAGGGGCCAGCAAAACAGCTCACTTGGATGGTGCACTGCTTTGCCATGTGGGCACCCAGGCTTGAGCCTGAAAGGAAGCCGCCCTGCTGGGGTGTCTTTCCCTCACTGTCTTTGTCTCTGTCTGAACAAGTCAGCCTGGTGCTACGATATCCTGGAGATGACTAAAGAGGAAAATTAAAATAGTAACTGGTGAAAATATGACAATCCAAATCACTTTTGTTGCTCGGGAGTTGGCATAGTGGTTAAGGTGTTGCACTGTCAATCTTGAGGTCCTGAGTTAGATTCCTGGCACTGGATGTGCCACTCTGATACTGTTTTTTTTTCTTCTTCTCCCTTGTTTATTTGTAAATCTTTTTTTAAAAAGCCAAACTTCTACCTTTTCATGAAAATAATAATGAGACCAGGCTAGGGAGATGGCACCAATGTAGTGCATCAGACTCATGCCTGATGTTCTCAGGTCCGAGGTTCAATCCCTGGCACCCCCATAAGCCAGAGGTCTAGAAAACTGTGTGAAGCAAGAACAAGATGAGGACCAACTTTCAGTTCCAGTGGGCATCCTGGCCAGCTGAGTTGGGGGGTGGGATGGAGCCAAACCTTTTTCTGGGATAAGCACCTGTCTGCTGCCCTGTGTCTGGTTAAGCGGCAGGACAGGGTTCAGTCAAGGCTGTGCCGCTCTGTGCCTCTTGCCCCAGCTCCCTAGGGTGGAGGCGTGGAGAAGCCTGGGCTCCTCTCTGGTGGGGGCCCGTTACCTGCTTCATGATGAGGCGGGACAGGATGTTCATGACGAAGCCCCCCAGGCGGGGGTACATGGTCAGGGACTGGATGACGGTCCTCATGAGCAGCATGGGCAGGGGGCTCTGCTCCATCAGCTGCTGCATCACCACGGCCAGCACCTCTGACGTGTACACGTTCCGCTCCGCAAAGCACAGGTTGGTGGCTGTGAGGAGGCGGAGAGCAGGCCTGTCCTCCTGGTCCAGCTGCCACCCCCATCCCCCACCATCTAGAAAGCGGGAGCTCCAGCCCCTCTGAGAGCCTCAGTCCCACTTGCCCCAAGACCCTCCCCATCGCCCAGCGGAGGGTGTCTGAGAGAACACGTTGGTCTGCTTTTTGGTCCAGGGGAGAAGATACAGCCAGCTTCCAGAACCCCCACCCACACCGGGCAGAGTGGGAAAGCCACAGCCCTTTCTCTGGGGACACCCTCACGATGGCTGAGGTAAGAAAGACATAGTGCCGTAGTCCGGGAGGTGGCGCAGTGGTAAAGCTTTGGACTCAAGCATGAGGTCCCGAGTTCAACCCCCGGCAGCACATGTGCCATAGTGATATCTGGTTCTTTCTCTCTCCTCCTATCTTATCCTTCTCATAAATAAATAAAATCTTTAAAAAAAAAAAAAAAAGACATAGTGCCACCCTCCGGGGACCTTTTTGGCTTGACAGGGACTTCCATGAGCCTCCTTGTAGGGGACAGGAAAGGGCCCTCTACTAGCTGGGCCACTTCAATCCTGTGGGGCAGAAGGAAATGCACTGGAGCTGGAAGAGGGCAGAAGGCCAGGGTTACATGGGGGGGGGGGGCAGCCAATGGAGCAAGAAGGGGAAGGAGGCCAACTCAGCAGCTGGTGCCAGGAAGGGCCCAGGGCTGGCACGCCATGAACCCCCAGGAAAGCAGGTCTACGGGCGTCTTCCCTTAGGAGTGGGGTGCGGTGACCTGAAACCAGTGGGTTTGGTGGTGTACCCAGTCCACCTGCCTCTGGGCCCATTTCTCCCCAAACACCACTTGCCAAGTGAGTCTGTCAACCAGGAAGTCTTTATTGAGCCAGAAGAGAGGCCCCAGCCCTGGAGATGTTAGTGGGGAGTAGGGGCGGTGTCCCCAGGAACAGGCAGGGTTCCTCCAAGGAGGAAAGGGCTAGAGGATGGGGAAGGAGCTGCCAAAGTGCTGCCACAGACCCAGGAAGCAGGCAGGTGCTTCCTCCTCCTCCTCCTCACTTCCGGAAGTCGCTAGCTTGCCTGCTTTGCATGAAGGCCCCCCAGGACCCACCTCAACCCCCCCCCTCTCCTAGGGCCATCAGCCTCCTCCAGGGCCCCCCACCTGAACCGCTAACCCACCCTCCATTCAATACCAACTATGGGGGGCTCTGACAGCTCAAGCCTGTCCCCTGCCCCCACCAGGTCCCAAGGCCTCTGCAAACGCTCTTCCTTTGTCCTACTCTCAGCTGCTGCCTCAGCCCTATGTTTCTGTGGTCTTGGGCCATCTCCTCCAGGAAGTCCTCCCAGGAAGTCCATCCCGCAGAAGTTGCCTGGTCCCTGCCCCAGCCCAGAGAGCAAGGCGGTGTGAGAGGGCGTGGCCGTCAGGCGTGATCAGCCCGACCGGACTGTCAGGCACACAGCTGGGCAGGACCCTGAACCGGGAGCTTCCAGGCGAGTGGACTCACTGCTGCTGCCCAACTTGTGATCTGGGAACGGGTCTTGTCCTTGTCCTCAGGAGCCAGGTCACCAGACTGGGGACCTTGGCCTAGAAGACCTTTCCTCCCAAGGCCTTGGTGCCACCCCAGCCCTGAGACTAAATCTGGGTCAACGAATGGTTCCAGCGAGATGGGAGGACCCATCAGGGAGGTGCCTCAGCTTGCCTGTCTAACTGTTGTGTGAGCACAGCGTCCTTAAGAGCAATCCCGGGTGGGGGGAATACAGGTCCATGAAGGATGACAGAGGACCTAGTGGGGGTTGTATTGTTATATGGAAAACTGGGAAATGGTATGCATGTCCAAACTATTGTGTTTACTGTCGAATGTAAAACATTAACTCCCCAATAAAGAAATTAAAAAAGAGCAATCCCACAACTTCCCTGAGATGCCAGTCCTCGCTCCCCCCCGCCTCCCCCCCCCCCCCCCGCCCCCAAAGGAGATTGAGCTGGTTGAGCTGCATCCCTGGAGCCTCCGCCCCCTGCCGCCCTTATATGCCATGCAGCTCACTGCCAGCAGGGACCCCTCTCCCCAGTCCTGGAGAGAAGACAGCTGGCTCTCTGAGTAGAGGTGTGACCGGAAGGGCTGACACCTCAAAGGTGTGGACTTCCAGAAGGCTCCCTCAGGAGGGTGTGTGGGGCGATGCCTGCCAGGGTAGGTGGCCCCAAGGCAAGGTGCCATGTGCTGGGGTTCTGCCTCTAGGCACTGTCTCCGGGTTATTTCCTACAGCACAGCGGCATTTCTGCTGCCCCCACTGCTTCCCCTTCTCACCTGTGGGAAGCCAGCACACTGGGGCGGGGGGGGGGGGGGCGCGGTGCTGGAATGTGCACAGGAGGGACAGGGTGGTGACAGTGGCTGCGGAGAATTCTGACTGAGCTGGTTAGGCTGTCACCACCACGCCTTCCCACACTCTCCTGCCTCCACCTGGTCGTGGCGGGACTTAAGGACTCAACACCTCCTCTCGAGGGGCCGGCAAGGACCCCTCTGTGCTCCCCTGCTCTGTCCCCTGAGCCTGACACCCTCCCACCCACCCCCCCCACCCAGCTTCCCTACATTCCTGGAGTGAGAGGAGGGATGAGCAGGGCTGCAGGAGGCAGTCTCCGACTGGGCCCACCCCAGCAGGATGTGGGTGATGGGGTTCTTCCTTGGTCCAAAGCAACTTAAGGGGGTTGTGGGGTAGGGGGCGGGGGGCACCTCACCTTTGATAATGGACTTCATGTCGCACTTCACTGAGTCGATGTTATGCAAAGCAATCAGCAGCTCGCCAGGGTTGAGGGGGGACAGGGCCGAGTTCCCTTCACCTACAGAGGGTGCGGGTGGAAGGCAGAGGAGACAGCAGGCATGGGGGAGGTGGGGGAGGGAGTGGAGAGATGGGTCTGAGTGTCCTGGTGGTAAGTGAGGACAAAATGTCCTCTGGCGTGTTGGGGGAGGGGGCTGGGGCGGGGCACAAAGGACAAGTGCAGGGGAAGCGAGAGGGGACTGGATGGGGCAGAGGCTAGACGGCCACCTTCTCTGGGTAGCCAGGCTAGGCTTCCACCTTGTCCGGCAGTATCTGAGTCTGGTCCTGACATGGTCCCAATACTGCTGTCCCCTGCCCACTAGGCTGTGTCCCCATGAGGATGGGACTAGGACAAGCTTAGTGCAGGTTCCCAGTACAAAAGTCACACACACACACACACACACACATACACGCACGCATGCACGCACGCACGCACGCGTGCGCGCGCGCGCATCTGGTACCCAGGCAACACACTTGCAGACAATACTGTGACTAAGTGCTATGGCAAAGACTGAACTCCCAGAAACCCTTGTGTGTGTTTGTTTACTGAAGGACAGCCATCCTCCCTGCCTCCCTAGCTCCAGCAGTGGGAAGGGGGTGAGAGGGTGGCAGAAGAGTACAGGGATTGAACCTTCAGCCTCAGGTGTCCAAGCTGGTCCTCTCATAGGCGGAGCTGGCTCTTGCCCACTTGGTGGTTTTTCTTTTTCTTTTTTTTTTTTTTTTTTTTACCAGAGCACTGCTCAGCTCTGGCTTATGGTGGTACTTGGGATTGAACCTGGGACCTTTAGTACCTCAGGCTTGAGAATCTATTTGCGTAACCATTATGCTAGCTCCCCAGCTTACCCACCTGATGATAGTTTTTCTAAGTGGAAGGTCTTTCTTTCTCTTTGATCAAGCCAAACAAAAACACCCCTGACCCACAATTTGAGGGATGCAAGTAAGAGACTAGAAAGGGGCCAGGAAGATGACAAAAGTGGTGAGTCACCAGACTTTTATGCCCAAGGCTCTAAGGTCCCAGGTTCAATCCTTGGTACCACTGGATGCCACAGCTGAGGTGACAAACAAGTGGGTGGGGACTGGCAAACAGTTGGTGCCAGAGGGAAGATGCTCAGAGTCAGACCCAGCCCACTGTCCCCACTGTGAATGAACTGCCATCCACATGTCACCTGGGGGTGTCTTGGGAACTTCATGTTCAGGTACTGCACGGCTCCCTCCTCATGTTATCCCTGCAGCCCAACCTGAGGTGGGGGACCCTGGGGGAGCTGGGGTACAGGGCGCCCTGGCGGCTCCTGGGGTAGAAGTGAGCTCTGGTGGGGAAGGGGGCACAGCACCTACCGTGCTGGGTGCCCAGCAGGCGGTTGAAGACCTCCTTTACCACGATGGGGTTGAGTTTGATGAGTTTGGGCAGGGCCTGGATCACCTCTTTCTGGGGGGTGGAGGTGGGTAGGGAAGCTGGTCAGGTGCAGCCCCCCCTCCCTCTAGGACCCCTCCCATCCTCTCCTCTGCCCTGTCCAGACTCTGAGTTTTCTCCTTCCTCCTCAGCTCAGTTCTGTGTCCTGATTCTGTCACCACTCTCCCCTCACTCTGACCTGGTACTGGGCCAGGGGCACAAGTCCCTCAGATGCTCCTGCCACGAGGGCAGGGCTGGTGCCCTTTAGACCCCCATCCTCCTTACAGATAAGGATGCAGAAGCCTGGCTCAGGCCCGACTCATCAGGAATCAGACACAGTGGGGGGGAGCAGCTCATGCTGGGGGGAGGTGTTCCCTCCAGGCTGTCCCCACCCCAACAGTCTTGTGTGGGGTCCTCATTTGACAGAGGGGGAAACTGAGGCAGAGAGCCTGGAAGCAGCTGGTTGGAGGTCTGGGGAGAGGACCAGGCAGAGTCGACTGACCGGGTGGCAGTGCCCTGAGCACCTACTTGGGTCCTGAGGTGCTGCCTCCTCCCCGTCCCTCACTCGTCAGAGGGGGAAGCCAGCCGCACCCCATACTCTACCTTCTCCAGCCCGTTGAGCACAGGGATGAGGAAGCGGACGTCCGGCAGTCGCTTGTGGTAGAGGTCCCGGACCCGCTTCACCAGCTCCGGGGAGGGTGGGACTGCAGGCACAAGGAGGGGCAGGCATAGGAGATTAGGGTGGGACTGCAGGCATGAGGGGCAGGCATAGGAGATGAGGGTGGGACTGCAGGCATGAGGAGGGGCAGGCATAGGAGATGAGGGTGGGACTGCAGGCATGAGGAGGGGCAGGCATAGGAGATGAGGGTGGGGTCGGTGTGACGGGGAGGGGCATTGTCAGTGGGATAGTGGAGGGAAGGGGCAGCTGATTTCAGAGCAAGCCTCACTGGAACCCCACCCCCACCCCCAATTAGATGAGCAACACACTGTTCTGATGTGGCCCAAGACTGGGGTGGCTCCCACAGCAGTTCAGCTGCCTGGACCCCAGCAGGGCTGAGGCCTGGGTTGTGGAGTTGGAGGGAAAGGAAGAGGGGGGACCCCAGGGGCACCTTTGTCCGTGAGGCTGTGCAGACACCTCGTGACCAGCGTCTCTGCCCCCTTGGGGCAGTTTTCCACCAGCAGGAGCAGCTCTGGCGAGTTCATGCCCATTCCGCGGATCTGGAGGCAGAGACAGGGGTGATGGGGAAGGCCCGGGGCAGGGCGTGAGCGAATGGGGAGGACAAGCCCCAGGTGAGAGCTCTCGAGGGGATCAAGTGGGGGGATGCTGTGGCTCTGGGGACAAAAACTGGATTTCCCACATCTTCCACATAATACGAATTACAACTATGTGAGATGATGAATGTTAACTCAACTTGTCACCATTCCGTGATAAAGTGGGGTGTGTATGTGTATGTTCTGCTGGGGAGTCATATGATTCGACCACTTCTGGACCAATTTTCCTACATTTTTCTCATTTTAGACAGACAGACAGACAGACCAAGACAAATCAGTGGGCTGGGTCGAGTTGCACCTGGTTGAGCACATATATTACCATGCAAAAGGATCTGGGTTCAAGCCCCCAGCCCCCACCTGCAGTGGGGAAGCTTCACAAGTGGTGAAGCAGGTCGGCAGGTGTCTCTCCCTATCTCCTCTTGATGTCTATACCCAAGATGTAAACACAAATATTAACTACAAACAAAAAATAGAGGAGACACAGTCCAACACTGTCCCACTGTCCACGGAGCTTCCTCTGGTGCCATATCATTCCTTGCGGGGTTGTGAGCACGATGTGAGCAGGGGCAGAGGGGCCGGGTTATGGTCCACAACAACACTGCTAATTGTGGGGCCAGGGAGGTGGTTCAGTGGTAGAGCACAAGCCTTCCACCTGAGCTTGGAGCGGGGACCAGGGGCGGCATTAGGAGAGCTCCTATGGATGGAGGGTTGGTCTGAGGTGTGTCTTCTCTTCTCTCTCCACCCCTCCCCGCTCATTCTCTTCAAGTCTCTTTCTCTCAAAAAAAATTGTCCAGGAGTATCATGCAAGTTTGAGACCCTGGGCTCCTTTCCTGGTGCCACATTAATAGAAAAAAGGGAAGGGGGAGACAGCATAATGGTTTTACAAACACTCATGTCCGAGGCTCCAAGGTCCTCGGTTCAATCCCCCGCACCGTCATCAGCCAGAGCTGAGTCGTGCTGGGAGACGGAACGTGAACTCAGGTCTGTCCAACCTCAGATTCCTAACTGTGAGGTCACTCTGGCCTTCTGGACGGGGGGGATGTGTACATGCAGAACAGCTGAGGCCCCTAGCCAGGAGGACACCTCTTGCTGAGGCCTGGGGGCCTCACCGGCTGCTCGATGACCCTCAGCACCGTGCGTTTGATGTCGGCGATGGCCTCAGTGTAGACGGCAGCCAGCTCATGGATCAGCTTGTGGTTCTGAGGCAGGAGGGCCAGGTAGAGGTAGAGACACTGCTTGACGGTCTCCTCTGTCCAGGGTGCTGCCACCTCTGAGAGAAAGGGAGTGGGGGGCATAGGGTCAGGGGGGCCCAACTCTACCCCTCCTGGGGCTCAGGCAGAGAAGGAAGCCTGGCCTGGGATACAGGTAGTTGAGGTAGGGAGTCAATCTTCCAGGAAATGGGGTGGGACTAAGATGGCTCCCCTTGCAGAGAGCTCTATGCTGAGCCCACCCTTTCCTGCTTGGGGCTCCCAAGCAGGATACTGCCTGTATCCTCAGGAGGAAGCCTTGCTCCCTGCCCTGCTTGACCTGCCAGGCCTGGCCTGGCGCTGCCCGCTCCTGACTCTGACCCCCGTCAGTCCAGTACCTGGGCTGGCCGGGACTGTGTGAGCAGAGGCTCCTGTACTTTCCTGCCACAGCTTCAACCTGCCAGCTTGGTGGCCTGTCCTCTCGGGGCTTGGGTCTCTGCAATTCTGGAGGGCCTGCCCATGACCCTGCCTGACCACTCCGGGGGCCCTGACACTGGGTGCTCTCCTCCTGTCACTGCCCGTCCATCCAGGTGGGCTGGGTGGGGCCCAGGATTCAGGTGAACCCGCACCAAACCTGTGTCCTTGTCAGCTCCGAACAGCACGGATGGCGGATTGGGGTGGACCAAGAGCTGCAGGTAGTTGAGGGCAAACTTCTCCACATACTCTCGCAGCTGCTCCTTCTCGTACATGCGCTTGATGAAGAGCAAGGCCTGGGAGCGCACCTGAGGCGACAGGGGACAGTTGTGGAGGGGCAGGAGCACAGCCCGGGGTGAGGGTGGGGGGTCAGGCCGTATAACTCCTCACCATCGACCTGTTCAGCCCTACTTTCTGTGCTCTAGCCAGAATGGTTTTTTTTTGTTTGTTTGTTTGTTTGTTTTAAGTATTTTGACACATTTTCTCTTTTTCTTTCTTTCCTTCCTCTTACCAGAACCCTGCTCAACTCTGGCTTATGGTGGTGCTAGGGACTGAACCTGGGACCTCAGAGTCTCAGTCCTAGAAGTCTCTTTGCAGAACCATTATGCTCTCTCCCCTGCCCCAGAATGCATTTCCTACAGAAGTGGAACACAAGACAATGGCTTTGAGACCTGTCACAAAAGGCACCCACAGGGCTGGTGAGACAACTCAATGGGTAGGACACCTGCCTGGCACCACATGGGAGGGATCTATGGTCTATGGGGAAGGTCTAGTGCTGTGGTATTCTTTCCTTTCTCTACGTGAATGAGAAAGTGGCCCAGGAGGAGTGAAAACATGCATGCATGAGGCTTGGGGGGGGGGTGGTGGATGGAGTTCACATCACTGCATCACTGGCCAAACCCAGACCGGACAGTGTGTCAAAGGAGCAGACACATCATGTCAAGAAAGGAGCTGATGAGAGGCTGGAGGAGGCGGGGTTGGGCCAAGTACTTCACCTCCTTATGACCCACCCAGGTCTTGACTGAAACATGGGGCCCTACTGTATTCCTGACCCCACCCACCTTCCTTGTCAGATCCCCGCCAGACAGGGCCAGGGAGCCTGTGGGGACACCAACTTCCTGGCACTGAGTGTCCACACTGCTGTCTGCTCTCCAGGCCCTGGCACAGCACCAAGCTTTAAGAGGGGTGCACCATCATGTTAGCATGCACAAGGACTCAGGTTCAAGCCCCTGGCCCTCACCTGTAAGGGGAAAGCTCACAGGAATTGAAGCAGAGCTGCAGGTCTGCAGGTATCTCTCCCTTCTCTTTCAACTTATCAAATGAAAAGTTAAATGAAAATATTAAAAAAAAAAAAGAGGGGGGGGTGCTGTCACAGGTGAAATGAGAAGGGGACGGCTCTTCCTTGGGAGGGGGTGTCTGTGTGTGTGTCCTGCATAGCCTGATACCATCAGACATGGCAAAACCACGACCACCAACCAGTGACTGCAGGAGGGCACTGAACATGTGTGTCCCTCTGGCCCCCGCAAGAACCTTTGGGGAGAGCCTGGAAGAGACCTGGCTGGTTACTCAGGACAGACAGAGGACTCTGGACCGCTGGCCAGGTAGGGACAGGACATCACCTTGTCCTTCTCGTGGGAGCTGAGGTCGAGCAGGACGTGCAGGTACTGGAATTGACGGGACGGGCGCTTGAAGATGAGGTCTCGGAGTGTGGACATGCCCAGGTAGGTGCGGCTCTGCAGCAGAGGGTGGGGAAGCAGGGCTCACGCAGGCTGCCTGTGGGATGCCTCCTCAGCCCCCCAGGGCAGGGCCCTGCCCCCCTGCACCAGCATGCTGGGGAGGGAGGGGAGCTGCTGGTCCTTCCTCATTCTTACCTCATCCTCACAGTACTTGCGGATCACCTCCAGGGCGCTCTCCGTGATGAGGGGTGCCTCGAGCACAACTTTAGTGAAGATCCTGCATGAGGAGGGGGGACAGGCAAGTGAGGGGAGGGGCTGTCTGGCTTCTGTCCAGGGAGCTGGGGGGCTTGCAGGGGCTTTCTCTAAAACCGGTGCCTTTCAGTCCCGGCTGCAGTGGAATGACTTGAGCAGACTTCACCAACCCAGGACTCAGTTTTTTCCCTCTGTCTAATGGAAAGCCGTAATTCTACTCACTTTAAAAAAAAAAAACCAGTGTACTGCTCAGCTCTGGCTTATGGTGTACGGGGGAAATGAACCCAGGAATCTGAAGCCTTAGGCATAAGAGTCTCTTTTCTCTTTGCATAAACATTATGCTACCTACCCCTCACTAATTTTTTACATATATAGTTTTTTTCCCTACCAGAGCAGCACTGCTCAGCTCTGGCTTATGGTGGTGTTGGGGACTGAATCTGAGATTTCAAAGCCTCAGCATGAGGTTTTTTTTTTGTATAATCATTATGCTATCTCCCCCCCATCCAGTAATCTTTATTCTTTCCACACCCTGGGGAAATGGGGAGAGTACAGGATTTGCACGGGTAAGGTCCTGAGCTCAAACCTGGCACTGCTTGTGCTGAAAAGCAGAGAGAGCACAGCACTGCTCTACCATCTGTGGAGCTTCTCCCTGCTGCTGTCTATGGTGCTCCTATGTGGTGCTCAGGGCTTGAACCCTGGTCCTTGTATGTGCGCTCCACAGGTCTGTTATTGCCCCACCCCTCAACGAATATATCTAGCACGTTTTGCTACTTCATGTGGTACTGGGGTCAAATCCAGGACCTCACACATGCAGGGTGAGTGCTGCACTGCTAAGTCCCCTCCCCAGCTCCCACTTTACCACTTATACCAGAGTGACGTCTAGTTTTTTCTCTCTTTCCTATCTTTCTCATGAATAAATAAATAAAATAAATATTTTTTAAAAAGAAAAGAAAAGAAAAAGCAAATAGAGAAGATAGTGAAAGGCCAATCTCCCCCACATCACTCCAAGGGCACTCAGCAGAGCTGGGAGCTGGGGACAGGCCCAGGGAGCCCAACAGAGAGGCCACGCCAAAACTTGCCATTTGTGCCTGTTTCTGAGAGAGTGGAGGGGGGAAGAGTGAGATTTGAGATGTGGAGGAAACTCAAAACCTAGGGTGTGGACTCTGGGACAGCATTGTGCAGAGCTGTCCCCTCACCCGTCCTTCTGGTCGGGCTTCTCCTGCAGGCCAGACAGCAGGCGGATGAGGCAGTCCTCATACTTGTCCAAGGAGCCCGTGGTGCCGGCAGCCAGGTAGGCATTGTACTCTTGGTAGAGCCAGGCGAAGGCCAAGTCCAGGCGTGCCCGCACATCCTCCAGGATGAAGGACAGAACCTCGGCCTTAAGGACCGGGTCAAACTGCGTCACCAGGGTGGCTAGGATCTTGATGCGTACCTGATGGGGGGACAGAGAGTGAGTGAGTGTTGGCGAGGGCATGAGCAAGCCTGGCAGCCCGTGACTGTGTCCTGAGACTCCTGCTGTCCAGGACTAGAGCCAGTGCAAGGTGAGCATGGGGAACTAACTGAAGGCCATCAGCCCCATGTGTGTGGAAGGGAAACAGAGGGAGAAAATAAAGCATCCGTCAGAATAGTTTCTAGGAGAGGAAGTTACCTGTTTAAATACAAAGAAAAGACCTAGAGTGGTGGGGACATGGCCCAGTGGATATAAGGTTGGATTTGCAAGCATGTGGTCCTGAGTTTTTTCGTTTTTTTTTTTTTTCTTTTTTCTTTTTTTAACCAGAGCACTGTTCAGCTCTGGCTTATGGTGGTGTGGGGACTTTGGAGCCTCAGGCAAATCTGTTTGCATAACCATTATGCTGTCTACACTCCACCCGTGGTCCTGAGTTCTATCCCTGGCCTGTGATGAGCTAGAGTGCTGCTTTTACTATTCTCTCTCTCTCTCTAGCTCCCTTCATTTATATACTGATCATCCTGAAGACAGGGAGGGAACTGAGGTGTGAATCAAGTACTATTTCTGGTGCCTCTATGGCTATACTGTGTGAATATGTTTTAAAAAACAAATAAAAACCTAAGTCTACATACTACTTGACTAGCCAAAAATAACCTTTAAGGTGCCGGGGAGATAACACAGTGGTTTATGTAGCAGATTCTCATGCCTGAAGCTCCAAAGTCCTAGGTTCAATTACAGTCACCAGCATAATCCAGAACTGAGTAGTATGCTGGCCAAAAAGAAAAAGGTTAAAAACATTTATCTTTAAGGGGCTGGTGAGACATCTTACCTAGGAGTGCACTTTGCTACGTGCACAAGGAAGGTTTGAGCCCCAGTACAGCACATGGGGGTGTTCCAGCACTGTGGGAAACTTCGGTGCTGCGATGTCTAGGTGTCTATATGAAAACCTTGGTCTGGTGGTCTGGGAGGTATGGATAAGGCACTGGACTGTCAAGCATGAGGTCCTGAGTTCAACCCCCAGCAGCACATGTACCCGAGTGGTGTCTGGTTCTTTCTCATGAATAAATAACTAAAATCTTTAAAATAAATAATAAACCTTGGCCTGCACTGACAAGACAGCAGCGATGAATACCCCCTTACCCTCCCACCTAAAAATAGGGTCTGGTGGCTCAGAGGCAAAGCACATATTTTAGGTGTGAGGCCCTGGGTTTGACTCCCCAGCACCACATAAAAACGAGAAAGACAAAAATAAACGAAGATTGTGGCCTGGAAGGTGGTGCAGTGGATAAGGCTCAGGCTCTGAACTCTCAAACATGAGATCTTGAGTCTGATCCCCAGCAGCACATGTACCAGAGTGATGTCTGGTTCTTTCTCCTCCTTTCTCATGAATAAATAGATCAAAATAACGGGCAAAAACTGCTTGACTGCGGTTACAGTGCCAGCAAATGAATGATTTTAGCTTTAACACAGGCAGGCCTGAATCCAAATATTACCACCAACGTGGATGTGGCCAGGGAGGGGAGCTCAGTGGGCAGAGTGCAGGACCTGCAAATGCAAGATTCTGAGTTCAGTCCTTGGCACTGCAATTTGCAGTCATGTTCTGGTTCTCCCTCCCTCTCTCTTATAAATAAATACATTTTTATCAATTCATAGTGTTAATCACAAACAGGAACATAAGCTGGGGAGGCAGACTGTATGCCTTGCACATGTGAAGCTCTGGGTTCATTAAAACAAAGCAGAGACCCCAGAGATGGTGTAGAGGCTAGAGGGTCAGACTCAACAACATGAGGTCTCAAGTTTGAACCCTGGTATTGCATGAGTCCGTGATGCTCTGGGTTCTCTTCTCTCTTTTGTGTTAACTAAATAAAAACAATTTCCTTTTCTTTTTTCTGCTTTTTTAAATATCTATTTAAAAAAATTTTTTTTGCTAATATTTATTTAATCCTTTTTGTTGCCCTTGTTATTTTATTGTTGGAGTTATTATTGTTGTTATTAATGTCATTGTAGTTGGATAGGACAGAGAGAAATCGAAAGAGGAGGGGAAGACAGAGGGGGAGATTAAGACAGACAACTACAGACCTGCCTTACCACCTGTGAAGCAACTCCCCTGTAGGTGGAGAGCCAGGGACTTGAACCGGGATCCTTAGCCAGGGCTTGCACTTTGCGCCACGTGCGCTTAACCCACTGCGCTACCACCCGACTCCCTTAAATATCTACTTTTATTTTCCCTTTTATTGCTGTTTTATTTTTGTAGTTATTGTTGTTCTTGATGTCATCATTGTGGGATAGGACAGACAGAAATGGAGAGAAAAGGGAAAGACAGAGAGGGGGAGAGAAAGACAGACACCTGCAGACCTGCTTCACCACCTGTGAAGCAACTCCCCTGCAGGTGGGGAGCCGGGGGCTCAAACCGGGATCTTTATGCCAGTCCTTGTGCTTTGTGCCACCTGCACTTATCCTGCTGCACTACCGCCCAACTCCCTTTTTGTTTTTTATTATTTTAAAGATTTTATTTATTTATTAATGAGAAACAGGAGGAGAGAGAAAGAGCCAGACATCACTCTGGCACATGTGCTACCGGGGAATGAACTCAGGACCTCATGCTTGAGAGTCCAATGCTTTATCCACTGTGCCACCTCCCGGACCACCCCTTTTTATTTTTTTAATTTAATTTTTTTTTTTTTTTACCAGAGCACTGCTCATCTTTGGCTTATGGTGGTACAGGGCATTGAACCTGGGACTTTGGAGCCTCAGGCATGAGAGTCTCTTTGCATAACCATTATGCTATCTACCCCTGCCCCCCATTTTGCCTCCAGGGTTATTGCCGGGGCTCGGTGCACCACAAACCCACTGCTCCTGGAGGCCATCTTTTCCCTTTTGTTACCCTGGTTGTTCTACCATTGTTGTGGTTATTATTATTGTTGTCACTGATGTCACTGTTGCTGGATAGAACAGAAAGAAATGGAGAGATCAGGGGGAGAGAAAGACACCTATTAAAAAAAGCGGGTCAGCCAGGAAGCAATTACAGAAGCCAGACCTTCCACCTTCTGCAACCCACAGTGACCCTGGGTCCATGCTCCCAGAGGGATAGAGAATGGGAAAGCTATCAGGGGAGGGGGTGGGATATGGAGATTGGGTGGCGGGAATTGTGTGCAACTGGACCCCTCCTATCCTATGGTTTTGTTAATGTCTTCGTTCTTAAATAATTAAAAAAAAAAAAGTGGGAGTCGAGCGGTAGCGCAGTGGGTTAAGCGCACGTGGCGCAAAGCCCAAGGACTGATGTAAGGAACCCAGTTCGAGCCCCCGTATCCCACCTGCAGGGGGTTTATTTCCCAGGCAGTGAAGCAGGTCTGCAGGTGTCTGTCTTTCTCTCCCCCTCTGTCTTCCTCTCCTCTCTCCATTTCTCTCTGTCCTATCCAACAACAATAACTACAACAATAAAACAATAAGAGCAACAAAAGGGAATAAATATTTTTAAAAAATGCTCAACATACATACTCCTATTGGCCCTTTATGAAAAAAAATTTAAAAAAAAATAGCAAGATGGAGACTGCTGTGGAGCAGTCTCCATCTCGAGGCCCCTCTTCTCACGGCCCTGTGCTCAGTGACAAGCCTTTAGGCACCGAGCACTGTCTCCTCCTCACTGCTGCAGAGCTGGGTTCACGCCCACCGCTCCGTGGAGGATGGCAGAGGTGGGCCTAGAGCCCTGTGGCTGCTGAACGCAGAGCTGGTGGGGAAGGAGCTCTTTCTCACTGGTGAAACCCCAGAGCAGGGACCTGATGTCACTCCTGGCAGGGAGCGACTAGAAGATGGGCTGGGGCACACCTGGGCCGCCCCGCTGCAGGCCACGGCCTTCTCCGCCCGCAAGATCCGCTTCACGGCTCCCAGCTTCATGGCCTCCACCTGGGCTTCTGTCAGAGGCTTTAACACGTCACTCAGCCGGAAGATTTTCTTGCGCCCACCTGCGCCCGCCAGCCTGCGAGGGAGAGTGGGGACAGGAACAAGGGATACGGTGACTGGAAGCATACTACTGGGTTCCATGCCCACAGAGTGACTCTCCCCATCCAGGCTATTAAGAACTGCCCCCCTACTCCCTCAGTGGTCCAGGAGATGGTGCAATATATAAAACGTCGAATCCTCAAGCATGAGGTCCCGAGTTCAATCCCCGGCAGCACATGTACCAGAGGGATGTCTGGTTCTTCATCTCTATCTCCTATCTTCCTCGTTAATTAATGAAAATAAAATAAAATACTGGTAGTTTCTTATCACACCACAATCTCTGACTCTTTCCCTTAAAAAAAAAAAAAGAACTAGCCCCACCACTCTCTCTAACTCTTGTGCTGGTTGCTGAAACACAGTAGAGTCCAGGACTATGGGAAGAGGAGGTGATTTTGGTTTTGTCTCAGGAAGGGTTCTCAGAGAGGGCTTCTCGGAGACTCATGGGGCATAGATCTAAATGACGTGAAGTGACGAGACACTAAGTCTCTGAGGGGTGAGTTTTCTGGGCAGAGACCAAAGAAGTGCAAAGGCGGATCCTCTTCTTGGTTGTTCAAAAAGGAATATCAAGATAAGAGGTGGGGGAATGCTGTGGATGAAGTGTTGGACTCTCAAGCATGATGGTCATGTGCCAGAGTGCTACTCTGGTTCTCTCTCCCTCTTTCTCATAAAGGGATGTCTTTAAGAAAAAAAAAAAAAAAAAGGGAGTCAGGTGGTAGTGCAGTGGGTTAAGCACAGGTGGTACAAAGGCGCCAAGGACTGGTCTAAGGATCCTGGTTCAAGCCGCCGGCTCCCCACCTGCAGGTGAGTCGCTTCACAAGCGGTGAAGCAGGTCTGCAAGTGTCTGTCTTTTTCTCCCCCTCTCTGTCTTCCCCTCCTCTCTCCATTTCTGTCTTATCGAATAACAATGACATCAACCATAACTACAACAATAAAACAGCAAGGGCAACAAAAGGGCGTAAAAAATAAATATTATAATAAAAAAGTTAAAAAAAAAAAGAAGGGGCAGGGCAAATAGCATAATGGCCATGCAAGCAGACTCTCATGCCTGAAGCTCTTAAAGTTCCAGGTTCAATCCCCCGCACCACCATAAACCAGAGCTGAGCAGTGCTCTGGTGTTTCGCTCTCTCTCCATCTCTGTCAAAAATAAATAAAATATTAGTAATTGAAGAAAAAGAAGGGAGTCGGGCTGTAGCACAGCGAGTTAAGCACAGGTGGTGCAAAGCACAAGGACTGGCATAGGGATCACGGTTCGAGCCCTGGCTCCCCACCTGCAGGGGAGTTGCTTCACAAGTGCTGAAGCAGGTCTGCAGGTGTCTATCTTTCTCTCCCCCTCTGTCTTCCCCTCCTCTCTCCATTTCTCTCTGTCCTATCCAACATCGACGACATCAATAACAACAACTACAACAATAATAAAAGATAAGGGCAACAAAAAGGAAAATAAATAGGCTAGTGGGATAGAGGAGGGGATGAGGCAACTGAGTGTGTGCATTCGGTGGCCGTGGGGGTGGGGGCTTAAGTTGTGGCCCTATTACAAGCCCACGCTGGACACAGGCAGGAGCTGTCAGGGAGCTAAGAATCAGGACCATGATGGTGACAACCCGTTAGCACTTATGGCAAGGTAGAGATTGTGCTAAATATTTTACACTGAGGTCACCTTCAACCTAACAGTTACCTATTGATAGTATAATTATCTAACCATCACTGTGAACGAGTTTAATTCTCCCTTGATCCTCAGAGAGACACCCTCATCCATCCCAGTTTTAAACATAAGGGGTGTTTTTTAGGTACCATAAACTAGTGGGGGGGGCATTCAGCCTGTTTGTTACAGGGCAGGAACTTACCACTGTATAACAGAGCTGAGCAGTGCTCTGGTATTTCTCTCTCATAATAATTCATGAAGAAGGGTGGGGAGGGAGGGGAGGGGAGGAAGGGAGCTAGCTCAGCCTGTTAAAGTAACAATCTGAGGCTGCAGGTTCAGTCCCCAGCATCATCTTATGGCATATCTGATCAGTCTGAGGCTGCAGGTTCAGTCCCCAGCATCATCTTATGGCATATCTGATCAGTCTGAGGCTGCAGGTTCAATCCCCAGCATCATCTTATGGCATATCTGATCAGTCTGAGGCTGCAGGTTCAGTCCCCAGCATCATCTTATGGCATATCTGATCAGTCTGAGGCTGCAGGTTCAGTCCCCAGCATCATCTTATGGCATATCTGATCAGTATTCTGGTCCTCTCCCCACCCCTTCTCACTCTTTTTTTTTTGTTTGCCTCCAGGGTTATTGCTGGGGCTCGGTGCCTGCACTACGAACTCACTGCTCCTGGAGGCTATTTTCCCCATTTTGTTGCCCTTGTTGTTGTGCTTGTTGTTGTTATTGTTGTCATAGCTGCTGCTGTTGTTGGATAGGACAGAGAGAAATGGAGAGAAGAGAGGAAGAAAGAGAGGAGGAGAGACAGAACCTGCAGACCTGCTCTACCGCTTGCGAATTGACCTCCTGCAGGTGGGGAGCCGGGGGCTTGAACCAGGATCCTTACACCAGCCTTTGCGCTTTGTGCGCCATGTGTGCTTAACCTGCTGCGCTACTGCCCGACTCCCCTCATTCTCTCTTTTAATTAATGATTCTAGGAAGGAAGGAAGGAAGGAAGGAAAGGTGGGGCCAGGGACGGAGCAAGGTTAGGCAGACAGTGGGTCTACCCTCCCTCTTAAAGCGCAAAAATATAAATTAAATCCAACAAATGAGGCTTAGTGGTTATAGTACTAACTCTAGACTCAAACTGCAGAGTGCCATCCAGGCCTATCTCTCTCTCTCTCTCTCTCTCTCTCTCACACACACACACACACACACACACACACACACACACCCAGGCCCCAGTCCAACCCCAGCACCTGCCAGGGCCTCACCGGGGCTGAGTGACGGGTATGATGGGCTCAGGCCTCCTCTTGGCCTGGGGGGCCTCCTCCTCCAGGGTGGACATGGAGCTCAGCGAGCCCACCACCGAGATGGCCTGGCCCTGGGCTGACAGGCGGCGCTTGATCAGCACGCTCTCGGGCTTCACCACCTTCTCCTCCTTGGGCTCCTCCTTGCACTGCTTGGTCTGTTCCACACCTGAGAGGGAGGCAGCAAGCGGCACAATCAGACCTACATGCTCTCATCTGAGCACATGTGCAGAGCTCTTCTCTGTGTTGTGAAGCCGGTGATCAAATGTACACAATGCCTTTCCGGGGCACTCGTGTAGCTAAGGGCACCCCCACTTATTTATTGCCACCAGAGTTATCACTGGAGCTTGGTGCCTGCACGACTGATTTGGCTACTCCTGGTGGCATTTTTTTCGCCCTTTATTCCACAGGGCTGAGAGAGATTGATGAGGATGAGGGAGACCGGGAGGGAGGGAGACAGAGAGACACCTGCAGTACTTGCTGGGCCGCTCATGAAGCCTACCCCTGGCTCCAACCCTGGTCCTTGCACATGGCAGCACATGTGCTTAACCAGTGGCGTCACTGCCGGGTTCCCTAAATCCTACTTTATGACACAACATGAAATATAAACTAGAAATGTCACTCACTGCTAATGGGAGTGTTACATCGAATAGCCACTTTGAAAACATGAAGAACGTCTTCTAATTAAACACTGAATATATTCTACCCCAGAGTCCAGCAATGCCACTCCTTGGGCATAACCTCAAATGAAGGCACAAAATGCCTGTTGACAGATGTGCACAGCTGCTTTATTCACAGTGGTCAAAAACTGGGGACGGTATCGCAACAAAGTAAAGACTCTGGGGTGGATATACAAGTCCATAAGGATGACAGAGGGCCTAGTGGGGGTTGTATTGTTATATGGGAAACTGGGGAATGTTATGCGTATACAAACTATTGTATTTACTGTTGAATGTAAAACATTAATTCCCCAATAAATTAAAAAAAAAAAAAACTGAGGATGGGGAGTCAGGCGGTAGCACAGTGGATTAAGCGCACGTGGCACAAAGTGCAAACACCTGTAAGGATCCCGGTTCGAGCCCCGGCTCCCCACCTGCAGGGGAGTCACTTCACAGGCGGTGAAGCAGGTCTGCAGGTGTCTATTTTTCTCTCCCCCTGTCCTTCCCTCCTCTCTCTATTTCTCTCTGTCCTATCCAACAACAACATCAATAATAACAACAATAAAACAACAAGGACAACAAAAGGGAATAATAAATATTAAAAAAAAAACTGGGGACAACCCACAGGTCTGACAACAGGACCATGGATAAACAAATGGTGGTGGTATTCATATGAGGGAATGTTCCTGAGCAATGAAGAACAGTAACTGGTTCGTAAGACAGTAGAGATGGTGAGTTTTGAAGGTGTCTGCTAAGAAAAGAAACCAGGCTCTCCTAGAGCTCATTTAGGTGATGATGTTCAAGATGAGCCAAAATGAACCTCTGGAGACAGAAAGCCAAACTGTGATCCTTTCTGGAGAAAGGCTACAGCAGGTGCTGACTAGTAAGGGAAGAGAAGGGACGCTCTAGAACATTCTGTAGAGGGGCCAATAGCTCCATCTGTGTGGTGGTTACATGCTGTGTTCACTGTCTGAAAATTCACCAAAGTGTACACATGACACTCACCTGGGCCCAGTCCGGCGGCCGTCATCTGTGTGGCCATGAGCCGAGCCAGGTGCTTGATCTGAGCCTCAGTGCCAGCTGATTCCACTGGGGTGTAGATGGCTTGGAAGGAGGCGGGCATGGTCTCAGGCAGGTACACCATGCTGATGAGGACCTGTGGACGCCCAGATTCAATGCCAGGGAAATGGCAGTGACTAAGACAAGACCAGGGTAAGATCTCTCGAGCGCCACCTCCCAAGGGAGTAATGATATGAGGGGTGCATGAAGGAGGGTGATGTGGGTGCTCTGGTTCCTTGGGAAAGTGGCACCTGGCTTGAGAACTAAAAGGCAGCAACGTTCTCTTCGTCCAATCTAATAAAATACGGGGGAAAAAGGCCATCACCCAGCCCCATTTGTTTGTTTTCATTTTTTGTGAGAACCTTTTTTTCTCTATTTTTATTTGATAGAACACAGAGAGAGGGGAGATAGGAAGAGAAAAAGACAGACACCTGCTGACCTGCTTGACTGCTCGTGATGTGTTCCCCTTGCAGATGGGGAAGGGAAGCTCACACCCCAGTCCATGTGCATGGTGATGTGTGCCTTCAACCAGGGGCACCAGAAACCAGCAACCCCCCCCCCACTTTTTTTAATGGTTTATTTATTAACATCAGAGTCTGATGGAGGTTGAGACATAAGCTCCATGGAATTAACACAAGGCCAATGAGAGAGCCTCTAAGACAAACTGAATTGAATTTTTTTTTCTAAGGCAAACAAGCCAAGGCAGATTTGAGCAGCGGAGCATCACAACTTGCACTCTAGAAAGATTCCTCTGGGGATCCGGGGAGGAGTGGGCATCGTCCAGGTGAACAGGCGGAGACTGAGTGGGGTCTGTCTGGATGAAGAAGAGTCTAGCACGGGGTCTGGAGGGCTGGAGTGCCCCTAGAACATAAGGGGGCCAAGGGGCTGTACAGAAACATGTGGGACATCCAGAGGGCAGAGACGCAGGAGGAGGCCTAGAGCTCACCAGATGGATATGAGTTGGGGTGGGGGGAATTCATTGCCCTTGAGACCAAAAAAAAACAAAACAAAACAAAACAAATAGATCCACTTCAGTCATGCAACAACCGAGCTCCCTGGAGCCTCTGGGTAAAGAGGGTAACTGCTGTTGGGGTTGGGAGGGGAACACTCCCCATCGGGAAGGTCTGGGTGCTTCTGTACAGTTGGGGCTCAAGTGACGCTCTCCATCCAACCACAGATTCAACTCAAGCCAGGAGTTCTTTCCTCTGAAGTAGGAGAGCTCTAAAAATGTTTTTTTTTTTTAAATTTATTTATTCCCTTTTGTTGCCCTTGTTTTAATGTTGTTGTTATTGATGTCGTTGTTGTAGTATAGGACAGAGAGAAACAGACAGAGAAGAGGAAGACAGAGGGGGGAGAGAAAGCTAGACACCTGCAGACCTACTTTACCACTTGTGAAGCAGGTCTGCAGGTGTCTATCTTTCTCTGTCCCCCGTCTTCCCCATCTCTCTCCATTTCTCTCCGTCCTATCTAACAACAATAACTACAAGAATGAAAAACAGCAAGGACAACAAAAGGGAAAATAAATCTTAAGAATATGCTGACCATCTTGCCTCCTGCACCCCTATACCCAATCCCAACCATTTAGCAAAGGATTCGCAGGGTTCACTCTTCAGTTAAGAGACACACCCTCCTGGCCGCTGGTTCTTTCAAAGAGGAGTAGATTTAACTACGAACTCAGACCACCCTCAAAGGTACTATTGAGGGGCAGGGAGGGAGAATGACAAGTGACCTGAAGGTGTAACAAGATCAAAGAAGGGGCCCATCCAAGATATCCAGGGCCCACTAGCCCACACCTCCCAGCACTGAGACCAGAAGGATTTTGGACAGGAGAGTTTAGGAGGAAAAGGATGAACGATTCCTCCTTCCACCACGTGGCAAGTGGCCCTCTGTCCTCCTCACCAGATTAGCCACATTGTCTGGTGTCAGCAGAGGCTGCAGGAACTCGGCTGTGATGTCTGTGTCCGACTGGCCTGACATCTGGGCCGAGGCCTTGGAAGTCCCTGATGGGCCTGGTTCCAGGTCTTTGTCCTCATCATCTTCCCCCAGGTTGGGCTCTAGCACAAAGGAAGAGACAAGATGCTGGCTGGAGAGAAAGCAGCAGGCCTGCCCACCCTCCTCCTGGCAAAGCTCAGCAAACAGGAGCAGCACGGTGGGCACAGATCTGCACCATCGTCTTCCTGGACAACTACCTGCCCGTCTCTGGTCTCCGTCCCACTGCTCTGGGAAATGGAAACAGTCCTTACCAGCCTGGCCGATCACACTCAGCTCAGCTCCAAGAGGCAAAACAGGTTAAGTGATAATCTCACAGAACTGTTGTTTCAAAAACTCTGCCTCTGGCAACCCAGGAGATAAAGCGTAGGACACTCAAGCATGCGGTCTGGAGTGCAATCCTTGGCATGTGCCAGAGTGATGCGCTGGTTCTCCCCACACCCCAACACCCCATAAAAATACACAGAAATATACGGGGGAAAGACACCATTAGAAAATCCTCTATCTGGAGCAGGGGAAATAGCTTAATTGTAGAGGGCAGAGCATGCTGGAGGGTTGGGGAGATAGCATACACAGTGGTTATACAAAGAGGAGGAGGAGGAGGAGAAGAGGGAGGGAGGGAGGGAGGAAGACTTTCATGCTTGAGACACCAAAGTTCCCAAGTTCAATTACTAGTATGACCATAAAGCAGAGCTGAGCAGTGCTCTGGTTAAAATAACAACAACTGAGGAGGTCATTCAATGGCAGCACGCAGAAGAGCCCCGCTGTGAGCCCTGGCACTGCGTATAGCCTGGCTGACACTGATAAGTAATATGGCCCCTGAAAAAACCACTTCAGTGGCCAGAGATCTGGGTGCACGGCAGAGTCCTGTACTTGTGAGGCCCTAGATTTAATCCCTGACACTGCATAGAACAGAACGGTGTTCTAGTCTATTCCTTTCACACTGAAAAAAAGTCATGCCCGAGACATCAAAGGTCCAAGGTTTAATACTCAGCATCACCGCACAACTGAGAAGTACTCAGGTTAAAAATTAATAATCATTGTGGTCCGAGAGGTTACGCAGTGATAAGAGCTTTGGACTCTCAAGCATGAGGTCCTGAGTACGGTCCCCGACAGCATGTGCCAGAGTGATGTCTGGTTCTTTATCTCTCCTATCTTTCTCATTAATAAATAAATAAAATCTTTAAAAAAAAAAAATCGCATGGCGCAAAGCACAGTGACCAGCATAAGGATTCTGGTTCCAGCCCTTGGCTCCCCACCTGCAGGGGAGTCGCTTCACAGGCAATGAAGCAGGTCTGCAGGTGTCTATTTTTGTCTCTCCTTCTCTGTCTTCCCCTCCTGTCTCCATTTCTCTCTGTCCTATCTAACAACGATGACCAGTAACAATAACAATACTAACTACAACAATAAAACAACGAGGGCAACAAAAGGGAAAAACAAAAATAAAAAAATAAAAATAAAGGAAATCCAGGGGGCTGGGTGGTAGCACAGCAGGTTAAGTGCACATGGCACAAAGCACAAGGACCAGTTTAAGGATCCCAGTTCGAGCCCCCAGCTCCCCACCTGCGGGGGGTAGGTGGGGGGAGGGTGGTTGCTTCACAAGGGGTGAAGCAGGTCTGCAAGTGTCTATCTTTCTCTCCTGTCTTTCCCTTTCTCTCTCAATTTCTCTCTGTCCTACCCAACAACAGCTATAATAATAACTACAACAAGGGAAACAAAATGGGGAAAAAATGTTAAAATGCCCTCCAGGAGCAGTGGATTCAGAGTGCAGGCACTGAGCCCCAGCAATAACCCTGGAGGCAAAGCAAAGAAAATCCAGGGACCAGAGAGAGTTTACTACCCAGGCGTGAGACTGGTTCAAGTCCCAGTACTACATGGCAGGTCCTTTGGTTCAAGTCCCAGTACTACATGGCAGGTCCTTCGGTCCTGAAAGGAGCTCCAGTACTTTGGCCCATCTTTCTTTCTCTCTCTCTCCCGCTCTCTATCTCTCCACATAAACGTATGTGTGTATTTATCTGAATGAAAAGGTTCACAGCCTGGTGCAGTGAACCTTGGTAAGAAAGGAAGGCAGGCAGGCAGGGAGGGGCGGAAAGAAGAAAGTTCTCTCAGTCTGGGAGATGGTATAGTGGACCCGAGTTCAATCCCTGGCTTATGTCTGCTTCTCTCTTTCTCTCTTCCTCCTCTCCCTCATTAATTAAAAAATACTGAAAATATGTAAAGAGAGAAAACTCATTCACAAATGTAACAAAGTAAGAACTCTAGGTATACAAGACATTTCTGAAAATAGTTGTTTATATCTGGAGAGCTGTTACTTTTGGGGAGAGGGATAAGAAAGAGATTATTTATTTTATTCCATTCAGTATAATTTAAACAATAAATAAGAATTTTAGACTATATACCAGTAGTTTTATTTATTTAAAAATATTTTTTTAAATATTTCATTTATTAGGGGCAGAGTGGTGACACATCTGGTTGAGTGCACATGTTACAGTCCACAAGGATCCAAGTTCGAGCTCCAGGTCCACACTTGTAGGGGGAAAGCTTGTGAGTGGTGAAGCAGGGCTGCAGAGATCTCTCTATGTCCCCATTCCGTCTTGATTTCTGACTGTCTTTAGCCAATAAATAAAGATAATTCATATTATTTATTTATTTATTTAATAGAGAAATTGAGAGATAAGGGGAAGATGCAGAGGAAGAAAGACATCTACAACATTGCTTTGTCACTTAAAAGCTTTCTCCCTGCAGGTGGGAACCAGGGGCTTGAATCCAGCTCCTTGGGCAGTATAACATGTGCACTCAACCAGGTGCGCCCCATCCCAGCCCCTATTTTTAAATAACATTTTCTTATTCATTAATGAGAGAGAGAGAGGAGGGAACCAGAATATCACTCTGGCATATGCAATACTGGGGCTTGAATTTGGGACCTTGTACTTAAGAATAACACTTCCCCCACTGGCGCCATCTTCCGGGCTGCCAGTAATTTTATCAGGATATCACTTACCACACGCTTGCATTTATAAAATGCCACTTATATAATTATACTGATACTAGTGTAGACTTCTGGTTCAACTAAGCAATGCAAGTATCGTGGCGCATGATCACACAGAGAAGGAACAAGATCAAAAGGTCCATTTCTGCTACCACCTCCTGGAGCTCACTCACCTAGCTTCATCTTCTTGAGTGTGGAGTCAGCGTCGTCTCGGGGCCGCTTACGGGCATCCTTGGCGCTGGGCATGTTGCGGGCGATCTCAGCCTGGGGAGTGCCCAGGTCCACCAGCAGGGTGGTGATCTGGGCCTGGAACTCCAAAGAGGCTGGGTGCTTCAGCACGCTCAGCAGGTGCAACTTGAGATTCTTGCGCACGCTGCTCACCTGAGATTTGCCCAGCGTCGGGGGAAGGTTGGCTGCGGGGCGGGAAAGAGGTTAGAGCTTCGTGGACAGATCAACCTTGGGGGCTCTGCTAGTTTCATTCTCCAACCTCCAGCTCGGCAATCTCCTGGAAAAGTTCCTTCACTCTCAGATCTAATATAGGGCCTTTCTCCGGAGGCATCAGTGTCAGCTGATGTTTAAGCCCCTCAACAAGTCGCCACTGCTGTTAATCAACTTTCACATGAGGCAAAAGGCTCTCTCTTTTCTTAAACATCAAGCCTCCTTCCCTTTCATCTCTGGTCTAGGAATTGCAATATGCCTCCCCCAGGGGGAAGGTTATAAACACCAACTTCATCTTCAGAATGTCCCAACTGAACCACGGCAACAGCTCACCACCAGAATGCCTTAGTAGTCTCCTTGACGAGCAAGCCTCCCCTGGGCCAGAGGGTAAGAGGATGCCTGTAATTTTGCCTGCCAGGTATCCTTCCCCCCTTCTTCAGCCTGTAACAACACTCCCATTCTCTGAGGGAACAATCGAGGCTCCATGCTCAGCCCAAGTGGGTGAGTGACTCAGGGCCAGAGAGAACACTCAACACCTTGGCAACTGTGATTGGTTCAGAGGCAGGCTTGTCATCTCCTCTCAGCCAATCAGAAACAATGAGCACTAGCCCTCAGACTGTGGCAGGAATGACTGGGAAGGGAGCCCCTCTCCCCTGGTTGCCAAGTGAAGCTATCTCTCAGGGCCATCAGTCCCAGGGGCCGATTCATGATCCACACACACTTATGCCTCAACCCCAGACTTTTCAGTTTTCTCATGTGCAGGAAAGTAGAGATAAAACAATGTAATCACCTAGTGTTCATCAACACACATCGGTCCACTATATTTTGTTGGGGGAGAAGAGAAGTGGAATAGCTTGAAGTATTTCGCCTACCGTGCAGGGTTTCGTAGGCTTGGATGACCTCGGACATGAACATGGGCCGCTGGCGGGCGATGTTGGCGAGGGAGCCGAGCGCCGTGGTCAGGTTGATGGAGGAGATGGCAGGATGCACCATGAACTTGAGTAGCTGCTCCAAGGCCGTCTTGCCCTCTTCCCACAGCACATCTAGCAAGAGAAAGAGCCAGTTGCCAAGGGCCTGACTCCCAGGTCTCTGGAGCCCAAAGGAGAGAGACCCCTACTACATTTCACCACACACAAAAGTAAACCCTAAATGGATCAAGGACTTGGATGCTGCTAGACCAGAAACCATCAAATACTTAGGGAAAAAAAAAAAAGTATATATATATATATATATATATATTGGCAGAACTCTTTTCCATCTAAATTTTATAGGCATCTTCAATGATACAAATCTAACTGCAAGGATGACTAAAACAAAAATAAACCAATGAAACTACATCAAATTGAAAAGCTTCAGCACAGCAAAAGAAGCCATCCCCCAAAGAGGCCCCTTACAGAATGAGAGAACTTGGGAGTCGGATGGTAGCGCAGCAGGTTAAGCGCATGTGGTGCAAAGCACAAGGACCGGCCTAAGAATCCCGGTTCAAGCCCCCAGCTCCCCACCTGCAGGGGAGTCACTTCACAAGTGGTGAAACAGGTCTGCAGGTGTCTGTCTTTCTCTCCCCCTCTCTGTCTTCCCCTCCTCTCTCCATTTCTCTCTGTCCTATCCAACAATGACATCAATAACAATAACTACAACAATAAAACAACAAAAGGGAATAAATATTAAAAAAAAGAGTGAAATTTATATGCCATACATCAGACAAAAGGCTAATAACCAAAATATATAAAGAGCTCATGAAACTCAGCAACAACAAAAAAATGACCCCAATCAGAAATGGGGAAAGAATATGAACAGAATATTCACCCAAGAAGAGATCCAAAAGGGCAACAAACATATGAAAAATGTTCCAAGTCATTGATTGTCAGAGAAATGCAAAGACAACAATGAGATACCACTTCACTCCTGTGAGAATTCTTTCATCAGAAACAATAGGAACAACAAATGCTGCAGAGGTTGTGGGGACAAAGGAACCCCCCCACACTATAGGTGGGAATGTAAATGGATCCAACCCCTGTGTAGAGCAGTCTGGAGAACTCTCAGAAGGCTAGAAATGGGGAGCAGGAGAAGTGAGGGGGTGAGCAGGAGAAGTGAGGGGGTGGCACTCACTGTGCTGGATATAAGGGTGGTCCCGTGGGACCCGGTCCAGGCTGATGTCATGTTCCTGCCGACGGGGCACGTCTGAGTCAGCCATGCGGGGTGACAGAGTGACAATGAGGCCCTCCACAAACTTGATGGCGTGAGTGCGGATGCCATCGTTGTCAGAGTCCAGCAGCAGGATGATGTCTCCCGCCATGGCAGACACCATGTCCCAGCAGGCCTCCTGGAGTTCGCTGATGACCCGGGACTTCACCATCCACTATAGGGGGAAGGAGGGAGGGAGCATCAGAAAGGATGAGGACAGACCCAAGTGCACCACAACCCAGAAATAATGATGCTGGTTAATGACATATAGCTGAGTCTTGTCCTGTGTGATTCTGGGAACAGGACCCAGTGGTGACCAAGAAAGGTCTCATCCTGCCCTCATGAAAATCACAACAGTGACAGCCCAGAGTGACCAAGGCAAAATATTTTTTTCCTTTTTTTTCTCCCCATTTTGTTGCCCTTGTTGTTGTTATTATTGTCATTGCTGTTGTTGTTGGATAGGACAGAGAAAAATCAAGAGAGGAGGGGAAGACAGAGAAGGGGAGAGAAAGATAGACACCTGCAGACCTGCTTCACAGCTTGTGAAGCAACTTCCCTGCAGGTGGGGAGCCGGGGGCTTCAACTCAGATCCTTATGCTGGTCCTTGCGCTTTGCACCATGTGCGCTTAACTCACTGTGCTACTGCCTGGCCCATATTTTTTCCTTTTAATGTTTATTTACCAGAACACTGCTCAGTATTGGCTTATGGTGGTATAGGGAGATTGAACCTGGGACCTCAAATTCTCAGGCATGAAAGACTTTTTCATAACCATTATGCTGTCTCCCCTGCCCTAAAGTTTATTTATGATAGAGAATGAACCAGAACGTTACAGGCATATGTGGTAACAGGACCTCGGGCTTGCCAGTCCTTCATTCTACCGTTGTGTCACTTCCCTGGCCACAAATTTCTGATTTGGTTTAATTGCTTGTTTGCTTTTTGACAGGAGGACCACTGAACTCTGATTGATGGTGGTGCAGGGGATGAAATTTAAGAACTTTTATTCCATGTGACTTCTGTGAAAAACCACTACTACTCTGCAATCTCCCTGGCCCGAAGATGCAGATCTCTCTGTGCGTGGAGCTGGGGTCTTGTGCCTGAGCTCCTGGGCTGATGTTTTTGTTGACTCAGCAAGTGAGAGAAAGGAGAGAGACAGACAGACAGAAAGAAGAGACACCAGAATACCAGAGCTCCCCTCATTACCAAGGCTCTTCCCATGTGGTACTAGGACTCTAGCCTAAGCCATGGACAAGGCAATACATGCAACCTACCTGATGAACTACCTCTGCCACCTCGCCCCCCAACACTCAGACTCAAATCTTAAGGGAGATAAAGAATTAATACTGGGAGTCGGGCGGTAGCACAACAGGTTAAGCGCAGGTGGCGCAAAGCGCAAGGACCAGCATAGGGATCCTGGTTCGAGCCCCCGGCTCCCCACATGCAGAGGAGTTGCTTCACAGGCAGTGAAGCAGGTCTGCAGGTGTCTGTCTTCCCCTTCTCTCTCCATTTCTCTCTGTCCTATCCAACAATGACATCAATAATAACTACAACAATAAAACATAAAGGGCAACAAAAAAGGGAATAAATAAAGAATTAATACTGCTGACTTCACTAGTGGTGGTTGAAATGAAAGATTCATTTATTTCACAAATGGCCCATGAACATCACACCATACTCTGCTCATCTCCCTGTAGCACTTACTACAGTCCACAAACATTATCTCTGCACTTCTTGGACAAGGGCCTGTCTCCCTCACTCAGCAGTGAGGACCATCAAGGCAGCATGCGCCCTGTCTGCATCACAGAGGAGATACTGGGGGAAATGTTTGCTGACTGCAATTGATGAGCAGGTGGAGGGATGGGTTGATGGCAATTCCCAGACTCACGGCACCACATTCTACTCTGCTCCCAAAGACCAACAGCAGCCCACCGTGCCCATAGGATTCTGGCATGGCACCAGAAGACAGCTCACTCAGTAGGAAGCAGGCTTTGTGATGCCCTTGGTTTGAGCCTGGCAACACACGAGAGCACCAGAGCACCAGAGCAAGCCTCATGGACAGTGGAGCAGTGCTGCGGTGTTCCCTGCCTAGCCCCCCCCCCCATCTGGACAGAAAGAATAAAGCGGGGGACTGGGGCGGGGCTGGGAGGTGGCAGAGCAGAGTGCTGGACTCAAATATGTGGGCTTCCAAGTATGATTCCTAGCAACAAGCATGCCTGAGTGATGTTCTTGCCTCTCTCAGTGAATCTCTCGTGAACAAAATGAAAAAAGAAAAGTCTTAAAAAAGAAAGACAAAGGTTCTTTGGGAGCCATGGTGTCATGCATATGCAAGGCCCCAGCACCACCACCATTAGCAAAAAACAGGTTTTGCTGCGGAGCTCCGGCAGGTGGGTCTAGCAAGGAGACCTGCCCAGTGGGTGCGGTGTCCCCGGGAAGGGCAAGGCAGCGCTCACCTGCAGGGCCACTTTGTAGAGCTGCGTCATGGTGAGGATGGCCTTCTTCACCACATTCACATTTTCGTCCCGTAAGAGCATGTTGAGGTTGGCGATCAGTTTCAGCAGTAGCTCGATGTCTCGCTTACTGGGAGGTGGAGAGAAAGAGCAGGGTCAAGGTGGGACTCTGGGCAGATGGGGGTCTGGGCGCAGGGGAAAAGGGGCGTCAGGGTTGGCCTGTCAGGCTGGAAGAGAGATGGGCAGGGTCAGGGGTGGCACCGGCTTTCCTTGCCAGCACACCCAGAGGCAAAGAGCAATGCCTGGCACCTTGCTATTATTTTGCTCCAGGGTTTGCACTGAGGTTTCATGCCGGCATAATCTCACCATTTCCACCTGGGTTTGGATTTTCTGCTTTACTTTTTAAGTTTTTTACTTTATTTAGTTTTCTTTTTTTTTAATTTTTTAAAAGTATTTTATTTATTTTATTTTTGAGAGACAGACACAGAGAGGAACACCAGAGCACTGCACAGCTCTGGCTTATTGTAGTGCAGGGGATTGAACCTGGGACTTCGGAGCCTCAGGCATGAGTCTCTTTGCAGAACCACTATGCTATCTAGCCCCACCCTTTATTTAGTTTTCTTTGATAGGACAGGTTGATATTGACAGGGAATGGAGAGACACCTGCCGCCATGCTCACTGCTCATGAAGCTTGCCCCCTGCAGATGGGGTAGTGGAGACTCAAATCCAGATCCTCACGCGTTTGCCACTGCCCAGCCCCCTCGCTAGCTATTGCTTTATTTTTCGAGACAGAGGGTGATAAACAGAAAAGGAGAGACACCACCACACTGCTTCACTGCTATGTGAAGCTTTCCCTGTGCACGGTGCTCCCAAGCAGTGAACGGTCGACTCGAACTTGGGTCCACAGACATGACAAAGGGTGTGCTCCACAGGGTGAACTATCTCTCGGCCTCTGCCTGGGCACCTAAACCCCCTGACCTGGGTGAGCCTTGCAACCTTATACTGTGTGGCTGAAGGGAAGTGAGGGACCACAGGTGGCAGTGTGGAGAATTTGCTTTGAGTTGGACCAGGATCACTGATTTCCATTTTAGCAAACTTACTCTAACAGCTGAGTGTAAGAGAAGAAGTGGCAGGGTGGATGGAGTGTTTACTTTTGGAGGAATGAAATGTTTACTTTTTTGGTTTTGTTGCTACTGCTGCTGCTGCCTGGGTTTCACCACTTCCGGTCAACTTTTTCAGGTAGAAAAAGAGAGAGAAAGAGATGTCCAAGAAGTGATGCAGTGGCTAGAGGTGGACTTTTAAAAGCATGGGTCCGGTGGTCCTGGAGGTGGCACAGTGGTTAAAGCATTGGACTCTCAAGCATGAGGTCCTGAGTTCAATCTCCGGCAGCACATGTACCAGAGTGATGTCTGGTTCTTTCTTTCTCTCCTCCTATCTTTCTCATGAATAAATAAATAAAATATTTAAAAAAAAAAAAAAAAAAGCATGGGTCCGGGGGCCGGGTGGTAGTGCAGCGGGTTAAGCCCAGGTGGCACAAAGCACAAGGACAGGCATAAGGATCCTGGATCGAGCCCCGGGCTCTCCACCTGCAGGGGGAGTCCGATTCACAGGCGATGAAGCAGGTCTGCAGGTGTCTATTTTTCTCTCCCCCTCTCCATTTCTCTGTCCTATCCAACATCAACGACAGCAGTAACAACAATAATAATAACAACAACGATAAAACAACAAAAGCAACAAAAGGGAAAAAAAACAGCCTCCAGGAGCAGTGGATTCCCAGTGCAGGCACCGAGCACCAGCGATAACCCTGGAGGTAAAAAAAAAAAAAAAAAAAATAAGCATAGGTCCAACTTCAATCCCCAGCACCAGATGTACCAAAGTGACACTGGCTTTACTTTCTTTCTGTGTCAATAAATAAATTATTCTGGGGTCGTGCAGTAGCACAGAGGGTTAAGCGCACATGGCACAAAGCACAAGGACCGGTGTAAGGATCCCAGTTCAAACCCCTGGCTACCCACACACCTGAAGCAGGTCTGCAGGTGTGTCTCTTTCTCTCCCCCTACGTGTCCCATCTCTCTCAATGTCTTTCTGTCCTATCCAACAACATGGGCAACAACAACAACAAAAAAAGGTGGGGCGGGAACTGGCCTCCAGGAGCAGTGGATTCATAGTGTAGGCACTGAGCTCCAGCGATAACCCTGGAGGCAAGAAAAATAAACTATTTGAGAGAGAGAGATTAAAAAAAAATAGCATGTGGTTCAGGAGGTGGCGCAATGGATAATGCATTGGAGTCTTCAAGCATGAGGTCCTGAGTCTGACCCCTGGCAGCACATGTACACAGTGATATCTGGTTCTTTCTCCTATCTTTCTCATTAATAAATAAATAAAATCTTTAAAATACCATTAACAGTGGGGCAGGACTCTGGTCTCATTAAAAATAAATAAAAAAGTGAAGGGGCCGGGTGGTGGTACACCTGGCTGAATGCACATTACAGTGCACAATGACCCAGGTTGGAATCCCCAGTACCCTCTTGCAGGGGAAAGCTTTGCAAGTGGTGAAGCAGGTCTGCAGGTGTCTCTCTGTCTCTTCCTCTCTATCTCCCCCTTCCCTTTTGATTTCTGACTGTCTCTAACCAATAATGATAATTTAGTGGCTAGATCTTTAGACTTAAAAAAAGTGTCTCTCACCTCCCCCATCTCCCTCTTCCATCTCAATTTTTGTCTTGATCAAAAGGAGTAAAGAAAAAGTAGATTTAGGGAGTCGGGCAGCAGCGCTGCGAGTTAAGCGCATGTGGCACAAAGCACAAGGACCGGTTAGGATCCCGGTTCGAGCCCCCAGCTCTCTACCTGCAGGGGAGTTGCTTCACAGGCAGTGAAGCAGGTCTGCAGGAGTCTCTCTTCCTCTCTATCTCCTCCTCTCTCAATTTCTGTCTCTATCTAAAAACAAATAAATAAATTTTAAAAAAAGTAGATAAAAAAAAAACATATAGAAGGGGCCATGCGGTGGTGCACCTGGGTAAGTGCACATCTTACAGTGCACAAGGACACAGGTTCAAGCCTCTCATCCCCACCTGCAGTGGGGAAGTTTCATGAGTGGTGATACAGGCCTGCAGGTATCTCTCCCCCTCTCCTCTGAATTTCTGTCTCTACCTAATACAGCAAAGCAGTGGCACAGTTGGTAGAGCAGACATGTTATAATATGCAGGGACTCAGGTTCAAGCTCCTGGTCCCCCCCTGCAGGGGGAAATTTCATGAATGGTGAAGGAGCGCTGCAGGTGTCTCTCCTCTTCATTCCCTCTCAATGTATGTCTTTATACAATAAATATTTACATACATAAATATTAAAGAAAATTGTTTGTATCATGTATATTTGGAATGTCCTAACAGAAACTACAGAACTATTGGCACAGGAAGTAGACAGATTTGGACTCTTAAAGAGACTGAATGAGGTCCAGAATCTGATCCTTGGCGCTGCATGTACTAGAGTGATGCTCTGGTTCTCTCTTCATAAATAAAATCTTTATTTTTAAACAAATTTATTATTTTTAATCTTTATTTTTATTTATTATTGAACAGAAACTAAAAGGGGAGGTGTCTCTCTCCCTATCTCCTCTTCCTCTCAGTTTCTCACTCTCTATCGAGTAATAAATTAAAAATATGTATTTTAAATATTTTTGTTTACTTATTAGAAAGGTAGGAGGAGAGAGAAAGAATCAGGCATCACTCTGATACATGTGCTGCCAGGACTGAACTCAGGACCTCATACTTGAGAGTTCAGTGCTTTAGCCACTGTGCCACCTCCTGCACTACAATAAAAATATTTTTTAAAAAAACATAGAAATAAAAAAATACAGTGGCTGAACTAAAATATATAGCAGAAAGACAGAAATCAAGGTCAGATCACTGAGCTTAAGATTAGGGCAGACGAACTGCAGCCCAGGAGGCAGCATAGCAGCGAACACAGAACTTGGATGTGTCAGCTCAAATGAAAACAAATTTTTTCCTTTGTGCCAAGGAGATAGCACAGTGGTTAAGAAATAAGATTTTTGTGGTCCGGGACGTGGCGCAGTGGCTAAGGCACTAGACTCTCAAGCATGAGGTCCTGAGTTCAATCCCTGGCAGCACATGTACCAGCGTGATATCTGGTTCTTTCTCTCTTTCCTTCTATCTTTCTCATAAATAAATAAATAAATAAATCTTTAAAAAAAAAAAAAAAAAAAAAGAAAGAAAGATTTTTCCGGCGTAAGGATCCTGGTTTGAGCCCTTGGCTCCCCACCTGCAGGGGAGTCACTTCACAAGTGGTGAAGCAGGTCTGCAGGTGTCTATCTTTCTCTCCCCCTCTTGTCTTCCCCTCCTCTCTCCATTTCTCTCTGTCCTATCCAACAATGAAGACAGACAGCAATAATAACTACAACAATAAAACAACAAGGGCAACAAAAAGGGAATAGATATTAAAAAAAATAATAATAAGATTTTCATGCCTGAGACTCCAAAGTCTCAGGTTCAATTTCTGGTACCACTATAAGCCAGAGAAGAGCAGTGATCTGATTAAAAATATATTAATAGTGGTCCAGGAGATGGACACTCAAGCAGGAGGTCCTGAGTTCAAACCCTAGCAGCACATGTACCAAAGTGGTGCCTGGTTCTTTTTCTCTCTCCTCCTATCTTCCTCATTTATAAAAAGCATATTAATAATATTAAAATAAAGAAAGGCAGGAAGGAAGAAAGAAAGAAAAGAAATTCTTGAATCACACTAAAGAACTGAATCATGAGTAACGGCAAAACAGATGACATGCAGTGAGCTGCTTTGTCACACAGGCAACCTAGGTTCAAGTCTGGTTCCTACCACCTTGGTTGGTACTGTGGTGTCTATTTCTTTATTTGAAAAAGTTGGCTTAGAGAGGATCCCACTGGATGGGATCCCCAAAGCAGAAGATAGGAGTGGGTTGAGTGGGTGGAGTAGCACTAGCTCTTTGGTGTTGGTTGTGGAAAACATTTTGAAAAGGTGTGGAGTTACACTCCTGAGACATCTGTAGTCTTTGTGGCCTGGCTGGTGGTAGAACACTGAACTTATAAGCGTAAAGATCTGAGTTTGATCCCCAGGCTTACACATGCCAAGTGGTGCTCTGGATCTTTCACTCTCTCTTTTCCTTAAAAAATAAGAATAGGGAGTTGGGTGGTGGCGCAGCGGGTTAAGTGCACGTGGCACAAAGCGCAAGGATTGGCATAAGGATCCCAGTTCGAGCCCCCAGCTCCCCACCTGCAGGGGAGTCACTTCACAGGCGGTGAAGCAAGTCTGCAGGTGTCTGTCTTTCTCTCCCGATTTCTGTCTTCCCGTCCTCTCTCCATGTCTCTCTGTCCTATCTAACAACGACAGTAATAACTACAACAATAAAAACAAGGGCAACAAAAGGGAAAGTAAATAAATAAAATTAAAAAAAAAAAAAAAAGAATAGAGGGGCCAGGCAGTGGTATACCTGGTTAAGCGTACACGTTACAGTGTGTGAGAACCCAGGTTCAATACCCTGGTCCCCATCTGCAGGAGGAAAGTTTCACAAGTGGTGAAGCAGTACTACAGGTCTCTCTCTCTCCTCTCAATTTCTCTATCTCTATCCAACTATTCTCTATCTCTATCCAATTATTTATTTATTATTATAAATTAATATAATAAACAAGAATAGAAAACTGAGCCAGAGAGGTCATTCAGTTGTTCAGTTGTATGACGCATGCATGAGGTCCCGGGTTCATTCCCCAGTGCCGTGAAACCAAAAAGAAGAGGAGGAGGAGGAGGCAAGAAGATAAAAGATAAAAGTCAATTTTATGTTATGCAAATTCAATGAAACCAAAAAGAGAGCAGAAGTAGGGAGGAGCCAGAGCAGCTCACTCAGTCACCGAGGCTGGAGGGACAGGTGGCCCAAGCCAGCGAACAGCCGGGCAGTGTCTGCAAAGTGGCCACTTGTTGAGGGTAGAGTGGAGGGTGAAGCTGTGGCATGTGGGAGAGGTAGAGGAGCCACACTGACGCCAAGATCTCCGTCTGACTCAAACTCGCTGGGCAGGCTGTGCATGGTAGGGGACAGAGGAGTCTAGGAAGCAGAGTGGGGTGCTCAGGGCAGGGCCGGGCCAGGGATGAAGAGGTGAGTAGGCCAAGGGCGCTCCCAGGGGGTGTCCTTTGCACCGTCCCATACCATGCTTCCTCGATGAAGCCGATGACAAATTTCCGCACTTCGATGGACTTGTCGGCTTGGAAGGCGATGATCTCCTGCCAGTATCAGGAAGAAGGTGGGTCGGGACTGCAGCAGGACCTACCCCCACACCCAGACCCCTTCTTTGCCCCACAGCCACTCACGTCCAGGAAGTTGTCTAGCAACGTGGGGTCTTTGTTGATGATCAGTTCCTGAACCTGGAAGGACACATACATATTCCATCCTTTTTATTTTGTGGAGGGGGGGGGGGAGAGGGAGAAACGGCACTGTTTCATCAATGAAACTTTCCCTGGTGCCAACATACTGGGGACTGAGCCTGGTACAGACCCTCTCGAGTGAGCTCTCTCTTGGTCCTCGAAGGAGAGTGGGATAGCGAGGAGGAGTCCACACATAAAAGGAGGATCTAATCATCTAACTGATGAAGATGGGGACACACGGGAAAGCAGCCTGGGGGGCAGGCAGCACATACACCCAATCCTGACTCTGTCACTCCCTCTAAGGCCTCGGCGAGCTGCCTTCCCTCAGAGTGTTTACTCTTCTATAAAAATGGGAATTGTTTTTTTTTGGGGGGAGGGAGTAGGGAGTGGGGCTGGAGGAAGTGACCTTCACTGGAGAAGAGGAGGAGGAAAAACACCACAGCACAAAAGCATCCCTCAGTGCAGTGAGGGCCAGGCTTGAACCTGAGTCCTGCATCTGGTAGACCAGTCACCTTTCCCGGCGAGCTAGCTTGCTAGCCCTGTAAAGCAGGCATCTGAACATTGACCCCCAGAGCTACCACAAGGCTTCAGGAAGACCCCAAGCCGCAGGGCCTGGTGGCTGGTGAGCACGTGACCTACAAGGGGGCTAGCAAGAAGAGGGTCCTGCCGTGACTTCCAGTACTTCTCTTTCAGTGGCACTGCCACCATTCTGCAGGCATTTGATGATGGCGAGGGCCTGCTCCTTAAGGCCCTGGGACCTGCCGGACTCTTCAAATAAATCCTTCTCCCGGACAAGCTCATGTCAGAGCTCACACAGGCCTGGTGCCGGCCGGCATACCCCATTCTATCACTGAAGGGAAGTTGCCTGGCCAAGGCCACCCAACCCAACCCCTGAATTCCACCTACCTGCCACCACTTCTGAACCACATCCAGCGCCCTCAGACCCCTACATCCACCTTTGCCTTTGCACAAGTTCTTCTGTCTCTTCCTTCTTTCTTTGTTTCAGACCAGAGCACTGCTCAGCTCTGACTGCTGCTGGTGCGGGGAGTCAAACCCGCCACTTCTCTCGTACAACTCCTGCACGCTACCACCTCATTCTTGAGATGCTCTCCCCCACCTCCCTTACCTGGCCTGGTTCTCTCCTTACCCTCCAGGTTTCAGTTCAGATGTCCCCTCTTCCAGAAAGCCCGCCCCGACTCCTTACCCTAGTTGGGGAGTCACTCACTGCACCCTCTGTGGACCACCCACTCTGAATTCTGACTGCCCCCCCCACACACACACAGGGTAGAACCCTGGCAGAGCAGAAACACGGGGGGAGAAGGGGTGAAGAGCTTAGGATTTGGAGTCGGAATCCAGCATTCAAGTCCTAGCTCAGTCGGTTCCTTGCAGAGGGACCCTGGGCTCGTTACTTCAGCTCTGAGACTCTGCTTCTCAGTGGGAAGCAGGCAGGAAAGCATCCTCTTTCAGAGCTTTGGGGAGAAACCAAATGAGAGCAGAGCCAGACAGAACAGAGCAAGTGTACCTCAGTGCTTAGATGTGTGACCAGAATCTTTCTAACTGGGCAGCTGAGAATGAACAGAGACCCTCATGCATGCTTGATGTTGCTGAGTGGACTCCCTGGCCCAAATTATTATTGTTTGTTTTCTATAAAATACCAAGAGGAGATAGAGAGGAACTGAAAGAGACAGAAACATCAAAGCACCACGTCACCATTCACAGTTCCCCGGGGCTGTCCACAGGGCTCCCATGAGGCACCAGGAGCATATGGCAATCCGTCTCTGCCCCCACACCAGGGTCTTCCTTTCACATGCCCCACGCCGGCCGGCTCTCTTATCCAGCTCAGCCTGGCACCACCCCACCCCTCACCTGCTTGAGCACTGTGATCTTCGAGTCATTGGTGATGAGAGCGGCCTGGTTCAAAAGATCCACCACCTGGGGGAGGGGGGGGAGGCAGGTGACGATGCCAGTCTTGCCTACTCTGGCCTCTTGGCATTCACAGGGTTCCTCTATATGGAGGGTATCCGTCTATCCCCACTCCCCAGGGCCTTCCCTTCAAGCTCACCCTCTCTGAGGTGGTCATGACGTCAATGACCGGCCCCTCCTCTTGTGTGAAGAACTGTGAGGCCACACTGCGGCGAGTGACGCTGTCGCCAGTGCTGCCTGCCATGGCTGCTGCCTGCTGCACCCTGGAGGAGAGGTGGGTCAAGCTCTGGGGCCCCGGGGGTGGGCCAGGTCAATCCTTCCTCCCACTGACTGTGGGAGGAGGTGCTAGCAGTGCTCTCCAGCCCGTCCTGTCCCTGTGGAGTCCTCTGAAGACTCGGTCCACTCAGGGTCTGTATCCAGGGAGTGTAACTTGGGAGAGGTGAATGTCTCCCCCTCCCCCTCTTTGCTTACCAGTGGAGTGACTGAACAAGTGAACACAGCAGCTGCCACGCCAGCCCGAGGGCCTCCTGTCCCCCTGCCGGCACAGCAGAACGTGCTTCCTGCGACACGGCTCTGAGGAGCAGCTGCCGTGAGGCCTGCACGAAGGAGGCACTCAGCACGTCAGGAAAGGTCTTGTGGAATAAAATTATGTGCCAGCTACTTTCCTGGAACGTTGTGGGGTCCCTAGTTTTTGTTTTGGTTTTTTAATTGCCGCCAGGGTTATCACTGGGACTCAGCACTAGCACCATGAATCTACCACTCAGTGACCTTTTTTTTTTTTTTCCTCCTTTCTCTATTTTATTTGACAGAACAATGAGAAATTGAGAGGGGAGGAAGAGACAGACACACCTGCAGACCTGCTTCACTGCTTGTAAAGCTGCTTTCTCCCTTGCAGTTGGGGAGCAGGGGCTCGAACCTGGATCCTCACTTACAGTAACAGTGCACTCAACCAGTCTACCACTGCCTGCTTTTTCTTTTTTTTTTTTTTTTAAACCAGAGCACTGCTCAGCTATGTTCATGCAGGGGACTGAACCTGTAACTCTGGAGCCTCAGACATGAAGATCTTTTTACATAACCATTATACTGTCTCTCTGCCCTCCTTAATTTTTATTTACATTGTCTGCTCCACCAATCGTGGAGGTTCCTTTGGCGCTATGCAGGTCCTCCTATGTGCTGCCGGGAACTCAAATCTGGGCCCTGAAGCATAGAAATGCATAGGCTCAACCAGGTGAGCTATCTTCCCTGATTTTTTTTCTTGGGAGGGGGAGGGGGTCATCTCCGGGACTTCAAGGCTCAAATCAAACTCATTAAAAGGAAACACACAGCAGTGCTGGAGCTTCCCCAGTGCTATGGTTCTCCCATGTGGTGTGCCAGAGGCTTGAACTAGGTTGTGGGCAAAGCAGTCACCCTCCTAGGTGAGCTATCTCACTGGCTCCAGGATGGTTTTGGTTTTTAATTTTTATTTTTTTTATTGGAGAGAGACAGAGAGGAATTGAAAGGGGAGGAGACAGAAAAACCCCTGAAGCCCTGCTCCACCATTCATGAAGCTTTCCCCCCTGTATGTGGGGACCAGGGGCTCAAACCTGCAACCTTAAGCACTGCAGTATGTGTGCTTTACTAGGTGTGCCACCGCCTGGCCCTTTATTTATTTTTTTCTAAAGAATTTATTTATTTATTCATGAGAAAGACAGGAGGAGAGAAAGAACCAGACATCACTCTGGTACATGTGCTGCCGGGGATCAAACTAAGGACCTTATGATTAAGAGTCCAATGCTTTATTCACTGCACCACCTCCTGGACCACTATTTATTTTATTTTTACCAGAGCACTGATTAGCTCTGGTTTATGGTGGTGCAGGGGATTGAACCTGGGACTTTGAAGCCTCAGGTATGACAGTCTGTTTGCATAACCATTATGCTATCTACCCCTGCCCTGTTTTTTTATTTTTAAAATTTAGTACAGGGGCGTGACCAGGGTTTAGTCCCCAAAACTAGTCTGAGAGGATGAGTTAGTACACACAGCAAAGTTTCTCTTTTTATGTACATAACAAAAGATCTAGAAAATAGTGCATGAGCTGTTAACACCAACTAAAGAGTTTTTTTTTTTTTTTTTTAGAGAGATGCTGAGAAAGACAGAGAAATACCAACAACTCTGGCTTATAGTAATGTGGGAGATTGAACCTGGGACTTTGGAGCCTCAGGCATGAGAGTCTCTTTGCATAACCATTATGCTGTCTACCCCTGCCCCAAGAGTTTTTTTCTTTTTTCTTTTTTTTAAGCTGCATCTTCTGATAAAAGATTTATTGATTAGTGAGAGAACCAGGGCAGTATCACTCTGGAATCTGTAGTGCCAGATGTATGGGATCAAACTTGGAACGTCCTGCTTGCACGTCCTGCTCCCCACCGCTGTTCCAACCCCCACCTCACCCCCCAGCTCAAGGTGCATCTAAAAGGTTCAGGGGCCAGGAGTCAGCTCCCCCAGTAGACTGCACACATTTTAAAAAGATTTTTTTTGTAATATTTATTTCCTTTTGTTGCCCTTGTTTTATTGTTGTAGTTATTATTGTTGTTGGACAGGACAGAGGAAAATGGAGAAAGGAGGGGAAGACAGAGAGGGACAGAGAAAGATAAGACACCTGCAGACCTGCTTCACCGCCTGTGAAGTGATTCCAGGACCTTACGCTGGTCCTTGCGCTTCGTGCCACATGCATGCACTTAACCCACTGCTCTACCGCCAGACTCCCAGAGTGCACACTTTACCACCGTGCTTGAGGACCTGGGTTTGAGCTTCCAGCCACCACACAGCGGGGCGGGGGGGGGGGGGGGGATGCGGGAGCACTACGCAAAGTAGAAATTCTAAGTGGTTGAACAGTGCTATGGTAGCTCTCCTTTTCTCTCCTCAAAAAAAAAAAAAGTCCACCAGGAGCAGGGAAATTGAGTGTGTGTGGCCCATGCAGGCAACACAGCTAACCTACTGCCTCCTTCTTACCCTCCCATCATCCTGCCAGCCCTGCCTCTTATTTAAAGTCAAAGTCAATGTCCTTATAGGCTCTGACTTCTCCTGCCTGTGCCTTCATCTCCCTCTTGGCCTGCTCTAGACCCCCTGGTCCCTGGAGAATGTCAAGCACCTTCTCCCCCCCCCCCCCCCAAAGGTTCCAAAGGTTCCGTGCTCCTCTCCTCAGACTCACACAGCAGCTCATTTCCTACAGGTCTCCACAGAACCATCTTGTAGCGAGGCGGCCTTCTCTGACCACCCATTTCAAAGGTGAAGTTCCTGTCCCCTTTCACCCATACTGCTTTCTTGTCCGCGGGATTTGCATGTCTATATAAGATCTGTGGGGGCAGGGATGTATCTGAAAGTGCTCACTTCCCACATCCCCAGCCCTACAAGGTGCCTGGCACTGAGCAAGCACCTGCCAGAGAGCTTCCCCAGTCTCTGGGCTCGGTATCCTTGCCACTTTTTGTCTGATGAATAACAATTTTATTGAATGTGTAATAGGTGCTAGGCACAACTTTATACATAAGACACATTTCACCCTCCTAACAACAACTTTGTGAGGAAAGTTTCTTTCTTTTTTTTTTTTTCTTTCAAAGATTTATGAGTAGGAAAGATAGACCAGAGCACTGCCCAGGATTGAACCTGGAGCCTCAGGCTTCCAAATTCTGCACTCTTATCTACTGAGCCACCTCCCAGGCCTCAAGGTGAGTGAGTAGTGGTTTTAATCCTTACTTCACAGTCCTGCAGTTAGCAGTGTGCTGGCAGCAGTGCCAGTTTTGCCAGTCTCGGCAGCCCTTCTCCACCCCTCGGTCTGGTCACTTGCAAAAGCTGGGGCCAAGGCCACAAGGCCACCAGCACAGTCTGGCCCAGCAGAATCTAAGGAACCTTTTCACAGTAAATCTGCTTTTTGCAGGGAGATTTTTTTTTTTTGTTCCCCCCCTCCAGTTATTGCTGGGGTTCAGTGCCTGAATTACGAATCGAATCCACTGCTCCTGGAGGTCATTGTTATGATTTCTTTTCTTTTCTTTTTACTGTCTCCTTCCTCTTCTACTTTGAGACTTAACCATTTAGTCTTCTTCCATTTCCCCTTTTGTTTTCTCTTCAATACAGGTTGGCATCTATGCTCCGTATCAATGTACGGATTGGCCTCACCCTTTGCCCCAGCCTTGTCCCTTTTTACAGTTGTGTGGGGCATTTTATTTTCCCCACCAGGGTTATCACTTGGGGCTCTGGTGCCTCCACTGTTCCCAGTGGTCATTTTTTTTTTTCACTTCTCTTTTTTTATGCGATAGAGAGGGAAAGCCAAAGAGGAAGAACATGGGCAGCACTGCTCCACCACTGGTGAAGATCAGCTTTTTTCTTTAGAGTGAAAACTGTGGTTTCTCCTTCCTGATCTCTCTCTCTCCTTTGATTCTCTCTCTCTAAAGAAAAAAGTCTTCTAGGAGAGGTAGAATCGTGCAGAGGTGGACAACACTGGCGGCATAATAACAATAAAAATAATAATAAAATTCAAAAGTCTGGTTCTGGATGGCGACTCACCCTCACCTGGCAGGTAGAATACACATAGTGTGTGAGAGGTTCAAGCCCTTAGTCCCCACCACAGTTCTGCTAGTGACACTCCCCCCTTTGAATGGTGCTTCCAAAGGGAGTGTAAAGTGTTTGGCCAGCCACCCTAATAATGACTTTCTTAGGCAGGGGTAGATAGCATGATGGTTATGCAAACAGACTTCTCATGCCTGAGGCTCCGAAGTCCAGGTTCAATTCCTTGCACCACCATAAGCCAGAGCTGAGCAGTGCTCTGGTAAAAAAGAAAAAAAAAAAAAAAAAAAGACTTGCTTTCATGCCTGAGGCTCAGAGGTCCTAGGATCAATCTCCAGAGCTGAATAATACTCTGGGAAAAAAAAATTAATGTTATTGTTATTAATTTAATTAAATAAGGGAACATCAAACTTAGCACAGCAGCAGCACCCAAGATTTGCCTGTGAAAGATCCCATGCCTGGCACCACCCACAAGAGCTGAGCTATACACACACACACCCCAGATGCATATATGTTATTTGCGGTAAGCTCAGTCTTCTGCCATCCTGAGCAGCTTCTCCTCCCCTCCTGGCGGACCCCCATCATGTACCAGGCCTCTCCTATGCACACAGTAGCTCTAAGAGGTGGCTTTCACTCATTCAGTGGACATTAGCTGGGTGTCTTCGGGGGTCTTGCGCTGTGCTGGGGGTGGGGTGACCACCACACAGGAGCCCCTGCCCCGCGCGGCGCCCCGACACTCACCACCCGGCCGCTCCCCAGCACCTGCCGCACGTGACAGTGACGGAAGGGCGCGGGGACCTATGAGCGGGTCCAACAGGAGCGGAGGGCGGGAAAGGAGGGCTGGGCAGCGGAAGTGACGTCGGCACCGAGCCCCGCAAGATGAATGGGAGGGAGCCGGCCGGGCACCTGGGGGAAGCGGGTGCTGCGGGGCCGGCGGGGTGGCAGCCTCGCAGGAGAGGGCGCGGGGCGAGTGTGCGGCGCCGAGAGGACCGAGCAGCTCCGCCGGCGGGGGCCAGACGCGTTTCGGGGGCCGCGTTGGAACTCAGCCCCCAGGGCAGCGGGGAGCCACGGAGAGTCCAGAGCAGCAAGAGAAAAGGGGGTTTCCAACGTCACTGCTCCCCTGCGCACTCAGCGACCCCAGGCCGCCCCAACCCTGGCCAGCGGCCCCGCTCCTTCAGGGGGCTTCTCCTCCCTCCGACCCCAGAGGGCCCACGCTGCGCCCTCCCCCCACCCCTTGCTCACCGCGGCTCCGGCCTCCGTCCCCCTCGCGCCCCCTCAGCAGCGCCTCTTCATGGCCGCCGCCGCCGCCATCTTCGGTCCCCTGCCGTGACACTACGCACACGCCGCTCGCAAGGTGCTGCCGGGAAATGGAGTCCACACTGCCGCCCGACCCCGCCCCTCCCCTCGCTAACCCCCGGGCGATGCTGATTGCCACTCTTCATTTCCGCCAGGCCTTCTGGGAATTGTAGTCCTTCGCTAGAAGCCCGCGCGAGAGTGCCAAGGTGGCAGAGACTTCTGGGAAATGGAGTCTCTGGTTAAAAGCCGCGGACAGCTGCGGGAGAGGGGAAGCGAGGGCTTCTGGGAAATGGAGTTCCCGCCGCTCTGAATCCCTGGACGGCTGGCATTAGGGCTAGCGGACACTCCCAGCCGCGAAGCTCCTGGATTTTGGAAGTGATCTTTCGCCCTAATGAGATCCTGACAGAATCCCCGAGCCCCCTTCCATGTTTGATCTTGACCGTTTACACAGTCTGGAGCATTTCCAGCTGTCGGAAGCTGCATTCTCGCGCCCCGTGCCCGGGGGATGCGCTTTCGAGGGTCTGCAATGGCACGTCCGGAGGCCGCCTGGCTACGAGCCCCCCCGCCCCGGCGCGGGCTCACCGGGCTCTGGCTGCTCTCCCGGGGCTGCCGAGATGCTGACCCATCTCGGGGTGCAGGCAGGGGGCCCCTCGGTTCGGGTTCCAGCGCCCGCGGCCCCGGGCTGCGGCTCCGGGCGCCTGAGGTCTGTCTCCCCGCGATCCCGCAGGGGGCGCCCCCGCCGCTGCGGCCGCCCTCGAGGAGGCGGGAGGGGAGGAGAGGGGAGCGGGGCGGGGGAGGCCGGCGGGAGGGGTGTCCCGGCTATAAAGCGTGGCCTCCTCCCGCGGCGCCCGGGACAGCTGGGACCCCGGGGCGGGCGGACGTGCGGGCGCCGCTCGGTGCGGGCTGCGAGGTCCGGAGCGCTGGGTTCCCGCCCCCGGGCCGCAGCGGGGGCCACCGGGGGCGCAGGCCCCGGGGATGCTGGGCTCGGTGAAGATGGAGGCCCATGACCTTGCCGAATGGAGCTACTACCCGGAGGCGGGCGAGGTGTGTCCTGGGGGGTCGCGGATCGAGAAGTGGGGCGGGGGGGGGGGGCAGGAATCAGGGTGTGAGCTTAAATGGGGACAAGGGTCGGGGTGTGGGCTCAGATGGGGTCCCGGGTCCCCTCACTGGAGTCTGGGAGGCCGAGGTGTGGGAGATGGGGCGCCGGGCATGGCTCGCCCGAGGTGGTGGTGTTGAGTCAAAAAGCAGGTCGTGGCGGAAAATGGAGGTTTGGGTGTCCCCCAAATCCGTGGGACTCACACTAATAAAACCAAAAATAGGAACGGAGTGAGAGTAGGTAGCGTAATGGTTTTGCAAAGATTGACCTGCCTTAGGCTCCAAAGTCCCAGGTTCAATCCCCCAGTACCACTATAAACCAGAGCTGAGCGGTGCTCTGGTTCAAGTTAAAAGAAAAAGAAATAAATGAAAAGATAAGAATGGAAGAACCTGAACGGAGGGGGTGGCCAAACTGGGCAGTTGGTGTGTAGGGTTCAAAAACTGGGAGAGGAAATAGAGACTAAGACAGGGGAGAGATGCTTAACCAAGGGACGTTGGAGTTGGGAGCTCAGAATTAGAACTCGGATAAAGTGGGGAGCGGCCCCCGCGGGGCCCAAATACGCTGGAAGAAGCTTCAGTGCTGTGATGTCTTTTTTTTTTTTTAAGTGGTTAGAGACAGAGAGGGGCTGGGGAGACGGATATGGGGGGGGGGGGAGACAGAGACACCTGCAGCCCTGCTCCACCGCTTGTAAAACTTTCCCCCCCTGCAGGAGGGGATCAGGGGCTTGAACCTACAACCTTGCACACTGAGCCACCACCTGACCTTTTTCTTTGATGTCTTTACTTTTGCCTCTATGTGAGGGGGGGGAAAGTCACAACCAAAAAATAGGGGTGGAGAAGGATCCGGGGTAGAATCAAAAATAAGGATTCGATTCCTGCTGTGGGGTAAGAGGTGGAATTTACTTAGGGAGTCTGAAATAACAGGTGAGTAAGAGCTGGGGCACAGATAGATGGGGGGTGGGGGGTGCCGGGTGGGGTCAGAGTTAGGAGCGGGATAGCTTTCCTTGTCGGCAGTGGCTTTGCATTAGCAGAAGGGGGTCCATCTCTGCCCCCACCCCCATCCTTAGTCTTGACCCTCACTCCTTCCAACCAAAACCCCAGGGGTTTAATTGTTATTAGAGACCCTCAGCAGGGATCTTCCTTGTGTAAGGCTGGGAGGTTTCAGATTTCTCCCCTCTTTCAGCAATCTACAGTAATTGCTAATGACCAACTAGGTGGTCCTGGAGTAAGGAAGGTGGGGAGGGGTCTCTTCTCTCCCTGAAGCTGGCTTAGAAGCCCTCATCCACATCCAACTCTTGCTGCAAGGACTTCTCAGCTCCATCCCTCTCCAGTCAGCCTTGCGAGAGGTGGAGGGGAGGCACAGGGGGTTCTGAGTCTGAGGGCTGGAGGGGGTGGTGGCTAGCTATCAGGGTTCAGAAACTGGAAGAGGGTTGGGGCCATGAGACTGTAAGGGTTGAGTTCCCCCCAAAGACCCAAAGAGACTTGGGAGTGGGGAGGGGGGTGCCACGAAGCCCTGGCCTGTGTGAGTCTGGAGCTGGAAGCCATAGGGTGGGACTCCTGAATCCTGGCCCTGTGGGGCTTGGCAGGGTGCCCGGGAGGGGCCAGTCCCGGGGCTGGGGAGGTGTGAGGTGCAGGTGGGGGCCGAATTGGAAAGAGGTCGCCTGTGTGGAGGGGTGGAGGCATGGAGACTGGCGGGAGGCTCAGGCTGAGGCCAGTGGGGGGGGAGGGGACTCGCAGCTGGACCCCTAGAGAGACCTGGGACACGGTTCGGGTTTAAGCTTAAGGTGACCGACTGCCAACCAGCGTGGGGAGAGGGGGGCAGCACTTCTCAAGAGGTGAATTGTGGGGGTGGTGGGTCTAGAATGAGGAGAGTTGTGATTTGGGACGCAGCCTGGAGTTTATGAGGAGAGTTTGTGTGGAAAGAAGTCATGTCAGCAATTAAGGGACAGATCAGTGTTTGGGGGGGGCATGGGACTGTTGTCTGAGGGGCTCTCCTAGCCTTCCCATCTGCTCAGCCACCTCTGTCCTTGGATCAGAACAACGGGCAGAAAACCCCCTCATTCCCTCCAAGGGACCCCTGCCTGCTCCTAGTGCTCCCCCCAACATCCTCCTCCTAGGGGGATGTTAACACCCACAAGTTGCCTTTCTGTAAGGACATGAGAACCTGCCCAGCTGCTTCCCCATTTTAGAGATAGGAAACCTTCAGGAAGTTTTTATTTTTGTTTTTGGAGGGGGCACTGCCTGGGGTCCGAGGGGGGGGAGGCTGCGACAAGAAACCAGGTTCCTGACTTCACTCTGCTCCCTGGCGCACCCTCCTATAGAGACAATAAGGAAATGAAAGGGGAGAAATTCCAGCCTCATGGGGTGGGGGTGCAGGTCCCCTGCGGGCTTCCCCCCAATCTCAGCCCCGCCCTGGTTGGGGAGATCCGGCTCCGACCCGGACACTGGGGGTTCATCCCAGCCTCGGGGCGTGGGAAAGCCTTCCGTGGATTAGGGCAGCTGGAGTGCCTGCATCAGACCTCCAGTAGGACTTCCGGGTGGGTGGGGACCCAGAAAATGACGGGGTCCCCATCTGTCCACCTGGGTAAGGCAAGAGCCTGCCCTTGTGGGAGAATGTGGAGAACTCTGGATCCCCTGAGCTCATTCCTTTCTCTCTGCAGCAGCCTTCTGGGGTGCAGGTAGAACCCCAGCAGGTAGTCAGTCAGCTGGGGGAAGGGAGTAACAGTGGCTCTGATTTCAATGCAAGAATCTGGGAAGGGGGGGGGTGCACTTAGAAGAGACAAATAAAGAGATTGCTGGGGAAGGAGGGATTGTGCCAAGGAGAGGAAGGAGGGGTGATGAGAGAGAAGGTCTGACAGAGGTGGAATGGAGCCAGAGAGACAGTTCAGTGGGGGAGCATCAGACGTCCAATCCCTGGAGCTACCACACTTGTGACGAGATAGACAGGTGCCAGGGCTGGGGAGACAGCATCATGGTTCTGCGGAAGGCTTTCTTGCCTGAGGTTCTGAAGTCCCACATTCAATCCCCAGCACCACCATCAGCCGGAGCTGAACAGGGCTCTGGTCTCTATCTTTTCATCTGTATCTCTCATTAAAATAACATAGAGGTCGTGTGGTGGTGTACATGGTTGAATGTACCATGTTAAAATGAGCAAGGACCCAGGTTCAAGCCCCCAGTCCCCACCTGCAAGGGAAAAGCTTCAGGAGTGGTGAAGCGGTGTTGCATGTGTTTCCCTCTATATATCTCCCCCTTCCCTCTTGATTTCTGGCTGTTTCTGTTCAGTAATAAATTTTTAAAAGATAGTTAACAAAATTTTAAATAAAGTATTTCTTTTAAATAGAGAGAGTTGGGAGTCGAGCAGTAGTGCAGCGGGTTAAGCACATGTGGTGCAGAGCATAAGCATCCCGGTTCGAGCCCCCGGCTCCCCACCTGCAGAGTGGTTGTTTCACAGGCAGTGAAGCAGGTCTGCAGGTGTCTCTCTTTCTCTCCCCCTCTCTGTCTTCCCCTCCTCTCTCCATTTCTCTCTGTCCTATCCAGCAACGACAGCAATGACAACAATAATGACAACGGGCAACAAAATGGGAAAAATGGCCTCCAGGAGCAGTGGATTCGTGGTGCAGGCACCGAGCCCTAGCGATAACCCTGGAGGCTAAATAAATAGAGAGAGAGATAGACAGGTACCCCCAAAGCCAGCAGAGGGATTCTGAGAGAGGAAAAGAGTTACCTGGAGATACCAGAGAAAGAGCGAGGGGAAGAGTCCCTGGCTGAACATCTGCAAGTTCTGGCAGTACCTGGAACAGCAGCACCCCCAGAGCTCAGAGACCCTGTGGGTAGAGGGAGGAGCATAGACCCGGCAACTGGAGAACTGGAGGAAGGAAAGCTGTGGGCTGGGGAGAGAGGGGATGGTTCTGCAAAAGATTTTCTTTCATGCCTGCAGCTCCAAAGTCTCAGGTTTAGTCCCTAGCACCACCATAAGCTAGAGCTGAGCAGGGCTCTCATCTCTGTCTCATTAAATAAACTATTTTTTTGCCTCCAGGGTTATCGCTAGGGCTCAGTGCCTGCACCATGAATCCACTGCTCCTGGAGGCCATTTTTCTCCCTTTTATTGCCCTTGTTGTTGTAGCCTTGTTGTGGTTATTGTTGTTGTTGATGTCGTTTGTTGTTGGATAGGACAGAGAAATGGAGAGAGGAGGGAAAGACAGAGAGGGGGAGAGAAAGACAGACACCTGCAGACCTGCTTCACCGCCTGTGAAGCGACTCACAGGTGGGGAGCCGGGGCTTGAACTGGGATCCTTATGCCAGTCTTTGGGCTTTGTGCCACGTGCACTACTGCCCGACCCCCCAATTTTTTTTTAAATGAAAGGAAGGTGGGGTAGATAGCATGATATTTATGCAAAAGACTCTCATACCTGAGGCTCTAAAGTTCCAGGTTCAATTCCTTGCACCACCAGAAGCCAGAGCTGAACAGTATCTTGGTTAATAATAATGTAAAGGGTGTGGGAGGGGGCCGGGTGGTGGTGCATCTGGTTAAGTACTCATGCTACAATGCTCAAGGACCTGGGTTCAAATCCCCAGTCCCCACCTGCAGGGGGAAGAATTTGTGGGTGGTGAAGTAGGGCTGCAGGTGTCTCTCTCACTCCCTCTCTATTATCCCCTTCCTTCTTGATTTCTGGATATCTCTATCCAATAAATAAATGATAACTTCAAAAAAAATTTTTTTAATAGATAGAGGGTGTAGGAGCAGGTAGTGGTGCACCCAGTAGAGTGTACATCTTACCATGTGCAAGCCTCCAGACTCCCTCCACATACACCTGCAGGGAACTTCATGAGCAGTGGAGCAGTGCTGTAGGTATCTCTCAATCTCTCTGTCTCTCTCAAGGGACTGACTCAGGCAAAGAGAACTCACCTTTCTACCTGACTCCCCCCTCCTTTATATTTATTTATTTATTTTCTGAGAGTGAAAGAGACCACAGCACTGAATCTTTCTTCAATGTCAAGGGGATTCCAGGCTCGAACCTGGGTCATGCGATGGCAACCTATTTTGCATCTTGTCCACTTCCTGCTAGGCTGTCGGCCCCCTGAGGGCAGGGGAATCAGCCTGTCCTGGTCACTGCTTCCAAAGCATGTCCCAGAAAGACAGCCTGGATTGAGAACCCCAGCTCTGCCCCTTCATTGCCAGATGACTCCGGCCACTCCTGAGGGGTGAGGGAGGGAGCTCAGTTTATTTGGCTGTGCAGTGGGCACTGTGTGTGGTGTGGTCCTGAGGATTAAAGAAACCCTTTCCCATGAAGTGCCTGGACCAACGCCTGGCACCAAGGAGGTGGCCCATAAATATTTGTTGAAGATTTGAAAAAATATATTGAGGGCTATTTAGGGAGCCGGCAGTGGCTGCTGTATTTCACTGACTGAAGACGCATGGTAGGGGCCCAGATGAGTCTTGTGAAAGAGATTTTATAGGCAGTGGTGTCTGGGGCTGTAATTGACTGTGGGTTTTAGGTTGTTTTGTTTTGTTTTTTTGCCCCAGGATTATGGGGGGAGCGCTCTCTGCCTCCATGACTTCACTGTTCCTAAAAATTTTTTTGATAGAAGGGGCCGGGTGGTGGCACACCTGGTTGATTGTATATGTTATTATGTGCAATGACCCATGTTCAAACCCTCTTCCCCACCTACAAGGTGAGGAGAAGCTTCTTGAGCAGTGAAGCAGTACTGCAAGTGTCTCTATCTCCCCCTCCGTCTCGATTTCTCTGTCTATAAAATATAATTTAAATAAATGAAGAGAAAACTGGAGGGCTGGGCAGTGGCATACTTAGTTAAGCACACATGTTACCATGCACAGGACCTGGGTTCAAGCCCCCTCTTCCCCAGCTGCAGGGAGGGCATCTTCATGAGCAGTGAAGCAGGTCTGCAGGTGTCTCTCTCTCTCTCTTTCCCCCTCCCTCTCCCTCTCTCTACCTGCCCCTTCCCTCTCAATCTCTGTCCTATCAAATAACAAATAGAAAGGAAAGAAAGAAAGAAAGAAAACTGCAGGATTAGGGAAATAACATAACAGTTATGCAAAAAGCCTGTCATGCTGGAGGCACCAAAGGTCCCAGGTTCAGTCCCACTAGAAGTCAGAGCTAAGCAGTGCTCTGAATTAAAAAACAAACAAAAAATAGTCATTAAAATTTTCAGATCAAGGAGTCTGAGAGGTGGCACAGTGAATGAATAAGGCTCTCGATTTGGAAGCATGAAGTCTTGAGTTCAATCCCCTGCATCCCATGTGCCAGAGTTCTCTCTCCCCACCCCCCACCATTTTGTGCTAATAAATAAATCTTGAAAGTTTTCTCTCTCTCTCTCTCTCTCTTTTTTTTTTTTTTTTTTTTTGATAGAGGAAGAGATAGATAGAGGGATACCAGAACATTGCTCTGCTTCTTGTGAAACTTCCCCTGAGCAGGTGTTTCCATGTGGTGGCTGGGGGCTCAAACCCAGGTGGTAAAGTGCATTCATCTAGCCCTCAGTTGACTGTTTTCTCCCACTCTTATTTCATTGACAAATTGGTTGATTGATTTTTGTGGAACCAGTGCCTCCTGCATGTGATGCTTTTTCATTCAAATACACACACACACACACACACACACACACACGGAGATATCACAGCACCAGAGCTTCCCCCAGGACTTTGGCACCTCCCATGTGGTATTGGGGTTCCTACCTGGGCTTCTCACTTAGCCAGGCACATGCTTTGTCCAATGAGCTATCTTGCCAGCCCCTATTCTTTAAAAGACTTACAGGGATGTCTTAGATTTGAAGATATATTGTCAATATGAGGTTGAAATGTGATTTCTGAATTACAGATATTTGTGGCCTAGAAAAACAGCAATTTTACAACTTGTAAGACTGATAGTGACACAATGGGATTAGATTATTAGGTAATTCATCAATTCTTGACTTCTTTCTTTATTTGTTGTTGTTATTATTTTAATCTCAAGACCTCTTTACATCCTTAAAAATTATGGAAATCCCCAGAGAATTTTTGTTGTTATGTCTATCCACAGTTGCCACATTGGAAATTAAAGCTGTGACATTTAAGAATACATATTGTTTTATTTTATATTTATTGATGTGTTTTGAATAGGGACGGGGGAGACAGAGAGAGAGGAAGAGACCTGTGGCGTTATTCCACTGTTTGTGACCCTTTCCCACTGTTGGTGGGGATGAGGGAGGTCTTAAACCCAGATCCTTGCACATTGTATATAGTGTGTGTGCTCAACCAGGCGAGACACACCATTCCCTTGGATAAGTTTATTTTAAAATCACAGAAACTTTTTGTTAATGCACTCTGCAGGGCCAGGTGGTGGCACAACTGGTTGAGCACACATGTCCCCAGTCCCCACCGGCAGGAGAAAGCTTCCCAAGTGGTAACACAGCACAGCAGGTGTCTCTCTGACTCACCCTCTCTCTTTTTTTTTTTTTAAGATTTTTTTATTTATTTATGAGAAATACAGGAAGAGAGAGAAAGAAGCTTAACTCTGCCTTATGGTAGTACAGGGGACTGGAACTTCGGGGCCTCAAGCCTGAGATTCTCTTTGTATAACCATTTTGCTATCTACCCTTCTACCCATTTTTAAATAATAACCTTTTTACAAGGATTTCTTCCAGGCTGGGGAGACAGCATAATGGTTATGCAAAAGACTTTCATGCCCGAGGCTCTGAGGTCCTAGGTTCAATCCCCAGCACCACCCATAAACCAGAGCTGAGCAGTGCTCTAGTATCTTTAAAAAAAAAAATTCTTCCCCACTTATAGGAGTGGGGTCACTTTACAAGCGGTGAAGTGGGTCTGCAGATATCTATCTTTCTCCCTCTCTATATTCCCCTTCTCTCAATTTTTCTCTGTCCTATCCAAAATCAAAAAAATGATCATAGGAGTAGTGGATTCATAGTGCAGGAACCAAGCCCCAGCAAGAACCCTGGAGGGGAAAATAAATAAATAAATAAATTTCTGGCGAGAGAACCAGAGAATTACTGTAGCACATCTCACACCAGGGATTGAACCTCGGACCTTGTGCTTTAGAGTCCAAGGCTCTGTCCACTGCTCCCTACCCCAAGCCACTAGATAATGAATTTTATTACAACAAGGTGGTCATATTTTATAGTCCAGGAGGTATGTAATGGCTATAGTACCTCCAACATTGAATTGCCAGAGTGATGCTCTGATTCCCCCCCCCCACCCCCGTCCATCTGTCCCATAAATAGATTGGTGTTTGTTTGTTTTAATTAAGCGGTATTTCAAAGCACTTAATGAGAGGAGCGGTGCTGTCTCGTTTTTTGCAAATCTCTAGCTTCTGGTTGCAAGGCAAGATAGCTGGATTCTCAAAGCTGCTTCCTGGTTGGCTCTGGGGTAGCATCACATGCCAGGCAGCTTCTGGAAAACTCCACTGGACACTCACTCTCTGGAGAAAAAGTGTGAGCCAATCATGGTGTGCAAATACCCTGACCTCCGGGACACTAGGCTTTGAGAACTGCTTGGCCTATGAGCTTCAATATATGGAAGGACTTCAGGGGGATGAGGGCTTCGTAAGGGGGAAGACGAGGGGAAGATAGAACGGGCTAGAATAGAAGCTTGGGAGATAGTTCAGGGCGGGGAGCACAGGACTAGCATGCCTGCGTCCTGGATTCAGTGGATCCTTAGCATTGCATGAGCAGTGCTGTGGCCTGTCTCACAGAAATAAATAAAGCAGGGCCAGGTGGTGACACACCTGGTTGAGTGCACGTGTTACAATGCACAAGGACCCAGGTTTTAGCCTCTGCTCCACCTTGAGTGGGGAAGCAGTGATGCAGGTATATCTTTGTCTTTTTCCCTCTCTGTCTGCCCCTTCCCTTTCAATGTCTGTCTATCCGATAAATAACATAAAAATTTTAAATTAAAAGAAAAAAAACAATAAATCTTTTTTTTTTTTGCCTCCAGGGTTATCACTGGGGCTCAGTGCCTGCACTATGAATCCACTGCTCCTGGAGGCCATTTTCCCCATTTCTGTTGCCCTTGTTGTAGTTGTTATTGTTGCTATAGCTGTTGTTGTTGTTGGGTAGAACAGAGAGAAATCAAGAAGGGGAGAAAAAGAGAGACACCTGCAGACCTGCTTCACTGCTTGTGAAGCAACCCCCATGCAGATGGGGAGCCAGGGACTCAAACTGGGATCCTTATGCCTGTCCTTGCGCTTCACACCATGTGTGCTTAACCCGCTGCATTACCACTCTGCCCCCTCAATGAATCTTTTTAAAAATTAGTGGGGGCAGGGGACTGGGAGACAGCATAATGATTCTGCAAAAAAGTTTTTCTTGCCTGAGGCTAAGTAAGTATGGGTGGGGTGCTGGGAGATAGCTCACCTGGTAGAGAACACACATATACACACACACATATACATATATATACACATATATATAATTTTATTGTCTTTATTTACTGAATAGAGATAGCAAGAAATTGAGAGGGAAGGGGGTGATAGAGAGGGAGAGAGACAGAGAGACACCTGCAGCCCTGCTTCACCACTCTCAAAGCTTCCCTCCTGCAGGTGAGGAGCTGGGACTCGACTCGAACCACACAAACAAGAAGCTTCACATGCAGTGGAGTGAAGCCAGGTGTCTCTCCTCTCCTCTCCTCTCCTCTCCTCTCCTCTCCTCTCCTCTCCTCTCCTCTCCTCTCCTCTCCTCTCCTCTCCTCTCCTCTTCTCTCCTCTCCTCTCCTCCTCTACTCTTCTCTCCTCCTCTCCTCTCCTCTCCTCTCCTCTCCTCTCCTCTCCTCTCCTCTCCTCTCTGTCTTTCTCTCGCTCCCTGCTTCTCTGTATCTGAGATGGGGTGGCAGAAGAGTCTGCAGGGAGTGGTGAAATCCATGGGTGTGACACCCTGCTGAAGCTCTAGCAGCAAAAAGGGAAGAAAAAGGATAAGGACAGGCCAGCAAGATAGCTCACTTGAGGGGGTCGGGCGGTAGTGCAGTGGGTTAAGCACACGTGGCAAAAAGCTCAAGGACCGGCATAAGGATCCGGGTTCAAGCCCCTGGCTCCCCACCTGCAGGGGAGTCACTTCACAAGCGGTGAAGCAGGTCTGCAGGTGTCTGTCTTTCTCTTCCCCTCCTCTCTCCATTTCTCTCTGTCCTATCCAACAACAAAACAACAAGGGTGACAAAAGGGAATAAATAAATAAATATATTTTTTTAAATGACAGCTCGCTTGAACAGTGTGTTTGCTTTGCTACATGTGCAGCCCAGGCTTGAGAGGAGGCCTTCAAGTTCTGAAGGAATCTTTGGCGCTTCTTTTGGTGGTCTCTTTCTCTCTTCTAATTTATTGGATAGAGATAGCCGGAAATGGAGAAGGAAGGAAGAGATAGAGAGGGAAAGTGACAGGGAGACCCCTTCAGTGATGCTTCAAACTCACAAAGCTTTCCCCCTGCAGGCGGGGACCAGGGGCTTGAACCCAAGTCCTTGCGCATTGTGATATGTGCGCTCAACTAGATGTGCCACCACCTGGCACCCTGTCTTTTACCTCCAGGGTTATTGCTGGGGCTCGGTATCCACTGCTCCTGGAGGCTAATTCTTCCTTTTTGTTTTCATTGTTGTTATTATTGTTGTTGTTGTTGTTACTGTCATTGTTATTGGATAAGACAGAGAGAAATTGAGGGAGGACGGTAAGACAGAGAGGAGCAGAGAAAGACAGACACCTGCAGACCTGCTTCACCACTTGTGACGTGACTCCCCTGCAGGCAGGGGGCTGGGGGCTCAAACTGGGATCTTTACGCTTGCGCTTTGTGCCATGTGCACTTAACCCGCTACACTACTGCCCAGCCCCCATAAAGTGTAATTCTATAACATAAATAAATAAATACGGGAGTCAGGCAGTAGCATAAGGATCCCGGTTCAAGCCCCCAGCTCCCCACCTGCAGGGGAGCCGCTTCACAAGCGGTGAAGCAGGTCTGCAGGTGTCTGTCTTTCTCTCCCCCTCTTTCTTCCCCTCCCCTCCTCTCTCCATTTCTCTGTCCTATCCAACAACAACGGCATCAATAACAATAAAAATAAATAAATAAATAAATGTAAATAAAATAAATAAATAAAACAAAATTGCAGAAGAAACATAAAGACGGACCTGGCAGAGCACACACGTTTTCTTGTGAGAGGATCTGGGTTCAAGCTTCATGAGTGTTGAAACAGGTCTACAGGTGTCTCTGTCTTCCCCCCCTTTTTATAATTTTTTTATTATCTCTGTATTGGATAGAGACAGCCAGAAATTGAAAAGGGATGGGGAAATAGAGAGGGAGAGAGACAGCACTGCTTCACCATTGGCAGAGCTTTTCCCTTACAGGTGTGAACCAGGGCCTTAAATCTGGGTCCTTGTTCATTGGAGCATGTGCACTCAACAAAGGTGTGCCACTAGCCGGCCCCTCTGTCTCTCTCTTTCTATGTCCCCTTTACTCTCTCATTTTCTCTCTGTCAAATAAATAAATGAATGAATCGATTTTTTTAAAAGATTTATTTATTTATTTATTTATTTATGAGAGAGAGAAAGAACCAGCCATCACTCTGGTACATGTGCTGCTGGGAATTGAACTCAGGACCTCATGCTTGAGAGTCTAGTGCCTTAGCCACTGCACCACCTCCCAGACCACATGAACAGATATTTTTTTTTAAAAAAAGAAGAAATGCAAAGAGAATGACAGACACCGGGATTCTGTCAGAGTGGAAACCCATTGACCCCATTGCATCTCTCCCTTTGTCTCTGTCTCTTCCCCTGCAGGTCTACTCTCCAGTGACCCCAGTGCCCACCATGGCCCCCCTCAACTCCTACATGACCCTGAACCCTCTGAGCTCCCCCTACCCCCCAGGGGGCCTCCCAGCCTCCCCTCTGCCCACCGGACCCCTGGTGCCCCCAGCCACCACCACACCCCTGGGGCCCACCTTCTCAGGCCTGGGCGCTGGCGGCGGGGGAAACAGCTCCGGATACGGGGCACCTGGAGCCGTGCTGGGGCCCGGGAAGGACGTGCCGAAGGGGTACCGGAGGCCGCTGGCGCACGCCAAGCCACCCTACTCATACATATCGCTCATCACCATGGCCATCCAGCAGGCCCCGGGCAAGATGCTGACTCTGAGCGAGATCTACCAGTGGATCATGGACCTCTTCCCCTACTACCGGGAGAACCAGCAGCGCTGGCAGAACTCCATCCGCCACTCGCTGTCCTTCAACGACTGCTTCGTCAAGGTGGCCCGCTCCCCGGACAAGCCGGGCAAGGGCTCCTACTGGGCCCTGCACCCCAGCTCAGGGAACATGTTCGAGAACGGCTGCTACCTACGTCGCCAGAAGCGATTCAAGCTGGAGGAGAAGGTGAAGAAAGGGGGCACCTCCAGGAACAGTGCTGGGGGGACCGGCCAGGCCACGGCCACTGTCCCAGCTGCCACCATCACCTCCCAGCCCCAGCCCCAGCCCCAGCCTCCTCCTTCTGCGGAGCCAGAGGCTCAAGGTGGGGACGACGTGGGGGCTCTGGACTGTGGGTCCCCCGCTGCCTCTACCCCCTATTTCACAGGCCTGGAGCTCCCTGGGGAGCTGAAGTTGGATGCACCCTACAACTTCAACCACCCCTTCTCCATCAACAACCTGATGTCAGAACAGACGCCCGTAGCACCAACCCCCAAACTGGACGTGGGCTTTGGGGGTTACGGGGTTGAGGGTGGGGAGCCTGGGGTCTACTACCAGGGCCTCTACTCCCGTTCTCTGCTGAATGCATCCTAGCAGGGTGAGGAGGGGCGGGTGGGAGCCTGGTGGGTGGGGTTCAGGCCTTAGCTCTGTCACACCCTCAGCACCCTGGAGCTTGACCCTGTTGTGACACTTCTCTTGTCCCACCAGTTGACATTTTGGCTGGTGTGTCCCTCACTGTGGTGGCTGCATCATGCCTGTCCTCCAGGTACTGTGATAAATTACCACTGGTGTCTTGGTGGGCCCTTTGGAGACTGGAAAGGCTGCCATATTGGTTGGTGTTACTGGTTGATCCATTAGGTGCTCTGATGGCCTCCATCTTGATTGACATCTGGGTTCATAATTCGGCATGGTGAGGAACATTCGCTTGGTCCGTACCTGGAGTGCGATGGTGACTGTATTTCCTCCCATCTTCTTTGGCCCATTGAGGATGCTTGGATGACTCTTTTCATGGAATCCTTGGCACAGTTCATGTTCAGCTGATTGCTATCCTTGATAGCTTCTCTTTCTGGCAGTTGGCTAGCACAGGGGCCACCATCTTGGCTGGTAGATATGTCCAGGTCTCCTTGCATGCCACAGCGGCCCTTACAGCCACTTACAGCAACATGGTGTTGGCTGTATTGTCACTGTCTCTTTGATGTGCGCTGACTGAGGGATGAAGATGAGAGTCCTCCTTCGTGCCCTGTGGACCCCATCTCCTCCCCCCCCCCCAACTCTGGTCCCAGAGAAACCAGAAAGGACTGGTCAGGGTGTGGGGAATATCTTTGGACGTCTGGTTCTTGGCTGGGAAGTGGGATACTGGCTGTGTATGACTATTAAAGGCACCATTTCTGCCTCTTACCAAATGTCTCCTTTCCTTAGTGAGTGGGCCCTGAGGTGGGGGTGGGGTGGGGTGTGGGCTGAACTCCTGACTGTTCTGCTATCCCCTCTCCTTCTGCTGCTTCTGGGGGAGGGGTCAGGGGAGGCGTCGACCTGACCTTCGGCCCTCTGCCGTCCCTGACCCCAGGGACAGTTTGCTCACAGATAGTAGCCCCCGCAGCAGTGGGGCCAGGGCAGCTGGAGGAGGTGGCAGTGCAGTGACCAAGGCCATCTCCCACCCCCGCTTCCCAGGTACATACTTCCGGGGCTCAGAGAGACCAGAGGCCGCAGTAAACTTGGAGAGAAGAAAGGACAACGGTGGTGTTAATTGAAGGGGTCAGTGTGTAGCACAGGAAGGGTGCATGCATGTGATAGGGTAGCACTCAGCCCACCGGGGTTTCCATGCTGTTAGCTATTGTGTGGGTCTGTCTGTATGTCCCTGTTTGGGGTTTCTTGGGTCAGCAGACTCCTGTGCGCATGTCTGGTCTTGTAGATGTGGTTCTCTGATGCATTTATTTACTTACTTTTGTCATCACCAGAACTTTACCACTCTGGACCAGTTTTTTTTTTTTTTTTTTTTTTAGATAGAGATGAGGTCATGAGGGAAAGACACCACAATACTGTATATGTATTATTTTATGTGAGCTATGTCCTGGCCCCTGTCTTGTATTAATGCTGCACCAGGAGTCAGACCCAGAGCCTCACAGATGCTCTAATGCTAAACCATCTCCCCAGAAGCACTTCCTGCTTTGTCTTTTTTCTTTTCTTTTTTTTTTTTTTAACCAGAGCACTGCTCAGCTCTGGCTTATGGTGGTATGGGGGATTGAACCTGGGACCTTTGCATAACCCATTATGCTATCTATCCCTGTTCTGCTTTTGTCTTTCTTGATCATTAATTCTCTCTCTCCCTCTGCCTCCAGGCTTATCGCTGGGGCTCAGTGCTGGCACTATGAATCCACTGCTCCTAGTGGCCACCCCCCCCATATAATTGGATAGGACAGAGAAAATTTTGAGAGAGGAGGGGAAGATAGGGAGGAAGAGAGAGACAGACACTTGCAGACCTGCTTTGCCACTAGTGAAGCGTCCCCCCTGAAAGTGGGGAGCCAGGTGCTTCATCTGGTCCCCCCTTGATCATTAATTCTCAAAACGCTAGTTCACTGATTCCGTCCGTCACTCACTCAAAAACAAAAGGCTGTCACTGAACCCATCACTGCAAGTGCCATGTCTCTCCCATTTTCTCTGTCCTTCTGTCCCTCACCCTCTCTCTTTCTCTGCCTTTGTCTCTGTCCATAAGTCTTCTGGAATGTGCCTATTTATTCTCTGTGCAGCTGTCTCTCACCTGACCTGCCTTATACTCTCTTTTCTTCACTGCTCTGACTCCATCTCTCCCCCCCCCCCCCCCGCCACTGTTGGCTTCCCACTTTGTCTTGGGTGTCTTTCTCTCTCTCTTTTTTTAACCAGAGCACTGCTCAGCTCTGGCTTATGGGGGTGCAGGGGATTGAACCCGGGACTTTGAAGCCTCAGGCATGAGAGTCCATTTGCATGACCGTTATGCTGTCTACCCTTTACCCCCTCTCTTCTTTTTTTCCAGTAGGGAATTTTTGCTTGGGCTTCATGCCTGCACAATTCCACCACTCCTAGCAGATTTTCTTTATTCCTTTTTTTTTTTTTAATTCATTTGTTCATTCGTTCATTCATTCATTGGGTAGTGACAGAAAAATTGAGAAGGAAAGGGTGAAACAGAGAGAAAGAGACACCTGCAGCACTGCTTCACAGCTTGTGAAGCTTTCACCCTGCAGATGAGGAAGAGGGTGGGGGTCTGGGAGGGAGCTTGAACCCAGGTCCTTGTGCATGGTAATGTGTACTTAACCAGATGTAGCACGGCCCAGTCCCTTTTTCTTCTTTAGAGAGGAGAGGTACCACATCACCACTCTACCATTCATGAATTTTCCTCTTTGTGTGGTAGTGCCTGTGGGGATACAGGGCATGAGCCCAGGGACGGGGGTGTGTGTGTGTGTGTGTGTTGGGGTGTGGGGGGAGGCATCTCCTGGCCCCTTTCTCTGGAGCCCCACTTTCTCTGTAGAATCTCCCCTACACTCCTCCCTTGACTCCCTAGCCCCTCTCTTCCTCCACCTACAGCTCTCCCAGCCTCTACCTGCCACCTCACACAGTCCACCCGGGGCCCTCTATTTCTGTCGCTGTGCCCGCCCTGCCGGCTGCGTGTCACCCTCCCCCTGCCATGCTGGCTGTCCTGGGCAGGCTGGGGAATTCCTCCTGGTTCCTGGAAAAAACAACCGGGGCTGAGAGAAAGGCCCTCAGTCTCCCCGGGTGCCCGCCCCCCTCCCTCAGGCCTGGGGGTCTCTCCCTGAGCCGGCCAGCCTGAGGCAGGAAGCCCTGTGGTTTCTGGCTGCTCCCTGGCGGCCTCCGGATTTGGCCCCCGCCCCCCCAGCCAACAGCCCAAATATTATTCCTCAGGAGGAGTCGGTGATGGTAGGGTAGGAGGAGGAGGCCAAGCTGAAAGAGGCTTTCAGGGCACCAGGCCTGGGGCTTCCTGTCCCCGGGCTCAGGCCTCAGGCCGCCCCAGTGGGGACCTCAGGTGGCCAGAGGGGCGGGGTGTTGTTGTAGGGTCCTGGGGGAGGGTGGGGCCATCCGCTGGGGTGTCTGCTGGCCTCTGGCTCTGATGGAATGGGCAGGTGTGACTCCCACCCCAGGGACAGTCCAGTCGGCTGATGTCCAGCATGGAAAAATACCATGGTCAGACGTGGGACGCATGGACAGACATGAGGACGCCATGGAGCAAGGTGGAGGGGGTAACTGGGGACACCAGGACCTGGGTTCAGCCTGTGGGCCTGAGGTGACATGGCCCTAGGGTCTGATGCTACTACACCTGGTTTCTTAGGGCCTAGGTCTGTCCACATCATTAGGCAGGTGAGAGACAGAGACGGAGAAGAGAGATGCTGCAGCACTGTTCCACTGTTCATGAAGCTGCTCCTGGGCATGGTGCTCCCATATGGCTCAAACCCAGATCCTCACGCATATGGCAAAGTGTCTACCTAGTGAGTCATCTCCCAGCCCCCAAAATTCTTGTTTTAAGGATTTGTTTTTTGGGTGGGGGAGACAGTATAATAGTTCTGCAAAAGACTTTCATGCCTGAGGCTCCAAAATCTCAGATTCAGTCTCCACACCACTGTGAGCCAGAGCTGAGCTGTGCTCTGGTAAAATAAATAAATAAATAAATAAATACATAAGATTTATTTTGTGGTCCATGGAATAGCACAGTGGGTAAATCAACTCTGGGGCTTAGAGTCATGAGTTTGATCCTTGGCATCACAAGTGCTAGAGTGATGCTCTGGTCCTCTCTCTTGCTCCTTCTCTCATTAATGAGTAAGTAAATATTTAAAGGATTTTAAAAATTTTATTAACATGGCAAAGAAAGAGTTCACAAGCAGTGAAGCTGATCTACAGGTGTCTGTCTTTCTCTTTCAGTATCTTCCTTTCCCAAGTTCTGTCTGCCCTAGCAAATAAAATAGGAAGGAAAAGAAAAGAAAAGACAATGCTCACTAGGGTTATTGCTAGGGCTTGTAGTGCTAGCACTGAGCCCCAGCAATAACCCTGCTGGCAATAAATAAAATGAAAGAAAGAAAGAAAGCGGGGGTGAACAACGAAGCACTGTGGCACATTGGATATCAAACTCAAGACTTCACACTTTTTATTTATTCCCTTTTGTTGCAGTTTTATTGATGTTGGTGGATAGTACAGAGAGGAGGGAAAAAGAGAGGGCGAGAGAAAGATAGACACGTGTAGACCTGCTTCACCGTCTGTGAAGCGACTCCTCTGCAGGAGGGTTTTTTTTAAGATTTTATTTATTTATTAATGAGGAAGATAGGAGGAGAGAGAAAGAACCAGACATCACTCTGGCACATATATTGCCGGGGATCGAACTCAGGACCTCATGCTTGAGAGTCCAAAGCTTTATCACTGTGCCACCTCCTGGACCACAGTCCTAGGATTGAACCTAGGACTTTGGAGCCATAGGCATAAAAATCTCTTTGCAAAACCAGTATGCTATCTCCCCCACACATCAATTTATTGGATAGAGACAGGGAAAATGAGGCAGAAGGGGGGGAAGATGGAGAGATAAAGACACTAACAGCACTGCTTCACTGCTTGTGAAGCTCCCCCATGCAGGTGAGGGCTGGGTGCTTGAATCTGGGTCCTTGCACAATGTAACGTGTCTGTTCTACCAAGTACACCACTGCATGGCCCCCAGTAAAGATCTTTTTAAATAAAAAGATTATGGGGGTCGGGCAGTAGCGCAGCGGGTTAAGTGCACATAGCCCGAAGCACAAGGACCGGCATAAGGATCCCGGTTTGAGCCCCCGGCTCTCCACCTGCAGGAGGGTCGCCTTACAGGCGGTGAAGCAGGTCTGCAGGTGTCTATCTTTCTCTCCCCCTCTTTCTTCCCCTCCTCTCTCCATTTCTTTCTGTTCTAGCCAACAACATCAATAACAACAATAATAAAAAAAAGTTTATTTTGGGGGCTGGGTGGTAGCACATGCTACAGTGCAGAGGACCTGGTGGTCAAGCCCCTGGTCCCCACTTGCAGGGGAAAGCTGTGAAGCAGTGCTGCAGGGGTCTCACTCTCCTCACTCTCAATCTCTCTGTCTCTATCCAAAACACAATAAATCAAAAAAAATTATTTTATTTTTAATAAAATGAGCCTGGGACTTTGGAGCCTCAGGCATGGGAGTCTTTTTGTATAACCATTATGCTATCTACTCCCCCACCCTATTTTACTTATTTCACATGACAGAGAGGACCAGAGCATCACTGATAAATATGGTCTGGAGACAGAAATTGCTGGGCTCATGCTAGCAAGTCTGGTATTCTACCATGACACTGTCTCCCAGTTTCTTAACATTACTTCTGACCCAGTCAGTCAACTCCAGTTCACTTCCCACCCCTGCTGAGCTTTCGTTATTGGGGAAACTGAGGCTAGTGAAGGAGAAGTGACTGGCCCAAGGTCTCATGGGAGAGCAAGTTGGGGAGCCCTTGACTCCTGGGCTGTTCTAGCATGTAGGAGGGAAAACTGCTGAGCAGCTTGGTACTGTGTCAGTCAACCCATTTCCCACCATCTGCAACCTGCTGCAACAGGGGGAGGAGGCACCCCCCTCAGAAGCCAGCCAACAGTGTGTGGTTAATGAGTGTGTGTGTGAGTCAGGGTGGGTGTCACTAGGTGCTGGGACACCGTGTCCTCCCTGTGACATGTCTCTGGTCGGTGTTGCTGTGTGTTTGTGTCCATGTTCCATGGTTTATAGAGGAGGTGGGTGTCTGTGTCAGTGTGTGTGCGTGTGTGTGTGTGTCAGTGTTCAGTCTCTGTCGTCTTGTGTGTCTGTCACTGCAGCCCAGTGTCCTTATCCCTGGCTTCTAGGGAGTGCCTGTGTCTCTGTCACTCTGGGTCTCCCTATCTCCATCCCTGTGTGTCACCATATCCCCAGGTGCCACCGTGTGTCACTCACCACCCAGGCCACAGGTGGGCATGGCGGGCCCACTGGTGCCAGCCCTTGGGCACAGTCCGTCACACCCTCCCTGCCATGGGCCTGGCTGTACGCTGTTTGCATGTCTGCCCCAGGTAAACACCCAGATCCGGAACTCAGGGCCGCCTCCCTCACCTCTGCCCCCCTTCTCCCACAACTGGACCAGGGCCCTGACCCTCCCTGAACGCACTGTGGTCACCAGCCTTCTCCGGGGCCCCATCCACCGCCCGGATATGTCTGTGTCTGCTGCTTTCTCTGTCCCCTGGCTGGTGTCTGTCACTTTCTGCCCTGATTTCCTCCCGTCATTTGAGGTTCTGAGGTGGGGTGTGTGGGTGGGGGTGGTGGCCGGGAGATGGGGAAGAGACCCCTGCTTTTCTCCAGAGTGACCCCTGCCTGCCTGCCTGCCTTCCTTGGGTCTCTGTCCTACTCTTCTCCCACTGGCCTCTCTCTCTCTCTCTCTCCCTTGGCTCCTTCTGCCTCTATCTGCAAGTTTCCCTCACCTCCTCACCGCACCCCACTCAGGCTGGGTCCCTTGGACTTGGTCGCTCTCTCTATGGGTCTCTGAGCTCCTTACCCTGGAGGAAGCATGTGGCCCCCACCCCCAGCCTGCTACCGGGATATATATAAAAGGTGTATGTACTTATTATTCATATCTGCGCCGGGGCAGGCGGGCAGACACTGGGGCCTTTGTGCGGTTGCTGCCTGCCCGCCTGCTGCCCGCCCGCCACTCCTCTCGCCTCGTCCCTGCTGCCACCCCCCCACCCCCAAGCAAGGTTCCTGTAGGGCCTGCCAGCTTCCTCTGCCTGAGGTGTGATTGCCACACCACAGGCGGTGGCAAGGGGCCTGAGGAGCTTTCCGTGGGGAGAGCTCACCAAGGGACTGGGCTTCACTGCTCAGCTGCTGTCTGGATGTCTGTCTGCTGTCCCTAGGCCTGTCCAGGGCCTCACCCGGATCCTCCCTGGGAGTTTTCTGCCCTTCTTCACCTTTCTGTCCCCTGGGCTCCTGCCCCTCATCTAGTGCTGAAAACGTGCCACCCTTGGCCACCAGGGGCCACGAAGGTGACTCAGTGGGTAGAACACCGGGCCCATATATGTGAGGCGCTGGTTCCGTCTCTAGCACTGAATTAAAATAATAAATATTAGGGGGCCAGGTGGTAATTTACCTAATAGAACCCATACTTCACCATGAGTAAGGACCTGGGTTCAATCCCCAGCACTGCATTAAAAACATAAAAATGACATGGTCCGGGAGATGGCACAGTGGATAAAGCACTGGATTCTCAACCATGAGGTCCTGAGTTCAATCCCCAGCAGCACATGTACCAGCGTGATCTCTGGTTCTTTCTCTTTCTGTCTATCTTTCTCATGAATAAATAAATTTAAAAAATTATCATTTATTAAAAAAAAGTAACTAAATAAATAAGTAAAAATGAGGGGGTCAGGCTGTAGCACAGCGGGTTAAGTGCACATGCTGCAAAGTGCAGGGACCAGCGCAAGGATCCCAGTTGGAGCCCCTGGCTTCCCACCTGCAAGGGGGGGTTGCTTCATAAATGGTGAAGCAGGTCTGCGGGTGTCTATTGTCTATCTTTCTCTCCCCCCTCTGTCTTCCGTCCTCTCTCCATTTCTATCTGTCTTATCCAACAACAACAGCAATAACAACAATAATAATAACAAGGATAAACAACAAGGGTAACAAAAGGGAAAAATGGCCTCTAGGAGCAGTGGATTCGAGTGCAGGCACTGAGCCTCAGCAATAACCCTGGTGACAAAAATAAATAAATAAATACATATGAAATAAAATTAAAAAATAAAAATGAGCTGGGGAGATAGCATAATGGTGATGCAAAAAATGCCTTTTATGCTTGAGGCTATGAAGTTTCAGGTTCAATCCCCAAAACCACCCCACCATCAGCCAGAGCTGCGTAGTGCTCTGGAGGAAAAAAAAAACTATAAGTAGATAAATATAAATTAAATTAAAATGAGGGCTAGGGAGACAGCATAATGGTTCTGCAAAAGGCTTTCATACCTGAGGCTCTGAGATCACAGGTTCAACCCCCAGCACCACCATGAACCACAGCTGAGCAGGGCTCTGGTATCTCTCTCTGTACTTTCTCTCATTGAAATAAAATGATTAATAAAGTATTAAATAATAATTCACGGAGTCGGGTGAGCGCAGCAGGTTCAGCACAGGTGGCGAGAAGCGCAAGGACTGGCATAAGGATCCTGGTTCAAGATCGGCTCCCCACCTGCAGGGGAGTCGCTTCACAGACGGTGAAGCAGGTCTGCAGGTGTCTATCTTTCTCTTCCCCTCTCTGTCTTCCCCTCCTCTCTCCATTTCTTTCTGTCCTATCTAACAACGACAACATCAATAACAACAACTATAATAACTATAACAATAAAAAACAACAAGGGCAACAAAAGGGAAAATAAATAAATATAAAAAACAATTTAAAAAATAATAATAATTCAAAGGCCAGGAGAGGCCTACCCACTAGAGCCCACACTTTCCCATGAGTAAGAACTGGGGTTCAAGCCCCTGATTGCCCTATGAGAGCACCTGCATGAGGTGCTTCATGTGCTGTGGAGCAGGGATGGGCCTCCAGGACCCCCCCCCCAAGGCTCCTGCAGATTTCTCTGACCTCATGTTCCCTGGTTCTCTCCCTTGCCGGAGCTGTACTAGCTACCTGGCTGCTTCTGGGACAAAGCAAGCAGGCAGCCATCTTAAGACCTTTGCTTGTGCTCTCCCTGCCCTTTCTGCTTAGTATCCTCTCTAGATGGAGCCCTGCCCTCCTTCTCTCTTTGAAACAGTAGTCACCACATGTCTGAGACTCCAAGGTCCCATGTTCAATCCCCAGCACCACCATAAGCCAGAGTTGAGCAGCGTTGTGGTCTGCCTCTCTCTGAATCATTCTCTGTATCTCTCGCATTAAAATAAATAAAATATGGGAGTCAGGTGGATCCTGGTTAGAGCCCCCGGCTCCCCACCTGCAGGGGAGTCACTTCACAGGTGGTAAAGCAGGTCTGCAGGTGTCTTTCTCTCCCCCTCTCTATCTTCCCCTCCTCTCTCCATTTCTGTCATATCTAACAATAATGACAACAACAATAACTACAACAATAAAACAAGAAGGACAACAAAAGGGAATAAATAAATAAATATTTAAAAAAATAGTAATTGCAGTTTGGCAGTTCAGTGACCAGAACACTGAACTTATAAGCATGAGGTCCTGAGTTTGATCACTAGCAGCACATGTGCAAGAGTGATGCTCTAGTTCTCTCTCTCTCTCTCTCCTCTTGCCCGAAAATTAATAAATAAGAATTTTAATGGCAGTCTTGACCTGGGAGGTGTTTCAGTGGGTTGAGTGTCTGCCTTGCTTTTGGGGAGCCCCTGTTTCAACTACAGCAGCACAGGGAGCAACAGCTGGACCTCAACGAATGGTGGAGTGGTGTTTTCTGCACTCTCTCCTTATCCTCCCAACCTCTCAGTAAAAAGAGAAAGACTGGGCCTGGGAGACAGCATAATGTTTAGCAGACAACCTTCATGCATGAGGCTCTGAGGTGCCAGGTTTAATCTGCTACACCACCATAAACCAGAGCCAAACAGGGCTCAGCTTAAAGAAAACTATTCAGAATTGGCGGGAGGTGGGTCAGCAGCAGAGAACAGGGTCTACCTGCCTGAGGCCCGGGTTCAATCCCCAGCACTGAATATGCTAGACTGAGTGGTGCTCTGGTCACTCTAGCTTAAAAAGATGTGTGTATGTGTGTGTGTGTGGGGGGGGGGGGGGTGCTGACAGGGGAGGTGGCTCACTGGTACAACATATGTGTGAAACTCCAGTCATGGACCAGAATGTACAGGACTGGGACAGGGGAGGTCAGGTTCTGTGAGAGCCCAGAACTGGCATTTGCCACAGGCTAGCAAAGGGGTCAAAGAGGGCTTCCTGAAGGAATTGTTTGATGAACCTGGAAGAGCGGGGAGAAATGAGCCGTCACTGTCCTCATCATTGGGGACCAATTAACCGAGATAGAGCCAGACTCGGCCTCCTTCATGGAGCTCCGATCTCAGAGTTCATCTGAACACGGCCATTTATTTAGTTCTCTCATCTCACTTTGTCACCTTCTCTCTCTCTCTCTGCTTTCATTCTTCTTTCAGTGTCTTGGTCTTTTCATATCCACCTCCCCACCCCTGTAGCCTTCTCCATTTCTCCCTGGGGCCCTGTCTGCCTCTCTCTGGCCTTCCCTAAAGCACACAGATCCCCCCAAGTACCCAGCACCCCTCCATCAGGCCCTACCTGGTGCTGGGGGGAGGGGGACGGAGCCAGCCCCTCACACCCCACACAGGCCAAGCTGACTGCTGGGTTAATGGTTAACCCACCTCTATCTAGAATACACACGGGCCAGCCTGTGGGGGCCCGGGGGGAGGCTCCCCTGCCCCCCCCTCCCGCCAGCTGTTCTTAAAGGACCAGGTGTCCTCCACTGCTCCCTCTGGATAAAGTGTTGTTGGGGGGAGGGGGGTGACCTGCCGTCTGTCTGCAGGCCTCCAGGCCCGGGTGGGGGAGGGGAGACGCGGGGAGGCCAGGAGATTGTCGCGGTGGCAGCCCCGGCCCGGGCTCCCTAGCGCCGGCCTTATCACCTGGCGTATTTAATCAGGGCTGCTTTTCCCAGCCCTGCCCAGAGCCCCGGCTGGCACTGCCAGGGTGACCAAACACCTGAGGCCTGACGCCCGGGGGGAGGGGTCCGGACCCTCAGTCCCAGAACCGGCGGGCTGGGGGTGGGGAATGGGAGTAGAGCTCTGGGAGTTGGGGCACCTGGGTGCTGGGAGATCACCGGTGGTCCCCCGCCCCGCCTCCCCAGTCTCCCTCCCAGGCTGGGGGTGGGGGGCGGGTGTTGGGGGGCTCGGGCTCCGGGGCCGCCCCCTCGCCTTAACCCCCGCGGGGCCGCAACGCCCGACAGGCCCGCCCCGTGACGCCAGCCCGCAGGAAATCCTGGTTAATCATCAGCGCCCCGACAGGTGCGGGGCAAGGCCGCTCACATCAGAGGCGGCAGCGGGGGGAGCGCCGTCCACCCCGTGGGGTCCCCCGAGCCCGGGTCAGGTCCACTCCGTGCGCTCTCTCAGCAGAGACCAGCTTGTGGCCAGGGCCCGCGGCGAGCGTGACCCCACCTGCGGAGGGAAAACCGCCACACACGCTCCTCCCTTCTAGCCTCGGCTCCCCCAGCCCGCCCCCTCGAGGGCACTGGGTCGCCCCTCCAGGTAGATACGGGACCTGGAGCTTGGCGGCGGCTCCCGGGCCACCCCCCTGCCCCCCCCCCCCACAGGCCGGCCAATGGCCGCAGGGCTGACCCGCAGACTGCGCTCCCCCGATCGCGGGGGGCCCCCGGGCCGAGGGCGCCACCTGGAGGCCACACGGGCTCCCCTGCAGGACCAGTTCCGGTCCCAAGGGGGCGCGGCAGCTCGCACAACCAAGGGACCAAGAAGGGGGGGGGACCCATCTTTCCATTTATTGAAGGACAAGGGGAGGGGCGGGACAATAAAATGCTTTTGCTTCATTTATAAAGAGCGAGATTCCAGGAGACCCCTCCTCGAGGAAGAGTGGGGGGCGCTTCTCCCCCAACTACAAGCAGCAGCCAAGCCAAGCCAGGGAGGGAGGGGGGAGGGAAACCGGAGGGGCTAAGGGATCCCCAGATACCCCCTCGGACAGAAACCACAAGCTTTCTCCCCCCACCACCCTCAATACTTCTACCTCCGGGGACCCATCTCGGATGAGGAAGGGGGTATGTACACAGGTGGGCAGGGGGCACTGGGCTGGGCAGGGAATAATTTATCCACAGCGGCGGTGGTGGCAAGGGGGGCAGTAGACTGGTGGCAGTGGCGGCCTAGGGGTCCCGTTCTTTCTTAACCTTGATGTCTCCCGCCAGGATGGTGGCGATCTCGCCCTGCATGAAGGCCCAGGGGACAGAGGAGCCCACCAGCGGGCACTTGTCCCCACTGGGGCAGTACACCTCCCCCGCCGGGCCCTGCGCCTTGATGAACTCGCGAGAACAGGGGAAGCAGAACTTGTGTCCCGGCACCGAGGGGCACTGGACGAAGTGGGTGTCTTCCAGCCGCTCCCGGCAGAGGGTGCAGCACAGGGGGGCTCCCGGGGTGGCCCCGGTGGCGCCGCCACCCCCGCTGACCGCTTCCGCCCCCGCCGTGGGGCTGACTTCGGCCTCCCCGTTGCGGGCCACCAGGCGATGCTGGGCCGGGGGCTGCGCGGTGGACGAGGCGGCGGGGCTGGTGCCCCCGGTGCGCCCGGCGGCGCCGGGGTCCTTGGGAGAGTGGCCCAGGGCCTCGGCCACGTTCTTCAGCGCTGCGATGGGCGACGGCACGCCGGGGGTCTCGGCCGAGTAGGGGCCGCCGGGGGCCACCCAGTGGCGCTGCTGCTGCTCCTCGCTGGTCATCTTCCCGGTCGCCTCGCCGTCGGGCTCCGGGGACGCCTTGCGGCGGCGCGGGGTGGGCGCCAGGTTGCGGGACGGGGCGCGGGGGGGCGGTCCGCACAGCGCGGCGGGCGCGGGCTCCGGGTACTGCTGCGGCAGCGCCTCGGCCGGCGCGGGCTCCCGGAAGCTGCGGACGCCGTCGGTGAGCAGCTCGCCCAGCTGGCGCCACTCCCCGGAGCCGTGCCGCCGCTCGTATTCGAGGTACTTGAAGCCCGAGGAGGCCAGGGCCTTGCCGGGCTCCCGCAGGGCGTCGTGAAACATCTGGCGGGCCACGGCCAGCACGCCGGCGTACACGTTGCCCGAGCCGCAGGGGTACTCGGTGAAGAGCTTGAGCTCGAACTCGTAGCCCGGGGGCCGGGCGGCGGCGTCGAAGGCGAACACGCGCCCCACCAGCCCGTGATCCTTCTTGAAGCGCACGTTGAACGGGGCGCAGGCCGACAGCGCCAGCAGCTGCTCCCGCACCGCCTTGGGGCGCCCGTGCCACTCCTCCGCCCGGCCCCGCATGGCCTCGTTCAGTTCCGCCAGGCAGTCCGCGTTCCTCTGCTGCTTCTCCTTCTCGAAATCCGAGCCGAACACCGGCCGGGCCGGGCTCAGACCCGGGGCCAGCGCCAGGCCGCGGCCGCCCAGCCCCGTCACCGCGGCCGCCAGCAGCCCTGGGGGCACCAGGCCCGGCATGGAGCCCAGCAGCGCCCTGCGCGCGCCCTCGGCCACCACGTCGTCGCGGCCCAGCCCGTTGGCCAGGCGGGAGCCCAGCGTGTACTCGAGGGCGGGCGACGGCAGCGGCAGGCGGCCCGACGACGTGGCCCTGTCATAGCGGTCCTGGCCCGAGACGCCGCCGCCCGCGCCCGCCGCCGGGGGCTGGGTCTGGGGGGGCGGCAGCGGGGCCCCCTGCGCGGCGGCGGCGGCGGCCGCCAGGTCCTTGGCGGCCGGGTGCTTGAGCGCGGGCGGCCCCGGGGAGCGGCCCTCCGGCAGCACGTGGCTGCGCTTGAGCTGCCGGGCGGCGTCGATGAGCAGCTCGATGCGGTCGGCGCCCTCGAAGTTCACGCAGCCGCGGCACACGGCCTCGCTGAAGTCCCACACCATGGCCCACGGCATCTTGGGCAGGTCGCACAGGTAGCACCACTGGCGGCGGGACGCCTGCACGGACGCCATGGCCCCCGCGCTCCCCCGCCGCCGCCGCCGCCGCCGCCGCCGCTGGATGCGTGTCCCCGGGGCCGCGCGAGCCGCGCTCCGGCCTCCCCGCCGGATCCAGGCCCGCCCCCCCCTTCCCCGCCCCCTGGGCCCGAAGCCTTTTTCCTCACTCCCGCCTCCTCAGCAACGGCAGGCGGGGAGGCGCGTCGGCGCCCCCGCCCGGACCGGGCTCCGGGCCCAGGCGCACAGTTCCGGCCCCGAGATGGGCCGCGGGCGCCGCCGCCTTGGGCTCCCGCCGCCTTGGGCTCCTGCCGCTGCAACGGCCGCCGCCGCCGCCGCCGCCGCCGCCGCCTCCTCCTCCGCCTCCTTCTGCCCCAGAGGCCGCTTCGTAGGGAAAGTTACATAACGCCGCGGCAAAGCCTTCTGGGAAATGTAGTCCCGCCGGGGCCGCGTCTTAAAGGGGACTGGTCAGCAGCGGTGGCCGCGACCGCTGAGCCCCCCCCACCCCCACCCCCGGTAGTGGTGGGGGAGGCAGGGCAGGGAGATGGCGCCCTCCTGGGAGCTCGTGCACGGGGGCTGGGGGTGGGTCGCAAAAGGATCAGCGCTACCGAGGACTCAGAAATGACAGGGTGTCTGGGGCTCCAACTTGCTGTGCAGCTCTGGGCAGCAGTCTGGCCCTCTCTGAGACTCGGTTTTCCTCCGCCCATCCACAAAATGGGCCAATGGCTGCCTGGGAAAGCTGCAGCTCGCTGGGGCGGGGCGGAGGCACCCTGATTGGATAATGTGGTAGGGCTGCCCAGTTGTCCGACTTGGCATTTCTTTACCCCCAGAATCAAGCTCAGCCAGGAGCTGGCGGCAAAGTCGGAAATAAAGGCGGAGGCCCCGGGGCCGGAGCCCCCAGCCTCGTCTGCCGAAGGCTGTCCCGCACCGCAGTGCCAGCTCTGCGGTCTGCAAAGGGTTACAGGGCTGCCCTCCCCCCGCCCTCCCCACTTCACTACATTTCCCAAAATGCTCTGCCTCCCGTTCGAAATGACGCACTTCCGTTGTCTGGGAGGTGGGGGGGGCTTCTTCACTCCCGCAACCCCCCCCCCCCCAATTTGGGGGAATCTTTGCATGTTTTCAGGGTACGGATTTGGGGGGGGGGAGGTGGTCCTCGACTCTTATCGCACCCTGATTTGGGGCAAGGAGAGGTGGCGAGGATGGGCCCCCGGTGGTGGGGGGAGCAGTTTGGAGGGTGCGGTGAGCAGATGCGGGACCACTTTTTCTCTAACCTTGAGAGCGTTTGCTACCTGGTAGCTCTCTCCAGGTTTGGGGGTTCCCCCATCCCCTGGACCCTGTTTTCTGAATCCGGGGCGTGGCGGACAGTGCGAGACAGGGTGGGGTCGGGGAGGAGAGTCAGGTGTCCGGGTTGTGACCCGTATCAGCCTCCCTCTGCCTGGAGACCTGTGTTTAGGGCTCAGAAATGTGGGGGTGAATTGCTGCATCCGAGTCCGGGTCTCTGCAGCTTATGGGGGCTGCCTGCGCCTCTCTTGCTCTCACGACCCTTTAATAGCTCTGGATGTAAGCGGCCCAGTCTGCGTCCTCAGCTTCACGATTTTACTTTCCACCTGCCTCATGTACTTACCCTGTTCTTGAAATCACGGTGAAAAAGAATTCACACTAAACAAAATAAATGGCACAGTCACAGAAGCCCTGAAAAAGACCATCCATAGATCCGTCTAAAATTGACCCTGCAAAGCCACCCCCCCCCCCTTTTTTTTTTGTTTTTTGGTTCGTGGCTAGGGCTGAATTCACTACGCAGACACTTTGCACCTAAGGTTCAGGGAGCCCAGGAGATGGGACAATGGCTGGAGTGTTGCACTTAGAATACAAGGTCTCAGATTTGATCCCTGGCATTGCACGTTCCAGAGTGATACTGTTTCTCTCACGTTAATATTTATTTTTTAGTGGTCCGAGAGAAATGGAGAGAGGAGGGGAAGACAGAGAGGGGGAGAGAAAGACAGACACCTGCAGACCTGCTTCACCGCCTGTGAAGCGACTCCCCTGCAGGTGGGGAGCCGGGGGCTCGAACTGGGATCCTTGTGCTGGTCCTTGTGCTTCTTACCTTGTGCACTTAAGCGGCTGAGCTACTGCTCGCCCCTGAGGCTGTTTTTCTTTAAAACAACTGTGTGAGCAAGCTGACCGGAAGCCCTAGGACTGACCCTGAGCTAACCTAGCCGGGCAGTGGTTAGATAACTCCCCAAAAGCAAGTCAACCTTAGTCCCATACTCTCAGGGAACTGTCAGAACAATGCTAAAAATCTGGATGTTGGGCTGCCAGGTAGCTCACCTCAACAGTCAGCCCCGTACTCACACCACTGGAGGAAACTCCTGTGCTGTGGTATCTGTCTGTCTCACCCTGTTGCAAAAAGTCACTGCCTGGGGCAGGTGGCAAAGTGGCGACAACATTGGGATTAAAGGCACATTGTCAAGAGCTTCATCCCTTTGTATTATGTATCAGAGTGATGCTCTGGTTCTCTCTCTTATAAACACATCTTTTAAGAAATATATTTGGGGGTGGTCCGGGAGGTGGCACAGTGGATAAAGCACTGGATTCTCAACCATGAGGTCCTGAGTTCAATCCCCGGCAGCACACGTACCAGAGTGATGTTTGGTTCTTTCTCTCGTGCCTTTCTCATGAATACATAAATTATTAAAAATATTTAATTGCCACTAGGGTTATTGCTGGGCCTCCATGCCTGCACTATGAACCCACCCCTCCAGGCAGCCATTATATCCGTGTTTTTTTTTTTTTTTTCCCCTATAGTATTTGTTAGGACAGAGAGAAACTGAGAGGGGGAGGGGAAGATAGGGAGAGAGAGAGAGAAAGACACCTGCAGACCTTGCTGGTGAAGCATCCCCCCAAACAGGTAAGGAGTGGGAGCTTGAACCCAGGTCCTTGCACATGGGTATGTGTGAACTCAACCAGGTGCACCACTCCCGAACAAATAAATGTTAATTTATTTATAGGGGGGTACTATTCAGCTCTGGCTTTTGATGGTGCTGGGGATAGAACCTGCGACCTCAGAGCCTAAGGGATGTCTATTTGCATAACCACTGTACTGTCTTCCCCACTCTATAAATAAATCTCAAATAAAAAGAAGAAAAAAAAAAAGACAAGGACAGAGGCAAACATACCACAACACCAAAGCCTCCCTCTCACCCACCCAGTGCATTAGGGACCTACCTGGCTTGGACCTGAGTTTTGTACATGGCAAGAGGGCACCTTCCCAGGTGAGCTATTTCACTGTCTTCAGCCTTTGTGCCACTCTAGGATAAATGCTGGTGGGAGTCCAGGGTTCTAGCCAGAAGCTGGCTTCAAGGTGATTGGCCTGAGGGCAAGTCCCTGAACATCTCAAGAAAAAGTGGAGATCCTTAGAATGCTTTTCTCCAGGTCCCTTCAGGTTACAATGCAAATAGGCAAATAAGTGTTCAGCTTGGTGCCAGGGCCAGGAAAGAAGTGCCAAACGTAGTTATTGTTTTCCAAGCTGCCTGTTAATGAAAAGATCCAGCCTGTGTTCTGTGCTGGGCAAAACAGTATTTGTGCCCTGTCCTGCTCAGATTCAGCCTGGCCAGAGGCAGTTTACTTTAATTTACTAAAATGAGGCAGGGGAGCTAGCACAAGTTTCATAGAAGATTTTCATGCCCCAGGTTCAATTCCCAGGACAGTCATAAGCCAGATCTGAGCAGTGTTCTGGTTAAAGCAAACAAAAGTAATTAAAAATTATTATTAAAGATTTACAAATGATAAAGGGAAAGAGGGAAGCAGCACATTATTCTGATGGGGATCAAAATTGGGACCTTGGGAGTCAGGCGGTAGCACAGAGGGTTAAGTGCAGGTGGCACAAAGCATAAGGATCCCAGTTTGAGCCCCTGGCTGGCTCCCCACCTGCAGGGGAGTCGCTTCTCAAGCGGTGAAGCAGGTCTACAGGTGTCTATTTTTCTCTCCCCCTCTGTCTTCCCCTCCTCTCTCCATTTCTCTCTGTCCTATCCAACAACAATGACATCAATAATAACTACAACAATAAAACAAGGGCAACCAATAAATATTTATAAAAAAAAAATTGGGACCTTGGCTTTATCCACTGTGCCACTGAAAGGCTTATTTAACTGCACCCCCCCCCCCAATTTCTAGGAACGAGGGGCTACCAAGAGTGAGGTCCCAAGTTCTCAGATACCTGTCACAGGGACATGTTATAGTATGTGAAGGTCAAGTGGTGGAACCTGGTTGAATGCACGTTATAATGTACAAGGACTTACGCTGAAGCCCCTCGTTCCCACCAGCATGGGGAAAACCTCACAAGTGGTGAAGCAGAGCTGCAGGTCTCTCTCCCCTCCCCCTCTCAATTTCCTTCTATTCAATAAAATTCCAGTATTAAACAATTGTATTATGTGATACTTGTTTTATAAATCATTATTTCCTCTAATAAAGTGACTTTAATATAAAAAGGGGGTGGTGTGTGGGGGGAACTATTTTTCAAGTATATTAGAGCTGAGACCTGAAAAATAAAATAGGAAGTGCCAGAAATTGAATCCAGGGCTTCATACAAGGGTGTACAGCCTCCCACCGAGTTACAATCCCAGCCCCCACACTCTAGAAATTCTGTGCCCACTTAGCAGATGAGGAATGCACACTTCCCCCCATCCCCAGCATGACTGGCAGGGCCAAACCAGGGAGTGAGTGAGGTCTGAGTCCAGGTGGTGGTGGTGAACCAGGTACTACAGCAGGGTTGGGAGCAAAAGAAGAAAGCAGAGGGCTGGAAGACAGCTTACCCCATACACAGGGTACACCTTACCATGAGTTGGAGCCCTGGTACCACACAAGAACAGCATGGATGGCACCAGGGGAAGCCCCGAGGACAGTGAAACACAGCTGACATCTTTTTCACATATGTGAAAATATATGTATCTTTTTTTGCTATATATTCTTTTTAAAAACTTCTTCGCCTCCAGGGTTATTGCTGGGGGCTCGGTGCCTGCACGATGAATCCACTGCTCCTGGAGATTTTTCTCATTTTGTTGCCCTTGTTGTTGCCATTGCTGTTGTTGTTGTCGGACAGGACAGAGAGAAATGGAGAGAGGGAAAGACAGAGAGGGGGAGAGAAAGACAGACACCTGCAGACCTGCTTCACCGCCTGTGAAGTGACTGCCCTGCAAGTGGGGAGCCAGGGGCTCGAACCAGGATCTTTGCATGGGTCCTTGCGCTTGGCGCTTTGTGTGCTTATTAACCCGCTGCGGTACCACCCAGCCCCCAAAACTTTTCTTTAAAATACATTCATTTAGTGGTCCAGGAGATGTTGCAGTGGATAAAGCATTGGACTCTCAAACATGAGGTCCTGAGTTCAATCCCTGGCAGCACATGTACCAGAGTGACGTCTGGTTCTGGTTCTGTCTCTCTCTCTCTCCTCCTGTCTTTTTCATTAATAAACAAATAAAATCTTAAAAAAACAATAAGTAAAATAAAAAATAAAAAACAATTTATTAGATAGAAATTGAGAGGGAAAGGAGGGAGAAAGAGGGAGAAAAATAAAGACACTTGCAGTAATGTTTTCAACACTTGTGAAGGCTCCTTCCTGCAGGTGGAAACTAGGGCCTTGAGACACATCCTTGTACAGGGTAACATGAGTGAACCACTACCTGAAATATCCACTATTCCTCAAACAGTGGGATCCTGCAAGCATGTCCGAGGACTCAGCACTATTAAAAAGGTGAAATTTTTGCCTTCATCTATCTATACCTTAGATAACTGAAGACTCCTGTTTGTTTGTTTGTTTGTTTTGTTTTTTGTTTTCCCAGAGCATTGTTCAGCTCCGGCTTGTGGTGGTTCAGGGGATTTAACCTAAGTCTTCAAAGCCTCAGCCTTCAAAGTCTATTGCATAACCACTGTACTATCTGCCCCTGCCCAAGCCTCCCGTTCTTTCAGGGACACTATGAAAATAATTACAGGACACACAGAAAAGCAGGCTCGCCCTGGTGTAGGGAGTGAGGAGTTCTAGAAAGGACTTCTCTTTTCTTTTCCCACTAGAGCACCACCTGAGATCTCAAGAGCCCTAGGCATGCCAAGTCTTTTGCAGAATCACTGTGTTCAATCTCTCCAGGCCTGGAAAGGACTGTTTTGCTCAGCATTTGCATGCTGAGGAATAAAGTTGGAACACAGGACTCGCTGGTCAAAGAAGGGGGAAAATATGGCTGGAAAGCTCCCCATCTGCCCACCTCTGGCTTCTGCCTGTGCAGGGATGGGCAAAGGTAGGTGCTGGAACCCCAGGCCTGTCTCAGACAGAGCGCCCAAGTAACTGTATTAAAAATAGGTTTATTGATATCTTGTCACCTCTGGGGAGAGGGATGGGTAGAGCTTGGGAGGGCAGGGCCTCCTGGGGGAGACAGAGGGACCAAACTGCATGAACCCCCTCACCCCACCCAAGGGAACAGACTACCCTCTTTGTCACCCATGTTCTGCTTTGTCTCACAGCTCCCACCCTCTCCAAATTCTGGGTTGGGGCAGGTGGGGGAAGGTCCCCAGGGTCGATTCATTCAAGTCAAGGCCAGGAGATTATCAGGGAAGGGGATGGGGAGGGGTGCGGACCCCATAGGTCCTCCCCATTACCCACGAAGGGGCAATCATAATAAATAATGTTAAAACTGATGGCTTAGAAGTCAAGGTTAAGGGAAGCAGCCAGGCAGGCAGCGCTCAACTGGAGAAAGGGCTTGGGGAGAGGAGGGGGCACCCATCCGTGAGGCCCTCCCCCCACCCAGAATCAGGCACTAACTAGGATAGGGAGCCGGGGGTGCTGGTGGCCCTGCAGCAGGGAGCTGGGGTGAAGCTGGGGTAGGGAGGGGGCATGGTTCTCTCTGAGGGGCAAAGCAGGGAGGGGGCTGAGGGGTGGCCAGGGAAGCAGGATGGCCGGCGTCATGGAGTTTTCCATCGCCCCCGCCTCTTCCGGGTAGGGAAGCCTTTCCTCCTCTTGTGTGGGGGGGACTCATGGAGAGGCATTGGAGCTGGGGGTGGCCGGAGAGCCCCCTCCTCGCTTTGAGGGGTGATGATCACCCCCCTGGCAGCCACCACAGCCCCATCCACAACAGCAGCCACCACAGACACGGGCTCAGGGTTCATCTCCACCTTGGGGGCAGGTGCAGGCAGGACCGGCCGGGCTGGAGGAGGCGCAGGTGCTGCTGGGGGCAGTGGGGAGGCCATCGGGTCTGCTGGGGTTCCAGGCAGCAAGGGCAGCAGGGCGCTGAGGGCCTCACTCAGCTTGGTCAGTCCCTGCCGGAGGGTGCCCGCCAGCTCCCTGATGGCATTGGCAGTCTCCTGCTGGGCCCGCAGGAAGTCCAGGGAGGCATCTGGGGCCGAGGGCACTGGCGGTGGCAGTGGAAGGGGTGGGGGGCTGGGGGACGAGGGGGCCACCTGGACCTGCTGAGGGGGCTGGGGTGGTGGAGACAGGGCCAGGCCGGGCAGCTGGACCGTCTGCAGGGCTGGAGGGGGCGAGGACTCACGCTCCTTGGGCAGCGGGCAGCCCCCTTCCTGGGGCGTGCAAGAGGCTTGGGGCCAGGGCTGGGGGCTCCCGGAGGCCCCCTTGCTGTGGGCTGGTGTATCTGTGGAGAGAACAGAGAAGATGAGGGGTGTATGACACCCACAATTCTTTTTTTTAATATTTTATTTATTTATTAATGAGAAAGATAGGAGGAGGCAGAAAAAGAACCAGACATGACTCTGGTACATGTGTTGCCAGGGATTGAACTCAGGACCTCATGCTTGAGAGTCCAGTGCTTTATCCACTGCACCATCTCCTAGACCACTTTTTTTTTTTAACAGAACACTGCTCAGCTCTAGTTTATGGTTGTGTGTGTGGGGGGGTTTGAACCTGGGACTTTGGAGCCTCAGGCACATGCATGAAAACTTTTTTCTTTCTTATTTTTTAGATCATTAAAATATTTTATTTGTTATTGGATAGAGACAGTGAAATTGACAGGGGAGGGGTAAATAGCGAGGGAGAAAGACAGAACTACATCTGCAGCCCTACTTGACCACTTGTGAAGCTTTTCCCCCAGCAGGTGGGGACCAGGGGCTTGAACCTGGGTCCTTGTGCACTGTAATGTGTGCCCTTAAATAGGTACACCACTATTTGGCCCTGCTATTTTAATTATTTTAGTGAGAGACCTATGAGAGAAAGAAAGATATATATATATATATATATATATATATATATATATATAGAGAGAGAGAGAGAGAGAGAGAGAGAGAGAGAGACACCAGAACACTGCTCAGCTTTGGCTGATGGTGGTGCTGGGGAGTGAACTGGGAACTCAGAGCTTTAGGTATGAGAGTCTTTTATATAGCCGCCATGCTATTTCCCTAGCCCTTTTATTTATTATTTATTTTTTATTAAAGATTTTATTTATTTATTAATGAGGAAGATAGGAGGAAAGAGAAAGAACCAGACATCACTCTGGCACATGTGCTGCTGGGGATCGAACTCAGGACCTCATGCTTGAGAGTCCAAAGCTTTACCACTGCGCCATCTCCCGGACCACTTTTAAAGATTTTTTCAAACTTTATTTAAATTAGATAAGACAGAGAAATTGAGAGGGGAGAGGGAGATAGAGGGAAAGTGAGACAGAAAAAAATCTGCTTATGAAGCTTTTTCCCTGTAGGTGGGGACTGGGGCTTGAACCTGGGCCCTTGCACATGATAACATATGTACTTAACCAGGTGCACCACTGCCCAGACTCCTCCTTTTCTTTCCTAAAATAGAGACAGAAAGAGAGAGAGGAACTATAGCACTGAAGCTTCCTTCAGTGCAGCAGGGGGGCCAGATTTGGATCTGCTTGTTTATTTAACTTCATAGGGTAGAGAAATTGAGAGGGAAGGGGGAGACAGAAGAAAGAAGAGAGTGGTCCGGGAGGTGGCGCAGTGGATAAAGCACTGGATTCTCAAGCATGAGGTCCTGAGTTCAATCCCCGGCAGCACATGTACCAGGGTGATGTCTGGTTCTGTCTTTACTCCTTTCTCATTAATAAATAAACAAAATCTTAAAAAAAAAAAAAGAGGGAAGAGAAAGACAGCTAAAGCACTACCTTCACCGCTCGTGAAGTTTCCCCACAGGTCAGGGTGGCTGTTTACACATGGGAACATGTACACTCAACCAGGTGTGTCAACGCCCAGCCCCAGGATCGGATCCATTTGTGGATGGATCTCTTCCTGACCTTAGTTCCACCAGGTGGGGCTGTCCTTTTCCTGTTTACCCAGCTTCTATTATGATACCTGTTACATTTTTCTATTCTTCAAAGAGAAACAAAAGACAGTGGCATCCTAGGAACCAGCATGGAAGGGCAAGTCACTGGCTCTGGTAGCTACCAGCCCAGAGCTCCCTGCAAAGGGACAGTGTTGTCTATCCCCAGGGAGGCCGCAGGGATCCCTTTCCTGCCCTGGCGCCAGTGCGCATGTGTGTGTACACACACACACACACACACACACACACACACACACACACACACACACCATTCCTGTACCAGGTTGTCTGGGCACTCCCTTTGTCCTGGCCCCTGGCCAGCTCTGGAGCTCCCACCCCAGATAAGTCTACCTGAGCTTTTGTCTCAAAAACAGCCTGTCCCCTCCAGCCCTGAATGCTGGGGCCCCAGCTGCCAGGCTGGGATGGGAGAAGAGGGGGAAACTGGGAAAGGTGAGAAGGGGAGCTGACAACCACTAGACCTGTTCCCAGCCAGGTCCTGGAGGGGAGGGGAGTTGGGGAGTGTGGGGAGATAGCTAAAAGGCTGCTCCTCCCCCTCCTCCTCCTCTACTGCACTCAGTCCTCCATCACTGGGGGGGTAGTGGGTGCAATCATTATTGGCCCACTTTGCAACTGTGGTGACTCAGGCCCAGAAAGATGTCACCATGCTAGCGAATGGCAGAGAGGGCTAAGAGGGGCTTGAGCCTAGCTGGGGTCCAGAGTGGGGAGTGCCAGGGTCTTATACAAGCAAAGTGAGTGTTCTACCTCTGTGCTACATCCCTGGCCAGAGCCCTCACTTTTAACCATTCCTTGATAGTAGACTATAGCTGGCAAAATAGCTCACCTGGAGTGCACACCTGCTTGGCCTTGTGTGTGACCCAGGTTCAAGCCCGGCTCCCACTGCAGAGGGAGAAGCTTCAGTGCGGTGGTGCCTTTCTCTCTCTCCCCGTCTCTATCTGAAAAACTCAGTCCAGAAAAAGGAAGAAGAGAAGAAGGTGGAGGAAAAGGAGGAGAAGGAAGGAGGAGGAGAATAACTCAAGAGTAATGAGGCCCCAGCAATGACAAAAAAAAAAACAAACGTAAAGAAAGAAAGGTCAGGGGGCAGGTGTGGTGCACCTGGTTAAGCACACACATTCCAGTGTGCGAGGAACTGGGTTCAAGTCCCTGGTTCCCTCCTGCAGGGGGAAAGCTTCATGAGTGGTGAAGCAGGGCTGCAGGTGTCTTTCTGTCTCTTTCTGTCTTTCCCTCCTCTCTCAATTTCTGTCTCTATCCAATAGTAAATAAATTAATAAATAAAAAGATTTTTTTTTTTTGAAAGTTGAATCTTTGATAAGAGGCTATGGGCCCAAGGATGTAGGAACTACAGTCTCTTGAAAATATATCTTTTTAGGGACCAGGCGGTGGTGCACCTGGTTAAGTGCACAATTACAGTGCACAAGGACCCAGGTTCAAGCCCCTAGTCCCCACCTGCAGGGAGGAAGCTTCCCAAGTAGTGAAGTATAGATGCAGGTGTCTTTCTGTCTTTTTTCTCTCTCTATCTCCCCTCCCCTTTCAGTTTCTCTGTCTCTATCCAATAATAAGTAAATAAAAATATTAAAAGAAAAAAGAAAATATATCTTTTTAGACATTGGGCAGGGGAGATATCACAGTGGAAATACAGAGATTCTCTTACCGAAGGCTACTACAAAATCCCAGGGTCAACATCCCCAGCCACTCCTTACCACCATCACCATCACCACCATCACCAACTAAAGCTTAGCAGTGCTCTGGTTTAAAAAAAAAAAAAAAGTTTTTCTAGCTCCTTGAGTAAAAAGGTTGTGGGCAACACACTTTGTCATTCACGTGGACCTGGATTCAAGCCCTCGGCCAGCACATGGGAGTGCCATGAAGGAGGCAAGCTTTGGGGGTGGCTGGTGGCACACCTGGTTGAGCACACATTACCAGGAGCAAGGACCTGGGTTCGAACCCTTGCTTCTCACCTATGGGGGGAAGCTTCATGAGTGGTGAAAGCAGGTCTTCAGCTGTTCCTCTCTCTCTTTTCAATTTCTCTCCTATTTCATTAAAAAAAAAAAAAAAAAGAAAGGGAAGGAAGGGAAGGAAGCTTCAAGAGGGGTGGAACAGGGTTGTGGTGTTGTCTTTTCTTCTTGCTTCCTTTCCTCTTTACCACATATCCTCTATCAAAGGAAAACAAATCAAAACAAAACAAACAAAAAAAAGGAGTCAAATAAGCAGTGAAATCTTGCAGGCAAGAAACCCGCAGGGGGGAAAAACTTGGGTACAAAAAGAAGGGGGGTAGTAGGGCAAAGGGGGGAGAAAGGACCCAGGCTTCAGGTCCACAGGGTTCATGCAAAGGTCACCATGACAGAGTGAAAATCATATTTATTTTAAAATATATTATTTATTTGTTGGATAGAAACAAAGAGGAATTGGGAGTCGGGCGGTGCCGCAGTGGGTTAAGCGCACGTGGCGCAAAGCGCAGGGACGGGCGTAAGGATCCCGGTTTGAGCCCCCGGCTCCCCACCTGCAGGGGAGTCGCTTCACAGGCGGTGAAGCAGGTCTGCAGGTGTCTGTCTTTCTCTCCCCTCTCTCTCTGTCTTCCCCTCCTCTCTCCATTTCTCTCTGTCCTATCCAACAACAAAGCAACGTCAACAATGGCAATAATAACCGCAACGAGGCTGCAACAACTAGGGCAACAAAAAGGGGGGAAAATGGCCTCCAGGAGCGGTGGATTCATGGTGCAGACACCGAGCCCAGCAATAACCCTGGAGGAAAAAAAAAAAGAAACAAAGAGGAATTGAGGGAGATAGAGAGAAAGAAAGACAGACATCTGTAGCCCTGCTTCGCCACTCAGGAAGCTTCATCCCTGCGGGGGGGGGGGGGGGGGGCTGGGGGCTTGAACCCCAGTCTTTGTGCATAGGACCGTGTATTTCACCTGCCCCACCATTATTTACAACCACTAGGACTGTAAGAACACATGTGTGCAAGCACAGGATCAGGTGGTCTCCTAACAGACCACCTCCCCTCAGGTTAGCACAGGGAGAAAGAAGCAGTGCCTTAGCTGATTTAGCTAAGCTGGCTCAGATACAGGCTCTGTAGAGACATCTCAGGCTGCCCCAGGTCCTGCCCCCCTGCTTCAGTCAGAGCATTTGTCTGTTAAGACTCTTACAAGGAGGTAATCTCATGAGGAGATTTCAGTCCAGGATGCAGTCAGCACACAACCGCCCAGGGCTTTTGTGGTGTGAAGCTTCCTCTAGCTAGTGTTCCCCCTGCTACCCACTGGGTTCAACCTCAAATCTTACCTCCACAGAGAAGGTCCCCTTCCTTACTTCCATTTGCTATCTTCTCCCCCAAAAGATAATTTTATGTATTTTAAAAAGTTATTTATTTTTTATATTTATTTACTTATTTTACCTTTTGTTACCGTTGTTTTTTTATTGTTGTTGTAGTTATTATTGTTGTTGTCATTGTTGGATAGGACAGAGAGAAATGGAGAGAGGAGGGGAAGACAGAGGGGGAGAGAAAGACAGACACCTGCAGACCTGCTTCACCGCCTGTGAAGTGGCTCCTCTGCAGGTGGGGAGCCAGGGGCTCAAGCCAGGATCCTCCAGTCCTTGCGCTTCGTGCCATGTGCTAAAAAAAATTATTTATTTAATAGAAACAAAAATCAATGGGGAAAGGGGAGACACCTGTAACACTGCTTCACCAGTGGTGAAGCTTGCCCCCTGCAGGTTGGGGCCTGGGATTTGAAACCGGGTCTTGTGAGCTTTGTAAAATGTGAACTTGGATCGCCAGCCCGGCTAGCTCAGTCAGTAAAATGTGAACTTGGCCAGGCGGTGGCGCATCTGGTGAAGTGTAGACATTATAGTGCGCAAGGACCTAGGTTCAAGCCGGTGGTCGCCACCTGCAGGGGTGAAGCTTCACAAATGGTGAAGCAGGGCGTCTTTCCCTCTCTTTCCTTCTCTCTACCTTCCCTTCCCCTCTCAATTTCTCTCCAGCTCTACCCAATAGTAAATAAGTAAATAAATATTTTAAAAATAATAAAAACTAAAAGTGGCCAGGTGGTGGCGCACCCGGTTAAGTGTACACATTACAGTGCACAAAGACCCAGGTTCACTATCCTGGTCCCCACCTGCAGGGGGAAATTTTCATGATAGTGAACCAGTGCTGTAGGTATCTTTCTCCTTCTCTTTCTCTCAATTTCTGTCTCTATCCAATAATAAATAAGTAAAAATATTTATAAAAAGATAAAATGTGCACTCTGCCAAGTGTGCCAACCATCACCCAGCCCCTAAAACCTAATTTTAGTGGGCTATGAAATGGAGCAGTGGATAAAGTATTGTACTCTCAAGGATGAGGTCTTACCTGTTTCGGAGACTCATGCGTTACAATAATTTTTGCTAAGGTAGAATTAAGTTAGAATGTATTAAGGGGCCCGATAGTGGCATACCTGGTTGAAAGCACCATGTTACTATGTGTAAGGACCTGAGCTCAAGGCCCTGGTGTAGGGAGGAAGCTTACAGCAGGGCTGCAGGTGTCTGTCTCTTTCCCTCTTTTTTTTTATTTAAATTTTAAAAAATATTTATTTTCCCTTTTGTTGCCCGTTTTAATTATTGTTGTAGTTATTATTGTTGGTGTTGTCTTTGTTAGATAGGACAGAGAGAAATGGAGAGAGGAGGGGAAGACGGTGAGGGGGAGAGAAAGATAGACACCTGCAGACCTGCTTCACCGCCTGTGAAGCGACTCCCCTGCAGGTGGGGAGCCGGGGGTTCGAACTGGGATCCTTACGCTGGTCCTTGCGCTTCGTGCCACCTGCGCTTAACCCGCTGCGCTACCACCCGACTCCCTCTCTTTCCCTCTTTATTTCCCCTTTTCTGCTCAACTGTGCTCTATCCAGTAATAAATAAAAACCTTAAAAATAAAATAGCTTTAAAAGAAAAGATAAAGAGGGAGAGAGACACCTTCATTACTGATTCACTATCATTAAATTTATCATAGTAACAGTACATGCAGTTAATCAGCTCTGACACCACCTGGCCCCACTGAAGTCTTTTTTGCATAACCATTATGCTGTCTCCCCAGCCATCATCATCATAATAACTAGATATTATTATTTTTATTTATTCCCTTTTGTTGCCCTTGTTGTTGTTATTGTTGTTGTTATTGATGTTGTCGTTGCTGGATAGGCCAGAGAGAAATGGAGAGAGGAGGGGAAGACAGAGAGGGGAGAGAAAGACAGACACCTACAGGACCTGCCTCACAGCCTGTGCACTGCAGGTGGGGAGCCGGAAGCTCGAACCGGGATCCTTAAGCTGGTCCTTGCACTTTGTGCCACCTGCACTTAACCTGCTGAGCTACCGCCCGACTCCCAATAACTAGATATTATTATTATTGTCATTGTTTATATCAGAGTACTGGTTAATGCTGATGCTGGGGATTGAACCTGTGATCTCAGAGCCTCATGCACGAGTGTCTCTTTGCAGAGGCATTATACTACCGTCTCCACCCGAGATTCACCTTTCTGAGCCTCAGTTTTTGCAAGGTGTCAAGGGGGCAGCCGGCAGCACCCACTCTGCAGGGTGGTGGTGAGGATGGAAGGTCTGGGTGGTGAGGGGCTCGCTGCAGCGCCGCCCCGTAGAGCCTCCCGAGCCCGGGAGGCGCACTCACCCGCGCGGCGCTCCTCCCTGCGCTCCTCGGAGCTCGGGGCCTGCGGCTGCGAGGGGGCGGCCACGCCCGGGCCCAGGATGGCGAAGATGGTCTCCTCCTCGGCCGAGAAGGCGTCCTCGGCGGCGGGCCCCGCGCCCTGCGTGGAGTGCGGCACCCGGGCCAGCTTCTCCTTGGTGCGGCGCTTGAAGTCGTTCCAGCGCTTCTGCACCTCCTGGCCGGTGCGCTTCCAGCTGGTGATGCGGTTGATCTGCGCGGCGATGCCGTCCCACACGCGCCGCCGCTCGGCCACGCTCACCCGACGGCTCTGCGCGCCGTACAGCTGCGGGTAGTGGGCGCGCACCTCCCGGATCAGGATCTGGTTCTCCTCGAAGGAGAAGCGCGGCTTCCGCAGCCGGGTGGTCTCTTCAGTCTCGCCCGCCGCCGCCGCCGAGGCCATGGCGCCCCCCGACGCCGCCGCCGCCGGCCGACCGCCTGGTGCATGGAGGGGTGGGGGGCGCCGGCGCTGCGGGACAGGGCGCACGGCTCTGGCGGGGCTGCTGGGGGCTCGGAGTCCCGGCACCGCCCGCCCCGCCCCGGACACCGGCTCCGGGGGGTCCCCGGTCCCGGCCCCGGCCCCGGCGGAGCTCCCGGGCTCCGCGCCCGGCAAGGAGGAGTGGAGGGCGGTGGGGGGCAGGGTGGGGAGAGGTGGAGGGAATCCGGGAGAAAGGGAGGGCGGGGGAGGCGAGGGGGTGTCCGCCGGAGTTAGAGGAGAACCCGGGCATGGGGGAAGGCGAGCTGGAAGGAGAATGTGGGGTGTCTCCAGGGTCGAGATGCAGCAAAGACTGGGGGGTCTGGGGGAGGGTGTCTCCCGGGTCGAGATGCTCAAGAGGAAGATGCGGCAAAGATTGGGGGTCGGGGGCGGGGTGTCTCCCGGGTCGAGATGCTCAAAGGGAAGATGCAGCAGATTGGGGGTCGAGGGGGGTTGCATCTGGGAGCACGGAAGCGCTCCGGGCTTCTGCAGAAACAGGACTAGCTCGGGATGAAAGGGGGGGTCCCCGAAGGGGTTCCCCAAAGAGTAAGTTGGGGGAGGGGAGGATCTGGACCTCGGAGGAATCGGAACTCTTTTTAAATATGTGGGAGGGGGGGCTTAGGGTCTGTGGGAATTATAGGGGGTGTCTAAGGACTACCAGGAATTCAGGGGGCCATGAGGGGGTTTCGGATGAGAAGGGGACAACGGAGGTTACGGGGGACTCTAGGAAGAGTGAGGGTCGCGGAGGGTGGGGACAAAGCCCGGCCGCGAGTCACTCACCGGTGCCGCCGCAGGCCCCGCCTGCCCGTCGGTCAAGGCTCGGGCTCCTGCGGCCTCTTCTCTCCCCCCGCCCCCTCCCCTCTCTTTCCCTCTCCCCCCCCACCACCTCGAGCCCCGCCCCCGGCGGCTCCGCGAGCCCCGGCGCAGGCGCACATCTCGCCTGTCAGCCCCCTACGCCCAGACCACCGGGAGCTTCACGCCCCACCCACAGCGCAAGCGCAGAATGGCTCTCCACCGGCCTCCGCGAGCACCCCGCGGCTGCGCAGGTTCAACTTTAGCGTTGTGGTCCAGGTCCTAGTCTTCCCGAGACCGCCACTGCGCACGCGCGAAACTTCACCGCACTCAGGCGCTCCCCGGGCTCCCCGGTGCCGGTGGTGGTACCCTAGACTCAGTCCCTGCGCAGGCGCATCCTTGGCGGAGGCGGGAGAAAGAATGGAGAGCGCTCTGGGACCGAGAAGTGTCCCCCCCCCCCCCCCCCCCGCTTTTCGGCCGGTCTTCCAGCACATCCAGTCTTCTCAGTGAGCTCGTGGCTCATTCTCCTGGAGCAAGGAGAGGGAGGAGGCGCTGCAGGGAAGCTCACAGTTTCCATGCCAACTGCGTGGGTGGGGTGGGGGTGGGGTGTAAGGAAGCTTAATGCCGCCCCCTCGTACCCGCCTCTGTGCGGGGTTGCTGCGGTTTTGCAAGCCACCTATAGATTACCCGGAGGGGCAGGGCGCCTGGAGTGATATTGCACCTCAGGCGGGTGCAGTAACCATGACGACTCACCAACCTGCCCACCTTAGTCACCCGCCCCCCGCGCACACAGTGACGCCATGGCTCTGGCGAGGAGGGTGATCCCGGTGCGGGCAGGACTCTGAGCAAAAGCGCAGAGATGGGAATGAATGTAGAACACGGGCTGGGCGAGCCAGCCGTACGGCGGCAGGATGGATGGAGTTCAGTTGGGCGGAGAGATTTGAAGTGTAGCATCCAGCGGATGGTGGTGTGTGTGTGGGTGGGGGGGTTATGTATGACAGAATAGTCAAGGTTATTCGATGAATTAGCTTTATCTGTCTATTCAATTATTTATTAGCTGTCCACGCTGTTTCAGATGTAGATACAGATACAAAATCAACCCTCGTGGAGCTCCCTTTGGAAGAATCGGACAATTAGCCTGAAAAAATAGAGGACAAGCTGGAGGGGGGTGTGTGTGCAGCAGTAGCACACAGGACTTGTATGCGAGAGATTACAGACTTCCCCGTCATCAGCTCAGTGGCGCTCTTATCAGTAATAACAATAATAATAAATATGTGAAGTGGAAAAGTGGCACATATTATCAAGAAAATTAAAGTAGGTAAATTATTGAGCAGTACGGTGTCTGTGTGTGTGTGTGAGAGAGAGAGAGAAAGAGAGAGAGATTGATTTCAGAATACAGTGACTTGAGGAGGCCTCCCAGAGAAGGTGACATTGAATAGAGACAAGAAGGTGAGGGAGCCTGTTTTATCACAGGAATGAGAAGGAAGTCACTGGAGTTGATCTGCAGGGTCTTGTGGGTCCCTGTAAGGACTTTGACCTTTTGGGATCCTAGATTCATTTGGAAGGGTCTGAAGCAGAGGAATGACATGAGTTAAATAAACATTCAAGGGCTGGGGAGATAGCTCAACTGGTAGAGCATTGGACTTGCAAGTCTGAGGCTTCTGGATACATGCTTGGCACAACACGTGCCAGAATAGTGCTTTGGCTTTGTCCTCTCTCTTTCTCCCTCTCCCTCTCTGTCTCACATGAGTTTCTCATATAATAAGTAAAATTAATATTTTTTAAGTTTTTATTTATTTATTAATGAGAAACATAGGAGGAGAGAGAGAGAACGAGGCATCACCCTGATACATGTACTGCTGGGGACTGAACTCAGGACCTCATGTTTGAGAGTCCGATGCTTTATCCACTGCACCACCTCCCGGACCACTAAAATTAATCTTTTTAAAGACATTTGAGGTGAGGGATATAGGTCAGCTGGTGGAGCATTGGACTTGCATACTTGAGGTTCAAGGCTCCACACCTGGTTTTAAGTTTGCAGGAAGTCAGAGGGCAAGGTCACAACCCCAGGGATCCAGGTTCAAGCCCCTGGCTCCCCACCTGCAAGGGGGATGCTTCAAAAGTGGTGAAGTGGGAGTCAGGAGGTAGCGCAGCAGGTTAAGCACACGTGGCACAAAGCGCAAAGACCGGGGTAACCCCAGTTGGAGCCCCTGGCTCCCCACCTGTAGGGGGGTCGCTTCACAGGCAGTGAAGCAGGTCTGCAGGTGTCTATCTTTCCCCCTCTCTGTCTTCCCCTCCTCTCTCTATTTCTCTCTGTCCTATCCAATAACAACATCAATAACAACAACAATAATAACTACAACAACAACAACAAAAAAAAACAAGGGCAACAAAAGGGAAAATAAATTTTAAAAATTTAAAAAGTGGTGAAGCAGGTCTGCAGGTGTCTTTCTTCTCACTCGCTCTTTTTATTGTTTTTATTTATTTTTTGGGTAGAGGCAGCCAGAAATTGAGTGGGAAGGGGGAAATAGAAGGGGAGAGAGACAGAGAGACAACTGCAGAACTGCTTCACCACTTGTGAAGTTTTCACCCTGCAGATGGGGGCCGGGAGCACCAATCTGGGTCCTTGCTCATTGTAACGTGTGCTCAACCAAGTGAACCACCACCTGGCTCTTCTCTGTCCCTCTTTATCTCCCCTCCCGCTCTCAATTTCTCTCCATCCTATCCAATAAAATGGAAAAAATGGCAGCCAGGAGCAGTGGATTCATAGTGCAGGAACTAGCCCTAGTGATAACCCTGGAGGGTAAAAAAAAAAAGAAAGAAAAAAGAATACATTGCTTTGGCATTTCATGAGTGCTGAAGCAGGTCTGTAGGTGTCTCTCATTCTCCCAATCTCCCCATCTCTCTCAGTTTCTCTCTGTTCTATCAAATAAAAAGAAAGAAAAAAAGGGGGGCTGGAATATGGCTGCCAGCAGTGGTAGATTCATTGTGCAGGTACTAAGCCCCAGTGATAACGCTAGTGGCGATTAAAAAAATGCATTGCTTTGAGGGACATTTTGTTGCAGTTGTGTGTTTTCATTGACTGTTGAGACATGCCACAGGATGGTGGAAATTGCCCAACACAGAAGAAAACAAGAGCCAGCCTGTCTGGGTTCAGAGTCGCCCACTGACTTGAGGCTTTAACTTTAACTCCACCCCTGGCTGGAGTGTTCTGAGTATCTGTTCAAATAGCTGGTCAGTATTTGAAACGTCCCTGACATGTGGTAATTATTGCTACCAAGATAATTGCTTTTTAAAAATTATATATATATATATATTTCCTTTTAATGCCCTTGTTTTTATGGTTGTTGCAGTTACTGTTGTTACTGATATCATCATTGTTGGATAGGACAGAGAGAAATGGAGGGGAAGACAGAGAAAGGGAGAGAAAGACAGACACCTGCAGACCTGCTTCACCGCTTGTGAAGTGACTCCCTTGCAGGTGGAGAGCCGGGGGCTCGAACCGGGATCCTTACGCTGGTCCATGTGCTTTGTGCCATATGTGCTTTGTGCCACGTGTGCTTAACCTGCTGCACTACCACCCGTACCCCGATAATTGCTTTTATGAAACCTTCTGTTTGCAGATGTTTTTGTGTTAGCTCACCATATAAAATGTATTTTTAAAAGAATTTATTTATTTATGAGAGAGATAGAAGAGAGGAAAGAGAACTAGATATCACTCTGGTATATACATTGCCAGGGATCAAACTTGGGACCTCATGCTTGAGAGTCCAACACTTTACCCACTGCACTACCTCCCTGACTGCTAAAATGAATTTCTCACTGTGGTTTACAATAAAATAAAATATAAGAGGCAGGTGGTGGGGCACTGGGTTGAGTTCATACATTACTGTGTGTAACGAACGAGGTTCAAGCCCCCAGCCCCCACCTGCGAGAGGAAAGCTTCACCAGTGATGAAGTAGGGCTGCAGGTGTCTCTCTTTCCCTCTCTACCTCCCCCTTCCCTCTCAGCTTAGCTCTGTTTCTATCAAAAGTAAATAAAATAAAAATATACAGGGGGTGACATCAATAATAACTACAACAATAAAACAACAAGGGAAACAAAAGGAGTAAATAAACAAAATATTTTTTTAAAAATGGAGACACCTGCAGCCCTGCTTCACCATTTGTAAAGCATCCCCTCCAGAAGGTAGGGACCAGGGGCTTGATCACGAGTCCCTGCACACTGTAATGTGTGTGCCTAACCAAGTGTGCCACCACCTACCCCCCCTTTTTTTTATTGCCACCAAGGCTATTGCTGGGGCTTGGTGCCTGCATAATGAATCCAGTGGCCTTCCTTCCTCTCTCTTCCTATCTTTCTCTGTTTGATAGGACAGAGAGGAACTGAGAAGGGATGGGGAAATAGATACCTGCAGACCTGCTTCATCACTCATAAAAGTGTCCCCCCTGCTGTGGGCGAAAGGGGGCTTGAAACTGAGTCCTCATGTATGATAGTATGTACTCTTAATAGGGTGTACCACTGCCGTCTCTCCCTACCCCACCCCTCTCTTTCTTGTGCACTGCTCAGTTCTGGCTGGTTGTGCTGCTTGGGAGTGAACCTGGGAGTTTGGAATCTCTGGCATGAAAGCCATTTGCAGAACCAGTATGCTGTCTCCCCGCTTTCTCTCATAGCCTTATCACCCACCTGAAAACTGTATTGTAGATTGATCCTCAGTGTGGCCTTTCCCCCACTAGGTCTGTCTACATTGCTCAATGCTGTAACAACCCCCCTCCCATCCTCAAAAGGAGCCTGGTACGAGACAGATGCTCAGTGGATTTATTGATTTATCCCTGGGAAGCATGAGAATGAAAGAAGTTATTATTGGCAACCTTTTGTGCCTGTGTGTGTTTTCCTGGCATGGAGAGACCAGCCTTTTCATAACCTCTCCAACTGGTCTGGAGGGCCCTCCATTTAAGAACCCCCCCAAAAAAAAATCAGTCCTGGAAGACCTGTGGTTTAAGAAGTGAGAGGATCCCTATGCAAAATTGGGCACGAGCGTGTAGTCCTAAGTGCCAGGACCTGCTCAAGGATTCAGGTTCTAGCCCCAACTCCCCATCTGCAGGGGGGAAGCTTCACAAGTAGTGAAGCAGGCTTGCAGGTGTCTCTCTCTCCCTATCTCCCCCTCCTCTCTGTTTTTCTCTGTCTTGTCCAATAAAATGAAAAAAAAAAAAAGGCCATCAGAAACAGTGGATTCTTTGTGCTAGCACCAAGCCCCAGCAATAACCCTGGAGGCAAAAAAAAAAAAAGTGGTTGCAAGGAAGGACATGGAAAGGGAACCTGGGGTGAAGATGGAAGCTGGGGAGGGACTTGGGGACTAGACCACAGGGAAGGTGTCATCAGGTGAGAGGGACCAGTAGGACACCTCCATGCTTTGACTCCTGCTTCCTGTTAGGTTGTGGCAAATGCAGGTCTTCCCCCCAGCTACCCCCCCACACACACACACCTCCTGCACCTCCATGATCCCCCCCCCCCCCCCCCCGTCTCTGGGCAGAGCCAGGTGAGAATGACATGAGCATGCTGAGTTTAGAGATAACCAGAAACCATCTTTATTCACCAAAGCACAACACCTGAACCTGAACCAAACAACTTAAAATCTCACTGGGGTCCTTTGACCCCAAAATCAAAACACTCCTGCCACTCCCATTTGGGCACGAGTACGCTCGCTCTTCTCTGTGAGAGCTTAACTGCTAGACAATAGGACCCCAGAAAAACAAACAAAAAGACATTGCGTCAAACTGGTGGTTTAGGGGTATTGGGGGGGGAGATGGCTGAGAGGCAGCATCTCACAGGGACAGGGAACCTTGGTTACTTTTGCGATCTGGTCAGAAACTTGCAGAAATCGACTGAGTAGAGAACAGCATTTGGAGGAAAAGGGTTTGAAGGGTGTCAAGTCACCCCCAAAACTCCCCATGCTCCTCCCACCGCATATACCTGGGAAGACAGTCCCTTGCACCGTGTCCCCTCCCTCCTTCTCCAGTTCCTGCTGGCTAGAAGGACTGATGGAAGCCCAGTGTGGTCCGTGGTGGCTCAGCTGTATCTGCAGGCGGCTGCACGATGGGCTGGTCCTCGAGGCAGGACTCCTTCCGGACATTCCTGGGTTGGAGGGTCTGAGCTGGCCAGGTTCACTGGATCATGATCCTGAGGGTCATCCTCTGGAGGTGGGCAGTGAGATGGGTGTTCTGTCCATCTTTGTAGCCAAGAGACATGCACACCCCCTAGGGATAGAGTCCTGGGGCTGAGAAGTTCAAGGGGGGGGCAAGGCTGGTGTGACCAGCCAATGTCCAAAGGACCAGAGGATAGCTGACCAGAAACAGCCACTCATTTGTGCAGTCCAGGGGGACTGGAGACCCCACAGGCACCCCCAGGTGCTGTGAGGGCTGCAGGGGGCAGGACTGCCTCCACCCGTCTTCATCCTTCCAGTGGCCACCTGGGATGGGTGGAGATCCAGGGCCAGGTAAGTCCAGGGAGGAGGGTCCAGGGACTTGGTGGGGGCCAGACCAGGAGGGACAGGGGGGCGAGGGGAGTGGGTGGCACCTCACAGTCCTCAGCGCTTGACCTTACGGCCGGCTGAGTTGCGGCCGCTGCGGCGGTAGAGTGATTGCTGGCCCCCGTTGAGCGGGCAGTACTTGAGCGTGTGGGCCTGGTCCCCAGTGGCCCCACAGAGAGGACACACGTAATGTCGCAGGATGGGACAGGTCACCACACCCTCGGGGGTCTTCAGCTGGTGCGAGGCGTACACATGGCGGGACTCCCCGTTGTGTTTGCAGAAGTTGCACAGGGCAGGCAGGCTGCCACTGGTCCCTGGTCCTGTGGGGCCCTGCTCCGGCCCCAGCGGGGGTCCCAGCCTGGGCTCCACAATGCCCTGGGCTTCAGGCTCCTGCTCCCGACTCTGGATCAGCGTGAGGACCACCTGGTGCAGGTTTAAGTAGTCCCTCCACATGTCAAAGGTGGGCAGCTGCATGGCTGGAGGCTAGAGTTGGGGGAACTCTTGGCAGGAACTGTTGGAGGTGTTTTTTTTTTTTGGAGCAGAGAGGAGCTGCACCCCCCTTTTATAGTCTCCAAAGACCCTTTCAAGCAAAGGTGGAGCTTAAGATTTAAAGGGCCCACCCCCTGTCTGTGACTCCCCTTTGGCTCCCTCCTGGGCTCTGGGGCCTGCCCAGTCCCTCCAGATGCCCTATGGCCTTTACGAAGGCGCTCCCCCTCTCTGAGCCTCAGTTTCCCCATCTGTCCACTAAAGCAGCCTGTCAGCAAGTGTCCTCTCTTCACCTTCCCTTCCTCCAGGAGTAGGAGGACACTTGCAACCATGCTTCTGCAGCCCCCCAGAGCCATTGCTAATAATACTTATGGCCCCTACAGTGAGCTGGACACACCTTCCTGATCCAAGATACTTTTCACCATGACTCCATGTGCCAGACCCAGGGGACAGGGGGCCAAAGTTCAGAGAGGGAAACTCATCAGCCTGGGGTCACAGAGCACACCAGTGGTTGAGCTGGGGTCCTAACCCAGATCTGTGAAGCTCCAAAGCAAGCTTCTCCTCTGTGTTTTGAGAAACTCTATGTTGTAAAACCCCTGACAAAGAACTGGACAACAAGCATGATGTCCCAAGTTCAATCCTTGCCATTGCATGTGCCAGAGTGATGCCTCTGTTCCATCAGCCACAAAGAAACAAATGTCCTGAAACATATTTTTCACACACCCCTCCCCTCCCCTGTTTATACCCACCAATGGCTTCCTATTGTCTTTATTCTTTTCTTTTTTTAAAAAATATTATCTTTATTTGCTTACTGGATAGAGACAGTCAGAAATCAAGAGGGAAGGAGAGATATAGAGAGGGAGAGAGATAGACACCTGCAGCTCTGCTTCACCACTCGTGAGGCTTTGCCCCTGCAGGTGGGGACCAGGGGCTAGAACCTGGGTCCTTGCGCACTGTAGTCTGTGCACTTAACCAGGTGCGCCACCACCTGCCCCTTTATTCTTTTTTTAAAAAACATTTTTATTATCTTTATTTATTAGATAGAGACAGACAGAAATTGAGAGGGAAAGAGGTGATAGGGAGAGAGATAGACACCTGCTGCAACACTGCTTCACCACTCATGAAGCTGTCCCCTTGCAGGTGGGGACTGGGGGCTTGAACCCGGGTCCTTTTGCACTGTAACGTGTGCACTCAACCAGGTGTGCCACCACCCAGCCCCCCTATTGTCCTTATTCTGAAGACAAGAGGACTTGACCTTGGCTAACAGGCAAACCCAGACCCCCATTACCGACCCAGTAGACACTTTTTATTGTATTTGAAATGTCACTTCATTCTTCTGAAACACCCAGGGGAGAGCAGAGACAGGCCCTTGTGATGTGAAGTATTCAGCTACCAGGAGCCCTAGTGCTTGTGTACTGAATCCAATCATATCTCCAATCTCTGAAGCAGCCCCACACATCCCCTGCCCCTCAACACCCACCATTTCCAAAGAATCTCCTAGTAGTGGCAGTGTGTGAGGGGGCATATCTAAGAATCTCCTAGTAGTGGCAGTGTGTGAGGGGAATATCTAAGAGGGCTGAGCCCCTGCACCCTTGGTGGGGTCATCGTGGAATCCTCATTCTGCCTGGCCATCCCAGTCCCCTTGGCTGTCTGCAAACTTTATGGCTTCTACAGCTTGTGCACTTCTTTTTGGAAGATTCTTCTCTGTGGCATCCTTCCCAAACTGCCTAACAGCTCTTAGCATGTCTGTCTTAAAAACAAAAACAACAATAACACAAAATCTGGGGGCCAGGTGGTAGCGCACCAGGATAAGTGCACATAGTGCGAAGCACAAGGATCAGCAAAAGTATCCCAGTTCGAGCCCTGGCTCCTCACCTGCAGGGAGGTCGCTTCACAGGTGGTGAAGCAGGTCTGCAGATGTGTCTTTCTCTCCCCCTCCTCGAGGTCTATCTTTCCCCCTCTCTGTCTTCCCCTCCTCTCTCGATTTCTCTCTATCCTATCCAGCAACAACAACAACAACAATAATAGCTATACAATAATAACAATGATGGCAACAAGGGCAACAAAAATGGAAAAAATAGACTCCAGAAGCAGTGGATTCATAGTGCAGGCAAAGAGCTCCAGCAATAACCCTGGAGGCAAAATCAAAACCAAAACTTTTTATTCTCACCATAGTTATTGTTGTAGTTATTATTGTTGTTGTTATTGACGTCATCCTTGCTGGATAGGGCAGAGAGAAATGGAGAGAGGAGGGAAAGACAGAGAGGGGAGAGAAAGACAGACCCCTGCAGACCTGCTTCACCGCTTGTGAAGCGACTCCCCTGCAGGTGGGGAGCTGGGGCTTGAACCCAGATCTTTATGCTGGTCCTTGCACTTGGCACGACGTTTGCTTAATCTGCTGCACTACCTCCCGACTCCTCCCAGGGGTCTTTTTTCTTTTCTTTTATGATAGAGACAGAGGGAGATGGGGGGTAGAGAAAGAGAGACACCTGCAACACTACTGCTTGTGAAGCTTCCCCCTCCCCCCGCTGGTGGGGACTGGGGGCTTGACCAGGGTCCTCATGAACAGCAATGTGTGTGGTCTATTGGATGAGCCACCTGCCAACCCTGAGGTGGGGTCTTTTAATAACCTCGTTGTACAGATGAGCAGTGAACCACAGAATCTCCGAAAGAGGTGACAGCTGCTTGTCCAAGGCTGTATGGATGGCCAGTGGGAGCTGAGTGGCAGGTTGGAGCTTGAACCTAGGAACCCATGTGACCTGGCCTCAGGACATCTTCATCTGGTGGCCTATGAGAGAATGCAGAAAAGGTCCCGAGAAACCAAGGAGTATAGAAAGACCTTCCAGGGAGATATGAACAGGGTCAGCTGGGGAGCCAGGAGTGGTGGTTTTCCCCAGAAAAGACAATGAGACTCATCAGCCCTGATGGACACAGAAGGCAGAAGGTAACTGGATTTCCATGTAGAGGACTGGTCTCCCAGGAGAAGAAATCAAATGCTCAGTTGTTGTGAGGGGTAGTGCCAGGTGAATCAGGACTGGCTACTACAATTGTGACATCTGCTGGGTGTCCAGAGTGACTAAGAATGGGCAGGGGCTTTGCAGTCTCCCATTCTATTATTTATATTACATATTATTTTTTAAGGAGAGAGAGAGAGAGAGAGAGAGAGACAGCACTGTTCTAGTTCTTTTGAAGCCTCCCTGCTGAAGGTGGGGGTTGGGGACTTGAACCTGGGTCCTTCTGCATGGTAACTTGTGTGCTTTGCCATTTGAGCCATCATCCAGCCCTCCAGCCCCCCAGCCCCCCAGCCCCCCAGTCCCCCAGCCCCCCATTTTAACAGTCACATTTAGAGTTTGGAGACACCCTGAGTCTGTTGCTTGGGTGACTGTTTTTTTTTTTTTCTTCCCTTAATTGTTTTTTCCTCTCCTGTTTCCTTCTAGGATTCCGGTTTTGGGGACCATAGCTACCTTTCCTCAACCCCCACTCCCAGTTTATGTTCTATTGGATGAGGGAGGGGTGTGCATCCCTCCTTAAGCAAGCAGGGTGGGGGGTGGGGGGTGCTGTTATGTGCCCAGGGCGATTCAGAGCTGATACTGAGGAGAAATCCATCAGCCTGAGTGCTTTCTTGATAACGACCTCCACCCCCACGTCCCCCAACCCCCACCCCCAGTTTGGCCTCACTTCACTGAGCTGACCAGACTCTACAGATACCTTGTTTACTTGTGACTTTTCCTCCCTCTCTGCCTGGTGTCTGGCAGAAAATAGCTGGGGTGGGGGTGTCTGGGACAGGAGTAGGGAGGGGGATGAAGATGAGTCAGGAGGAGAGAAACCCTAAGGTGGGGGATGGGTGGGGAGATGCACAGAGGGGCATGGAGGACTCCTAGGAGAACAAAAGGGCACTCTGTACACACCAAGGGAGTGGGGGACCAGGGGAGAGAGACTACCCACCCCCAAGACCCCCAAGGTCAAGGACAGTGTCCTCCTGGTCTCTCTCTCTCTCTATCTCTTTTTGCCATTAAGGTTGTTTCTGGGATTTGGTGCTTACACAATGACTCCAACATTTCCAGTGATTATATATATATATATATATATATATATATATATTTTTTTTTTTTTTTTTTTTTTTTTTTTTTCTTCTTTCTGTTAGGGAGTGAAATAGGAGAAGCTCCTCCCTGCTGCAGGTGGGGACTGGGGTTTGAACCCATGTCATCGTGCACTCTGTCAGGTGAACCACTGCCCAACTAAGGCTATTTTTTCCTACCCTTTTGACTCTCTCTCTCTCTCTCTGTCTTTCTCTCTCCCATCTATATGTCACCACAGCACTACTTCACTACACAGAGCTCATAGAGTGTCATCAATGATGCTCCCATGAGGTTCTGGGCCTCAAACCCCATGGCCTTGAACCTGGTAAGGCACATGCTTTACTGGGTGGGCTAGCTTCCAGCTCTGGGAGTTAATTAACTACTTAATTTTTAAAAATATTTTATTTATTTATTAGTGAGAAAGATAGGTGGAGAGAGAGAAAGAACCAGATATCACTCTGGCACATGTGCTGCTGGGGATTGAACTCGGGACCTCATGCTTGAGTGTCCAATATTTTATCCATTGTGCCACCTCCCGGACCACTTAATTACTTAATTTTTCATCAAGACTTTGCACCTGCATGATTACACTGCTCCCTGAGAACTTTTTTTCCCCCTTGATAGAGAGTGAGAAACAGAAGGAGAGACACCACACAGTTAGCATAGTAGTTTTGCAAAAAAAAAAAAACCAACAACCTCATACCTGAGGCTCCCAAGTTCAAAGTTCAAATAACTCTGAACAACCATCAGTCAGAGCTGAGTAGTCCTCTAGTGTTTCTCTCTTTCTTTGTATCTTTTATTTCTGTATCTCTCTCATTCATATGAAATAAATAGGGACTGGGTTACAATGTATAAGGACTCAGGTTTGAGCCACTGGTCCCCCACTTGTAGGGAGAGAGCTTTGCAAATGGTGAAGTGTTGCATGTGTCCTCTCTTTCTCTCTCCTTCTCTGTCTCTCCCTACCCTCTTGATTTCTGACTGTCTCTGTGCAATAAATAAAAGACAATCTAAATAAAATAAAACAGGGGCCAGGTGGTGACATACCTGGTTGAGAGCACATGTTATAGTGTGCAAGGAAGGATCTGGGTTCAAGCCCCCAGTTCCCACCTGCAGGGGGAAAGCTTCGGGAATGTTGAAGAAGGGATGCAGGTGTCTCTCTGTTTCTCTTTCTCACCACTTTCCATCTTGATATCTGGCTGTCTCTATCCAATAAATAAATAAAGATAATAAAAAATTTAAAAAATAAAATAAAATAAAACAAAAGAAAATCTTGAGAGAGAGATGGAAAGAGGGAGAGAACACAGCACTGCTCCTCAGCTCCTGAAGCTCCCCTTCTGCACTCAAACTCAGGTTCTCACTCATTCAGAATGGAAAGGAAGTCTCAAGTGTCCCTTCCTTTCTTCCTTCCTTCTTTCCTTCCTTCTCTTTCTTTCCTGCTTTCTTTTAATTTCTCTTTTGAAATTTTCATTCATTTATCAGTGAGAGGAGAAGAGATCTGAAATGCAATCTCACTGAACAATTTTTTTTGGGGGGAGGGGTGGTATACTGAGGATCAACCCCATGGCCTCATTATGCCTGAGAGTCTATTCCTTTGTCCGTTGCACCCCCTCCTGGGAGTGTTTTCTTTTTTCCCCACTTTTTAAAATATTTATTTATTTATTTTCCCTTTTGCTGCCCTTGTTTATCATTGTTGTTGTTATTGCTGTCATTGTTGTTGTATAGGACAGAGAGAAATGAGAGAGGAAGGGAAGACAGAGAGGGAGAAAAAGAGAGACACTTGCAGACCTGCTTCATCGCCTGTGGGCAGCCAGGGACTAAACCGGGATCCTTACTCCAGTTCTTGTGTTTTGCGCCACCTGCACTCAACCCGCTGTGCTACCTACGGCCGACTCCTGGGAGTGCTTTCTAAACCTCAGGATCATGGTCTCCTCCTTCTCACCAACCTTCCCTGGCACCTCAGGGCCCTTCCTTAGTTAACATTCCAAAATCTTGACAGACATTCACTCAACTAGCATTTGCCAATGCCATTCCCTGATGGTGTAGGGGGATCGCAGTGGCTAATGCACTAGACTCTCAAGCATGACGTCCTGAGTTCGATCTCCAGTAGCACATGTACCAGAGTGATGGCTGGCTCTTTCTGTGTTCCTATCCTATCTTTCTCATGAATAAATAAATAAATTCTTTAAAATTTTTATATTTATTTTCCCTTTTGTTTCCCTTGTTTTTTTATTGTTGTTGTAGTTATTATTGTTGTTGTTATTGATGTTGTCGTTGTTAGATAGGACAGAGAGAAATGGAGAGAGGAGGGGAAGACAGAGAGGGGGAGAGAAAGACAAACACCTGCAGACCTGCCTCACCGCCTGTGAAGCGACTCCCCTGCAGGTGGGGAACTGGGGCTCGAACCGGGATCTTGATGCTGGTCCTGGTGTTTTGCGCCACGTGCGCTTAACTCACTGCGCTACCGCTCAAACCCCCCCCCCCTTTTTTAAAGAGAGCATGCTGGGGACACTGGTGCCTGGAAAAGCCCAGTTTCTGCCCCAAATCTTACATGCTCTGAGAGGGGTGGGGCTCCAGAGCAGTGGCAATGGAGTTTTCACCAAATTATGATACTCAGTGATTTTTTTTTGACCTGGTAATTAAAAAAGAAAGAAAGAAGGAAGGAAGGAAGGAAGGAAGGAAGGAAATAAAAAGTGTATCTGAGAGTTGGAAAATTGCTCACTCATTAGAGCAACACGTCAGCCACCAAGTGAAAACTATGCAAAGGGAGGAGAGCAGGGGAAGTGGAGCCCATGTCCCTACTCTGCCAGGCTGGTGAGCCGGTGGCTAAGTGGACCTTGTAGACCCCTCAGGGAACCCACATTTTACATAGGCAGCCAGTGGTGAGGGGTGGCAAGGTTGTGAGTGGAGTGTGATCTGCTCCCAGGTTCTTGCCCCCCTCCTCCCCCACAGTAGAGAGACATCTCTTTGTCCTCTCATGATTTGGGGGACCCCCTGGAAAATCTGGTGAATATTATACATAAACAACTTTCATGGGCTGGGGGGGGGGGTCTGGTGGTGGCGTACCTGGTTGAGAGCACATATTGCAGTGTGCTAGGATCCAGGTTTGAGCCCCTCGTCCCCACTTTCAAGGGGAAGGCTTTGCAAGGGGTGAAGCAGTGCTGCAGGTGCCTATCTCTCCCTCTTTATCTCTCCCTTCATTCTCTATTTCTCTCTATAATAAATAAATAAATAACACATTAAACAAAAAATAAAACAAAAAGGCCCAAGAAGTTATGTGTGTGATTTCCAGGGGTTCATTGGTTTGCTCCAGTTTAGAATATATATATTAAAGTTTTAGTGGTAAGGCTTTGAGTTTGCCTTTCTTCACCAAGGTTGTCACTGGGGCTCTGCACCTGCACACTCCCATTGCTTCTGGAGGACGCTTCTCTGTTCGTTTAGAGGATAAAATGATACTGAGAGAGACACTGCAACACTGCTCCAGGATTTGTGAAGCTTCTCCCATGCAGATATTCCTATGTGGTGGTCGGGGCCCTAACCTATGTGCACTCAACCAGGTCAACCATCTCCTGGCCCCATCTGGTTTGGTTTGTGCCTCACTCCTCAGGTTCTTAGTTACCAGACCATGACTCCTTCCACATTAATGTAGCCCTGGGTTAAGGAACCCACAGGTCCAATGATCCATTCTGGGTGTTCCCCGGGAGTCTTAAGTCTCAGTGGACAGAGTTTCTGGACTCTACTTCTGCCAGGAAAGCTGAGGCTGTCACTTTGGATCAGGGGAGAAACCCAAGCTTGGAGGCGTGGGCTGGGTTGGGGTTGTTCAGCTGGCAAGAAAAGTGTAGGGAGAGGCTCTGGCAGACAGAGTTGCACATGCCTTTGGCTTTGTTGCTTGTTACCTTGTATCTGCTCTTTGGGTCTGTGGGAGTATATGAGTCAATTAGAACACTAATTAGGTTATAATTTTTAACTCCCAGCTCAAGTCTCACTGACTAGGACTCTGTGGGCAAATGACTTAAGTGTCCCTGTGCTCTTTTTCCTTGCCTGGAAAAATAGAGATAATTATAGTTTTTATGACAGTGAAAGAGAGAGAGGGGGGGAGATATCGAGGCTACCCGCTGGATTTAGTGTGACAGTCTGCAATGCGTGCTGAATAAGGTTCCATCAGCTTTATGGTGTGTCCATTGGGTGGTGGCTGCTGCTGTTTATCAGATTCTGTAAATTCCTCAAACATTTGGACTAGTCAACTCGATACATTTCCGGATCTCCCACTCCCAGGACTAGTTACAAGACTTCCCCTCACTGACCCAGCCCTAACCTGAAGCTAAACCTGGAGCTAACCTGGCCATTGGGGTTCCCGGAACCAGAACCCACTCAATGGCTGAAGAGTTCTGGGGACTCGTCTCCCTCAGTCCTGGGTTCCTCAGCCACGCCCACTCGTCCCATGGCCACGTCCTTCATCACTGGACCTCCAATCCCAAAGCTAAGACCATTAAGCCAGGCCCCCTTCCAATTTCGTACAAGCCCACAGGACGCCACCCCCCTTTCCCAGTCCTTTCAAACCCTGCCTTGTTCTTGTGGGGCCTAGCACACTGTCCATTCAGTGTCCTAGTGTTAGTCACTAAGAGCAGCCACAGGGACCGATACCGGGAAGCCGGCTTTTTACATTTTTAAAAATATTTATTTATTTATTTATTTATTTATTTATTTATTTATTATTTTGAGATGCAGAGAAAGACACAGAGAAAAACACCAGAGCACTGCTCAGCTCTGGCTTATGGTGGTGTGCGGGACTGAACCTGGGACTTAGGAGCCTCAGGAATGAGAGTCTGTTCGCATAACCATTATGCTATCTCCCGCGCCCTAAATTATGTATATATATATATATATTTTTTCCCTTTTGTTGCCCTTGTTGTTTTTTAATTATTTTTGTAGTTATTATTGTTGTTGTTATTGATGTCGTTGTTAGGGCAGAGAGAAATGGAGAGAGGAAGGGAAGACGGGGAGAGAAAGATACCTACAGACCTGCTTCATCGCCTGTGAAGCGACTCCCCTGTAGGTGGGGAGCAGGGGGCTTGAACCGAGATCCTTCTGCCAGTCCTTGCGTTTTGAGCCACCTGCACTTAACCCGCTGTGCTACCTATCGACTCCCGGGAAGCGGGCTTTGTTATGATGCTTTGGTGAGGTCCATCTTGCCTCAGGGCTGCACGAATCTCCATTCCCCTGGGCAAGGGGGTAGGGGATGAGTGGGTGGGAAGCAGAGCTGTGAGGGTCACCCAGAGACCTTATTCACTGCCATCTGCTTCCTCTGTAAGTGATCTGTCTTTCTGAAACATCCACATGTCTATGGCCTGGTTGGGGGAGAAATGATGTTGTGGCACTTTGGAGTGTTGTGGGAATAGGTCTGTCATTAAAGGTCCATCCATTGCTTTTGAGTTGTTTGAACCAAACAGCCTAGAAATCCGACTCCATCTCTGGAGTCTATAGTGAAAGGGCCAAAGGTTGTGGTTGCTTCTTTTCTTAAAAGAAAGGTGTGTGTGTGGGAGGGGGACAGGATGGTGGAGTACTGGGTTAAGCGCACATGGCACCAAGCTCAAGGATTCCCGCTTGAGCCCCTCCACTTGCAGGGGGGTTCGCTTTACAAGCAGTAAAGCACATCTGCAGGTGTCTCTTTTTGTCTCTCCCTCTTCTCCTCCTCTCTCAATTTCTCTCTGTCATATCCAATAAAAATGAAAAACGACCGCCAGGAGCAGTGGATTTGTAATTCTGGCACCAAGGCCCAGCAATAGCCCTGGATGCAAGAAAAAAAAGAAAGAAAGAAAAAAGAAAAGAGCGCAAGACACAGAGACAGAGATATACATACTCCTGCAGCACTGCTTCAGTGCTTGTGTAGCTTCATCCTTGCAGGTGGGGACTGGGGATTTGAACCTGGGCCCTTGTACTTGGGAACATACGTGCTCTGCCAGATGAGCCACCACTAAGCCCCTTTCTCAAGTTATTCTTAATTTTTCCTATATTTTCTCCTTAAAGCTTAACTTTTGTTTACTTTCATATGGTGATATTACTACTACTACGACTGCTGCTACTGTTGAAAGAGGCAGAGAGAGAGAATGGGCCCATAGCACCCTTCAGTGTGGTGGGGGTTGGACTCAAACCTGGGTCTTGCATATGGCAGGCCCATGATTCTTTTTTATTTTATTCTATTTTTTTATTTTTTAATTTTTTGGCCTCCAGGGTTATTGCTGGGGCTCGGTGCCTGCATCATGAATCCACTGCTCCTGGAGGCCATTTTTTTCTCCTTTTGTTGCCTTTGTTGTTGTAGTCTTGTGGTGGTTATTATTGTTGTTGTTGATGTCATTTGTTGTTGGATAGGACAGAAAGAAATGGAGAGAGGGGGAGAGATAGACACCTGCAGACCTGCTTCACTGTCTGTGAAGCGACTCCCCTGCAGGTGGGGAGCTGGGGGCTTGAACCGAGATCATTACGCCAGTCCTTGTGCTCTGCGCCACCTGCACTTTACCCACTGTGCTACCACAGTAGTAGGAGTTTTATGTGGCTTGGAGTCATTATTTTCCTCCTTTGGCTTTCACTCCCCACATCCGGCTTGTCAGTAGATGCTATCAGAGCTGTCTTTAAATGCTGTTCGTCCGCACTGCTTCCTTTTCATTGTCACCACCACCACCACTTGGTCCAGTCACCACCATAGTCTACCTGGGCTCCTTCTACGGGGTCATCTTCTCAATGGGCTTCCTGTTGGATCAACCTTCCTTGTCCCCATCCCCTTCAGAATGCACCTCATACAATGACCAGAAGGATCCTGTTAAAACCAGAGTTGGTTCACGTCCCTCTTCTTAGAATCCTCCCCTAACTTTTGTTTCACTGGCAACAAAATCCAAAAGTCTTACTTGGGTGGCTTAGCAGTAGACTGCAGGATTTGCATATATCAGTGCCTGGGTTAAATCTTGGCTTAGTGCATATGCTAGAGAAAGGCTCTGGTTCTCTCTCACTCTCTTGGTATATAGATTTTTAAAAAATATTTTATTTTATTTATTTATTCCGTTTTGTTGCCCTTGTTGTTTTTTATTGTTGTAGTTATTATTGTTGTTGTCGTCGTTGTTGGATAGGACAGAGAGAAATGGAGAGAGGAGGGGAAGACAGAGAGGAGGAGAGAAAGATAGACACCTGCAGACCTGCTTCACCGCCTGTGAAGCGACTCCCCTGCAGGTGGGGAGCCGGGGTTCGAACCGGGATCCTTATGCCAGTCCTTGTGCTTTGTGCCACCTGCGCTTAACCCGCTGCGCTACAGCCCGACTCCCTGGTATATAGATTTTTAAAAGGCCACATAAAGGAGGTTGGGTGGTAGCTCAGTGGGTTAAGTACAGGTGGCGCCAAGTGCAAGGACCGGTGTAAAGATTCGGGTTCGAGCTCCTGGCTCCCCACCTGCAGGTGAGTCGCCTCACAAGCAGTGAAGCAGGGTCTACAGGTGTCTGTCTTTCTCTTCCCCTCTCTGTCTCCCTTCCTCTCTTGATTTCTCTCTGTCCTATCCAACAACAACAGCAGTGACAATAATAATGATAATGACAACAACAAGGGCAACAAAATGGGAAAAATCACCTCTAGGAGCAGTGGATTCATAGTGCAGGCACCAAGCTCCAGCAATAATCCTGGAGGCAAAAAGAAAAGTTACATATTACAGTGCACAAGGATGCAGTTTCAAGCCCCTGGTTCCCACCTGCAGGGGGAAAGTTTCACAAGTGGTAAAGAAGATCTGCAGGTGTCTCTCTGTCTCTGTTTTTTAATTTTTTTTATTATCTTTATTGGATAGAGGCAGACAGGAATTAAGAGGATAGCGGGAGATAGAGAGGGAGAGAGAAAGAGAGATATCTGCAGACCTGCTTCACCACTCATGAAGCTTTCTCCCTGCAGGTGGGGACCAGGGTCTAGAACCCAGGTCCTTGTGCATTGTAACATGTGCACTCAACCAGTGCACCACCACCTGGCCCGTCTCTCTCCCTATCTCCAACTTCCCTCTTAATTTCTTTCTGTCTTTATCCAATAATAAACAAATTAAAATATTTAAAAAAAGAAAAAATATGGGGTTTATGGGAAAGGAAACTAGGGAGAGTGAAACAGAAAAGAGAGAAAGAGAGTGGGAGATTGGGGGGGGAGAAAGAGAGAGAAATGAAATGAGATTCAGGAGCAGAGGGAATGGGCAGTGGGCTAGGCCTGGCAGATTTAGGGTTCCTGATGACAGTCCCCATTCCTCGGACTTTAGTTTCTCCCACCCCCAGTTTCTTTGTCCTCTTCTATCTAGGGGTGCTGGATAAAACCCTGTGTGTCCTTTACACTTGAATTTTAGAGGAGTAACAACTAATGTTATAGCATACAGGTTCTGCAAAAAACTTTCATGATCGAGGCTCCGAGGCTCCAGGTTCACTCCCAGCACCACTGTAAGCCAGAGCTGAGCAGGGCTCCGGTTTCTCTCTGTATCTCTCTCTCTCTCTCTTTCTCTCTCTCTCTCCTATTAAAACAAAAGAAATAAAAGATTAGTGCACAGTCCAGGTTTGAGCCCAGCCCCCACCTCAGTGGAGGAAGCTTCGGTGCCATGGTTGTCTTTTACACTATGTCTTTCTCTGCCTCTTTGTCTCTGTGAAATAGAGACAAAGATAGAGCCATTCCATCATCACCGTGTCTGCTCTCTCTTTTAGACTTGAGTTAGGTGTGTAGAAGACTGTCAGGGTCACTCTAGAAACCTCCAGATCCTATCCAGGCTCACCTTCTTTCTCCATCTTCCCATCCCGGTCCTGTTTTGAAGACCATCTCTCTCCAGGTAGCTCTTCTGTCTTCTTTCTTCTCACCGAGTCTGTCCCCCTCCCCATGCCCCACTTGCAGCTCTCCCACTTAGCTGGCTCCAGGGGAAAAGGTTTGGAGACTTTCAGGGAATTAAGAATTACCCTCTTCCCAGCCCCCATCACTCACCTGCATTCTGACTTCATCTCCTTTCCTGGTTCAGAGAGGTCATGAGAGTGTCTTCAAGTCACACAGCAGAATAGAAACTCAACTTTCCCCCTTCCTTCTCCCCCCACTCCCTTGCAAGTCCCCGGCTGCCTGGTGGAAAATTCCTTTGATTTTCCTGAAAACAGTCTGTTCCCCCCCCCCCCCCCCAGGCAACAGTGGAGGCCACAGGCTGGCACTGGAGGTGATTGTAGGGTGGGGAGACTTGGGGGCATTTACTGTGTGCTAAGAGCCAGGGGCGTGATGTGTGTGTCATGAACACAAGAATACAAGTGATTTGTCACTGTCATGCCTCTAGATCCCACCCAGTGCTTAGTCACTATCTGGTGAATGAATGAGTGATGTACTGATTGAATGAACACACCCCAAATGCTGAGGGCTCCTTTGCATATCTGCCTTTTTTCTCTTCACTCCCTAATCACTGCCTTTTTCAAACCTGCCCCTGGCTTCAATCTCTTTTTGTCTCCATCTATCCTCCTCTCTTGGTTTCTGTCCTTAAATTTTTATTTTGTTTTATTTTGGAATCAAGACCTTGAGTATGCACAATTTCACTGCTCTGGGCCACTTTTTTTTTTTTTTTTACTCAAAGAGAGAGAGAGGGAGAGAGAGAGGGAGAAAGTAATGGAGGCACCACAACACCAAAGATCCCTCCATTGCCATAGCATCTCCTTTGTGGCTCAAGCCTGGCTTGTGTAGAAGGCAACACAGGCACCCTACCCACTGAGCTATCTTTCTGGTTTCTGTCCTTCTCTACAATTCATGTATCACTATTCATTGACCGGAAGGTCTCTCTAGTGACTACCATGTGCCTCGCATCTTCTCTGTGTCAAGTGTCCAAGGGGTGGTGAGCTGATTGTTGAGTCCTTCTGGAATATTCCAGAAGCTGAAAATAGTTTTTGGAGTTGGGATTTTTTTTTTTCTCTTCCCAGATGTGCAGATGGAGACTCGGGGAAGAAGAACCAGAATATCTGGCCTTTCCTATGCTTCTCCTTAGTTGCTCCATGTCTTCACCTCCCAAATGCCCGGATATCGAACTTCCCCCCCCCCTTTGGGTGGGGGAAGGAGAGAGTAGCAGGTTGCAAATGGATCCAGTGACCAGGCACTAAGGAACAGTGCAGGATGGGTGGGCCGAGGCTGTGTGCCTGCAGGATCCTGGGTAGTGACTGTCCAACTCTAGTCAGGGATGACCAGGAAGTTGTTGCTACCCAGATGTGCCCACTATAATTCTCAAGAGGAAACTAGATCTGCATCTCCACCCCCAGATTCCCTAATGTTTAAATGCTGGGCACCAAATTCCCACAAAACATGATTCAAGTCAAAAGGGACCACATACATGTGCTGGACATGGCTGAGGGATGCTGGCTCACAACTTCTGGTTGGTTTTTGGTCCTATAGACCAGGCTCCATACTAAGAAGAGTCTCCAGCTTCTGGTAGGATGTATACTGGGCTGAGGAAGACAGAGAGGTCTGGCCTGGCTTTGTTAGTTGCTTTCTTTTTCCTCTGGTGCTCAGAACAGCACTTTACACATGGTAGGTCCTCAGTGGGCTTAGTAAGTGACTGGTGTACTGGATGCCAGTGTAACATATGGGAATAGGGTTTTTTTTTGTTTTTTGTTTTTGTTATTTAAAAAAATCTCCATTTTGCTGGTGGGGAGCTAGTGATTGGAAAAGCAGATTTCCAAGGTGCTACACTGCACCTCTGGGGTGGGAATCCCACCTCACCTAGACTCTCAGACTTCACCTTAGGGCTTGTGCAAGTGCCATGCTTGTGTGTGTTTGTGGAATCCGGAATCTTGGTGCCCAGTATATGCGGTGGTGGTGGGTGGAGCCACCTGCTGGGCGGTGGAAGCTAAGCCTGGAGCTCTCGCTCCTAGTTTGGGGAGACACCTGCTCTGGGTGCTCCCCCAGACCAGAGGGGCCCACCCCCTCCCCTAGAAACCCAGAGTTCCCCCCTCTCCACCCCCAAGGCAAAAGGGGGAGAGACTTTAGGATGAGGGTGGAGGTGTGGGGAGGAGGGAGAGGGGAGGGGATGGGTTAAGAAGGAGTGTGTGATGTCAAGCAAAAAAGACAACATTAGACACAGATGCTGAGATGGCGTTTATCGTGGCAAAAAAAGGTGAAGTCGCCGAGGGAGGGGGGAAGGGGGAGTGGTGGGGGCCGGGGTGGGGGCCATGGAAGCTAATACATGGTGCACTAGGTCACACGACGGACACTGGGGGGTGGGTGGGTAGGGTAGGGTGGGCGTGGCCCAGGCATGGCGATGCGGGGATGGGGAAGAGGAGAGGGCAGTGGGCCCCAGCCGGCAGGAGGTGGCGGCGGGCTGGCGGCGTCTCTGGTCGCAGAGGATGGAAGGAATCAGTTAGAGGAGGTTGAATGGAGGCACTGGAGGCATGGCCACATGGCGGGGCGGTTTGGGCCCAAGAAACAGAACGAGGGAGTGGGACAGCGGGCAGGGGCCTCATCATCTAAGTACTGGGGTTACCCAAGGGACCTTAGAGGTCCCCCAGGGCCCGCCCCCCCATTTTCTGACAGCTAGCTAGCTTAGGCATTTAGCTCATCCGTCCTCCAAAGGTGGTCACTCCCGCCCAAATTCTTCCCCGTCTGACCCAGATAAGGGGGGAAGAAAGATTCGAACTCCAGACGGTGCCATTAGCGCACCGAAGAGGAACCCATTTCACAGATGGGGCAGACTGAGTCCTGCGATCAGCTTACACTTCTCGGGGATCCAGGTTCTCCGCCTCTCCAGGAGTAATACTGCTACCTCGGAATCATTAACACTGGGGAGACCGGGGAGGGGGACACAACTTGGGCGCCTCCCAAATCCAACCCGGTTGTAGGTCATGCCTCCAGTGGCTGGCGATGCTAACACAAAGAAAAAAAAATAAATGACTCCCCACATCCCCTGGCTCAAACCCAGTACAAAAGTGATTATTTACAATGACGGGGTGGGGAGTGGGGGCGGGGCAAGGGAGGGGGTGGGGCCAGAGCGGGTCCCTCCTGACTGGAGGCCACGCCCCTGGCCCCGCCTTGAAAGGGCCAAAGCCAATCAGCCAGAGAGCTTTAGACAGGGTCTCTCTCCCCCTGGGCAGAGGGAAGGCCCTAGGGGTGAGGGTGGGGTGGGGTGTGGGATGGGGTGTGGGTGGGAAGGCGTGGGCGGTGGGAGGAGGTGGAGGAAAGGTAGCTACTGCCCCCTCGCCTCCCCCCTCCCTCCCTCCCTGGCCAGACACACAATTTTCCGTGGGATGAACACAGAAAGGGTTAATTAAAAAGAGTTCGATGAGCGAGTCTGACGGTCGAGTGGGGCGGGCTGGAGCAATGAGGCCGCAGGTCCCGGTGGCCGGTGGTGATGGAGTCACTTAGAAGATGAGAGGTTGGTGGTTTTGGGGAGGTGGAAGGAGGGGGGAGGGAGACAGGTGGGGGAGGGGGGTTGAGGTGGTCCCCCCACCCCATTTATTGATATTAATCTCCGGGAAACGAGAGTGGAGAGTGTCCTCGATTGGCTGAGAAGGGCTTCAAAACCAGCAGCCTTGACTCCCCCCACCCCCCCATCTCCTGCTGACTGGAGGTGGCGGGGCGCGACCCAGACACACCCCAGCAGCAGAGCCTGAAGAGAAACTTCCCTCCTTGGCCAAGTATCTGGATGGAGTGGAGGGATGCAGAGCTGGGGGCCCAGTCCCCAGGCCTCCCTCCCTATGTGCCATCAAGTTCAGGCTGGGGGAGAGAGGCATAGCGCCAGGCTGCTGGAGGTGGGGTAAAGTGGGGTCGGGCAGGTTTCTGGCTAGAACCCCAAAGGCCTGGCTGTCCCAATAGTTGCACTGCCACCCTACCCCCACCCAGGAACCTGGATGCCCCACTCATGGTTAATACTCTATCACAGCAAACCAATCATCAGGAATCAAATAATCAAAGACAGCCGGCGCAGTCAGGGTGGGAGAGTGGGGCCCTCTCATTTTTCAAATGCCAGGCCACTATCAGAAGAAACAAAACCAAGAGGTGGGTGGGTTGGAAGAGGGGGCAGGGATCAACAGAACACAGGGTTATGCTGGGACTGGGGGATTAAGAGTGGCAGGAGAGTTCAATACCACTCTACAGAAAAGTGGTACCATATTGTTCCTAGTATAGGTGCCCAACCGTCTATAAATCAACTCTTCCCGAACGCCATTTGGGATACTTATAAATCCCGTTAAAAGTCCAGGGCAGGTATGAGAGCAGGTAAAAATGGCACGTTTGCCTTCTGATCCCCGGATGATTATTGCAGTGAGGCCTCTCCTTGCCCCTGTAGAGACAGATGGCAGGGGCAGGGCAGAGAGGAAGGTGGCTGGGGAAGGTTGGCTCAGACCCCCCCCCCCCCACAAGATGGGGGCATAATGAAGGAGGTGAATTTGGCACATTGAACCCCTTCTTATAAGTGCTTTGAGGTCCTTCTCTGCAGTCCAGCTGACACTACCCTTCAGGCCAGCAGCAAGGGCTGAGCTTGATTCGCCTTCCCAGTTTCTGCAAGACTACCCAAAAGAGGTGAGTTGGGGTGCTCCCTCGGCTGGCTGGTAGAGTTTGGGGAGGGGATCCAAAAGGTTCGGGATTAGCTGAAGGGGAGGTTTTTTTTCTGTCTTTTTTTTTTTTCTTACAAAGACTCTAAGAAAAACTCAAGGTGGGAGGGGGCAAGGAAGGGGGGGTAATTTAGCTAAATGCCCACAGACCTTTTCAATGCCTTTTAGGGGCCTCATCAGAGAGATGACCCCCATTTCCCCTCCTCCGTCTGAGGTTCCCCCTCCCCCCCAGAGCGGCTCAGTTCCAAGGAAGTTTGGCACTTTTTTTTTTTTTTTAAATCACTGGGGAAATTGGGTGTGTGGGGGGGTTTGTTTGACAGAGTCAAAGATAGAGGGAAAGACAGACAAAGATAGAGACAGGACAGATCATGGGAGCCACAGGAAGAGAAAGGAGGGAACCATAGAGAGGAGAGGTGTTGGGGATGGAGGGCAAATGGAAGAAGCAGGAGATGACTTAATGCAGCAAACACTTATTAAGCACCTACTGGGTGCTGGAGAGCAGGGTGCAAGGGGGCCACTCAGTCTCTTGAGATCTGATTGGCTGACAGGGAGAAAAGGAAGAAAGTGGCGATGGGTTTTCTCAAGGGTCCCCATCCCCGGACCTCACCTCCACATCCCTTCTGGACAAACCACAGCACAGAAGATTGAGGTCAGATTGCAGAAAGGACTTTCAAAAGATGGGGACATTGGTGGAGTGAGTTTCTGGCTGTGTGTGTGTGTGTGGGGGGCAGGTGTGAGTGAGCTAGCTCCCTGAGCCAGCAGACCACCTTCCAGATAGCCCTGGCTGGAGGGGAAGAGGACCCCCACATATGGGAACAGGGTGGGGGTTATCACACAGGTACCCCAAAGGGACGCCTTCCCAGAGGCCCAGCCTCCAGAAGACATGTCTGTGTGAGAGGAATACAGGACCCTGGCTGACTGGGGACCCAGACTCCTCCAAATGGGATTACAAAAAGCATCTGGCAAGCCCAGGGCAGCAGATAATGAAAATGATATGCAAATGAGATACCCCACCCCACCTGACTTTTCCTGGCTCTTTCCCCTTCTCCTGAAAGGCAGTGGGGGGGGGGGGTTTGCACTGAAGGAGTGTGGGGTGGTGGTGGGCTACATTCCAGCTAGATACTATAATACCCACTCATGGGAGCAGATACTGTGAAATACTGTAAGGTCTTTTGCGAGGTGTTCAGGGAAGCAAGGAATCACAGGGCCACCTCCAACTCCAAGAACCTCCCCCCCCACTCCCTGGCCCGTGCAGAAGATATGTACAAAATTACATCAAGAATTGTTTTGGCACTCAGATCTCCATCTGGATTCAGGCTGGAGATTTGGGGGGGGGGGAAGGGCAGCAGCAATGGGAGTGGGAGGGGTGAGAGAGGGAGAAATGGGGGACTGGCCCCCATCCTAGAGATAGAACAGGCATGGAAAAAGTCACCATAGTGTCCCCATGTGACAGCCTCCCATAGCAGGGTGGAAGGGCTGGGGGCAGGAAATTCAGTGCAAGGTACCTTGAAGGCTATTGCTTTCTAAGGATTATTATTTTTCACATTTTGTTTTGGGGGTGGCTCTCTAGCAAGGGGGAGGGGGTCTCCCAGGCTTAAGGGGGTGGGAACTGTCTCTGCCTTTCCTTTCCTCCTCTTTTCCCCTTTCTTTCCTTCCTTCTCTCTTTTCTGAAAGGGGAGAGATAAGGAGGCTGCATTTTCCCCAAACCCAGGGAGAAGAGAAGGGCCTGGAAGACCAAGGAGGGGGGCAAGTGGGGGAGAGGGTGGGCATGGGGTACCTCTCCCCCAGAGATGCTGATGATGGAAAGCCAGGGCCGGCCTGGGCTGGGGTTGGGGCCCTGCTTTGGGTTGGAGAAAATGGATCTGGTCTCCATGGGGAGGGGGAAATGGATGGGGTGGAGTGTCTCAGCTATCCTAAGTTCCTAGGGCTGTCAGGCCTCAAAATCTCAGCCTGCCAACGTGTTCTCAGAACTGACCACAGCAGACGTACTTGGGGAGCCACATCCCCACCAAGTCTCAGGGCAGCTTGACTCAAAGGAGCTTCCACCAGAACATTCTAGCTCATCAGAGCCCGTGGTGAGATCACCAAGACTTTCTGATACGGCAGACATTACCAAAGTCCAGCTCACCAGAAGCCACTGAAGCAATCTAATCTACTAGGCCACAGGGGCCCTACCTTGCTTGCTGAGTTCTGACAACTGGCCTGACAAGAGCCACCACACACTTGGCTCACCAGACTCCATGAAATAAAAGCCACGCAGACACAAGCATGCACACAAAAGACAAGAGGTGGGGTAGGTGGGTGGGAATGAAGGTCTTTAACCAGACTTTTCTCTACCCCCATATCCCCCATCCCTCTTGGCCAGGAGAGGTCACAGACTTGGTGTGTTTGGGGCCCACACTGGGTCTTTTTCCTTCGAGTCTTCCAGATTCATGCTAAGTCCTTTTCCATCTTTTCCTCATTAGAAAGGTCCACCCCGCCCCCACCCATCCATGCTCAGCACAGGACACCTCCCCGAAAGACTGGCGTGGGTGGAGAATGAGGGTCACCGACTGGCCAGAACCCCAAACCAGAAGTGCCTGCTCCTCCTAGTGACATCACAGGAAGTAGCCTGGAAATGTCACCGGAAGTACATGCTCCCTGAGAGCTCAGGGAAGTCAGCCTTCAAGGAAGGCTCAGCAAGACATTACAGGAAGTCCCTGTCTCCCCGTTTGGCACAGGAAGTTGCCTCTGGGGAGCTACTTCCTGTGACGTCAGGAGGAGCATGGGAAACCACTGTCATCTGTGACATCACAACATGACTCTAGGAAAATTTGGAGGAGGTGCCTAACTCCAGAGCCAACCTCATTCCCAGCAGCACAGCATCCCCCACCCCACTACAACCTGACAACAAAAGAGCTAAAAGTCCCACCTAGGAGCAGCAACTGCAGTAGGGGAGGGTAGCTGAGAACATCTAGGAGCCCCTGGGGCCCTTGCTGCGAATGCCCCATTTCAGTCCTCTCTTTTCGGGCTCCTCTGCTACCTTGACTTCCATCACTTTCCTCATATCTGAAACTGAAAGCAAGAGAGGTGGGCTGTTACTTTTTTTTTTTTCCTTGGATGGGGGAGGAGGCCTCTTACGCTAGGTGACCCAGAGGCTCCCTCCCCTCGTCCCACATGGAAACAAAAACTTAGAAGGGGTGGGGAAATCCTTAACGGAAGGTAAAAAAAAAAAAAGGAGGGAAAGAAAGAGAAAATAACGCTTTGTTTTCTATTAAAATCAACAAAATGCAATATATACAGATATCACACAGACCTGGGCCCTGGGGTTGGGGGAGGGGATGGTCAGGCCCAGTCAAGCAGAGGGGAAGGGGAAGGAAGGGAGGAAGGGGGGGGGGTCAGTTCGGGGCTGGGGAGGGAGCTTCTGGGCCCCATCCCCAGCCATCATTCAATCCTGCCTACGACTACCAGAGGGGGGAAAGAGGGTGCAGTGAGACCTACCCCAGCCCCATCCCACAGAAGAGCAGGACTACACCAAGCTGAGGTCAGGAGGGGGGGGGGGGAGGGGGGAGGAGGGAGCGGGTGGGAGCACACACCTCGGGGGCTCATCCTACTTTCTGGGGGTTTGAGGCCCTCACTCCCTGCTCGTAGGTGACCCGCTGGCTGATGAGGTATTGAGCGGCTTGCGTGGCCGCGGGGCTGCCCGTGATGGTGACCCGCCGGTTCCGCGTGCCAGGCAGGAACTCGCCCTTCTTGGAGATCTGGATGCGGGCGCCTGTCAGCTCCTGGTACTCCACCAACGTCTTGCCCCCCTTGCCCAGGATGGCCCCCACCAGGTTCTCAGGCACCGCAATCTCCACCAGCTCCTTGGCGCTCTCGGCCGCCAGCTTTTCCGCCGTCAGGAAGCCCCCGGCTGCACCGGCTGCGGCCGCGGCGGCCACCAGGGGGCCCCCTCCGGCTCCGGCCCCTCCGCCTGCACCGGCGCCGAGGTAGCCATTGGCCGCCGCGGCCAGGGCGAAGGAGCCCAGGGCTCCGGGGGGCGGCGGCGGCGGCGGCGCAGCGCCCCCTGCCGGCCCGGCCGCGGCCTCCCCGGCGTAGGAGGCCAGCAGGTTGGCGGCGGCGGCGGCGGCCGGGTTGGCACCTGCGGCCACGGCGGCCAGGACCCCGGAGGCGGCGGCCGAGTTGAGGCCCAGGCCCAGGGAGTTGGTGTTGTAGCCGTAGCTGGCCAGGGTGTTGAGCGCCGTGCTAATGGCCAGCAGATCGGTGCCCGAGAAGGCGGGCAGGGCGGCGGGGAAGGCGCCCACTCCCGCCAGCCCCGCGGGGCCCAGCAGGCCGGAGGCGGCGGCGGCAGAAGCTGCGGCCGCGGCGGGCAGCACGTCGGCGGGGCTGGCGTAGGGGGAGCCGGTGGGGTTGGAGTTGGCCACGGGGCCTGCCACGTTGGCGTAGCTGATGTTGAGGCAGCTGCTGCTCTGCGGATCTTCCTGGACCTTCTGCACGATGGCGCTCACGGCCTTGTGCACCTGCTCGGGCTCGCCGCTCACTGTCACCACGCGCTCCTGCAGGTTGATGCCCTCGGGCTTCTGCGACAGCTGCACCCAGGCCCCCGACTGTTCCATCACGGCTTTCACCGTGGCGCCCCCCTTGCCGATGATCAGGCCCGCCGTGCTGTTGGGGACGATCAGCTTGGCCTAGTGGGGAGCAAGAGCGAGGGCTTTAGGGCGGCCACCTGCAGCTGAATGGCCCCTGACTCAGTCGCCTTAAGCTCTTCCCCTCCCGCGCCCCAGTCAGGCCCCGCACGCACCAGGATGGTCCTACCGGCTGCTAAATATGTTGAAATGAGGGGCCGGGTGGTGGCGCACTTGGTTGAGGGCACGCATTGCAGTGCCTAAGAGCCTGGGTTCAAGCCCCCGGCCCCCACCTGCAAGGGGGAAACTTCATAAGTGGTGAAGCAATGTTGCATGTGTCTCTCTCTCTTCCCCTTTTTTCTTTCCTTTTCTTTAAAAATATTTTTCTTATTTTACTTTTGAAAGAGATGCAGAGAGAAAGAGAGAGAGAGAAACAGCAGAGCACTGTTCAAATCTGGCTTATGGTGATGTGGGGGACTGAATTTGGGACTCTGGAGCCTCAGGCATAAGAGTCTGTTTGCATAACCATTATGCTATCTCCCCCACTCTTTTTTCCCCTTTCTATCTTTCTTTTTCTTCTCAACTTCTCTGTCTCTATCTAAAATAAATTAGAAAAAACTGAAATGGAAGTCATGGGTGCAGGTGGGGGCCTGCGGAGACAGCATAATGGCTATGTCAAAGACTTTCAGGCCTGTGACTCTGAGATCTCAGGTTCAAGTCCCAGCACCAACACAAGCCAGTGCTGAAAAGTGCTCTGGTAAAATCAAGAAACCAATAAACAACTGAAATAGGGGACAGGAAATAGCTCTCTTGGTAGAGGAGTATACTTTACCATGCATTACTGGGGTTCAACCTCTGCCTCTCCTTCTGTAAATTCAGAGTTTAAAAAAAAGTGAGGGGTTGGGCGGTAGCTCAGTGGGTTAAGCACATATGGCACAAAGTCAAGGACTGGAGCAAGGATCCCCGTTTGAGCCCTGGCTTTATCAGAGTAGAGCAGTGCTGCACGTGTATCTCTTTCTCCCTATATTTCCCTCCCCTCTCAATTTCTTTCTGTCTTATCAAATAAAAGAAAGAAAAAAAAAGGGAGGGGTCCAGGCAGTGTCACACCTGACTAAGCACACATTACAGTGCACAAGGATCTAGGTTCAAGTTCCTGGTCTCTACCTGTTGGGGGAAAGCTTCACAATCAGTGAAGTGCTGCTGTGGGTGTTTCTCTCCCTCTCTATCTCTGTCTTCCCTTTCAACTTCTGTTTCTATCCAAAATAAAAAGAAATATTAAAGAAGAAAGAATGAGAAAGAAAGTAAAAATTGACCATGTGGAGTAGTGGAGTCTTGGTGTAGACTCTTGAGTCCCAGCAGTAAACCTGGTGGCAGATAGACAAACAAAAAGAATAAAATAAAATAAAATACCAGGGCCAGAGAGGTGACTCAGCAGTAGAGCTGCCTTGCACAGTTGAGGCCCGATGTAGATCGTCATTACCTTGCGCTTCATACTGTGTGTGCTTAACCCAGTGTGCTACCACCCTGCCTCCGTGGATCTCCATTATCATATGAGAGCATGAGGGACAATACTAAGCAAAACTTCATGGAAGACATGGGAGTGCTTTGCATTCTCTCTCTCTCTCTCTCTCAGCTTTATCATTTGAGAGAGAGATGGAAAAAAAAAGAGGAGGAGGAAGAAGGGGATTTGTGGGGAAGAACAGAGAACCTTGGCATCTCTCTGGTATATCTGATGCCAGGAACTAAACTCAGTGCTGAGGGTTGAACTTGGGACCTCATGCTTGAGAGTATAATTTTTTAAATTAATTATTTCCTTTTTTTGTTGCCCTTAGTCTTTTTTTTATTGTTGTCATTATTGATGTCTATTGATGTCGTCGTTGTTAGATAGGACAGAGAGAAATGGAGAGAGGAGGGGAAGACAGAGAGGGGGAGAGAAAGAGAGACACCTGCAGACCTGCTTCACTACCTGTGAAGTGACCCCCCCCCCCCGTAGGTGGGGCTCGAACCAGGATCCTTAGGGGCTCGAACCAGGATCCTTACACTGGCCTTGTGCTTTGGGTCATGTGCGTTTAACCCGCTGCGCTACCGCCCGACTCCCAAGCGTATAATGTTTTATCTACTGTGCCATCTCCTGGGCCACTGTATACACATTTTCTCTTTAAAAAAAAAAAAAAGATTTCGCGAAGCATAGGGATCCTGGTTCAAGCCTCTGGCTCCCCACCTGCAGGGGAGTCGCTTCACAGGCGGTGAAGCAGGTCTGCAGGTGTCTGTCTTTCTCTCTCCCTCTCTGTCTTCCCCTCCTCTCTCCATTTCTCTCTGTCCTATCTAACAACGATGACATCAGTAACAACAACAATAACTACAACAAGGGCAACAAAAGGGAAAATAAATAAATATAAAAAAGATTTATATTTTCTTTATTACATATGAAAAGGGAGAGAGTTTCACATGAGATACATATAGAGAAGTCAGAGCACTTGGATGCATGTGGCACCAGAGATTAAACCCAGAACCTCAGGCATGCCAGTCCAGTGCTCTCCCAGCTGAGCCATCTCCCCCCACCATACACTGAACTCTCTAGACACATAGATCATTCATAAAAATGGAAACACTTTAATATTAGCTAGTTAGTAAAAAGTTAGTACTCCAGGTCCCCCCCTTTTTTTTAGTAACTACCCAGCAACTCTACCCTGTCTCATGTCCCTGGAACCCCTGGAACCTCCCCTCCACGCAGCACCTAAAAGGTTAACGGCCTTATGCATTAATGTCCAAGTATCTCCAACCCCCATCCCATTTGGCCATGCTAAGGTTTTGCACTGCACAACTCTACTGCTCATGGTGGGCTATTTTTATTTATTCATCAAAAAAAATTAAGATAGAGACAAGAGATATACAGTGAGAAAGAGACAGAGAGAAGAGACATTACAGCACCTGTTATCTGTTCCCATGTGGTGCCAGCCAGAGGCTTGAACATGGACCCCTTAAACACAGAAAAGAATATGCTGTTGGGGCCGGGCAGTAGTGCAGCGGATTAAGTGCACATGGCACAAAATGCAAGGACCGGTGTAAAGATGCAGGTTCCAGCTCCCAGCTCCCAATCTGCATGGGGGTTACTTCACAGGTGGTGAAGCAGGTCTGCAGGTGTCTATCTTTTTCTTCCCCTCTGTCTTCCCCTCCTCTCTCCATTTCTCTCTGTCCTATTCAATAGCAACAACAACAGGGCAACAAAAAATGGGAAAAATGGCCTCTAGGAGCAGTGGATTCATAGTGCAGGCACCAAGCCCCATGATAATCCTAGACACACACACACACCCCTCTTTCCTGGCTCTGCTCAAGTCTTTTTTTTTTTTTTTCTTTTCTTTTTAATCATTACAGATTTTGACCCACAGCTCTGGAAAATATGCAGGTAAAATATATTTTTTTAAAAATACTCAGGACTGGGAGTCGGGTGGTAGCACAGTGGGTTAAGCACAAAGCGCAAGAACCTGCATAAGGAACCTAGTTCAAGCTACCAGCTCTCCACCTGCAGGGGAGTCACTTCACAGGCGGTGAAGCAGGTCTGCAGGTGTCTTTCTCTCCCCCTCTCTGTCTTCCCCTCCTCTCTCCATTTCTCTCTGTCCTATCTCACAATGACAACATCAATAACAACACCAGTAATAACTACTACAACAATAAAAAGACAAGGGCAAGAAAAGGGAAAATAAAAACATTAATATATATATATATTATTTATTTATTTATAGGAGAAAGAGAGAGATGGAGGGAGGGGAGAAGAAGAAGAAGAAGAAGAAGAGAGACTGACACCAGAGCACTGCACAGCTTTGGCTTATGGTGGTGCTGGGGATTGACTGGGACCTCAGAGCCACAGGCAGGAAAGTCTCTTGCAGAACCATTAAGCTGTCTCCCCAGTCCATTTCAGTCCTAAATATTATTTAGAGGGAGAGAGACCATAGCGTCACTCTGGCATATGCAATACCAGGGGCTTAACTTGGGACCTCATGCATACATTACATCCTGTACTCTACCACTAAGATGGCCTCTGGGTACAAAACATCTTAGTCCCATTGCCAAGGTGATAGCATCATGCCTGGCACATGGGAAGAGCCCTGTGCTCAGTGGCTGCCTGCATGGCAGAACCAGATTGGAGAGCCACAGCACCTCAGAGAGATTTCAGTCACATGTGCTTCCAGACTCCCAGGGCCTCAAGATGTTAGCATGCTAGAGTTTTAGGATAATACATGTTTAGAATTTTGAACTCATGGGGTAGTAGAATTATAGGGATTAAGACACGCCAGAGGGTGGTCTGGGAGGTGAGGTAGTGGATAAGGCACTGGACTCTCAAACATGAGATCCTGAGTTCAATCCCCTGCAGCACATGTGCCACAGTGATGTCTGGTTCTTCCTCTCTCTCCTATCTTTCTCATTAATAAATACGTAAAATCTTAAACACACACACACACACACACACACACATACACACACCAGAGGAAGATTCAACTCAACACCTGACTCCAGAACCTGGATTTGTCTACATCTCCCTCATTCTTTGGAGCCCCCTTACACTCCCAAAAATACAGTGACCAAACCTGCCTTTATAACACTTTGACTCCACTAGCTCAGATTCCTTCTGGATTTAGGGGTGGATGGGAGGCTGAGGCACAAATGGTACTGATCCCATTTTCTTTGTAACAAGCATAAACTCTGGCTGAACCCTGGGCCTTTCGTGGCCGTGACCAAGGCAGAGGGAACAGGCTGTACCTTTCTCTTCCTAAAAACTACAGGTGAGCTGTAGCTTGCTGGTGGCAAGGGATTCGAGTGTAAGTAGCAGAGCAGCTTCAGCACCAAGGACAGCACTCTTGCTCCAAGCCCCAAATTTGCTCTTTTTTTTTTTTTTTGAGGGGGATGGGGCAGTCCCCTCCAGTTGCATTCTTCCGGAGCTTTTGTTCCACCGTTTTCTTCCAAGAACCTGGGGGTAAAAACCAGGCCCCGTAGTCTCCCCCATCTCGGGGATACCAAGAATTCCCGATTTTACCAAGGCCCTTTTGTCTCTGCTTCTAGGTAGACGTTAAGAAACCCTCACAAGCGGCCCGTACGCTCGCCCGGGGCTCTTCCACCCTTTGCACCAAATGACAGTGCGAGCGGGTCCGTGTCCCCCTCCCCTTTGCTCCCTGCCGGTCAGGAGCGAGCAGCCCCGGGATTCACTGGCAGCCCACCTGCCCGCGCGCATCGTGGCCATGGCAACTGCAGGACCGCGATGCGATTGGTCCGCTTGTGGCCACGCCCCTTCGCCGGTGCTTTTCCCCGTAACCGTGGCAACCGCGAGGCACCGCCCTCCTCCTTCCTTCCATTCATCCCTCCAGGAGCGGACTCTCTCTCGCCTACGAAATCTCACTTCTCCAATAATGGTGGCGACTCTCTAGTGGTCATGACTGGAGAGAGGGAGTCCACGATGGCATCGCTCAAGTGCTGGATGCGGCTTGGCGGTCTCTGAGGTCATTTCCGGTGGGGACAGGAAGTGGGAGCAGTTTACTTTGAAACAATGGGTTGAGATGGAAGGAAGAGGGCGATCTAGAGCATTCCAGAAAGGAGGGATAAGCGGAGAGTCTGAGCCAAATGCACCTTCACTCTCAGAAACAAGCCTAATCCGACAGACCTGGAGTCCTTAAGCTAAATAATAATAACAATAACAACAGCTGCTACCGTATTATTTGATTGCTAAGACTTTTTTTTTTTTTTTTTTATCAACATTACCCCACTGACTTTCCATAATAATCCAGTGACAAAGGAGGAGTATCTTCTCCCAAATCTTAGTGGCCTTCCAGAAACCCAGTATACTCATGCTGACCTGTTTGGCTCTGTCGGGGTTCATCGTGGTTTGAGGTTGAAGGATGTTGACCACCTCAGGCTTGGTCATTGCCTGTGGGATTTCTCGGACCTTCTCAGCAATAAAGCTGTGCACAGCATTCAAGGCCTCTGCCGTGCCTTGTACCAGGCATACTCGCTCTGTGGTTCCTGGAGAGCGAGGGCGAGAGAGAGGACACACATTAGACAGGCTTGGGGACGTTCCTGAGAGACAGGCCCCATTTATGAGGAAGAGAAAAGGGTTCCTGAGGGCAGACCTGACAAGCCCCATGTCACGTGTCACGCCTGGGCAAGCTGGCATGGGCTCCTGGGTTATAATGGGGAGCTGGGAGAATAAGTGGAATGCCTGTTTCATAATTTGCACTGCAGCTCCCTCACTTAAGACAACCCCAGGGGATAGAAGAATGATGCTTAAGTGCTTTGGTGCCCACAGCAGCCTGGGCAGGGGAGATGGGGCTCAGCTGCCTCTTCCCAGTCCTTGCCCCTCGCGCCTGGTTGCTTTGGCAACCATTCATTTACTCTCCACTCCCCCTCCACCCTTTCTAGAAGCTGAGAGCTCAGGCCTGCAATGGTTGCCACAGTAACTGGAACCCCCTTATCGGTCTGGCTGGCCAGGTCCTCAGCCCACCCCCAGGGGGACTAGGGACTGAGGCCTCGTTGCCATGGCAACTCCTGAAAGCCTGCAGCTAAGGCCTCTGGGCTTTTGGAGAGGATGGGGAAGGACTGGGGGAGGGGGAGACAGAAGCAAGGCCCTAGTGCCTGCCCAAGCCCACCAGATGGAGGGCTGAGGGGTGGGGGAGGGCAAGGGTGTGGATAAGGGTGGGGTGGTGGTGGGGGGAGTAGGGCAAAGGCAAGTCATGGAAGAGTGGGCGTTAGTGTTGTAGATTCTCCAAGATATTGGCTGTGATTTGAATTCTGGCACCTTTATGAGTGTGTGTGTGTGTGTGTGTGTGTGTGTGTGTGTGTGAGTGTGTGTGTGTGTGTGTGTGCGCGCGTGTGTGCGCGTGCGCATGCGCGCGCATGTGTAGACCTGGGCAGGGCTGGCCAGAGTACTTTGATCTGTGCATAAGAGAAAGCAGGAGGGACCAAGGGATGAACAGACTGCACAAGCCTGGTGGCTTTAGTAACAGGCCTGTGTGCACTTTCATGTGTGGGAAAGATGCTGGGCGTGGGCTGTGATGAGCAAGGTTTTGTACTCAACTTGTGAGACTGAGCTGAGTGTATGTGTAAGAGTTCAGAGAAAGAGAAAGAATCCAATGTTGCATGTGGGAGGTCCTGAGCTTGACCCCTAGAATCACATAGGCCAGAGTGATGCTCCCACTCCCCCTTCCTTAATACAATAACAGCTAGATCCTTTTTTTCTCTCCCTTTTCTTGCCACCAGGGTTGGTTATTGCTGGGGCTTGGTGCCAACACTATAAATCCACCACGCTTAGCAGCCATTTCTTTCTGTTTCCATTTTCTAACTGGATAGGTCAGACAGAAACTGAGAGGGAAGGAAGAGATAGAGAGGAAGAGAGAGACACACCTACAGACCTACTTCACTGCTTGTGAAGCATTCCTCCTGCAGGTGAGGAGTGGGCTCAGACCTGGCTCCTTGTACATGGTAGCCTGTGTGCTTAACTGAGTGTGTCACTGCCCAACCCCCAAATCTTTTGTTTTGCCTGTAGGGTTTATCACTGGAGCTTGGTGCCTGCACTATGAATCCACTGCTCCTGCAGCCATTTTATTTACTTATTTATTTTGGATAGGACAAAGAAAAATTGAGAGAGGAGAGGAAAATAGAGAGGGGAAGAGAAAGACACCGGCATACCTGCTTCAGCACTTGTGAAGCAATCCCCCCATCCCCAGCTGGAACCAAGATCTTTATGCAGGTCCTTACACTTTGTACTATGAGCATTTCGCCTGCTGCACCAACACTCGGCCCCCATTATTTTTTTTCTCCAGCGTTATCGCTGGGGCTTGGTGCCTGCACTACAAATTCGCTGCTCCCGGAGGCCATTTTTCCCATTTTGTTGCCCTTGTTATAGTTGTTATTGTTACTGTTGCCATAGCTGCTGTTGTTGTTGGGTAGGACAGAGAAATCGAGAGAGGAGGGGATAAAGACGGAGAAAGACATCTGCAGACCTGCTTCACTGCTTGTGAAGTGACACCCCCCTGCAGGTGGGGAGCCGGGGGCTTGAACTAGGAGTCACTGGCCCCTGTGCTTTGCTCCATGTGTGCTTAACTCACTGCGCTACTGTCCAGTCTCCTCCCATTTTATGTGTCAGAGTTTCATAGCTGTGCAGTTCCACTGCTCTTAGTAGTCGGTCAGTCAGTCAGTCAGTCAGTCACTAACGCACTCTCTCTCTCTCTCTTCCTTTTAAATTCAGCTAAAAAAAAAGATGGGGGGGAGGGAGTCTGGCGGTAGCACAATGGGTTACGCGCACATGGCACGAAGTGCAAGGACCTGCTCAAGGATCCCAGTTCAAGTCCCCGGCTCCCCACCTGCAGGGGGGTCGCTTCACAGGGGGTGAAGCAGATCTGCAGGTGTCTGTCTTTCTCTCCCTCTCTCTGTCTTCCCCTCCTCTCTCCATTTCTCTCTGTCCTGTCCAACAACGACGACATCAGTAACAACCACAATCATAACTACAACAACAATAAAACAACAAGGGCAACAACAGGGAAAATAAGTAAATAAAAATATTTTAAAATTAAAAAAAAAAAGACAGAGGTGGGAGCACAAGACCTTGGTGGTGGGAGTGGAGTAGAATTATACCCCTATAATCTTATAATCTAATAAAGTGTGATTTTACAAAAGACAGAGAGGGAGACAGCGAGGAGGGGACACCATAGAAGCACTCCACTGTCTGTGGAGCTTTCCATTGATTCTCCTCTGGTGACTGGGACTTAATAAACTGGGTCCTCATGCATGGGAAAATGTGTGCTATACTTAGTAAGCTATCTTTTGACCCCAATAAATAAATCTTTAAAAAAATCTTGCAGCAGAAGTGGTGGCCCTGTAGGTGGGGTGTAGAATGTGTGAGGCCCCAGGTTCCACATACACTGGAATAAAGCAGTGCTCTGGTCAGGGATGCTCGCTCTCTCTCTGTCTGTCTCATAAAACAAGTCTTTTTTAAAAAAATATTTATTCTCTTTTTGTTGCCCTTGTTGTAGTTATGATTGTTGTTGTTATTGATGTCGTCATTGTTGGATAGGACAGAGAGAAATGGAGAGAGATGGGGAAGACAGAGAGGAAGAGAGAAAGATAGACACCTGCAGACCTGCTTCACTGCCTGTGAAGTGACTCCCAGCAGGTGGAGAGCCGGGGGCTCGAACCGGGGTCTTTTTGCGCCACCTGTGCTTAACCCAGTGAGCTATCGCCTGACTCCCCATTATACAGTTTTAAAGTGGTAGACATTCACCCAGTCAGAATCCTGAGATCCTTTCTTTTTTAAAAGGCTTATTTGAGGGAGTTGGGTGGTAGCACAGTGGGTTAAGTGCACGTGGCGCGAAGCGCCAGGATCAGCGCAAGGATCCCGGTTCGAGTCCCAGCTCCCCACCTGCAGGGAAGTTGCTTCACAGGTGGTAAAGCAAGTCTGCAGGTGTCTGTCTTTCTCTCCTCTCTCCATTTCTCTCTGTCCTATCCAACAATAATGAGATCAATAACAATAACTACAACAATATAAAAAGAACAAGGGCAACAAAAGGGAATAAATATTAAAAAATTTAAAAAGACTATAGTAGTGTGTCTGTGTGTGTCTCCACACGTGTAAGAGAAAATAGAGGGTAGGACATGTCTAGGTGTTCAAAAAACTACCAAAGGGGCTTGGTGGTGTTGCACCTAGTTGAGTGCACACATTACTATGTGCAAAGACCCAGGTTCAAGCCCCTTGTCCTCACCTGTGGAGAGAATCAATAATAATAACAGCAACAACAAAAACTATGTGGATGACTGACGTGTGGGAGAAGGCTGACAAGTCTTTATGACTAATGTGTGTGAACATGAAACAGAGAGTGAGTAATCAGAGGGCTGTGTGGTGGAGCACCTGTTTGTGTGTTCATGTCACAGGGCACAAGGACCTGGATTTGAGCACCCAGTCCCCAGCTGCAGGGGGAAAGCTTTGCGAATGGTGAAGCAGGGCTGCAGTGTCTCTCTGTCCCTCTCCCTTTCTATCATCCAATTCCTCTCAATTTCAGGCTGTCTCTATCCAATAAATAAGTAAAGATAATTAGAGAGAGAGAGAGTGCAATCAGCAGACCAGGTGTCGGTGTGAAAGATGATAATGGATGTACGTGTGTGTGTGTGTGTGTGTGTGTGTGTGTGTGACAGTCAGACAAAGCAGGTACTACGAGGACTGCTTTGTGGGAGAGTGAATGTCCGGGTGAACCTCAGCATGTGTGATGAGTGGTGTACGCACATGCACGAGCATGTATGTCCCTGGGTGGGGTGCTGTCCACAGGATCACCTCCATCCCCGGGATTTTAAAAGGCCCTGAGTGTGTGCCAACTCCATGTGCCCGTGCGTCTGGGACACTTGGCAGCCAAGTGCCTGATGTCCCTGAGTATCTATGTTAGCGTAGCCTGTCTGTGTTACCACTTTGAGCTTGGCCTCCCCTCCCCCCCTGTCCCCCGCAAACCAGTCTCCCCATATATCTGGGGGTCACTGTAGTGGGTCACCAGGGCAGTGGACAGATCCCCCATCTCCTCTGGGCCACTGTTCCCCGCTTCGCCCACCCCCACCCCCAAACAATGGCTCCGCCTGAGCCAAGGGTGAGTCAGTGTGCAGGCTGCCTCCGTCTGGGTGTAAATAGGAAAGGGTGTGGGTCAGAGTGGGAACTGGGGGGGAAGGGGAGCCCCAGGGAGAGTCAGAGGTGGCTTCCTCCCAGCTCAGGCAGGCCATGAGTCCCCACCCCTGTATCTCCTCACCTGGGTCCATGTGGACATGGCGGGTTCAGTTAAACCCTGAAAGTATGTCCAGTACAAACAGCTGGTGCTTACATAACGTTGAGTGCCAGACATTGTTCGAAGCACCACATATGCACATACATACATATGTGTGTGTGTGGTCACTTAATATCTGAGGCAAGCACTATTGTTTTTCTTGATTTACTGCTGGTAAAACTGAGAGAGTTTGGGGTTCCCTCAGCCAGGAATGAAAGATGAGGGCTGTGAACTCAGGCACCTGGCTTCTGCCTTTGGGTTTCTAACCACTGCACCAACCTGTACTTAACTGGAGATTCATGGAGAGGGAGAGTGTGAGTGAGTTTTGGAGGCAATCATAAAACTGCAGTTGTGCATTTTGTGCTTCTGGTAGTAAGAAAGAAAAAAAAAAAGAATATGTGTGATATCACTCATTGACACTTAAGATTTTGCATTTAGTGGCCCGAGAGATGACACAGTAGTGAAAGTGCCAGATTGCAGGCATGAGATCTTGAGTTTGAACCCCGGCATCACCAGACATGTTAGAGAGATGCTCTCATTCTCTCATTAATAAACACTTTTTTTGGGGGGATGGCTCACCATGTGTATACGACCCTAGTTCAAGCCCATCCTCCACTACCTTTTCTGTCTCTATCTTAAAATAATAGAGAGTAAAAAAGAAATAAATATTTTTCTAATTATTATTATTTTTATTGTCACCAGGGTTATTGCTGGGGCTCAGTGCTGGCACTACAACTCTACAGGCTTTCTTTCTTCCTCTCCTATTTTTATGACAGGACAGAGAAAAATTGAGAGGGAAGAAGGAGATGGAGAGAGGGACACACACACACACACACACACACACACACACACACACACACACACACACACCTTCAGACCTGCTTCATTGCTCCAGAAGGTGGGGAGCAGGGGCTCAAACCTGGGTCCTTGTTCCTGATATATGTGCTTAGCTGGATGTGCCACTGCCAGGCCCACTGAAATAAATCTTTTAAAAAGTAAACCTTGAGAGGCTGGGTGGTGGCACACCTAGTTGAGCATACATACAGTGCACAAGGACCCACGTTCAAGCCCCCAGTCCCCAACTACAGGGGGGAAGCTTCAAGAGTGGTGGAGCAGTGCTGCAGGTCCCCCTCCCCCTCTTTCCCTCTCTCCTTATACTTCCCTCTCTATTTCTGTCTCTATCCAAAAAAAAAAGTAACCTTGGAATCAAATCATAATTAGTAGAGGATTGTAAGACTATACAAATCACAATTTGAAAAATATTGGGCAGGTACGTTCTAATACATATCAGATCACTGGCAATAATGAAAGCAGGCAGCTTTCCTGCAGGAGAGTGTGGAGCTCTAGGCAGATGCTCTGAGGCAGAAATGGCTGAGAATTTCTAGGGCGTGTGGGTGAGAGAGCGGGAGTACGCCTGGCCGTGCACAGGTGCATGGGCCTCTTTCTGGGTCCTTGTTTCTCCCCAGATGACCTGAAAGGACTGGATCTGGGGCTTGACATTTCCTGTACCAAGGTGGGGACTCTGTGTCCTCTGCTCCTTCCTAGAGGTCAAGGGTCAGATGGGGTTATGTTTCAAGTGGTAGATACACAGGTGTGTGTGTGTGTGTGTGTGTGTGTGTGTGTGTGTGTGTGTGTGTGAAGCAGAGAGCACTTTCACTTTTCACCACTGTCACTTCTCATCTGTCTTCCATGCTGGACTAACCAGTCCCATTCTCACCACCCTCTGCCTCTGGACATTTTATTTCCTTTTCCTGGATTACCCTACATGCTCTTCACCGAGCTCACTCTGAGTATTTGGGCCACTCCTCCAGGAAGCCCTCCTTGCCCTCCCCAGTGTGGGGGAAGTGTCCTCTCTGGGTTCCCATCGTCCTGTGGGCTTCCCCATCCCTGCACTGACCACTCTGGGTCATTGTCCCTTGCTGTGTTTCCCCTACAGGGCAGTGAGGCCCCAGAGAGCTAAGTGTGGCACTGCTGTCTCCCCACCCCCATCCACCTCAGAGCTGGCATCAAAGAGGTGGTCAGAGGATATGTGTGGAAGGAACACATGCATGAATAAATGAACGAATAGGTGTTGGCCAGGTATGTCATAGCAGGAGCGTCTCCATTTTTGTGTTCCTGGGGGCCTTGGCAAGTCCAGGGATAGGACCAGGATACAGGGGACTGTGCCCTACATGTCTAAGGTGGGGCGGGGGTTGCGGGCTGGCCACACATACAGGGTTCCTGCTGCTGTCTGAACAGAGCTGGGTCCAGAAAAGCCAACCCTAGTCTCACTCTCTGGAGTTCTCACTGTGTCACTGAGTTGGGAGAAGGTGACACATCTCTTGTCACAGAATGTGCTTCAGTACTGAGGTCCCAAGTGTCCTTGGATGCATGTCCCAAGAAGAGGTCTCAGTCATATCTTGTGTGTGTGTGTGTGGGGGGGGTACTGGGGCATGGTGAGGGGGGGTAGGGGAGGGTGCACTGGGTTCCCTGACTTTTCTGTAAACCTCTTGCCAAAGCTGCTTAGTGAGATGGGGAGAGTCGGGGGGAGGTGGAGGAAAAGCATGAAAATGAATGTGTTCTGACCCTGGCTGCAGAGCTGGTATTTGACCTAAAAACTCCACGGGGATTAAGGATGAACAAGAAGTGGTGCTGGACAAAGATGCAACTCAGGGGCCTGGACTGGAGTCCTAGATGTCAGAGCTCACCTGGTAGGAGGGACAGATGGAGGGGCCTTGAGGAGGTTTCGAGAGAGCAGAGGGGTCTTGCAAAATGTAGGGGGGTGGAGATGAAGGAGAAGCAAAAAATAAAAATAAAGGGCAGAATTTGGAGGGAGGACAAAAATAATCAGGGTGTGGAAATTTGGAAGACAGAAATGCAAAGGCAGGGAGGGGCGAGCAGAAGTGGAAAGAAATGAGAGTCTGGGCTGGGTGGAGGTGTATCTATCTGAGTGCACATGCTACCCTGCACAAGGACCTGGATTCAAGTCTCCAGGACCCGCCTACAGGAGGGAAGCCTCATGAGTGGTGAAGCAGAGCTGCAGGTATCTATTTTTTCCTCTCCCTCTCTAGCTCTCCCTTCTATCTCTGTCTCTATCCAATATATAAATAAAATATTCTTTTTTTTTTTTTTTTTTTTTTTTACCAGAGTACTGCTCAGTGGCTTATGGCGGTGTGGGGGATTGAACTTGGGACTTGAGATCCTCAGGCATAAAAGTCTCTTTGCATAACCATTATGCTATACCCTCACCTTTTTGTCCCTTTTTCTTTTTCCCTCCAGGGTTATTGCTGGGGCTCAGTGCTGGCACTACGAGTCCACTGCTCCTAGTGGACATATATATATATATATATATATATATATATATATATATATATATTTCCATTTTATTGGATAAAGACAGAAATTGAGAGAGGAGGGGAAGATAGAGAGGGAGAGAGACAGAGAGACACCTGCAGACCTGCTTCACCACTTGTGAAAAGTTCCTCCTTCAGATGGGGAGCTAGGGGCTCGAACTTGGATCCCTATGTGGATCCTTGTACATAGTACTATTTGTGCTTCACTGGGTGTGCTACTGCCCAGCCCCCTAGAATATTAATATTAAAAAAATGAGGGGGGTCAGGCGGTAGTGCAGTGGGTTAAGCACACATGGTGTGAAGTGCAAGGACCGGTATAAGGATACCGGTTTGAGCCCCCGGCTCCTCACCTGCACAGGGGTGGCTTCACAAGCAGTGAAGCAGGTCTGCAGGTGTCTATCTTTCTCTCTCCCTATCTTCCCCTCCTCTCTCCATTTCTCTCTGTCCCATCCAACAACAATGACAGCAATAACAACAACAATAATAATCACAATAACAATAAAACAACAAGGGCAACAAAAGGGGGAAAAAAATAGAAGCCTCCAGGAGCAGTGGATTTGTGGTGCAGACACCAAGCCCCAGCAATAACCCTGGAGGCAAAAGAAAAAAATGAGGATTGGGGCCAGGTGGTGGCACACCTGGTTGAGCACACATGTTATAATGCATAAGACCCAGGTTCAAGCCCCTGGTCCCCACCTGCAGGGGAAAAGCTTTGCAAGTGGTGAAGCAGGGCTGCAGGTGTCTCTCTGTCTCTCTCCATCCCTACCACCCCCTTCCCTCTCAATTTATGCCTGCCTCTAACTAGTAAATAAATAAAGATAATTTTTAAAAGTTTTTTTAAAATGAGGGTTAAGCCCATTCAAGTAGCCACCCATCAGCTATGAAATACCAGTTGAGCAGATGACTGTATAGAAAGAGTTGGGAGGCTGGAGGATAGTTAACATCAGAGTACAGGACTTGCATGCTAGGGGCCTTAGAGGTCCCAGGTCTAATCCCTGGAACCTCTTTATACCAGAGCTGAGCAATGTTCTGGTCTCATTCTACTCTGTATCTCATAAATAAATAAATCATCAAAGAGGGAGGGAGACAAAGGGGATAGCTGGGCAGGAGAGATAGCATAAAAGTTATGCAAAGAGACTAATACTTGAGGCTCTAAAGTTCCGGGTTCAATTCCCTGTACCACCAGAAGCCAGAGTTGAGTAGTGCTCTGGCAAAAACAAACATAAAATCAAGACAAAGAAAAAGTTTTTATAAGCAGCCTGGGAGGCAGCACAATGGTTGAGCACTGGGTTTGAAAACACAAGGTCCTCAGTCCAACCTTTGGTCTTGAATATGCCAAAATGATGCTCTGGTTCTCTTTCTCTCTCCTTCTTCTTCTTCTTTTTTTTTTTTTTTTTTAAGATTTTTATTGATTGATTGATTAGAAAGAATAGGAGGAGAGAGAGAAAGAACCAGACATTACTCTGGTACATGTGCTGCTGGGGACTGAACTCAGGACTTCACACTTGAGAGTCAAACGCTTTACCCCACTGTGCCACCTCCTGGACCGCACTCCTTCTTATGATAACGAACATTTTTTAAAAAGACAATGATATATTCTTATTTCTATTTTACTTTATTTTTAATTTATTTATTAGAAAGGTAGGAGGAGAGAGAGAAAGAACCTGACATCACTCTGGTGCTGCTGGGGATCAAACTCAGGACCTCATGCTTGAGAGTTCAATGCTTTATCTGTTGCACCACTTCCTGGACCACATTTTTATTTTTTTTAAGATTTTATTTATTAATGAGAAAGATAGGATGAGAAAGAGAAAGAACCTGACATCACTCTGGTCCATGTGCTGCTGGGGATTGAACTTGGGACTTCATGCTTGAAAGTCCAGTGCTTTATCCACTACACCATCTCCCAGATCACTATATTTATTTATTTATTTATTTATTTATTATTTATTTATTTATTTATTTATTTTTAAAATGCTTTCTATTAATCTTTATTTATTTTGGATAGAGACAGAGAGAAACTGATAGGGGACTGGGAGGTTAAGAGGGAGAGAGACAGAGAGACCTTTAGCACTTGTGAAGCTCCCCCCATAGGTGGGGGCTTGCGGCTTAAACCGGGGTCCTTACCCATTGTAGTGTGTGTACTCAACCAGGTGTGCCAACCAGCCCCATAATGATATATTCTTAAATATTTTATTTTATTTATTTTTAAATTTTTTAAAAAATATATTTTATTTATTTATTCCCTTTTGTTGCCCTTGTTGTTTTATTGTTGTAGTTATTATTGTTGTTGTCGTTGTTGGATAGGACAGAGAGAAATGGAGAGAGGAGGGGAAGACAGAGAGGGGGAGAGAAAGATAGACACCTGCAGACCCGCTTCACCGCCTGTGAAGCGACTCCCCTGCAGGTGGGGAGCTGGGGTTCGAACCGGGATCCTTATGCCGGTCCTTGTGCTTTGCGCCACCTGCACTTAACCCGCTGCGCTACAGCCCGACTCCCCCAAATATTTTATTTTAATGAGAGATATACAGAGAGAGAGGAGGGGGGTAGTGAGAGAGAGAAAGAGAAAGACCAGAGCCCTGCTTAGCTCTGGCTGATGGTGGTACTGGGGATTGAACCTGGGATCTCAGAGACTCAGGCATGAAAGTCTTTTTTTGCATCACCATTATACTATCTCCCTCAGCCATATCTATCTATCATCTATCTATCTATCTATCTATCTATCTATCTATCTATCTATACTTCTTTTTTCTTTTTTTCTTTTTAAAGAAGAAGAGTTAAGAAAGCAAGAGGCAAAAAAATGTCCGGATACAAAAGGTGGAGGGAAAGGAAAAAAGGCGGGTAGGAGGAAGAGCCCGAGAGAATGAGAAACAGAGACCAGAAGACCAGAGGATCAGAGAGACTGAGAGACAAAGAACAGGGGGACGATGACAATGGAGACTCAAGACAACAGGACTGGGAAAATTGAAAACATTTGAGAGAAACGCCTTGAAAATGGCACAGTGAACCTCAGAGGGGGCTCGACGGGGTGACAGAAACTCAAAGGAAAGAGTGTGTGGTGGGGAGAGGAGTAGAGGGTATATAACATGGCTGGCTTCCCAAACCCTGAGGACACCCTGACACCTGCCCCCCCAATCCCCCTCCCCAGCTTCTCCAACTGACCCAAAGGGGCAGGTATGTGGGAAGGGGCACATCTGCCAGTGTAGCATGCAAATGAGTTCATGAATATGCAGCAGGCCTATTGTCTGGCCCTGGTCCCCCCTCCCCCCATCTGCTCAAGCTTGGCCGGTCCACCATCACTGCCCCCCGGGCCGCCCTGCCCCCTCGTCCAGGCCCAGGTGAGAGGGTCCCCAGGCACACAGGCTCACCCGGATAGAAGTCTTTGGACTTGGACAGCTTGATGGTGGCACCCGTCTCCTTCTGCAGCTGCACGATGGTCTGGCCGCCCTTGCCGATGATGGAGCCCGCCGCGTAGCTGGGGATCAGCACCTTCAGGAAGTATTCGCCTTCCTCTGCGGGGGCACACGGGGCGGGGTGGGGCAGTCAGCGGGAGGGCTGCCACCTGGGGGCGGTGCCTCCGGGCAGGTGCCGCCCTGGTCAGGCTGGAAAACCGCTGGGGTCCTGGCACCACGACCCAAGAGGGAATAGGGGGTGGGAGGTGGCACACCGGTTGAGCACACATGTTACAATGGGCAAGGCCAGGGGATCAAGTCCCCAGTCCCCAGTCCCCAGTCTGCTGGGGGGGGGGGGGGGGCTGCAGCTGCCTCTCTCTCCCTTTTAATCTCCTCTTTCCCTTCTTAATTTTCTCTCTGTGTCTCTATCCAATTAATAAATGAATGTTTAATAAAAAAAAAAAAGGTATCCCAGGAGGTGGACCAGTGGAAGAGGACAGAAATTGCAAATGTGAGGCCCTAAGTTTGATCCCTGGCACTGCATGTACCAGAGTGATACTCTGGTTCTCTTTCTTAATATTTTATTTATATATTTATTACCAGGGTTATCGCTAGGGTTTGGTGTCTGCACTATGAACCCACTGCTCCCAGAGTTCATTTTTATTTTCTTTCTATTTTCATAAGCTAGGACAGACAGAAATTGAGAGGGGAGGGAGAGAGACAGAGAGACACCTGCAGACCTGCTTCACCACTTGTGAAGCTTCTCCCCTGCAGGACCAGGGCCTCAAACCTGAGTCCTTGCGCATGATAATGTGTGCACTTAACCAGGTGTGCCACCAGTTGGTCCTTATTTATTTATTTTTTAGATAGGGATAGAGAAATAAAGAGACAGAGATAGGGGGCTGGGCAGTAGCACAGCAGGTTAAGCGCACATGGCACAAAGTGCAAGCACCAGCACAAGGATTCCATTTCCAGCCCCCGGCTCCCCACCTGCACAGGGGTGGCTTCACAAGCACTGAAGCAGGTCTGCAGGTGTCTATCTTTCTCTCCCTCTCTCTGTTTTCCCCTCCTCTATTTCTATATGCCATGTCCAACAACAACAACAACAACAACAACAATAAACAACAAGGGCAGCAAAAGGGAAAAAATAGCCTCCAGGAGCAGTGGACTTGTAGTGCAGGCACCGAGCCCCAATGACAACCCTGGAGGCAAAAATAAATAAATAAATAAAAATAAAGCACTGGACTCTCAAACACGGGGTCCTGAGTTCAATACCCAGCAGCACATGTACCAGAGTGATGTCTGGTTCTTTCTCATGAATAAATAAATAAAATCTTTAAAAAATATATAAAAATAAAAACAAATAAAAAAAAGAGGCAAAGAGAGAGAGAGAGATCACAACACCAGAGCTTTCTTCATTGTGATGGGGGAGGGGGCGGCATGCTCAGACCTGGGTCATGCACATGGCAAACCAATGCACTATTCAAGTGAGCCATTTTACTGGCCCTTTTATTTTATTTTAATGAGAGAGATACAGAGTGAAAGAGACAGAGACCAGAGCACTGCTCAGCTCTGGATGATGGTGGTGTTGGGGACTGAACCTAGGAACTCAACCAAGCATGACCTCTGTTCTTCTTGTTCTTCTCCTCCTCCTCCTTCTTCATGATTATTATTATTATTATTATTTTACCAGAGCACTGATCAACCCTGGCTGATGGTGTAGGGGATTGAACCTGGGACTTTGGAACCTCAGGTATAACCTTTATGCGACCTACCCACTCCCTTCTTAAATAAATAAATGAATAAATCTTTTTTTTCTTCTTCCCTCCAGGGCTATTGCTGGGCTCAGTGCCTGCACCATGAATCCACCGCTCCTTGAGGCCATTTTCCCCCCCTTTTGTTGCCCTTGTTGTTGTAGCCTCGTTGTGGTTATTATTATTGCCATTGTTGATGTTGTTCGTTGTTGGATAGGACAGAGAGAAATGGAGAGAGATGGGGAAGACAGAGAGGGGGAGAGAAAGACAGACACCTACAGACCTGCTTCACCGCCTGTGAAGCGACTCCCCTGCAGGTGGGGAGCCGGGGGCTCGAACCAGGATCCTTAAGCCAGTCCTTGCGCTTTGCGCCACGTGCGCTTAACCCACTGCGCCACTGCCCGACCCCCATGAATAAATGTTTTTAAAAAAACAATAATGTGGGGCCAGGAAGGCGACCCAGCCATGGAGCACTTTCCTTGCAAGCCTAAAACTCTGGGTTCAATTCCTAGCACAGCATGTGATGGAATAATGTGCTTGCTGCCCACTCCCCCCGCCCCATAAAAAGTAGAGCCAGGGGACAACTCGCCTGGTAGAACACATGCCTTATACCACCACGCACAAGGCCCTGGGTTTGAGCCTTCGGCACAAGAAAGCACCCTGAACAGCACTGCAAGAGCACCATGGATGGTAGATGGGTGCCTGGGCTGTCTCTCCTCTCTTCCCTTTCTCTCTGCCTGTCCCCTTCTCCTCTTTCTACTTCTCTTTTTCTCAAGCAGGGCATCCTTGGCAGTGGTATCACACACGTGTGAGGCTCATTCTCTAGCACCCCAGAAAACATACAAATAGCCATGTTCATTTGTTTGTTCATTCATTCATTCCATCAACTATCTCTGAACATATGTTACAATCTTTTGTAATGCAACAGGCTATAGCCCACACACCCTCTGGCCCCTGACAGAAACGGGGAGGGGGAGAGACAGAGGGCGAGAGAGGAAAAGACAGCACAGCACCTAAGCTTTCTTCCAGTGCCATAGGGGGCAGGCTTGAATCCCTGAGAAAGTAGATATGCTCTCTTTGTTTTTAATGGGGGTCTCAAAATTCTGTGATAGCTTTTTGGTCAAGTCATTTCCATTAAAAAGTACGGATTTTAAAAACTAATAACTTAAAACTGCCACACACACACAAAACAAAATGGTCCATAAAAATCTAATGAGATGGGAGCCAGGCGGTAGCGCAGCGGGTTAAGCGCACGGGGCGCAAAGGGCAAGGACCAGCGTAAGGATCCCAGTTCGAGACCCCGGCTCCCCATCTGCAGGGGAGTCGCTTCACAGGTGGTGAAGCAGGTCTGCAGGTGTCTCTCTTTCTCTCCCCTTCTATGTCTTCCCCTCCTCTCGATTTCTCTCTGTCCTATCCAACAATGACGACATCAGTAATAATACAACAATAAAACAACAAGGGCAACAAAAGGGAATAAATAAATATTAAAAAAAAAAACACTAATGAGATATCTTACTGGCCCTAGTTAAAGCTTCCTTGAAGGAAGAGACAGACTGTTATTATTATAATTAATTTTTATTATCACTATTATTATACGAGAGAAAGAGAACCAGAGCATCACTTCGGTACGTGTGATACTGGAGATTGAACTTAGAGCCTCATGCCTCAGAGTCCAACACTTTTACCACTATGCCACCTCCCAGACCACAACAGATTATATGTTAAACCATAAGATAGTAAGCACCAACTAAGAGGCAGGAGAAGAGGATGGAGAGTCAGGAGGCTGCAGAATCGCACCTGGTGACCAGGAAAGCTCTCAAGAAGATATTCTTTGTTTAGCACACACATGTGCCAGGACCAGGGACTGAACTCAGTGATGGAGGACATGCTTCCCAAGTTTGAGGTCCTGGATTCCACTCCCAGTACCCAAAATAAAAAACACTGTGCGGCACCTAATATGCACTGGACTCTGATCCAAGTACTTCACAAATACCAGGTATCTTTTTAATGTTTTTATTATCTTTATTTATTTATTGGATAGAAACAGCCAGAAATCAAGAAGGAAGGAGGTTGTAGAGATGGAGAGAGACAGAGAGACACCTGTAACACTGCTTCATCACTTGTGAAGCTTTCCCCTGCAGGTAAGGACCGGAGACTTGAACCCATTGTAACATGTGTACTCAACCAGGTGCATTGTCACCACCTAGCCCCAAATACCAGATAACAAATAGGTATCTTAACTCTCATGCAGACACTCTGAGAGAGGCACTTAAATAAACCCATTCTGTGGCTGGGGAGCTGGCTCACTTGTGAGGTCTTGAGTTGGATCCCTGGCCCTGCATATGCTGGAATGATGTTTTGGGTCTCAGTTGCATAAAATAAGTAGATGAGAAAATCAATAATCCCATTCTATAGGGCTGAGAGATAACTCAGTGGGAAAGCACACATCTTACTGTGTGAGGCCCTGGGTTAGATTAGATCCTTGCCACCATGTGGGAGCACCATGGACAGTGTTAAAGAAGCTGGCTGGCTGACTGGCTGGACAGATGGTGGAGGGTTGATTTGGTGTCTCTCCCCCATCCTCTCTCTGAAAATATAGGCTGGAGAGGTAGCACAGTGGTTTTATCCATGCATGAGACCTTGGGTTCATTCTCAGGCATTGCATAAACAAACAAACAAACAGAAACCATTCCATAGTCAAGGAAACTAGTGTGTGATGGGGCAAAGGTTTGAGCCCAACCTGGCTTAACCATTATGATGAACCATCTTCAGGCACTGGAGATGGGAATGACTTTGCAGAGGAAGAGCAAGTGCAAAGGTCCTGGGGCAGGATGGTGCCTGGGTTATGCTGAGAGAATGGAGAGGCCAGTGTGGTTGGGACTGAATGAGAGAGGTGGAGAGTGGGAGCAGGAGACTTAGGATGGGGGGAGGCTGTGGTCTGTGGGTCCCTCAGCTCTCATCTTAAGTGAAGTGGGAACCTCAGGGAGGGCTCTGAGCAGAGGTGGGAAGAGAGCTGACTTAGGTGTCCTGAAGTCCCTCTGATGTCTATGAAGTAGATAGCATGTGTAAAAATATATGTATGTGTATGTATAGAATAATATTATTTAAAGATACACAGACAGATAGATGTCAGGGAGCCAGCCTTGAACCTGGGTCTTGCACATGACAAAACAGTGCACTATCCAAGTAAGCTATTTCACCAGACCAATTTTTGTGATCGTTTTTAATGCTGCATGGGACCTCTTGCTTGCACACTACCACCAAGCAGCCTCCTCAGCCCCCTTTTCTTTTTCTTTAATCTTATACATGGGGGGGGGGTGAGAGGTAGATGAGTGAAGAAAAGATAAATAGGGCAGGGTGGAGGGTAGATAGCATAATGGCTATGCAAAGAGACTCGTAGGCCTGAGGCTCCGAAGTCCCAGGTTCAGTACCCTACACCACCATAAACCAGAGTTAAGCCAGAGATGAGCAGTGCTCTGGTAAAAAACAAATAAATAGGGAGTCAGGCAGTAGCACAGAGGGTTAAGCTCACGTGGCGCAAAGCGCTGCTTCGAGCCCCTGGGGGGGGGGGGGAGGGTCACTTCACAAGTGGTGAAGCAGGTCTGTAGGTGTCTGTCTTTCTCTCCCCCTCTCTGTCCTCCCCTCCTCTCTCCATATCTCTCTGTCCTATCCAACAACGACGACAACAACAATAATAACTACAACAATAAAACAACAAGGGCAACAAAAGGGGAAATAAATATTAAAAAATAATAAATCAATTTTTAAAAAGATGGCTAGAGCAGCCTAGGAGGTGGTGCACTGGACGAAGGGATTAAACTCTCAAGCATGTGAGCCCAAGTTCGATCTCTGGCATTCTGTGTATCAGAGTGGTCCTCTGAATCTCACTCGCTTTTCCTCTTCTCTCTCCTAAGGATAAACAAATAAGTAAAATCTTAGCAAAAGAAAGAAGGGAAGAAAGGAAGAAAGGAAGAAGGGAGAGACAGAGAGCAGAGAGAAAACAAAGCACTGCTTCAGCATCCATGGAGACCCCCACCTTGCGCTGTGATTAAACCCATGGCCTCATGCACTGTAATGCTAAGCCATGTCCTGGCCCCTGAACCGGGTTTCTCAGATAAACATAAAGCACGCAGTGACTGTAGTCCCATGTCACGTGTCTGTCTCCTAATCAAGCTGGGCCTCCCGCAGTAGAAATTCTGGAGCCTTCCCAGTATAAGATGCCATGCAGTTGGGCTTGGGCCCTACCCATCTTTCCAACTTCTAAACTCATCATTTTCCTCTAGACACGCTTTGAATTAAAAAACAACAACAACAACAAAAAACTGGCAGAGCTGAGACCTTGTACACATGCACTTCTATTGTTTCCAGGCCAGCTTGAGAGAGAGACAGGGAGGGAGAGGCACCACAGAACCCTGAGCTTCTCCCAGTGTGCTAGTGTCTCCCCTGTGGTGCTGGAATTTGAAATATCCCCTCTCACCTTATGACCTTGGCACACCTCCTGGGGGTTGAGGGTTCCCAGGGCCATTCATTCCTAGCCCCCTCCTCCCCCAAATTCCAGTGGAATGTCTTCCTAGCCCTGTGTCCTGCCTTCACTTTTTTTTTTTTTTTCTCAGCTCTGGTTTATGGTGGTCTGGGGACTGAACCTGGGACTTTGGAGCCTCAAGCATGAGAGACTCTTTGCATAACCACTATGCTATCTACCTACCGCACTGTGTTCTGCCTTCAAAGCAGAACCCACCCCCACCCCCCTAACCCACATGGGTTCTCTGTCTTGGGTCTCAGGGTACCAGAGAGAGCCTGGAATAGAGTAGGCGTGTAAGAAATACCTGGAGACAACAGAACTTAGACTGCAGTTGGTGTATCACACCAAAGTAAAGGACTGTGGGGTGGGGGTGGGGGAGTGTTTAGGGCCTGGAACATGATGGTGTAGGAGGAGGACCTACGTGGGGGGTTAGAGTGTTATGTGGAAAACTGAGAAATGCTACACATGTGTCAACTACTATGTTTTACTGTTAACTATAAACCATTAACCCCCAATAAAGGAAAAAAAAATTCAATAAAAAAAAAAGCATGGGGAGGATGGGCAAAGACTATTCTGTACCCAGAGTTTAAGACACCCCCCAACACAAACACAGTTTTATTTTTAATTTTCCTTTTTTAAAAAAACTATTGTTTTAAAATCAATTTTATTTGATAGGATTCAGAGAAATTGAGACGGAAGGGAGATAGGGAGAGAGACAGAGACATCTGCAGCCCTGCTTCACCACTTATAAAGTCCCTCCCTCTACCCCATCCCCACAGGTAGGGTTTGAATCCCGGTCCTTGTGCATGGAAACATGTGTGTTCAACTGAGCACACCACCTCTGAGCTCCATTTAATTTTTCCTATAAGCAAAGGAGACCCATTTTCCATGGCTCCCACAAGAGTCCAACACAAACAGCAGAGGAAAGAGGACTGACTTGGGGGGAGGGGGGTGGGGGTGGCTAGGAGACCAGCTCTTCTCAGAGGAAGGTTCTGGATTCCCTGATATGTTAGGATGGGGGGTGGGGTGTGGGGTGAGGGCGAATGGCTTGATAGACTTGGGGAGGTGGGGGGTGGGCTTCAGAACGCAGGGGCTTCTCTGAGCCTAAGGCAATCCTCTTAAACTTGCCTAATCAGACCATTAAGCCCATTTAAGTAATTAGCCCCCCAGGGTGCCTTCCCATCAATCATCCTGACACCCCTCAATCCTCCAAAATCGCTTTCTTTCCTGGGCTCAGGAGCTGGCCCATTGCCTGCTGCCCCTGCCCTTACACCTGCCACAGAGGTGGGGGCATCAGAAAGGAGGAGGGGGCATGGGTGGAATTCTCCCTCTCTGGAAGCTTCAGCAAGATGGGGAGGGAGTTTCTCATCCATCCTTGACTTTATCTCCCTTTTCTCTATAGCTACACCTCCTCCCAGCTTCTTTCTCTCTCCTCTTTTAAATTTCTTGTATTATCTTTATTTATTAGATAGAGACAGCCAGAAATCCAGAGGGAAGGGGTTGAAAGAGAGGGAGAGAGACAGAGAGACAGCTGCAACACTGCTTCTCCCTGAAGGTGGGGACTGGGAGCTCCAACCTGGGTCCTTGTAGCATGTGCTCTCAACCACCAGGTCATGCTCCACCGCACCTCCAGCTTTTTCTTTTTCATTTTAAAGAGATTTGAAAGAGGGGACCAGGAGCAGCAGGTTAAGCACACATGGTGCAAAGTGCAAGGACCAGTGTGAGGATCCTGATTTGAGCCCCCGGCTCCCCACCTGCAGGAGAGTCGCTTAAGAAGGGGTGAAGCAAGTCTGCAGGTGTCTATCTTTCTCTCCCCCTCCTCTCTCCATTACTCTCTGTCCTATCCAACAATAACAACAGCTATAGCAACAATGGCAATAACAAGGGCAACAACAAGGGCAACAAGATGGGGGGAGGGATGGCCTCCAGGAGCAGTGGATTCTTAGTGCAAGCACCAAGCCCCAGAGATAACCCTGGAGGCAAAATAGAAAATAAATAAATAAATGAAAAGCTTACCGTCTGGAGTCAGGCTGGGGTTAAGCGCATGTGGCGCAAAGCGCAAGGACCAGGCTAAGGATCCCGGTTAGAGACCCGGGCTCCCCACCCGCAGGGGAGTCGCTTCACAAGCGGTGAAGCAGGTCTGCAGGTGTCTATCCTTCCCCCTTTCTGTCTTCCCCTTCTCTCTCCATTTCTCTCTGTCCTATCCAACAACGACATCAATAATAACTACAACAATAAAACAACAAGGGCAACAAAAGGGAATAAATAAATTAAAAAAAAATAAAGAAGCTTACTGTCTATGGTCAGACAGTATTAAAAGAGAGAGAGAGAGAGAGAGAGAGAGAGAGAGATTTCAGAGAACCAAAGCAGCACTCCGACATAGGTGATGCTGGGGCTTGAACCCTGGACCCCAGGCCATCAAATCCTGTTGCTTTACCTGCCACACAGCTCCCTTCTTGAAGATGGGAGGTTTCATGGATTGTGAAGAGACTCTATGGTGCCCCCGCCCTGCCGAGGGCGTCCTGTCTCATCCTCCCCTGGGGTATGTCTGAGCACCTCTGCATGTACAGGCAGAAGCAGCCCCGCTGTGTGTGTGAATTCTCTCTCTCAGGCCTTGGGCAAGTGGCAACACCTCCTCGGGCCTCAGTTTTCTCATTTATAACATGGGGGCATGATAACATGATAACATTGTTTGTTTTCAGGTTAATGGTGGGCCAGGAGACAGATCCCCTGATAAAACACACACTTTTGGGAGTCGGGCTGTAGCGCAGCGGGTTAAGCGCAGGTGGCGCAAAGCACAAGGACCGGCAGAAGGATCCCGGTTCGAACCCCGGCTCCCCACCTGCAGGGGAGTGGCTTCCCAGGCGGTGAAGCAGGTCTGCAGGTGTCTGTCTTTCTCTCCCCCTCTCTGTCTTCCCCTCCTCTCTCTGTTTCTTTCTGTCCTATCCAACAACGACGACGACAACAACAATAATAACTACAACAATAAAACAACAACGGCAACAAAAGGGAATAAATAAATAAAGTATTTTTAAAAAGGCTATATAAACACACACACACACACACACACACACACACACACACACTTTTGTGTGTGTGTGTGTGTGTGTGTGAGGCCTGGATCATGACGGGACTTGAGCTCCCTGGATGGTAAAATAATGCTTTATATTGTGGTATTTTCCTTCTCTTCCTCTGCCTGTCTCTCTCTGTCAGAAAAATAAAATAAAATAAAATAAAATTAGGAGGCGTCAGGTCAGGCCACGGAGCACAAGGTAGAGTTCATATATCAGCATGTGCAAGGACCTGGGTTCAAGCCCGTAGTCCCCCACATGCTTCATGAGCTGTGAAGCAGTGCTGAGGCCTTTCTCTTTCTCTGTTACCTCTCAATTTCTGTCTCTCTCTATTCAATAAATAAAGAAAACATTTTTAAAAATTAAAATTGAAAAAAAAAATGGGCTGGGAGACAGTAGTCTTGTGCTTGAAGTCCTCAGTCTGTTCCCTGAGCCACATTCAGAAAATAGTATATTAGGGGACGATGGCTACAGGGATCTAAGGCCCAATTCCCTCAGGACCCAGAGCGAGAAGAGGAAAAAAGGAAGGATATTCGGAAGTAGTAATAGGTGTAAGTGTGACTTAAAAGGGAAGAGAAGGCAGGACCATAGAAGACAGGAAATGGGAGTCGGGCGGTAGCGCAGCGGGCTAAGCACAGGTGGCGCAAAGTGCAAGGACTGGCTTAAGGATCCCGGTTCGAGCCCCAGGCTCCCCACCTGCAGTGGGGATCACTTCACAGGCCGTGAAGCAGGTCTGCAGGTGTCTATCTTTCTCTCCCCCTCTCCGTCTTCCCCTCTTCTCTCCATTTCTTTCTGTCCTATCCAACAACGATGAAATCAATAACAACAATAATAATAACTACAACAACAATAAAAAGGGCAACAAAAGAGAAAATAAATAAATATATAAAAAAGAAAAGACAGGAAATATATAGGTAGACAGATAGTTATTGAAATAATACCCGTATCTGTGACCTTGGGAGAATCACTGCAGTCTCCAGTGGAGGGAATGGGGTCAAAGAACACTGGTGGTGGGAATGGTGTGGAATTATACCCCTATTATTTTGTAAATCACTAAGAAAAATAAACTAAAATAAAACAAGAAAACAGTTACATAAAGTGTAAAATGTTAGGATGGCCAAGGGCACACAGAGTCTTTCAGAAACACTAGAGTTGCCATCATCACCCTTATCCTCATCACTTAGGAGCACAAGGTGAAGCTCTGACCACAGTGTCTACCTCACAGTCTGCTCCCTATAAATGGAGGAGTGAGCCTTCAGGCTTGGGGGTGCTGCTGGGAGACAGCAAGAGGGGGAGATAACCATCTCCTTCATTCTCTTTTCTGTTGGGGGCCACCTAGGCTTTGATCTACTGCTCAGCTCGGGCTTATGGTGGCTGGGGACTGAACCTGGAATCGTAGGGCCTGAGGCTGGAGAGTCTTTTTGCAGAACCATTATGCTACTCCCCAGTCCCCGTGCCCTGCTTATTGGAGGACTGTCCTCTTGCTGAGAGTGAGAGACCAAGCTTCTGGCCTTTGTTGTCTTTTCTTTCTCTCTTATATTCTCACTTTCATTCTCTCTCTCTCTCTCTCACCACCTTACTGATGAATTCATTCTGCCCTGTTCCCATTTCTTTGCACTCTTAGCTCCTTCTTTCTTCCTAAGAATGAGGTCTTGTTCTAGGTGCTGGGAACTTAAGCAAGGAACAAGGTAGACCCAAATCCACCGCCTTTAACTCACGTCATCTTGAAAATGTCAACGCACCCGTTTAAAGAGAGCGTGTAGAGATCTTTGCTGAGGCCTGGGAGGTGGCACAGCAGGGGGAGCCCCAGGTTTGCAAGCATGAGGTGTTGACTTCAAGCCCAGGAACTGCAAATGCCAGAGTAACACTCACCTCCCTAACGAGAGACATTCATCTTTAACAACAACAACAACAATAGAAATTGTGGGCTGGCTGTGATTTGGGAGGTGGCGCAATGATAAAGATTTGGACTCTCAAGCATGAGGTCCTGAGTTTGATCCCCGGCAGCACATGTGCCAGAGTGATGTCTGGTTCTTTCTCTCTCCTCCTATCTTTCTCATTAATAAATAAATAAAATCTTTAAAAAAAAAAAAGAAAGAAACTGTGGGCTGACATGTAGTGCAGTGGATAGCATTGGACTCTCAAGCATGAGGCCCTGAGTTCGATTCCCCAGCAGTGCACGTGCCAGAGTGGTACTCTGGTTCTCTCTCCATTTCTTTCTTCCTCATAAATAAATACATCTTAGAATAGAAATAAAAAACCATCACTAATAATCTGAGTTTCTAGGACTGGTTTTATCCCTTCAAGCTCTCTCTTTCCCAACCACAGTAATAAAAATAAACACTGGTTAAAAAAAAAACAAAAACTTACAGATGGATGCTGGAGGGTGTGTGTGGGGGTGTCTCTCTTCCAGGTTAGTGGAAATCTAGAGCTTTATGCTGAGACCAGTATCCCCAGGACAGTATTAATAGAGAAGTTCCACCTGTAGTGGCTTAGAATCCTATGTCCTGGGGTCAGGTGGTGACGCATCTGGTTGAGCGCACATGTTACAGTACGCCGATTCAAGCCCCAGGTCCTCACCTGCAGAGGGACAGTTTCACAAGTGGTGAAGCAGGGCTGCAGGTGTCTCTCTGTCTCTCTTCTTCTCTATCACCCCCTTCCCTCTTGATTTCTGGCTGTCTCTATTCAATAAATAAAGATAATGTAAAAAAAAAAATTTAAAAAAGAACCCTATGTCCTAGCAGTCCATACTTATTTAATTTCTTTTAAAATAATATTTTATTTATTTATGACTTATTGGATAGAGACAGAGAGAAATCAAGAGGGAAGGGAGACACAGAAAGGGAGATAGAGAGAGAGAGACCTGGGGGGCCAGGTGGTAGCGCAGTGGGTTAAGTGCACATGGCGCAAAGCGCACAGACCAGCGTAAGGATCCTGGTTTAAGCCCCCGGCTCCCCACCTGCAGGGGGGGGTCGCTTCACAGGCGGTGAAGCAGATCTGCAGGTGTCTGTCTTTCTCTCCCCCTCTCTGTCTTCCCCTCCTCTCTCCATTTCTCTCGGTCCTATACAGCAACAAAGACAGCAATAACAATAATAATAATAACAACAACAACAATGATAAACAACAAGGGCAACAAAAGGGAAAAAATAGCTAACAAAAGCAGTGGACTCTTAGTGCAGGCACTGAGTTGCAGCAATAACCCTGGAGGCAAAAAAAAAAAAACCCAACAAACAAACAAAAAGAGAGACATGTAGCATTGCTTCACAGCTCATGAAGCTTCCCTCTTGCAATTGGGGACCTGGGAGACTTGAACCCAGGTCCTTAGGCATTATAATGTGTGCTCTACCAGTTGCACCACTACCCAACCCCAACAGTCCTTATTATAGCCTATTATAGTCTGATCCATTCTTTTTATTCTTACTTGCTGAAAAGAATGACTCTTTTGTTTTTAAATTGCCACCAAGGTTAACATGAGGGCTTGGTACTAGCACCATGAATCCACTGCTCCTAGTAGCCATTTTTTATTCTTTTTTTCCCCCTACCCCTACTTTATTGGATAGAACAGAGAGAACTTGAGAGGGAAGGGGAAGATAGAGATGGAGAGAGAAAGAGAGACACCTGCAGACCTGCTTCACTGCTTGTGAAGCATCCCCCCTACAGGTAGGGAGCAGAGGCTCAAACTCAGGTCCTCTTGCACGGTATTGTGTTCACTCGTGTGCCATCTCCTGGCCCCCAAAAGAATACCTTTCTAAGATGTATTTATTTGTTTCATAGGAGGGAGAGTTGCATGAGAAAGATGGGAGGGAGGCAGAACACCACTCTCTAGTCCATGCTGTGTCAGGGTTCAAATTGAGTGCCCCGGGAGTCAGGGGTTAGCGCTGTGGGTTAAGCGCAGGTGGCGCAAAGCACAAGGACCGGCGTAAGGATCCCAATTCGAGCCCCTGGCTCCCCACCTGCAGGGAAGTCGCTTCACAAGCGGTGAAGCAGGTCTGCAGGTGTCTATCTTTCTCCCCCCCTCTGTCTTTCCCTCCTCTTTCCATTTCTCTCTGTCCTATCCAACAACGACAATAATAACCACAACAATAAAACAACAAGGGCAACAAAAGGGAAAATAAATAAATATTTAAAAAAAAAACCAATTGAGTGCCCCAAGTGTGCAAGACCTGCACTCTACCAGCTGAGCCATTGCCACAGAAGCAGCACCACCACTGCCGCCACCGTAAAGAGAGGCCTTTTAGGGCTGGGGAGACAGCATAGCAGTTCTGAGGCTCTGATGTCCCGGGTTAAATCCCTAGCACTACCATCAGCCAGAGCTAAGCAGTACTTTGGTGTCTCTCTCTCATACATAAATAAAATAAAATATTTTAATGAGAGGTTCTAACTTAATTTGAACCTCCCATGTGACCTTCAGATTTGGGGAAGGGGGCATTTCCTACCATGTGGGTCCCATTTCCCCGAGCCAGAAGCCAGGCCTGAAATTCCCAGCCTTCTTGCAAGCCAGGGGCTCACAGGGAACCTCAGTTGAACCCCAATTCCCCAGGCCTGGGGAGTAGGAACATCCACAGGTGCCCCATCCATTGGGGCCACCAAGACTCTCTGCCTGTGAGCTGTGTTCCTTCCACAAGCTCTTCCTTCCCCTGAAGCAGAATCTGGATGCCAGAACTTTCCATCCTCCCTCCCATCCCCGAACTCTTCCCCTTGGGGTCCAGGCAGCTCCCTCTCCTCAAGACAAAAGCACTGAAGGCTAGAAGACGCCCACATGGCTCTCCTGACAGGAGAGCCCACATCCCTCCCTCCTGCTGCAAATACGAGCGTGGGCTGTGCACCCTTGTCTTTTGTCTCCCACAGTCTCAGGTCTCCCCCGGGTGTGCCCACCACTCCTAGGAACGCCTCCAGTGGCTTCTGGGAGCAATTAAGGACCCCCCACTCCTCTCCATCAGTCACACACACCCATCCACTTGAGATTTGGAGGATGCTGTGGTCAGATTGACACTCTTTCATTCAGAGCTGCCCCTGAAAGGCAGCTTCTTTTTTTCCTGCAAGTGACAGGGGTCACAGTGACAAAAGCAGTGCAGAAGGGGAACAATGTCTTACAGACGTCATTTTTGGGGAGCAGTGTGGGAGCCACATTGCAGGGGTGGTTATCATCCTCAGGGTACCTGGTATCATCTGGGGGCTGGCGTGGAAGCGTGGGTGTGCGTGATGCCGATATTGTCACTGGGGGAGCGTGTGGGGACATCGCTGGTGAATGACATGGGGTGGGGGGGTGCTGACGTCAGCCTGGGTTGTCTCTCTGGGAGTGATGGTGTGGCCGTCTGCTGGCTCAATCGTTTGTGAGGAGTGTCATTCCCAGGGGTTTGCAGCTGCCGGGGTTGAGATGCCTGAAGGTGTGGCGCTGTGGCTGAGTTGTGACACTGCCACCGAGTGAGAGAAAGGTGGCAGGGGATGCTTTCCCTGGGGCGTGAGTCACCAGATGGTGAGACGGGACGGTGACATTCTTGGTGGCAGTAGTAATAATATTAATCCTAATAGTAATGCTGCTGCTGGTAATAGCTACTGTTTATCCAGCTTTAAAAAAAAATTTTTTTTAATCATTTATTTTCCCTTTAGTTGCCCCTGTTGTTTCATTGTTGTTGTAGTTACTGTTGTTGTTATTGATGTCATCATAGTTGGATAGGATGAGAGAAATGGAGAGAGGAGGGGAAGACAGAGAGGGGGAGAGAAAGACAGACACCTGCAGACCTGCTTCACCGCCTGTGAAGCGACTCCCCTGCAGGTGGGGTCGAGCTTTGTTTTACCATCTGCCAGCAGATGCTACAGGCTTCCCATACACTCTCTTACTTATTAAAAAGAGGTAGCGCGCACATGTTACAGTGCACAAGGACCCAGGTTCAAGCCCCCCAGCCCCACCTGTAGAGGAAACATTTGACAAGCAGAGAAGCAGTGCTGCAGGTGTCTCTCTTTCTTTCTCCTCCTCTCTCCCTCTCCCCTCTCAGTTACTCTCTGTCTCTAAAAAAATGAATACATGAAAAAATAGATTTAATTATTTATCAATACTTGGGGTGAGAACCAGAGCATCACTCATGCACATGCAATACTAGGAACTGAACTTGGGACATCATGCTTGGGAGTCCAATGATTTTTCCACTGTGCCACTTCCCTAGCTGCCACCATATTATTTATTTATTTAAATACTTATTTATTATGAAAGAGAGAGATACAATGAAAGGCAGAAGGAGAGCAGAGGGAGAGCCAGAGCACTGCTCAGCTCTGGCTTGAGGTGGTGCGGAGGATTGAAGCTGGGGCTTCAGAGCCTCAGGCATACAAAATGATGCTCTAGCAGACTGAACTATTTTCCCAGGTCACTATCTCACTTTTAAAAAATTACTTATCGGGGGTCGGGCAGTAGCGCTACTCTCTCCCTCTTTGTTACCCACTTCTCTCTAGACTTCTGGCTGTCTCTATCAAATCAATCAATCAATCAAGATAATTTTAAAAAATTAACTCAATCAACAGCCAGTTTTCCAGATGAGGATACTGAAGCTTCGGGTAGTGAGAAAGCCTACCTGAGAAGCCCACACCAAGCACCAGCAGGTGGTGGGAGGAACTCTGGGGGACTTCACTCAGATGTTACATTTGGGTGGGTGTGTGTGTGTGTGTGTGTGTGTGTGTGTGTGTGTGTGTAGGGTTTCTGCTTCTGTATTTTTGGGGGAGTGAGAGGGGTGGGAAAACAGTCAGGACTGCTGGATGCTTCTGGAGGTCCCTAAGAGATTTCCGTTGGGGAGGGCAGGGGAAGTGAGAGGTAGCTCACGTACTAGATTACAGGCTTTACTGTGTACAAGGACCCAGGTTCAGGCCCATGGTCACCACATGGGATCACCTGCATGCACAAAACTTCAGGAGTGGTGGATCATTGTCACATCGATCTCTCCTTTATCTGTCTCTTCCTTGTTCTCTCTCTATTCTTCTATCTAGAGAATAAAACTGCCACCCATCCAGGGAGACAGTGCAGTCTGTAACAACAGACTTTTGTGCCTGAGGCTTTAAGTTCCCAGGTTCAGTTCCTGACACCACCAAGAACTAAGAGTTGAGCAATTCTCTGATCTTTTTCTGTGTCTCTCATTAAATAAATGAGTAAATATTTAAAAGAATTGTCACTTGGTTGCCAGGGGGAAAGAGCTCAGCAGGGGAAAGAGCTCAGCTGGCAGAATGTAGGGCTTTCTTTTCTTTTCTTTTCCTTTCCTTTCTTTTTAAAGATTTTATTTACTTATTAATGAGAACGATAGGAGAAAGAGAAAGAACCAGGCATCACTCTGGTACATGTATGCCGGGGATTGAACTCAGGACCTCATGCTTGAGAGTCCAATGCTTTATCCACTGTGCCACCTCCCGGACCACAGGACTTTATTTTCTTAATATTTTATTTATTTTAAAACAGAGAGAGAGAAAGAGAAAGGGGGAGAGAGAGAGAGAGAGAGGACATGCTCAGCTCTGACTGATGGTTGGTGGTGTTAGGGATTGAACCTGGACCTTAGGCATGAAAGTCTTTTGACTTTGATTGAACCTAGAGTCTTAGGCATGAAAGTCTTTTGCAGAACCATTATGCTATCTTCCCAGACCTGAACACAGGATTCTATGCTTGAGTTCCTTACTCTAGTACCCATGGACCTATGTGATGCTCTGGCTTCTCTCTCTAGCCCTCTTATATGAAAATCTTTTCTCAAATGAAACAGAAAACTTTTCAATTTTATTTTATTATTTTTTAAAAGTTACCTGTATTCAAGAACCTGCTGTTAGTGACCCAACAGATGGGTAGGGGGACCCCTAACTGGGTTTTCTACCAACTCTACCCACGCCCTCCTGTCCTCCTTGACTCATCCTCCTGGTGGCTTCTCCCTGCCAGGGACAGTGCCCAGGGCCACTTATCACAGCCGCCACCACCCCCTCCATGGACTCCCAGGAAGGAGGAGCAGAGGCAGGCTGGCATTGCAGGAGAGCGTGATCTGCTACCACCAGCCTCAGTTTATTCACTTAAAAGTGGGGTGACTCCAGTGCCTCCCCATCCAGTGGAGCCAGCCTCTCAGTTCAGATCAAAGCTCTGTCTCTTACTATCTGACTGACCTCAGACAAGCTCCTTAACACTTGTTGAGAAGCCTCCGTTTTGATGGGAAAGGGGCTGCCGGGCAGGAGAGGGGAGGAAGTAGCTCGGCAAGTAGAGTGCAGGTCTTGTGTGCCCAGGCTCTAGCCTTAGTTTTGCATTCACCAGAGTAGTGCTCTGGTCTCTGTCTCTCTTTTTCTCCTAGGAAGTTCTGTCTCACATATGAATTCTCTCTCTCACTTTCTTTTTTTCCCCAGAGCACTGTTCCACTCTGGCTTGTGGTGGTGCTAAGGAGTGAATGTTTACAGAACCACTATGCTGTCTCCCCAGCTCATGATGTTTTTTTTTTTTTTTTTTTAAGATGGGTAGCAAGATGAAATTGTAAGGCTTCAATGATTGGGTCTGTTCCAAGTGCTGTCTGCTTCCTGGTACGCGGCAGCACCATTAATGTGAGCTGTGACTATAATTTATTATTATTACCTTGCAGAGTGCTGGGAGAATGAAATACTGCCTGCAAGGCATGGAGCAAGGACCCGAGTAGGTGTCATGATGATTACTGTCCTGGTTGCTATTAGTTCCCCACTGGACAGATGGTGACATTGAGGCTGGAAAAAGGGGTGGGCTGGACCCCACACCCCACAATCATGGATGTATCACAGGAAAGGAGTCTGTGATTTTTTGAGGTCAAAGTCCTAGACCCCCTGCACCTAGCTCTTTCCTTGAGGGTTTCTGTGGAGTAAATGCAGGAGCTGTGCCTCAGTTTCTCCAAGGGTAGAAAAGAGAAGTAGGAAGAGACTGAGGAGAGGGGGGCCTTGGGGATCAGTCTAGCTTCCAGGATGCACAGTGGGTTAGCTTCCAAGCTCTGAAAGTGGACAGGTCTCCCACTCCACCACCCTCCCAGGAGCTGTGTGACTTTGGGCGAGTGGCTATGTGTCCGTTGTGCCTCAGTTTCCCTCCATTGAAGCAGCAGCTCCGCTCACCATTGATGCATTGGGAAACTCACCCATATCTCAGAGCCTGTTTCCTCCTGGGAGGTGCCAAGTGATTGGACATGACTGTCCTTGGCAGTATCCAATGGGAGGCTGCTCTGCTCTGAGGGACCAGCTTTGGGACCTGTCAGCCTCCCTTTAAGAGAAGGACAGGATCCCTCACACACTCCCAGTAAGGGAGGGAGGTCTGCAGGCTGGGTTGGGGACCTCCCGGGACCCTCACCCTCTCTGTCCAGGACAGGGAATGGTGACGGGCAGGCATGAGGGAAGGAAGTCACCCGAGACCTGTTCCTGTGTGTGCTGGGGGTGGGGGAGCAGGAAGAAGGACAGGAAACTCCCTCCCTCCCTTCCCCCAACTTCCCTTTCCTCCAATTTCTGTTGGACACCCTCAGAGGCAGTGTGTGTGTGTGTATGGGGGGGTTCCAATTCCTGTTCCACCTGGCTGGCAGAACTAGGGGAGAGGGGATGGAGTAGGAGAAAGAGACTCAGCTTGTGTTCATCTGAGGAAAAGAGGTGGTGGGGTGGGGGTGGGGGCTTCAAGCCACCCTCTCCAGTGCCCTGGCAGACAGGGGAGGGTGCACCCTGACTGAGGCCATCCGTCTCCCATCCGGAGGAAAAGACAGAGAGGAAGCTGAGATTTCGGCCAAGGTGACCGAGCTGGGAGGGGCTGGTCTGCTATGGGGTCTCTCTCCTTCCAGGGAGCCAATGGGCTGGGCTCTGAGGGCCAGTCAAACCCCACCTCTTCCGAGTCTCCACTTCCAAGCAGCCACCTTGAATGCCTGGTCCGATTTTTTATTCTCAGGTCCACCTCCCTCCATAGTCACAGACACACACAGTGAGGATTCTCCCGGGTCCTGTACACACATATACACCCACCCACCCTCTCCTTGCTTCACCCACAGAGCCCTGGCCTCCTCTCCCCCTCTGCCCCTCATCATACACCCACCTTCCCCTGTTGCACACACCCCCTCTGATGTCACTGTTGCACACCTCCAGGTGTCACACCCAGTCTCAGCCTCTCTGGAGTCACACCCACACCCTTCCCTTGTTATAGCCCCTCACCAGCTTCTTTCTCCTGGTCCCACCACACACACCAATCTGCCTGTCCCTCTCCTTGCCATCCTCTCGCCAGGTCCTTCTTAGGTACCCCCACATACCCCTATTTGCATGTCACACGTGTGTCATACTGCTGCCACAGTCCGATTTTGGGTGGACTTGTACCCACTTTCTCTTTACACACACACACACACACACCCTTTCAGAGGGGGCTCAAATATGGGGCGCAGCCCCTCTCATTTGGCCCTGGCACACACACACACACTCTCTCTCTCTCTCACACACACACACACACACACACACACACACACGCTCTTCCCTGTCATGTGCATGACATGCTCCTTCATGTCACACAGGCATGCCACCCCACACACACCTGTCCCAGCCACACATCCTCCCACCACGCTCTACACACCCAGCCCTTCCTCCATGTCCCCCAACACACCCACCCGGCCTGTCCCCACGCACAGTCCCGCCCAGGGCCCTCACCGGCCGCCCTCGGGGACAGGGACAAGCCGGGCCAGGACATCCCCCAGGAGGGAGGGAGGCAGGCAGGCGGGGTAGCTCCGGAGCCACAGGCCTTGTCTACTCCTTCCCCTCCCCCCGCCGGGACACGCCAGGCCGGGGACACCCCTGCCCCGAAAGGGTCACCCCACACACCCCTCAAGGACATAGCGACACCCCGCCCGCGGGGGACCCACGCCCCCCCCAGCCTGGGCGCCCCCGCCCCAAGGACACTTAGCACCCCCTCCCCCCCCACCCCGCTCAAGGCAGACAAAGCTCCCAGCCCCGGGCCGCGACGGAGGGGGCGGGGGTCCGGCCCCCTCCCCAAGTCCCCTGGGCGCTCGGGGGTCCGGGAGGGGCGCCCTTGCCCTCCCCCTCCCCGGCGCGCCTGCACCTGCCGCGGTGGGGGGGGGAGGATGGAGAAAGGCGAGGCCCCCCGCCCGCCCGCCCGCCGCGCCGCAGCCCCTCCTCACCTCCCGTGTTGCTGCGCTTGGTGCAGACCACCTCGGGGGGCGTCTCGAGGGGCCTCTTGCGGGAATCCGGGGCCTCGGGCTCCATGGGGGGGGCCTGGGGCGGCGGCTGCTGCTGCTGCGGCGGCTGCGGCGGCGGCGGCGGCTGCTGTGGCGGCGGCGACGGCTGCTGGGGAGGCTGGGGCTGCGGCGGCGGCGGCGGGGGCGGCGGCGGCTGCGGGGCCGCGGAGGCCGTGAAGAGGCCGTGCACCGCGCCGGCGGCCATCATCCTCATGGTGGGGGGGGCGGGGGCGGGGGAGGGGGCGGCGGCGGCGGGATGGGGGAGGGGGAACCCCGAGAGGGAGGGAGGGAGGGAGGGGGAGGGAAGGAGGGGGGGCTGACAAGAGCCGGGAGAGCGGATGTGAGCGGGATGGGAGATCGGAGATGAGGTGTGGTCTCCGATGGAGGGGTCCCGAGACAACTGAGAGGTGCGGTCTCTCTCTCTCTCTAGATCACCGAGACCCGCGCCCCTGGGTGGTGGTTGCGGGGGGGTTGACGGGACCCCCCCTTTTCCTCGGCTCTCCTGGGCGGAGGGCCGAGCCCCCCAAACCCTACTCGGGGCGGGGGGCCGGAGCAGCGAGGCCGGAGATGGGAGGCGGAGGCGGCCGCTAGTGGGGACCCGGGGGGCGGCGGGCGCGGGCGGCAGCGGCGGCAGGGCTGGCGGTGGCTGCTGGCCCGAGCATCTTCTTCCCGGAGGCTCCCACCGCGGCCTGGCCCCTCCCACCCGCCCCAGGTCACGCCCATACCGGTAATGACCACGCCCCTATATGTCCCCATTGGCCTGCCCTTGGATCCTGGGCCACGCCCCCGTAATGGCCACGCCCCCTTCCCGCTCTGGCAGCAGTTCCCTGGCGCCCCCACCCCACGCACCCCAACAGTCCAAAAGACCCCGGGGCCACATCCTCACCTTCCGCACCCCTCACCTGTCACAAACGTTTATTGAGCATTTACTATGTGCCAGGTCTGGTCCCATAGTCATAAACGTTATCTATCACATGCTGCATAAAATATACCATACATATATGTTACACATTCCATGTCACCACATGCGATTCCCAAAGCAACCAACTCGACCAGGTACTCTGACTACCCCCCATTTTACCGAGGAGGGAACTGTACCCCCAGCGACCTCACAGCACTTGGCCGAAATAATCAGACCATCCTTAGTGTCTCCCAGTCCGAGAGCTGAGCAGTTCCCGGTTCAGTCTTTGATTCATCCTTTGAAGAAGGATGTCAGGGCTCCAGGGATTGAATTCAGTGAGCACCTGAATGAAGGCAAGTAGCACTGGGCAAAGCATACAACTGGCACTCAATCAACAGCACTTACAAGTCATCTACTAAGGGCAGGCTCTGCTCTAAGCGCTAGAATTTATATCGAACAGGGAACAAAATGAGCTTCGTCCTTTGTGTAGTGAGTACTACTGCTCATGTTGTTAAGAAAAGCTGTTTTGTCAGATGACAGAGTGGAGGTCCAGGAAGGTGGACCATGGCTTGTCCAAGGGCATCCAGGTAGACTGAGGGGAAGCTGGGATTTGAAGGCAAGAAAAGATGGGTTTCTGAGCTGGGAATCATTGATAGCCAGGGACTCTTTCTTGGAACGGATCAGTACTGATACTCAATCATTTCTGACACGTGATTTTTGTTCTCCCTGCTTTCCTGGTCCCTGTGATTCTTTCTTTCCTGGACCTGCCAGAGGCAAGGGGGAGCCTGGGGAGGTTTGGATAGGGGTGCTAGTGGCAGCTGGAGGACTGCTCCACACCACTTCAGCTCCTCCCTCTCCAGGCTCTCAGGTCCTGGGATGGGGAGGGTAGCAGATGGCCTGGGGTGGATGGGGTGGCTGCCCATCTGTCCCCTCCCCCCCCATTGTCCCTAGAGCCCAGGGGGAGGGGAAGGGGTTGTGGTCCATTGCAGTCTGGATCCTCCCTCTCCATCTTCCTGGAGGGATCTGAGGAGCTGGTTGCCATGGAGACAAGGAAGAGGCTATAGGGAAGCTGTGGGGTCAGGCCAAGCTCCACACCTTAGACCCTTAGAGCCACAGATGCTCACGTCATGCAGGTACATGTCCAGATATCCTTGAGGTCAAATGTGTAAAGTCTCTTCCCCATCACACACACACACACACACACACACACACACACACACACACACACACACACTTACTTGAGGGACTCTTGCAGACATAGGTGCAAAGAACTAAAGACTTGTGCCCTGGCACGGTCTGATATATAAAGAAGACCCACACAGAGACACAGAGACTCAAACCCAAGCCCTCACACACAAAAAGAAAAACTGATGAGTGCACAACTAACATCTGAATGTGTCCCAAGCGCATGGGGTCAAAGCAAGCACACACACACACACACACACACAAACACACACACACTGAGAAGTTCCAAAGACCGGGTCTCCACCATAAGACATATGCATCCCATGTTGCATAAGACATACATATGAATGACATGTGACAGGGGTACTGACATGCAGACTCAAGCATGCCTCCCACACAAATTTGGGGGATCCCACCCATTTAGAAAGCTAGCCCACACAGTGTCTCTCACACACAAAGCACAGGACCCCACAGGCATCTCCTCGACATCCCTGGCACACAAGGAGTCCCACGTACTGCTCAGCCCCGCCCCCCCATGCCTGTGAGCCCGCTCCACGTCCACCCCACCACACCCCCATCCCAGTCCACACACAACAGCATGGTCGGTCACGCACTCACACTCACACACAAACACAAACCTCCTCCTAGATATTTTTAAACCTAGGCTAGTTCTGCTGCTATGGCAACCGCCCCAAACCCATTGCCATAGCAACCCAACGTCAGCTTTCTAAGCACCAAATCCTGGGGGATTGCAGCGCCCCGATGATCGCAGGCCAATGGAGGGGGGTGATGCATCCACCGGCATTAGCCATGCCGCCCCAGTATCCGCACCCCAGGACCATCAGCCGTACCAGGTGGGGCAGGGGCTATAAGACTGCCAGCTGGGCTAGGGGCCCCTCTCAACCTGTTCTCTCCCCTCACCTCAGTCTTAGGCATGGCCTTGTGGGTCAGTGCTGTTACTGATCTGATTATGCAGGAGAGGAAACTGAGGCTCAGGGGGGCTTGTCCGGAGATCACACAGCTACAAACTTTAGATGGTGGAATTTGAACCAGGCTGACAAAGACACAGCCTTAAGGTCACGCTTCTACCCTGTCTCTCCAAGAAAAGGATTTGGAGGTGGGGGATAGGAGGGTGGTTTTATGGAAATGCTTGATTTTATTTGGTTTTATTGCTACCAGGGTTATCGCTGGGGTTCCATGCTGGCACAACTCCTCCATTCCTGGCATCTCTCTCTCTCTCTCTCTCTCTCTCTCTCCTCTTTCTCTTCTTCCTGCCTTCCTCTTCATTCCTTTTTCTTTCTTTCTTTTCTTCTGATAAGAGGAGAGAGCTGGCAAAATCACTCACCTCGATAGCATATTGCTTTGCTAGGGACAGAATTCATGTTTGAGCCCAGTCCCCACCAGATGGAAGGAAGTTTTGGTGCTGTGGTCTCTTTCATTCTTCTCTCTCTCTCTCTCTCAAGACAGAAAAAGAGAGACGAACAGAGAGAGGGAGAGAGGCACTACAGCACTCTTCCACTATAAACGAAGCTTCCCCCATGCCGGTGCTCCTATGTAGTGATGAGGGGCTCAAACCCTGCTCCTTGAGCACAGGGTAGTGTGCACTTTACCAGGTGAACCCCTAGAAAAGCTATTTTAAAAAAGTTTAGGGATGGGGAGGAAGCACTTCAAGCCTGAGGCTCCTAGGCCCCTGGTTCAATCCCCAGCACCACCAACATAAGCCAGAGCTGAACAGTGCTCTGGTTAAAAAATAAAATAAAATAACAACTATTTTAAATTATGCTTTATGAGAGCAGGGGAAAGATCACCATCCTGGCATATGAGATTCTGGGAATCAAATGCAGGTCCCAGGTAGGGGAGATAGCACAATGGTTATGCAAAGAAACTCTCATGCCAGAGGCCCTAAAGTCCCAGGTTCAATCCCCAGCACCACCCTAAACCAGAGTTGAGCAGTGCTCTGGTAAAACAAGTAAAGAACAAACACAGGTCCCCATATATGCAAGATCCATACTGTATCTGCCAAACTACTTTCTGACTGCTAGAAAAGTTGTTTGGGGGCCGGGTGGTGGTGCACCTGGTTGAGCACACATGTTACAGTGTGCAAGGACCCAGGTTCAAACCCCAGGTCCCCACCTGCAGGGGGAAACCTTTGCAAGTAGTAAAGCAGGGCTGCAGGTGTCTCTCTCCCTCTCTACCTCCCCCTACCCTCTCAATTTCTGACTATCTTTATCCAATAAATAAATAAATATAATACAAAAAATAAAGGGAGAGAGATACATACAGACTTGCTTCACTGATCCTTGAAACACCACCACCCCCTCCATTCAGGTGGGGAACAGAAGCTTGAACCCAGGTCATTTGCACCATAATATGTGCTCTCAACCAGGTACACTACTGCCTGTCCTCCTAGAAAAGTTTTCTGGCCTATTCTCCAGCCTGTAAAATGGAGGTTGGAGGGGCTCGGGCCGTAGTGCAACGGGTTAAGCACACATGGCGCAAAGCACAAGGACCAGAGCAAGGATCCCGGTTTGAGCCCTTGGCTCCCTACTTGCAGGGAGGTCACTTCACAAGCAGTGAAGCAGGTCTGCAGGTGTCTGTCTTTCTCTCCTCCTCTCTGTCTTCCCCGCCTCTCTCCATTTCTCTTTGTCCTATCCAACAATGACAGCAATGAAAACAACAACAGTAATAATAAAACAACAATGATAAAGAACAAGGGCAACAAAAGGGAAAAAATAGCTTCCAGGAGCAGTGGATTCGTAGTGCAGGCACCGAGCCCCAGCGATCACCCTGGAGGCAAAAAAAAAAAATGCTGGCTGACCTCACAGTCCACTAAGTTGTAAGCCATAGTATGGGGACCTCTGGTGTAGGGGTTACAAGCTGGGGTGTTTTAAGCAGAGCTGGTGAGACATCAAAGGGGATGGACTGGGAACTGGTGGGGAGCCAGAACAGGTTCCCTGGAGGAAGGCTTCCCTGCTTGGACCCCAAAAAGGAAAGTGGAGATGGAGACATATGACCAGAGCCCACATGTAAAACAGCTAATGTCAGTGCACCCCACACCACAAAGAGCAGCTCTGAGCTTCCATTTGACAAAAATATTTATGGAAGGGCTAGGGGGCAAATCAGTGGGGACAATATTTGAGTTACCATGCGTGTGACCCTGCCTTCAATCACCGGTGCCACACGAAGTATCTGGGACAACACTAAGGGAACTTCACAGATGATGACATGGTGCTGTGGTCTTTCCTTCCTCTCTCTGTCTTTCCCTCACTCCTATCCCTCTCTATTTCTCTAAGCATATTGGTTTTAAAAAAAATGAACAGAGAGGTAGAGAAGGAAGGGGGAGATAAGAGAGGGAGAAACAGAGAGACACCTGCAGACCTGCTTCAGTACTCATGAAACTTTCCCCCTGCAGGTAGAGATTAGGGGCTTGAACAAGGTATAGATTTTTTTTTTTTTTTGCCTCCAGGATTATTGCTGGGGCTTGGTGCCTGCACTATGAATCCATTGCTCCTGGAGGCTATTTTTTCCTTTTGTTGCTCTTGTTGTTATTATTATTGTTGCTATTGCTGTCATTGTTGTTGGATAGGACAGAGAGAAATCGAGAAAGGGTGGGAAGACAGAGAAGAGGAGAGAAAGACAGAGCCTGGAGGGAGTCGGGTGGTAGCGCAGTGGGCTAAGCGCACATGGCGCAAAGCACAAGGATCTGCGTAAGGCTTCCAGTTCAAACCCCCGGCTCCCCTCCTCCAGGGGAGTCGCTTCACAGTCAGTGAAGTAGGTCTGTAGGTTTCTGTATTTCTCTCCCCCTTTCTGTCTTCCCCTCCTCTCTCCATTTCTCTCTGTCCTATCCAACAACAATGACACCAATAACAGCAATAATAACTACACCAATAAAATAACAAGGGCAACAAAAGGGAAAATAAATATTAAAAAATAAATAAATTATGAAATAACAATATTTAGTGATGAGCATGGCACTGTTCTAGGCACCGGGAAGGGAACTATGAATGAAGTTGACAAACCTGGCCTCCTGAACTCATATTCTAGCAACACAGTCAATAAGGAGGCCAGAGAAGGGAGACACATGGTGTGCTAGCTGATGGCCCCTGTCTAGAAAGAGACCTCTGGGGTAGGGAAGGTGGGGGAGAAGCACTGAGTGGGTAGGTGGCGGGGGGAACTGTAGTCTTTAAAATAAATTTACTGAATGCTGGGTCGATAGCACAATGGTTATGCAAAGAGATTCTCATGCCTACGGCTATTAAGTCCCAGGTTCAATCCCCAGCACCACCATCAGCCAGAGTTGAGCAGTGCTCTGGGAAAAAAAAGTAATTAAATTAATTTTTTGATAGTGTATGATTGCATGTTAATGAAATAGAATTGCTGGATATTAGATGTGTGTAATTTTTGATTTTTCAAAAACCTCTCTAGAGAGAGAGAAAGAGAGTGAGGGACAGAGAGAGAGACTATGAACCAGATCATCACTCTGGCACATGTGATGCTGGAGATTAAACTCAGGACCCCATTCTTGAAGGTTCAATACTTACTCCACTGTGACACCTCCTAGGTTATTTATTTATTTATTGTGTGTTTGTTCTACTGTTTCTAAAGATGTATTTCTTACATATGAAGAGGAGAGAGAGAGGGGCCAGAACTCTACACTGGTGCTAGGGATCAAATCAGAAGCCCAAGGAATGCAAGTCTGGTGCTCTCCCAGTTGAGGGTTTGTTCCCCCCTGCATGACAACTACACCAATCCCAGAAGCCATCCCCTCACTTTAAATATTTTAATAGAGGGTGAGAGATAGGAATACAGAGACAAGAGAGATGCCTGAAATATGCTCCACTGCTTGGGAAGCTTCTCCTCTGCAGGTGAGGACTGAGATCTTGAGCCCGGTTCTCATGCCTGGCAACATGTGTGTTCAATGGGGCATACAAATAGAGGGGACAGGGAAGTTCCCACTGAGAATATGGCATTTGACAGAGACCTGAAAGAGGCTAGGACGTGGCTTCCTTCTCTCAGTGAGAAAAGCAGGTGCAAAGGTGCTGTGGCAGTGACACACTTGACTTTTTTTTTTTAATGTTTTTAAAAAAATTTTAATTAATTTATTTCCTTTTGTTGCCCTTGTTTTATTGCTGTAATTGTTGTTGTTGTTGTTGTTATCGATGTCGTCGTTGTTGGATAGGACAGAGAGAAATGGAGAGAGGAGGGGAAGACAGAGAGGGGGAGAGAAAGACAGACACCTGCAGACCTGCTTCACCGCCTGTGAAGCGACTCCCCTGCAGGTGGGGAGCTGGGAGCTCCAACCGGGATCCTTATGCCAGTCCTTGCACTTCACGCCACGTGCGCTTAACCCACTGCGCTACCGCCTGACTCCCACACTTGACTCTTAGGAGGTGCCACAGGAGGGTGGAGGGTGGGGAGATTGGGTGGGATGAGACCAGAGTCAGAGCAGAGGGCAGCTGACTGAGTGGGACCTTGAGGCCTTTCTGAAGATATGGCTTTGACTTTGAGTGGGGTGGGAGCCTGTCAGTAGAGGAACCCACTCAAATGTATTCACAAAACACAAAACACTTCTGGCGGTTCACACGGCCAGAGTTTGGGCTCTGCGGTATGAGACCTTGGCCAAAGCAGTTCACCCCTCCAGAGCCGCAGTCTTCCTGTTCACCCATAGGAGTGATCTTAAAGCACCTCATCTTTCAGGGCTCCTGAGAGGGCCGAGTGTGAGACAGCGTGCATCCAGGGCTGGACAGTGGTACACTCAGTTGAGCACACATACTGCCATGAGCAAGGACCCAGGTTCAGGCCCCCAGTTCCCACCTGCAGGGGGGAAGCTTCACAAAGGGTGAACCAGTGCAATAGGTGTGTGCCTCTTTCTCCCTCTCTATCTTTCCTTTTTTCCTCAGTTTCTGTCTGTCTCTATCCAATAAGTAAATAAATAAAATATTTTTAAAATACAAAAAAGAATAAGAAGGAGGAAGAAGGGGAGGTGGGGGAGAAGAATGGGAAGAGGAATAAGGAGAGAAAAAAAGGCAGTGGCAACAGCAGCAGCACAACGGTGGCACACCTGGTTGAGCACATGCTACAATACACAAGGATACAAGTTCAAGCCCTGGTCCCTACTTGCTGTAGGGAAAGCTTCACAAGTAGTGAAGCAATGCTGCAGGCCTCCCTCTTTTTCTCTCTCCCTTCCCTCTCAATTTCTGTCTCTATCCAATAAATAAGTAAATACATAAATATAAATAAAAAATAAAAAAAAAAGACAAAAACAGTGAAAAGAAGAAGAGGAGTAGGAGGAGGAGGAGGAGGAGGAGGAGAAAATGCATCCAACAGCTGCAGTCTGCACCTGCCTTTATGCCAGTCACTGGCTCCCAGCTCAGGACAACCCCCCATCCTGCCTGGGGGGTGGGTATGGGGGCAGGGATGGGCATCAGGGAGAAGGTCTCAGAGGGCAAGTTAGACTTTGCATGTCTGTCTGGTCTTGTAGATCTGTGCATCCCAGAGTCTTGAAGCAGACACACTTATGCTTAGAGGGCTGTTGAAAAGGAGGGTTTGCTCTGGCCCAGAAGTGAGGCTCCACCCATCCCTGGTCCCTCAGGCCCCTGCTCCTGGGTCTGGCTGCCTCCCTGATGAAGGTGGCATCTCTCCCCTCCTCCTCTCCAGCCTCCACATCTTCTAACTTCAAAAAAACCTCTGGGAGACATTCCAAATTCTCCTTCCCCCCCATCACTTAGGCCAAAAATCTTGCATTCGCCCTTGACACCCTCCCCCCTCCCCAACAGTTTCTGGGACACCCACAGGCCAGCCCATCAGGGATCTTTTCATGCTGTACCTTTAGATCTCAAATGGGACCCCAGCTCACCACCCCTGCTAACACCACTCAGGCCCCTCCAAATTCCACCTTCCTCTTCCTCCCTCTCCCAACTTGAGGGGCTTTCCCCTGGGCTCTGTGCTCCCACCCTTTCTCCTCCTTTTGGAACCTCAGCCAGATTCATCTTTTTAAAAGGCAAGTTAGATCATCTGCTGTGCAGTATCCAAGAGGAATAAAAATGGAATCTCTGTAAGAACACCGAGCAGTGGTATGGATTTCTTGCCACGGGTTTGGAGAGCTTTCTGTCCGTCTCTCCATGGGTGGGGGGAATCAGGGGCTGTACAAAAGTGATGGGGAAAGGGAGGCACTGAGAAGTTTAAATCCTGGGTAGCAGAGCTGGGATTTGAACCCTGGCTGAATGGCCCCTTCTCTTTCTGGTCCCTTTCCTCTCAGCCAAGTTTCTTCAATGCACACCCTCCCCAGAGGGTCCTCCTCCCCAGACTTCTCGGATGCCTCTCTAAATTAGAGTGGCAGGTGCACAGACTCTGATTCTCTGCAATTATCTTTTATTTTAATTTTAGTCATTTCCCTGCCTCATCTTTCCCGCCTTCCCTCATCAGCACGCACTCTAGCATGCTTAATCTTCTTCTACTCTTTTAGTAAGACCCATGTGTTTCTTTGCCCTTGTCTTTTTTAAAAAGATTTTATTTATTTATGAAATGGTAGGAAGAGGGGAGTCGGGCGCAGCAGCTTAAGTGCAGGTGGCACAACGCACAAGGACCGGCATAAGGATCCCAGTTCGAGTCCTTGGCTCCTCACCTGCAGGGGAGTCGCTTCACAAGCGGTGAAGCAGGTCTGCAGGTGTCTATCTTTCTCTCCCCCTCTCTGTCTTCCCCACCTCTCTCCATTTCTCTGTCCTATCCAACAATGATGACATCAATAACAACAACAATAATTACTACAACAATAAAACAATAAGGGAAACAAAAGGGAATAAATAAATAAGTAAATAATTTTTTTTAAAGTGATAGGAACAGAGAGAGAGAGAGAGCTAGCCATACATCACTCTGATCACTCTCATACATTTGCTGCTAGGGAATGAACTCAGGACCTTGTGCTTGAGAGTCCAAAGCTTTATCACTGTGCCAACATCCAGACCACTACCCTTGTCTTCATTGTATATGTGCTTTACAATTTTGCAAGACTGGACTACAGAGATTGTACAAAATGACTTTCTTTAAAGAACAAAACAAAAAAACCTTAATTTTAATGACACACACACACACACACACACACACACACACACACACACACACACACACAGAGAGAGAGACCGACCAGAGCCCTGCTCATCTCTGGTTACTGGTGGTGCTGGGGATTGAACCTGGGGCCTCAGACATTAAAGTCTTTGGCATAAGCATTCTGCTGTCTGCTGGGGCCCATAAAATGACTTTCACACCTGAGGCTCTGAGGTCCTGGGTTCAATTTCCTGCACCACCAGAGCTGAGCAGGGCTCTGACAAAAACAAACAAACACAAAAATAGCAACAATAACCAAAAAACAATAAAGAAAGAAAGAAATAAACAATCTGTAAAACTGTGTCATTGAGCTGCAAGGAGTTTTCTGAGAACTTGCTGTGTGGCTCCACTTATTTCTGAGCTCCTGGTAGGTGAGGGTTCTATATCCACTGGCGGGGCTGCCAACATTCGGCCTAATGACCCAGGGCAAGATAATTGAGCCATCCTGGGTTTCAGTTTCTCCATATGTCAAATACAGCCGTGTTTCATAAAACTCTCACTGGACGGCTGCAAGCTGGGCTCTGAAGCCGCCAGTCCCAGGCAAGCACTGAGCACTGACAGTGCTGGCTTCCACCTCTCCCTCTTCCACCTCTTCCTCTTCCAGCTCTGGGAAGCCCATCCTCTATTCTACTTCCACATCTTGGGTCCTAAAAACGGATTTCAGACTCCTTCCAGCCTCTGCTACCTGATGTGCACATAGGCCTCACTGGCAGGCCAGCTAGAGAGCCGGGGGAGTTGGACCATCAAACACCCTCACAGTGAATTTTTCCAAGTGTTGCCAGATTGCTATCCACAAATGAGGTGCCTATTCATAACCCTTCCGTCAGTGCCCAGTGACCTGCTCTCCCATCAGCTTCTCCGGGACTTGCTGTTCTAAAATTGTCTACTTTTTTTTTTTTTGCCAATTGAATGGATGTGCTTTCTTTAAAAAAATGTTATATTTTATTGATCTATTTTGGATAGAGACAGAGAGAAACTAAGAGGGAGGAGGAGATTGAGAAGGAGAGAGATAGTGAGACCAGGTACCTGCAGCCCTACTTCACCATTTGTGAAGTTTCCCCACTACAGGTGGGGACAAGGAGCTTAACCTGGGTCCTTGTGCATGGTACTGTGTGTGCTCAGTGGCATGCACCACCGCTTGGCTCCTGGTTGTACTTTATCATATAGATCAGCCCAGCAACTCTGGATGCCTTAGCCTTCACACCAATCCCAAATTATTACCAAGTTATATGTGTCTTCCTGTATGTGTGTGTGTGTATATATATATATGTATAGGTAAGGCTTTGATTGCTAAAACTTAAATATTTTAAAATATTTTATTTTATTAATGACAGAGATACAGAGAGGAAGACACAGAGAGAAAGACCAGGGCCCTCCTCAGCTCTGGGTTATGGTGGTGTTGAGGACTGAACCTGGGAGCTCAGAGTCTCAGGCATAAAAGTCTTTTGCAGAGCCATTATCCTGTATCCCTGTCCCCACTTAAATATTTTAGTCCCTTCATGGCAAAAAAAAATTAAGGGGATCATAAGAGTAAATTAATTCAGCCAGTGAGGTGGCACAGTGGATAAAGCGTTAAGACTCTCAAGCATTTGGTCCTGAGCTTGATTGCAAGCAGGGCATGTACCAGAGAGAAACAGACTCTGCTCCGATGCTGGTGGGAATGCCAACTGGTACAGCCCTTTTGGAAGACTGTATGGAGAGTCCTTAAATAAAAATGGAAATGCCTTGTGATCCAGCAACACCACTCTTAGGCACTTATCCAAAGGACGCATGCTAATTCAAAGGGGCATATGCACCCTTATGTTCATAGCTGCATTATTCACGGTAGCTGAAGAGTGTAAGCAGCCTAAAGAGGTTATGGGATATATATTCCATGTAATACTACTCTGCAATCAAAAACATGATATTGTGTCCTAGGGGACAAAATGGAAAGAGCTGGAGGAGATTATGCTTAGCAAAGTAAGTGCAGAGATGAAAGACAACTGCCAGATGGTTTCACTCATAAGTGGAGTCTAGAGAGCTGATACACATGAGCTTGCTTATACAAAACAAAACAAAACAAAACAAAACAAAACAAAACAAAACACCATAAGCAAGTAAATTGTTCCCAAGACCTGTGAGAACTTGTTGGGAGGTGGGAGGGTGGGACACAGGACTTTGGTGGTGGATGTGGTGTGGCACTAACTATACATTGTAATCTCACAGTTGTAACCCACTGTAAATAACAAATAAAAAAAGAAAAAAACACCTCAAAGTGAAGCTCTGGCTTTCGTTGTATTTCTCCTTCTACCTCTCTCATAAATAAAGTATTAAAATATATATAATAAAAATCAGGTTAGAGTGTGTGAAACCTGGAAAGAATTCCCCAAGCCTCAGTTCCCCCTCTTTGTAAGGCAACAGGACTGGCCAAGACCCCAGTCTTTATACTTTCCTTAGTCCATCCATCTTCAGAATCAAAACACTTCTGGCTATTACATTCTGCCTGCTTTGTGCCGTTTGCCAGAAGTGGGTCCTATTTCCGGCTTTTACGTGAATGAGACTGGCACACCCCAGCTCCTCAGTGCCTGTCCCTAGAGTTGGACCCATGCCAAGGTAAGTCAGGGCTCACTGTCTCAGGATGACTCACTCGGGGGGCCGCCTGGACATCTCTTCCCTGTCCTCACTCACCCCCCCCCCACTTTTGGCTCACAAAGAGAAGCTGGCAGAAGAGAATTTCCGCTGGTCCAGAGGATCCCAGGACATGCACCTGCTACCTGCACCTGCAGCCCTAATCTCTGCCTTCTGCAAACGCAGGGAACGCTTCCATACCTGTGCACTACATTTTGGCATCTCTCGCCTCCTCAGGGACATAAATCCAGCAGCCCTCCCCCTCTCTGATGCACCATCAATTCTCCTCTCTCTTCTGGATCACTCCCTTTGGCATAAAAACATGTCCAAATACCAACAGGCTGGATTAACTTAGTCTAACTGCAGCTCCAATGTTCTTCTGCCTTTAAAAAAATTATTCCCTTTTGCCCTTGTTTTATTTTATTTATTATTTTATTTATTCCCTTGTTGTTTTATTGTTGTAGTTATTATTGATGTCATTGTTGTTGAATAGGACAGAGATAAATGGAGAGAAGAGGGGAAGACAGAGAGGGGGAGAGAAAGGTGGGGAGCAGGTAGGGAGCCGGGGGCTCGAACTGGGATCCTTATGCCGGTCCTTGTGCTTTGTGCCACCTGTGCTTAACCCGGTGCTACAGCCTGACTCCCATTCTTCTGCCTTTTATAATAAAATTCTTAAAAAAAAAAGTTATCTGGGGCTGTGGATATAGTTTAGACTTGCATGACAGAGGTCACAAGTTCAATCCTGGGCACTGAAACATGCAACAGCTGAGTGATGCTCTGGTCTCTCTCTCAAATAAAGAAAAGATCAATTTTTAATATTTATTTTTTAAAGAGAGAGAGAGATAGAGATAGAGAGAGAGAGAGAGAGAGAAGAGAAAAGAAGAGAAGAGAAAGACACAGAAAGACCAGAGCACTGCTTAGCTCTGGTTTATGGTGGTGCTGGGGATTAAACCTGGGAACTCAGAGCATCAAGCATGAGAGTCTTTTACACAGCAGTTATGTTATCTCCCCAGTGTTGTTTCTGCCTCATCTTGGGAAATTTGGGGCTCTGTCCTTCTCTATCTTTTCTTTTTTCCTTTCTCCATTTACTCCTTTGGTGATGGCTTCACAGATTTTCATCTCTCTCTAGTTACACCTTGCCCCTGAATTCATTTAATTGACTTCCCCCTTGCCCCCAATACTGCTTAGTTCTGGATTGTGGTGGAGCTGGGGATTGAACCTGGGAGCTCACAGCCTCAGGAATGAAGCCACCACACCATCTCAACCAGCCCCTCTTCCCTGAATACAGACCCATCTGTTCATCCATCCTCCCAGCATCTCCTTGCGAGTCTATCAGACACCTCAGTATGTCTCCAGTCAGACTCTTGCCTACCTTCCTTGGCCCCCCTGCTATTCATTTCATCTCAGCAAATGGAAATTTCACCTTGGCAGCTTTTCTGATCAAAAAACCTTGCAATCATTTTGACTCCTTTCTTTCTCTCTCCCTCCCTCCCGACACCCTAATCCATCAGCAAGTTCTGTCACTTTGCCTTCAGAATAGATGCAGGCTGCTCTCCCCACCTCCACTGCTGCCACCCTCATACAAGACACCACCAACTCCTTCCAGTCATGCCTTTCATCTTTCCTTAAAAAAAATGAGGGGAGTGCTTGAGAGGTGGTGTAGTGGATAAAGTCTTGGACTCTCAAGCATGAGGTCCCAAGTTCAATTCAGATACAGATTAGCTATTATTTCTACAACTATCTGTCTACACTTGTATATAATTATTCTTTAAATTTAAAAAAATATTATATTATATTTATTTATTTATTGGATAGAGATAGGTAGAAATCAAGAGGGGAGCAGGGGATAGAGAAAGAGAGAGACACCTGCAGCTCTGCTTTACCACTTGCAAAGCTTTTCTTCTGCAAGTGGGGACCAGGGGCTCAAACCCAGGTCCTTGCACATTGAAACATGTGCACTCAACCAGGTGTGCCACCACCCAGCTCCTTCTTCTTTTTCCTTTTTGTTTTAAAGGTTCTGTCTTCTCTTCCTTTCAAGTTTCACATAACCCTATTATTATATCCAAATGTTTGTCTCTTTCTCCTCTTCTCTCTCTGGGTCCTGATGGACTTGAGTTCAGAGCCCTCTTATCCTCTTCCTCCTATCACTTCTCCCATACTGAGAGTATGGATCAAAATTATGTTTGGGGGAGTCGGGCTGTAGCACAGCGGGTTAAGCGCAGGTGGCGCAAAGCACAAGGACCCCGGTTCGAACCCTGGCTCCCCACCTGCAGGGGAGTCGCTTCACAGGCGGTGAAGCAGGTCTGCAGGTGTCTATCTTTCTCTCCTCTCTGTCTTCCCCTCCTCTCTCCATTTCTCTCTGTCTTATCCAACAACGACAACAACAATAATAACTACAACAATAAAACAACAAGGGCAACAAAAGGGAATAAATAAATAAAATAAATATTTTTAAAAAAATTTACAAAAAAAATTATGTTTGGGTAACAGAAGGTAAGAGTTCTGCTTCTGTAATTGCTTCTCCACTGGAGAAGGGCATTACAGGTTGATCCATATCCCCAGCCTGTTTCTATCTTTCCCTAGTGGGGTAGGGATCTGGAGGGGTGAGGTTCTAGGTTCACATTGGTGAGGTCAATATCTATCTTTCAATCTCCCCCTCCTCTCTCAATTTCCCTCTGTCCTATCTAATAAAATGGAAAAAAATGGCCACCAGAAGCAGTGGACTTGTAGTGTTGGCACTGAGCCCCAGCAATAACCTTGGAGGAAAAAGAATCTGTTGGGAGCAATGAAATTCTATAGACTCAAAACCCCAGCAAAAACAAAACACTAGGGGGCTGGCAGTGGTGCACACAATTAAGTGCACACATCACCATGTCTAAGGACCAGGGTTTGAGTTCTGGCTTTCCACCTGCAGGGGGTACTACCGCTTCACAAGTGGTGAATCAGGTCTGCAGGCATCTATATTTCTCTTTCCCTCTCTCTCCCTCTCAACTTCTCTCTGTCCTAGCAAATAAAAGAGAAAGGAGGAAAGAAAGAAAGAAAGAAAGAAAGAAAGAGAGAGAGAGAGAGAGAGAGAGAAAGACCAGGTGGTGGCACACCTGGTTAAGCACACACACACTACAGTGTGCAAGGACCCACCCAGGTTCAATCCTCTGGTCCCCACCTGCAGGGGGAAAGCTTTATAAGTGGTGAAATGAGATTGCAGGTATCGCTTTGTCTCTTTCCCTCTCTATTCCTCTTCCTTCTCAATTTCTCTCTGTCTCTATCCATTAATAAGTAAATAAATAAAAATTTAAAAAAAGAGAAAGAAAGAGGTACTGGCACTGAGCCTCAGCAATAAGGGGGGTGGGGAAGAGACCAACTCAGAATCTGGTCTGTGGCTACCTTTTCCCAAATGTGTAATTAACATGAGTGAAAACTCCATGAAAGTTTCCACACCTTTCCAAGAAATTGAGATGACATCATAAAACTTGACTTGTGAAGATGAACTGTTTTCTGAATGATTACAACCAAGAGGAGTTCCATCAAGCTTACTGCAAGAAAGACAAATCATCTTTCTTTTCCCTACAGATAAGGACGTTATAAAACAAGGATACACAGCTAAAGGGTAGGGAACATATCACAGAGGTGTGTCATGCTGTAGATTAATAAAGCATGACGTTATCTTTAGGGATTTTGCAATGCTTGGGGTATTTGTCAGCTCGTTTAAATATGTAATTTGATATTCTTGCATATTCAGAGTTAATTTTCACGTTCAAACTCAAGTTTCTGTTTGCAAGTAATAATAAAAAAACTAGAGTGAAACGTAATTACACCTGTCTTGGGGAGAATGTACTTTTTTGACAACAACAATTCTGTAAATCATCATTTCCTTACTATAGTAATTTTGAAGCTGGATTTTTTTTTTTTTAATTTATGCAATATGACAGAAAGGAGAAGAAAGGTCAGAGAACTGCTCAACTCAAGCATAAAGTGATGTCAGGGATTGAACTGGCTGCCTCTGGATCCTCAGGCGTGCAAACTGATGTCCTAACAGGCTGAGCCATCTCCCTGGCTCTGTAATTTTTCTTTTTTATCCAAGCACTAAACAACCCTGTTTAGCTTTGCAGCTCCGAGGTTCCTAGCATTCTAGGTGGTATGGGCAGACTCTATTCCTTAAAGACGTCTCCTCCACCAAATTCTAGAAATTAACATCTGCCTTGTTGCTGACTCACTGGCTCAAATTAGAGGTTCATTCTCTTGCTGTGTGATCCTGGCTCAGTGGTTGTACTCCTCTGAGCCGGCCTTCTCAGTGGCAAAACAGAGATGATTCTACGCCTATATTTAGGGTTGTTACTTAAATAAACCGAAACCTCTAAAGAGCTCAGTGCAATCTTGGAATGCACTGGGTGGTGATTAACCTCAACCAGTCTTTAAATTGGGAACTTCAAGTCTTCCGTATTTTCGACCAACATATCGCAGTACGCACGCGCGCCCGATTCGCCCCTCCGGGTGGCCCCTCCCCGCAAGCGTGGCCCACCCGCGGCGGGGGCGGAGTCAAAAGGCTACTTCCTGGATTCTTTCCCTTCCAGGGACCACCCTTCTTGTATAACTGGCACAACGAGAAGCCAATCACAATTAAGAAAAGACCGACGACCTTACTCGAGGGAAACCCCTTTTCCGAGTTGGCCAATCGCAAGCTTTGGAGGGCGGTGTCTTTTCTGGGATGGGACAGAGTGACGAGCGTCTGTATTGACTTATGGAAACAGGGTGACGAGGCGGCTATGACCAATCAAAAGCGAGAAGCCCGCGTCCTGGGGGGAGTGGCTGGAGCTACGGCAGTTGAACCGCGCTCGCGAGGCGGGGTGTCGGCGGAGAAGGTGAGAGGCGGCGAGATCGGCGGGTGCGCGGGGCCGGGGTGACCGTCCTGGAAGGGGTGGGGGAGGGGGCGCCGTGGGAGGCGGGAGATGCACTTGAACACGGAGGGGGGGCGCGCTTTAAAGTGGGATCGTGAAGCAGCGGGCAGTCTGCGAGTCGGGGGGAGGTGTTGGTATTCTGCAGTAGGGTCTTTAATGGAGCATTGTGTGGAGAACGCGAGACAGCAGGTGACAAAGTACAAAAATGGCTTTTGTAATGCAAGCTTGCGATGCACCGGAGGGTTCATTGAGCTCGAGGATTATTTACCTTGCAATGTATTGGGGCGGGTGGGGGGCGGGATCTGCGATGAGCTCGAGGCAAGAAGAGCAGGTGAAAAAAAAAAGTAGCAATATTGCAATATTGGGAAGGGGACGAGGAGAGTCCAGGTTGGACTGTGTGCGCTTGGCACCCATTCGGGGTTTGACGTTGAAGCACCTCTTGAAAGTCTCTGGCAGCTTTACGCGTGGAATAAGAGCTGTCCCCAGCATGGCACGCAGCCGGGGGGTTGATGCTCTGCTTCTCACTCCCTCTCCCTCTCCATAAGCTCACACGTGCAGAGAGGGTTTTGAGAGTTGGGTCGCCTCACTTGGAATGTTGACCTCAGTCACTGACGATCACAGTGCTTTGAGACCAACTCTATTCATTATTAAAAGAAAAGAAAAAAAAAAGAAAAGAAAAAAACAAGCCACGATTTCATCTAGTAGAGCAGAAAGAGAACCAGAGCATCACTCTGGCAATTAATCATATGCAGTGTCAGGCATCAAACTTGGCACCTGCAAGTCCTCTTCCTCCTCCTCCTCCTCCTCCTCTTCTTCCTCCTCCTCTACCTCTTGGGCTGCTGGGCCAGTTGTTGAACCCTCTGTGCCTCAAGCTGATGGTCAGGAGGCCCTCACCTCTCCTCTGTATATGCCACTCACCCAGTGACCCGACTCAGTTGCTAGACCTCAGATGGTGTTCATTCATCTAAAGATACTTCCAGTCTGGAGCTGTCTCCGCTGAACTCCAGACTCATTTATCCAGTGGCTGATTCTTCTCTACTCAGAAGTCCCACCTTAAAGTCTAGACGTTAAAAGACCTGTCTGAAGTCAAACATATGAATTTCCCTCCCCTTCAACCTTCAGTCACTCTCTCGATTACTTCCCCCCCCCCTTTTTAACTTCTTTTAAAAAATATTCCTTTATTCCCTTTTGTTGCCCTTTTTTTGTTGTAGTTATTGTTACTGATGTCATCATTGTTGGATAAGACAGAGAGAAATGGAGAGAGGAGGGGAAGACAGAGAGGGGGAGAGAAAGATAGACACCTGCAGACCTGCTTCACCGCCTATGAAGCAACCCCTCTGCGGGTGGGGAGCCTGGGGCTCCAACCGGGATCCTTACACTGGTCCTTGTGCTTTGCACCACCACGTGCGCTTAACCGCTGTGCTACCGCCAACTCCCTTCTCTCTCCATTTCTTTCTGTCTTATCTAACAACGGCGACATCAATAACAATAAAACAAAACAAAACAAAAAAACAAGGGCAACAAAAGGGAAAATAAATAAATAAATATATATATATATAATTTAAAAAAAATTAATCTTTATTGTATAGAAATAGTCAAAAACTGAGAGGGAAGGGGGAGACAGAGGAAGAGAGACAGACAACTGTAACTGCTTCACTGCTCGGAAAGCAGGTAGGGACCAGGGGCTCAAACCCAGGTCCTTGTGCATTGTGACATGTGCTCAACCAGGTGCGCCACCACCCGGCCCCTCAACCTTCAATCTCTACATGCAGTTGATGGCACTTCCACCCCTTCAAGCCCTCCAGGATAGATACCTTGGTGTTACCCTTCATGCCTCCTTTCCTCACACCCACCTGTGGTTCATCATTCAGCAGACTTCACCGACTACTTCGAGAACACAAGCCAGAATTCAGTGGGGCCCCGTCTTGTGACTACATGTTCCTACCTGGTCTGTCGCAGTGGCCTCTCTTCACTGGGCTCCTGCTGTCTGCCTCTGACCCAGCTGTCATAGGTGGGGTCCTGCTAAAACACAGGTCAGATGGTATTTGTTGCTGTCTGTCATCTGAATCCTCCTTGCCAAGCCCAGAGAGCCACACTTGATCCAACACCCTACTTGTTGCCCTCAATTCCTGCCACTCACTGCTCAGGCATTCTACTTGGCTTTTCCCTCAGTTCCATCATGCCTCTGTTCAAATGTCAACTCCATGCAGACCCTCACTGATTGTCCAGTCTTGAAGAGCTGGCAGTTCCTGGTCCACATGACTTCCATCTCTTTTCCTAATAGTTACAACCACCCTTTTTTATACCAGTTTCTGTTTATAGTCACTAGAATGTTAGTTCCTTGTGGGTATAGAACTCAGCACTTATGCTTCAGAGGTATTACTTTCCCTATAGCACCATTACTTCTGTTTCTCGTGGCGGGGGGTGGGGGGAAGTCCTCCTTATGTTCTAAGGCAGGCTGGGTTGTTGAACTGGGAGGGCCTTCCTTGGGTTGGGGGGCAGTTTGCAGGGTCAAGAGGGGATCATAAAACGGGGCAGATTTGGTGGCTCAGGGCAGATGATCTTAGCTCTAGTTTTCCCTAGGGAGCTAGTAGGAAATGCAGATTCCTGGGCTGGCCCCAGAGATTCTGCTTCTGTAGGTAGGGTCCATGGCTGGGAGCCTGCATTTTCCTCAAGCACCCTGGAGTGAGACTGAAGGCCTGCAGCCCTCACTTGAGAAGTGTTCTGGCCTCAGAGCTTTAAACTCTTTCTCTGTGCCTTCCCCACTGCCACCCTCCCCTCATACACACAGCCCTGGCTAGTGCTGGGGACCTTGCTGATAAAGGTAGCTTCTCATCCAGCCTGGAATTCAGGGAGGGCTTCCTGCAGGAGGGGACCTGAGCTGCTACTTGGAGGATGACAAGGGGTAAACTGAGGGTAGAAGACTTTGCTATACCTCTTGTGCCTAGGGACCCCATATATCCTGGCATCACCCATTCATTCATTCACCTATCAGGCCCTGATGGGTGCCAGGCCCAGGGTACCGAAGATACAAGCATGACCAAGATGATTGTCCTCATGGGCTCCTTGGTTCTTGTCAGCTGACTGCACAGATGGTGACAGCTGACTGAGGGCCAGACACTATTTGAAGCACTTTTGTGTATTAACTAATCCTCACAATCATTCTATGAGGTGGGATGCTATCATTCCCTCTGTACTGACAGGGAAAGGCCCCAAGAGGGCAAGTTCACATGGTGGGTAAGTAGTGGGAGCAGAATTTGACCCAGGGACCCCACAGCCTTTGGTAAGCACCGTGTTCGTGGTGAGGCTGCATTTGGCTCAGTCCTGGGAGGGAAAGGAACAGAAACTAATGGAAGGATCTGGAAGGTTGCCAGGGGGAAAGCATCTGGGTAATGAGTAGGGGGACAGATGTCCCAGTTGTTTACTGCATGGGCCCAGGCGGGTCTCAGTCTCATCCAAATAGAGGACGAGCAGCCTGAGGGTTGGCGCACTGGATAAAGCCTTGAACTTAAAAGCATGTGGTCCTGAGTTCAATTCTACTGGCTGATGCCCTTGTTCTCTTTCTCACTCTTTCTAATGTAAATAAATAAATAAATAGAGTTTAGTACTGGGACTGGGGAGACAGCATAATGGTTATGAAAGAGATGGCCATGTTTTAGGCACTGCAGTCCTAGCTTTGATCCCCAGCACCACCATAAGCCAGAACGGTCCTCTAGTTAAAAAAATAAATAAATAAATAAATAAAGATCTGGAGATGGGTGCCTGTCTGGAATTTTGGGGCTTCAGCAGCTGTCCTTCAGCCTTTAAGGATCTGTGGGACTGGGGAGATATCTTAGCACAGGACTTGCATGCTAGAGGCCCCAGGTTCTGTCCCTCGCACTACACATGCCAGAGCTGAGGGGTGCTCTGGTCTCACTCGATAGACAACGTGTGTTGGGTGGGCAGCTCGCTGTAGGGGAGAGTTCAGCCTGACCATGGAGGGGTGCTGATAATGGTGGGGTGCCACAGAGTGAGAGAACCCCATCAGTGGTGGGGCTGGACTTTGTGGGTGCAGTGGAAGCGGTTGTATTTGTCTTTGGGGGAAGGAGGGAGGGGTATGTGGGTGGGGTGAGGCATCTCAGCACCTCTCTTGAGGGCTGAAGTTAGAAGTAGCCAGTTTGGTGGTCCGGGAGGTGGCACAGTGGATAAAGCATCGGACTCTCAAGCATGAGGTCCTGAGTTCAATCCCCGGCAGCACATGTACCAGGGTGATGCCTGGTTCTTTCTCTCTCCTCCTATGTTTCTCATTAATAAATAAATAAAATCTTTGAAAAAGAAAAAGAAGTACCAGTTTGGGACACTGGACATGGAGAGGGGATATTTGTCGCCTTAGTGAAAGATGAGAGACAAGTGGTGGGGGTGGGGGAGGGCTGGGAAATTGAGAGGGTGTGTGATGGCAGAAGCCTCGGGACCTGGGGTGTTTGTATGGGGAAGCAGAATGGGACACTGGGGTGGGGGTGTCCACATTGCCTGGGGTAGAGGCATGCCTGTTGACATCAAAGCTAGGAGAGACTTGGGGCCACTGGTCTCAGAGCAAGGACGGGCATGCAGGTAGGGGGCTGGGGAAGAGGGGGTGTGTGGCAGGAGGGAGGAAGGGGCTCAGATGTGGGGACTCCAGCAATGGTGGAGGACCAGGGGTCAGGACCAGCCTTCCACAGGGGATGAGGGGGACTGATACCTAATTTTTTTTTTTTGGGGGGGGGGAACAATCCAGGTGAAATAATCGGACAACTGAATACAGGCTGAAGGTGGACAAACAGGCGAAATCCATCAGAGTGGGGGTGTAGGCAGAGTATGGGGACACCAGGAGAAAGGGGGCGCTGTTGTACGGAGGAAAGTGTAGGTACTTCACACCCCTCTCCCTAATTTGGGAGAGTAGCGTGGAAAGGAGGGCTTTGGGGAGGGGGTGAGGGAGCGGGCAGGTTTCTGAATGTAGCAGAAATGGGGGTGGCAAGGCTGCAGTGCAGAGGGAGGTTCTGCAGAGAAGCGGGGGACGGGGTGGAGTGGAGCCCCAATGTCTCTCTGGCTATTAGGGGTCTGGGAAGGAAGGTGGAGCTGGAGGGGGTATGTGGTCGATTCTCTCAGCAATTGCTGACCTGGTGGCTGGAGGTTCTAGGTGGGGGAGCAAGGTGTGTGTAAAGCCGAGCAGGATACTGGGGGCCTGAATATCTGGGGGCCCAGGCGCAGGCTGGCGACACGGGGCGGGGGGCGCTGGGGAAAGAGGGCAAGGTTGGCAGTGGGGTGGGGAGAGATGGGGCGAGCCCCCTTACTCCTCTGTCTCCTCTGGGGTACGTGTCCCCCGAGTGGGGCGCCGGGGCATCCGGTCTCTGCAATTCCGCGCGGTTCTTTAGAAGTTGAGCGACTTCCCTGAGGCCCCTGGAACTGGGGCGGTGCGCCCGCTGATTGGCTCGGGCTCCAGGTGGGCGGGACCAATGCTGCCGGGCTCATGCTTTGTGAATCCCCCAAGTTAGTTCTGTGAGATGTGTAGCTGTTTGTTTGCTCTTAGATCTGGATTTTATTGTTATTATTGTTGTTATTTGCTGAGAATTCCCGTTTACACGATTCCACTGCTCTCGGTGAACTCTTTATTCTAATAGAGAGGGAGAGACAGGGAGAGAGACTTCAGCTCTGTCGCACCCCATGTGAAGTTTTCCTTTTGCTTGATGCACCTGTGTGGTAGCCTGGGGCTCAAACCCAAGACCTAATGCGTGGTAGAATGTGTGCTTTACTGGGTGAAATCACCTCCCGCTCCTCACCCCCCCTCCAGTATACTCGAAAGTGAAGACATCAAGATCCAGGAGAGATTAAGTCACTTGCCATGTGCACAAAGCTGAACCTGGGCAGTCTGGGGCTCCCATTCCGAAACGCTCACCTCTTAGATCCACACTAAAGGAGGCTAACCCTTCCCTCCAGCTCCTAGTAAGATTTACACTTAAGAGGAGGTGCTTAGGCTTGCAACAGGCTAGTTCATGAAGTCAGCTACCCAGTCCATCTACATGATTATCACGCTAACTGTTCTTTCAGCTTGACCTCATTCCCTCAACAGGTAGCCTTCAGTCTCTTCAAATGCCAGCTCCTCAGATAGGCCTGCCCTGACACCCCATGTTTAAAATCTTCCCCACGTGGCATTCTGGTACAGAGTGGGACTTGCAGGCAGGGGCTCACTCAGATGAATAATCTAAAAGGAAGACAGACAGACAGTCCAAGCCCCTGGTCCCCACTTGCAGGGAGAAAGCCTCACAAGCGATAAAGCAGTGCTGCAGATGTTTCTCTTTATCTCCCCACTCCTCACAGGTTTTTTTTTTTTCCTTCTGTCCTATCAAATAAAACAAGTAAACAAGTGCATAAAAGAAGAAAGGGAAGAAAGACTCAGCCTGGGAGGTGGAACAGCAGGTAGAACGCTCAGGTAGAATTGCAAGCATGGGGCTCTGGGTTCCATCCTTGGCATCACATATGCCAGAATAACGCTGTGGTTCTCTGCCTCTCTTTCCCTTTCTTGTTAATTAATGAATAAAATCTTTTAAAAAATTCTGCTCCTCTTGACCTCAGTACTCTTTGTACCCTTGCCCCTTCTAGTTTGATTCTTTCCTGCACAATCATTGAATGAATGGATAATAATGAATATGTAAGGAGGATAAGGATTCATAATTCAGTAGTATTAATGTGGGGTTCCCCCACTGGCGAACATACACCCTACGAGCCAGCATGAATTGGGGTGCAGTAATAAGCAGGGCACACACAGTATTTTCATGTGTGGTATCCACCTGCTCGCTCATGGCAATCTTATGCTGTTGGTGCCATCATTACACCCCTTTCCCTCATGAGGAAGTTGAGGCACTGTGAGGTGGAACTGAAGCTGGTCAACAGTGGAGCTTGCGACTGAGTTCTGACCTCCCAGCTCTGAGCTGGGGCTCTCAGCCCCTGAGTCTCTGTCTCTGTTTCTCTGTCTGCAGTGATCCTGGCCATGGACAAGCCGGCTGGCCTGCAGGTGGACTATGTCTTCCGGGGTGTGGAGCATGTCGTGCGGGTGGCCGTGTCCGGGCAGGTGCTGGAGCTGGAGGTGGAGGACCGGATGACAGCTGACCAGTGGCGGGGCGAGTTTGATGCCAGCTGTGAGTCTGCCTACCCTCCCCCCATCGGCTTCTGCCATTGGGATCCTGCTCACCTGCCTCTTTCTTTTGGCCAGAGGGTCTCTAAGGTGGTCAGGGGACAAGGCTTATCCCTCAGGAAGGATTTCTCTGCCATTACACAGTCATTGAAGATTTGACTCACAAGACGGGGAACTTTAAGCAGTTCAGCATCTTCTGTAACATGCTGGAGTCAGCCCTCACTCAGGTAGGTCTTGAGGTTGGGGGTCAAGGGAGGCTTCTGTCCCCTGCACCCCTGTGGGGTGTGTATGCCCACACTGCATGAAAGACCCCCTTCCCTTCCTTTCACCGAAGGCCTCTCTTTTTTTTTTCTTTTCTTCTTCTTCAAGTTTAAGTGGCTTATTCTGATTTATCTATTTTATTATTATTATTATTTTTTTTTTACCAGAGCATTGGGTTAGCTCTGGCTTATGGTGGTGCTGGAGATTGAACCTGGGAATTCAGAGCCTCAGGCAGGAAAGTCTTTTGCAGAACCACTGTGCTACCTCCCCTGAATAATTGTTATCTTTTAAAAAAAATTTTATATTTATTTATTCCCTTTTGTTGCCCTTGTTGTTTTATTGTTCTGGTAGTTATTATTGTTGTTGTTGATGATCTTGTTGTTGTTGGATAGGACAGAGAGAAATGGAGAGAGGAGGGGAAGACAGAGAAGGGGAGAGAAAGATAGACACCTGCAGACCTGCTTCACTGCTTGTGAAATGACTCCCTTGTAGGTGGGGAGCCGGGGGCTCGAACTGGGACCTTTACGCCTGTCACTGCGCTTTGGTCCACGTGCGCTCAATCCGCTGCGCTACCGCCTGACTCCCAATAATTGTTCTTTTAACTTATTTATTGGCACCTGGGTTTCAGATATGTGCAATATTAACACTCCCAGCAAATTCTTCCCCTCCCTTTTAATATCAGGTAAAGATAGAGGAAGTGGTAGGCAGGGGAGATAACATAATGATTACAGAGACTCTCAGGCTCCAAAGTCCCAGGTTCAGTTCTCCACACTAAAAAAGAAAAGAAAAGAAAAAAGTAGAGGGGTACACCTGGTAAAGCTCACATATCACCAAGAACAAAGATCAGGGTTTCCACTTCTGGTTCCCATCTGCAGGAAGGAAGTTTCATGAGCAGTGGAACAGTGCTGCAGGTGTCTCTCTTTCTCCTTCCTCTACCAATTTCTTTATGTTTCTCTAAGGGGGAACAAAAAAAAAAATAAGAAGAAGAAAGAAAAGGCCCCAGGGAGTAGTGGAGTCATCATGCAGGCACTTATTCTTCTGGCGTTTGCCCTTCTTCCGTAGCCAGTCAACAGCGTCAGGTTGAGCTTGATGTCTGCTTGTTGCTGGCTTTGAAAGTGACTGGGATCCATGTGGATTCAGTCAGCTAGGAAGGATCGTCAGTTTCCCCAATGAATGGGTACTCACGGGATGCACCTGAACCCCAGCAGTAACCCAGGTGGAAAACAAATGAAGAGACAGAGAGGAGAGACTCCTACAGGCCTGCTTCACCACTTGGGAAGTTTCCCCCTTGCAGGTGGGGACCAGGGCTTGAACCCAGTTCCCCAGGCATGATAACCTGCACTCTTTACCAGGTGCACCACCAGGGATCCCTATGATTTTTATTTTTTTGTTGATCTGTTTCCCAAGATATTTTGTAACCTGCTTTTGAAAGACCTAGTGGGGACTGGGGAGACAGCCCAGTGGTTCTGCAAATGACGTTCAAGTCTGAGGCTCTGAGCTTCTGCGTTCAATACCCAGCCCCATCAGTAATTTGTGCCCATTTTGCAGCATTGGTCACTTGGAAAATAGGAGTTGACGGTTATGCACGTCTTCCAAATGTTAGCATATTTCATTACTCAACAAGAAAGAAATCACATCGATTTGTTTATTTATTTTATTGCCACCAGTGTTATCGCTGGAGCTCAGTGCCTGCACAATAAATCACCAATCCTCGTGGTTCTTTTTTCTTTTTTTCCCTCCCTCCCTCCCTCCTTTCCTTCCAGTCTTAATTTCCTTCTTTATCTCTCTTTCTTTCTCTTTTTATTGATTTAATAACGATTGAAAATCCCATAGGGTAAGAGGGGTACAATTCCACACAATTCCCACCACCAGAGTTCTGCATCCCATCCCCTCCATTGGAAACCTTCCTATTTATCCCTCTGGGAGTATGGACCCAGGATCATTATGGGGTGCAGAAGGTGGAAGGTCTGGCTTCTGTAACTGCTTCTCTGCTGGATTTGGGCATTGACAGGACAATACATACTCCCAGTCAGTTTCTGTCTTTCCCTAGTGGGGTAGGGCTTTGGGAAAGTGGGGATCCAGGGTACATTGGTGAGGCCATCTGCCCAGGGAAGTCAGGTTGGTGTCATGTTAACATCTTGGTGGCTGAAAAGCATTAAGATATAAAGCAGAAGAAATTGTCGAATAATCAGGAACTTAAAGGGAAAAATATAGCAGATGAGATTAGGGGTGGTCTCCATTTTGTAAAAAGCTAGGAAGTCTATTTTAGGTATATTGCAAGGGGCCCATGGCTTTATTAATTTTTACCTGATCCGACAGCTTACATGGAGGGGGGCTAAAGCTATTGTCTGGGGAGATGGGAACAGGACTAGAAGCTGGATCAAGGAAGAGAGTATCTCCCAAATATGGGAAAAGTATATATATCATTAACTGTAAACCCCATCAATCTGATCTGGGGCTCATATTCAACATAGGAACCTGTGTAACCTCTGCATCCCTTTATGTTTGAGCTTGCATTCTGTGGTCATAGCTAGGAACATTCTAGGCTGCACTCATTTCGGGACCTGTCTTCTTTGAGTGGGAGCATATGTTGACCCAGCCTCTCTTTGGAGAGTGGGGTAGTCCCCACCATTGTTATTTTACATTGAGGGCGAGGTCCTGTAGAGGCCCACAAGAGGATCTATGATGCTGTTCCTGATAGAAATGACCAGCGATGGTGGAGAGAGGGATCTGTTAGAGGTCTAGGTCCATCATATATCTATGTGGGAATCCCAGGATTCCCTGACCAGGGTCCCGGATGATGGGGTGGCCTGGTAGTGACCAAAAGAGTCATCATGAAAGTATGTGAGTCTCTTGCCCTTAACCAGCTTTTGTAGTCCTTACTTAACTTAGACTTAGAGTGATCGAGGGAAGTGAAACAGGAAGTGGGTGAGGAGGGTATCTAGGTCTAAGTAGAAGCTGTTTGATTAAGTACTTTATGACTTCCTTCCTTCCCTCCTTCCTTCCTTCCTTCCTTCCTTCCCTCCCTCCTCCCCTCCCTCCCTCCCTCCTCCCCTCCCTCCCTCCCTCCTTCCTTCCTTCCTTCCTTCCTTCCCTCCCTCCCTCCCTCCCTCCCTCCTTCCTTCCTTCCTTCCTTCCTCTCTTTCTTTTCCTCTAGCCACTTGGGCATGGTGCTGGCACTACGAATTCACTGCTTCTGGTGGCCTTTTCCCCTCCTTTTCATTTTATAGGACAGATAGAAATTGAGAGGGGAGGGGGGATAGAGAGGAATAGTGAAAGATAGACCCTTGCAGCTCTGCTTCACCACTTACAAAACCTCCCTCTGGGGTCATTTCACAAGTAGTGAAGCAGGTCTGCAGGTGTCTGTCTTTCTCTCCCCCTCTCTGTCTTCCCCTCCTCTCTCGATTTCTCTCTGTCCTATCCAATAACAAGGACAGCAACAACAACAATAATAACAACAACAATGATAAACAACAAGGGCAACAAAAGGGAAAAAATAGCCTCCAGAAGCATTTGGGTTTGTAGTGTAGGCACCGAGTAACCCTGGAGGCAAAAACCAAAACACTTCCCCCTATAGGTGGGGAGCAGGTCCTTGAACCCAGGTCCTTATGCATGTCCTTTTGCGTAGTACTATGTGCACTTACTATGTGCTACCGCCCAGCCTTCCTTCCTTCCTTCCTTCCTTCCTTCCTTCCTTCCTTCCTTCCTTCCTTCCTTTCTTCCTTTCTTCTAGTTTTTGTTTTAAGAGAGACAGAAATTGAGAGGGAGGGAGACTGAGAGACGCCTGCAGCACTGCTTCTCTGCTTATGAAGCTTCTCTTCTGAAGGTGGCCTTGAACTCAGGACCTTGTGCATGGTAAATTGTGTACTCTACTGGGTGCCCCGTTACCTGGCACTTTTTTTTTTTTTCGCTCAATTGAACCAGCACCCTGTAATTGGAAGTCTGTGCCCCACCACCAAGAGGCACCCCAACTCCCACGCTGGTCCATCTTTCACTGATCTGACCTGCCCAGGAAAGCCTTTCAACTTCAAGAAGCCATGAGTGTGTGTGGGTATGGGGTGGGGTGGGCAGACGCAGTGTTCCAGAATTCTGGCTTTTGCTTTGAAGCTTATCACCTGTGACAGATACCCTGTGCTGCTTTTCTTGAAGTGACAGGCTCACTTTGTGCGTTTCTGAGGCAATGCCTGCTGTGCACCCGAGTCTGAATAACTGTCATTTAGTCTGTCAGTCTTTTGTGTGAGCACAACGTTCCAGGAACAGTGGGTGATCTCACTCAAGATCTGACTGGGTGACTGTCTGGCAGGAGACCGTTGCTCTGCTCTGGCATTAGGCAGGGTGTGCTGTCCCTACTGACACAGAGTAGGAAAAGCTATGTACTGAATGGTCAAGTTTCCATGGAATGGGGCCTGTGAGATAGCTCACCGGGTAGAGAACACTTGACCGTGTGCAAGGATCTGGGTTCGAGCCCCCAGCCACCACATGCAAATGGGTAGCTTCACAAAGAGTGGAGCGGTGCTATGGTGTCTCTCCTATATCACTTTTTCCTTCTTGTTTTTATTTTTAATATAATTTATTTATTTTGGATAGACACAGAAGTTGAAAGGGAAGGGTGAGATAGATAGATAGACAGACAGACAGGCAAACCTGATGTACTATTTCCCCACTCATGAAGCTTCCCCGCTGCAGGTGGGGACTGGTAGCTTGAACCTGGGTCTGTGCACACTGTAATGTGCGCATCCAACCGGGCGCACCACTGCCCGGCCCCTTTTCTCCTCTTTCTTTTTTCCTTCCTTTCTCTCCTTCCTTCTTTCTTTCTTTTTCCCCCTTCTTTCACTTAGGAACATGCAGTCAACAGAGAAGTTCTACTATAAAGATATTACAGATATCCTTGTGATTCTTTGTTTTTCTTTTCTCGGCCTCAAATCCTGATCTGTCATTGGTGCTCAGTGCCTGCACAACAAATTCACCACGCCCAGTGGCCATTTTCTTTTCTTTGACAAGACAGAGAGAAATTGAAAGGGGAGGGGAAGAGGGAAAGAGAGACACCTGTAGACCTGCTTCACTATTGGTGAAACTTTTCCCTGCAGGTGGGCATCAGGGACTTGAACCCAAGTCCTTGCACATGGTGTCATGTGCGCTCAACCAAGTGTGCCATCCCCTGACCTCCTGTCTCTCACTTTCCAGCTGAGAAAAGGAAAGAGTCTGTCACAAGTGGTGGAATTGTGTGGGCACAGAGCCCCAGTGATAATCCTGATTAAAAAAAAAGTGAAAGATCTTTATAGCTTAATTGGGAACATGCTTAAGTCTCTTTGCTTAAATAATTATTTATTTATTCCCTTTTGTTGCCCTTGTTTTACTGTTGTAGTTATTATTGTTGTTGTTATTGATGTCATTGTTGTTGGATAGGACAGAGAGAAATGGAGAGAGGAGGGGAAGACTGAGGAGGAGAGAAAGATAGACACCTGCAGACCTGCTTCACCGCTTGTGAAGCGACTCCCCTGCAAGTGGGGAGCCGGAGGCTCGAACTGGGATCCTTATGCTGACCCTTGCACTTTGCGCCACCTGCGCTTAACGTAAGAGACTGAAGCTCCTAAGCCCTGGTTCAACCTCCAGCACCACCATATATCAGAGCTGAGCAGTCCTCTGGTCTCTCTGTGTCTTTCTCTGTATTTCTCTCTCATTAAAATAAAAGACATTAAAAAAAAAAGAAAAACTATATATATATTTGGATAAAGACAGAAATTTAAAGGGAAGGGGAGATAGAAAAAAGATACCTGATAGAGACAGAAATTGAGAGGGAAGGAGAGATAGAGAGGGAGAGAAAATGAGAGACACCTGCAGTCCTATTTCATGATGTGTGAACCGTATCCCTGCAGGTAGGGACTGGGTGACTGAGCCTGAGTCCTTACACATGTGAACGTACATGCTTTACTGGGTGATTGAGCCTGAGTCCTTACACATGTGAACGTACATGCTTTACTGGGTGCACCACTGTCTGACCCCATAACTTGATTTTTTAAAAGTATTTATTTGTTGTTTGATGAGAGAGAGAGAGAGAATAAGCAATAGAGAAAGGGACCAGAGCACTGCTCAGCTCTGGCTTGTGGTGGTGATGAGAATTAAACTTGGGACCTCAGAGCCCCAGGTATGGAAGTCCAGTATGCGACTGCTGCTCTGTCTTCTTGCCTCATAATGGCTTGTTTTCTGCGGGACTCTCTGAAAGGGATGGGGGTTGTGGGGGGGAACACCCCCCCCCATGAAAAGCTTTACCAGTGAACTTTTAAAATATTTTGTTACTTTAAAATCTGTTGATGTATTTTGCATTTTATGTGGATCTCTTGCTTATTTTTTGCTGCCAGGGTTGTTTCACTGGGGTTTCACACTTGCGTGATTATATTGCTTCTGGCAGACATATTTTATTCTTTTTTTAGATAGAGGGTGACAGACAGAGATGAAGAGAGACAGAGAGGAGAGACACTTTGCCACCCACTACTCCACCACATGCTCAACTTCCCTCGTGTGTGGTGCTCCCATGTGGTGGCTGGGGACTCATACCCAGGTTCTCTCTTGCTCATGGCAGTGAGTACTCTGCTGGCCCCAGGAGTATTTTATTTAATTAATTTTTAAATATTTATTTATTTTCCCTTTTGTTGCCCTTTTTATTGTTGTTGTAGTTACTATTGTTATTGTTATTGATGTCATCAATACATTACATGTTGGATAGGACAGAGAGAAATGGAGAGAGGAAGGAAAGACAGAGAGGGGGAGAGAAAGATATAGACACCTTAGACACTGCTTGCGAAATGACTCCCCTGCAGGTGGGGAGCTGGGGGCTGGAACCGGGATCCTTACTCCGGTCCTTGCGCTTTGCACCACGTGTGCTTAACCCGCTGCGCTACCGCCCGACTCCCTTTTATTTTATTTTTTTAATGCTGGGCTGGGAAGCAAGAAATATGGCTTAGCTGGTAGGTGTCTGCTTTGCCATGTGTGGTCAAGTTTGAGCCACAGCTGTCAAGGAAGCTCTGGTGTCATGGTGTCTCCTTTGTCTTCCCGCCTCTCTCTCTCTCTCTCTCTCTCTCTCTCTCTCCCTCTCTCTCCCCCTGTATGAAAAAGTTGGTCTGGAGTTCTGAAATTGTACATTGCTTATTTCTCCTTCCCTCCTGGTAGTGTTGTGGCCACAATATATTTGATGCCATTGACTTGCCACTGACAGCATAACAGCCAGAGTCCCTGGCTCTGAAGAAAAAGAAAGAATGAGGGAAGGAAAAAAGAAAGAATGAGGGAAATTCGGCCTGGTACACGTGTCACATCACTGAGCAGCCTCACAGGCTCTTTTTGTTTTCTTTCATTTTGAGAGAGCGGAGAGAGGGAGAGAGAGAGATGAGAGACACCACTGCCCCACCATTCATTCCTGGAGCTCCTTCAGTGCTATTCATGGCTCCCCCATGCGGTGCTGAGGCGTGAGCCCGGGGTCTGGTGCATGGATGGTGAGGTGCACACTCTCCTGGGAGCTGTCTCCCTGTCCCTATATAGATCTCTCTCTCACCCACTTGGTAATGCCACACATGGCTTGGAAAACAGTGGCTTATGGAGTCATGCAGCTTCCCCAGATGTTGGTCCATCTCACCCGTGGGATGGTGTGTGGTGGTGGTGGTGGGGGGCTGTGGTCTGGCCACCTGGCTCTCACGGTAGCTTCCCCTTGACCCCCCAGAGCAGCGAGTCAGTCACCCTCGACCTGCTGACCTACACGGACTTGGAGTCCCTGCGGAACCGGAAAATGGGGGCTCGCCAGGGATCCCTGGCCCCCAGATCGACCCAGCTCAACTCCAAGCGCTACCTGATTCTCATCTACTCCGTGGAGTTTGACAGGTGGGGGGGGGGGTGCAGGGAGAGGACACGGCTGGCAGGGGGGAGAGGAGGTGGTGGGGCTTCAGGACCCCAAGGCCCCAGGACCAGGTGGGGCTGTGGCCTCGGCCTGACCTTTGGCATCTGGAGTTCGTAGCATGTGGTATAGACTCCTGTTCCAAGGAGCAGCATAGCTATTGCATCACTGATGCCTTGAACAGACTGCAGTGTAGCCCTTTGTTAGGTGTCCGTATTGGTGGCTAGTCTGCGACTAGGGGGAGGGGGCATCCTTAATGTGGTTGCCTTTGGCTTCATCTTCATCTCTTCTTGGTCACCGCTGAGCCCCCAGCCCTTGTCTCTGGTCAGAATTGGAGGAAGAAGTCCGTGCTTGTTAACTGCATCTGCCACTGAAACAAATTTTTATTTGTTTATGAATGGAAGAACAAAACCCAGAGCGTCACTCTGACACATGCAGTGTGGGGGGATTGAACTCAGAGACTCAATGCCTGCAATGTTCAATTCATTGTGCCACCTTCTGCCATTTTTTTGAATTTTATCTTTATTTATTTGATTTTATTTAATGAGAAAGAGATATAGATAGATAGACCAGAGCACTGGTCAGCTCTGGTTTATGATGGTGCTGGGGGTTGAACCTGGGACGTCGGAGCCTTCGGCTTGAAAGTGTTTTTGCATTTCCATTATGCTATCTCCCTAACCCCCTATCTGCCATTTTTTATCACAAAAGCCACAGCATTCCCAGAAGATTCCCACCACATTTCCTATCATATTGGGCTAGAGGGGCCATGTGCAGGGAATGCTGGGAGAATGACTAGCTGGCTTTCCAGTCTGGGTTGTGGGAGGTCAAAGGGGGAGCGAGTTGGGACCATGGATATGTTAGGTACCGTTAGGTATCCAGAGGACCATGTCTGCCCTGTCTTTTTTTTTTTTTTTAAGTTTTTAAAAATTTTATTTCTTTCTTTTCCCTTTTTTTGCCCTTGCTTTATATATGTTTTTTTTCTATTATTTATTTATTCCCTTTTGTTGCCCTTGTTTTTTTATTGCTATAGTTATCATTGTTGTTATTGATGTCGTCATCATTGTTTGATAGGACAGAGAGAACTGGAGAGCGGAGAGGAAGACAGAGAGGGGGAGAGAAAGACAGACACCTGCAGACCTGCTTCACCGCTTGTGAAGCGACTCCCCTGCAGGTGGGGAGCCAGGGGCTGGAACCGGGATCCTTACACTGGTCCTTGCACTTTGTGCCACGTGCGCTTAACCTGCTGTGCTACTGCCCGACTCCCTGCCCCATCTTTTGTTAGCTGTTGGGTCTACTTGCAGGAGTTTTTCTGTTGATGAGTAGCATCACAGGGCAGTTCCTCATGTCGTCTTACCTCTCCTGGGCCAAAGGATGACCCAGGCAGATCTAGAATCTTCCACTGTGGAGTCTGAATCAGCCTGGTCTTGGCTGCCAGCAACACGCTGCCAGTGTCTTCTCCACGGACACTGTGTCAAGGAAGTCACCTTAAGGCTGCACTGGTGGGGCTGCTGATATCAGTGCTTCTGCAATTTAGGAGAAAGGCTGGGGGGGATCCTGGCTTCTGAGATGCCCTGGTTCTGATCCCCCTCCTCAGGATTCACTACCCGCTGCCCCTCCCGTACCAGGGCAAGCCGGACCCCGTGGTCCTGCAGGGCATCATCCGCTCGCTGAAGGAGGAACTGAGCCGCCTCCGGGGACTGGAGGGTCAGGACGTGCGGGACTCCCGGGAGATGGAGATCTGGCACCTGCGGGAGCAGTGAGTGTCTGGAGGTGTTGAGAGGTGTGGGGGGGGCTGGGAGGGGGTGAGTGGGGGCATTCCCATCATGCACTGAGGGGCCTGTGCTGGGTACATTGGGATGACTGTCATCACTCTGCCTCTCCCCCATACTTACTCTTATTTATTTATGTATTTATTTATTGTTTAGGGGAACAATGATAGTTGTCACGTGAGCTTTCCTATTTATAATAATAATATAAATAATAATATTACTTTAATATAGGGTGCCAGAAGCTGACCTCTTTAGGCCAATTATTACTTTTGTTTAAAGATTCAATTACTTATTAATGAAAGAGAGAAGGAGATAAAGAGAGAATCAGAGCAGCATGTGCAATGCCGGGGGTCATACTCAGGACTCCAAGCTTAAAAGGCCAATGCTTTTGGCTAGTGAGGTAGTATAATGGCTATGCAAACAGCCTTTCATGCCTGAGGCACCAAAGGGCCTAGGTTCAATCCCCAGCACCACTATGAGTCAGAGCTGAGCAGTGCTCTGGCCTTTGAACCTAGGACCTTAGGTACTGTCCATGGTGCTGCCAATGCTTGAACCCAGGGCCTTCATTAAGGCATGTGCTCTACCAGGTGAGCCAGACCCTGGCCCTTCCTCCCCCCCATACATACATTCCTTCTTGCTAGTGGTTCAGACAGGGAGAGGGTGACTGCTGGCAGTCTCTAGCCCAGGACTGAGAGCTCTGTGCTGGCAGTAGCAGAAGCCTTCTGTCACCTTCTCTCCTGGGGAGAAAGCTTGTGGGCTTCCAGATTTCCTGGAAATAGTGTGGGGACTACTGGGAGGCACAGGACAAGGTGTGTGTGTGTGTGTGTGTGTGTGTGTGTGTGTGTGTGTGTGTGTGTCTTCAGATCTTGATGGGCATGTGCTGTGCGATGTTATGTGTCTGTGTGTTCCCAAAACTGACCACAAGGTGGCGCCATTTCTCAGTCTGCACCACCAGCATCTGCAGAGGAGGTGATTTCACCCTCACTGCTAGACCGTTTTTGCTTCCCAACCTATAGTTAGTCTACATGTGAATAGTTAAGCATCCCAATGTTGTTATTGGAAAGAGTGTCCTTTCTCTGCTGCTTGGCTATTGGTGCCTGCATTGTAATTGTGTTTACACATAGGTGAGTCTTGATTGGCTTCTGCTGCTACCACTATAATTACTGCATCTTTAAAATATATACAATAGCCATAGCTTTATAAGCAGTCTGATATTGGGCCAAGAAAACCCTCTCATTCTTGCTTTTCATTTTCAAGAATTATTTTGTTGTTCTTGGTAATGAGTATATTCATAGACATTTCAGCATTGAGAGGTTTTTCAACTTAAAACTTTTAAAACCTGCCATTTTCTGTTGGTATTGGGTTGACTTTATAGGACAGTTAATTGAGAGGTGACTCTTAATTTTTTTCCCCCAGAGCACTGCTCAGCTCTGCTTTATGGTGGTGCAGGGGGACTGAACTCTCAGGTGTGAGAGTCACTTTGCATAACCATTATGCTATCTACCCCCGTCCACCTACTTAATTTTTTTAGAAAGATATTTATTTGATTTATTTTAGAGAGGAGAGAGAAATTAGAGCACTGCTCAGCTCTGGCACATGGTGGCGTTGGGGATTGACTGGAACCTGGGGCATGAGTGCATCTAGTATGTTACTGCTGTGCTCCCGAACCCCTTACTTAAATCTTCTCTAATGTCTCAGTTGTGTTTCTCCACTGCAGCAATTATTAGTTATTACTTGCTTCTTCTCTCTCTTGGTTCTTCTGTTAGTGGTTATTTTAAATATAAATTACATCGATGTTTGTATTGATACTTACATATTGATTTCTTTAGCAATTTCAGACAGTTTTTTTCTAAGGACTCACTGGCATATTCTTTCTGATTTTCAGCACTTAGTCATTTCATCTGCAAATGACTGGTATTTTTTGCCTTCTTTTCTAGCACAACTTTGAGGAGTAGTAAGAGAGAGGTGGCTTCTTTGTCTTGTCCTTGAGTTTCAAGGTCAAACTCAGTGTTTTTCTGATCCCTAACTGATTTTAATTTTCAGGCAACGTAACAACCTTGTTAATGTAGAGTTTTAGCGACTACTAATGAAGTAGATAGATTTTTTTCAGTAACAGGCAAGATTAACAAACTAATTCTGGGGCTGTGTGATGGCACACCTGGCTAAGTGCACTTGTCACGTGCTGCAGGTGTTTCTCTGTCTCCTTTTTCTTTCTACCTCCCACCTCCCTCTCGGTTTTTCGCTGTTCTGTAAAATAAACTAGTTTTAAAAAATTAAAAGAAAGCAATTGAATTCTATAATTGTTGTTATTAGCTGGAATTCTTCAATAAAGAAAAGCATCCTGTCATTAACTGATGTTCTCTTAGAAGCATATATCCTATGGGAAAGGCATGATCAGTGCTTGATACTTTCTTTCTGCTTAACTTTTGCAAGAATAAAAAGTTGGTTCTCTTTCTTTTTTTCTGTTGTCATTGTGGCATCACTGCTCTGAGCTGACTTTTTCAGAAAAGATGAGAGAGATAGAGACAGAAGGGAGAGAGGAAGACACCCACAGTGTCAATCTTCCTCCAGTGGTGGGCAGGCTCAAACTTGGGTCACATGCATGATGAAGCAGGTGCAGTATCCAGGTGAGCTATTTGCCACTTCAGTTGGTTTTATTTGAATCGTCCATAGAAATCAGTGAGTCTACTTTTTATTTTTTTAAAATATTTATTTATTCTCTTTTGTTGCCCTTGTTGTTTTATTGTTGTAGTTACTATTGTTGTTATTGATTTGTCGTTGTTGGATAGGACACAGAGAAATGGAGAGGGGGGAAAGATAGACACCTGCAGACCTGCTTCACCGCCTGTGAAGCGACTCCCCTGCAGGTGGGGAGCCGGGGGCTCGAACCAGGACCCTTATGCTGGTCCTTACATTTTCTGCCACTTGTGCTTAACCCGCTGTGCTACCGCCGACTCCTACTTTTTTTTTTTTTTTAGCCTCCTTATGAACTCATGAATTTGAACTTGATTGAAATATGTTGTTTTCCTATGATTGTGAAGAATTGCCACAAACTAGGTTGCTTCTTTTTCTTGCTTTTTTCTTAGGGCTGGGTGTTGGTGCACCCTGTTGAGTGCATATGCTGTGGAAGGACCTGGGTTCAAGACCCTGGTCCCCACACACAGAGGGAAAGCTTCGGGAGCCATAAAAGCAGTGTGGCCAGTCTCTTGCTTTCTCTTCTGTATTGATTTGTTTGTGTTTCTCTCCAGTAAATAAATGCTAAATTAAAAAAAAAACGAAAACCCTTATTATTATTATTTTTACAATTCTGGAGGTGGGGAGTCCAGACAAAGCTGGGGAAACAGCCTAGTGATTTTGCAAAAGACTCTCATGCCTGATGTTTCAAAGTCCCAGATTCTATCCTCAGCACCACCATAAGCCAGAACTGAGCAATGCTCTGGTCTTTCTCTCTGAAATTCTTTCTCATTAAAATTAAATTTAAAAATCATAAAAAAATATTTAAAAGAGAGAGAAAGAACAAGTTGTCAACTGTGCTGTTTGGTTCTCATCCTGCCTGGATTGTCTTAGGACCCCATCACACCAGTCTCTGTCTCTATGATCTGCTGCTTTCCCTGCTCCTGTTTCTAATCCCCCCTTTAAACTGTGGTTATATTTAGGGTCCCCTCTGATAATCGAGGATCATCTCTTAGCAAAGTGTTCAGTCAGTTTTGTGCAGGCCTGCAATTTGTCATATAAGGGAACATTCACAGGTTGCAGGGATTAGCATGTGCCTCTCTGGGGTTGGGGGGCTGCTGTGTGTTTGAATCCATGATTCAGTTCAGGTGTTGCTGTTGGGGCTCATCTTGTCTTATATTTGGCCCCTAGAAACACCTTCCTGTTGACTCTTCCATCTTTTGGAAATGATCCCATTCTCTGCTTTCTCACACAAACAGAACATTGTATTTCAGGTGTACGACGTTTAGATGTCCTCTACCCAGCAGGAGCCACACTGTGCAATAATGTCATTTTCTCAAGAAAGATACTGAGTGCATAGGTGACCTGGGATTTGCATTTTAGAGTCCGCCAGTGAATGGGAGGCAGTGAGGTCTGGCCGGGAGGCTGCAGGCAGGGCCTGGGCGCCAGGCTTCAGGGTGCAGAGGACAGACAGATGGATGATGCCTTTTTTGGAAATAGGTAGGATGGGTGTGGCCATGGCGGAGGAGGAAGAGGGACGGTGACCGAGCTCCCTCTTCTCCACTCCTGGGGGAGGTGAGTGAGAATGACAGCAGTGAGATCACTCCCCTCGGCGCCCCCAGCACCCGCTCTCTTCCCTCAACCCCCACCGCAGGGTGTCGCGCCTGGCGGCCGAGAAGCGCGAGCTGGAGGCGCAGCTGGGCCGGTCGCGGGAGGAGGTGCTGGCCGGCCGGCAGGCGCGCCAGGAGGCCGAGGCGCTGCGCGGGCTGGTGCGGGGGCTGGAGCAGGAGCTGCGGCAGGAGCGCGGCGTCGGCTCCCGGGGCTCGGGCCGCCGCAGCCAGGACTGTCACCGCCTGGCCAAAGAGGTGAGGCTTCGGGGCAGGCCGGCGGGGTGGGCTCACGGCGGGCTGCGGACCTCGGCCTCCCTGCCGACCTCCGCGCCCCTGTCTCCTCCCCGCAGCTGGAGGAGGTGAAGGCGTCGGAGCGGAGCCTGCGCGCCCGACTGAAGACGCTGAACTGCGAGCTCGCACTTTATAGGCGGGGGTGAGGGGCGGGCGGGGCCTGATGGGTGTAGCCTGATTGGTGGGGTGCGGCCAGATGGGCGGGGCCTCGCCGGGTCGCAGAAGCCTGGTCTAGGTAGTGGTGGGCGGGGTCTGTTATGATGGGCAGGCCCTGAAGGGTCCTTGGGAAGCTTGGCCTGGAGTTGGGGGGGGTTGTCTGGGTATACAGTTGACTAAGAGCATGGCTCAGGAATTGGGGGTTCCTGTTGGCATTTAAAAAATATATTTTTATTTATTATTGGATAGAGAAATTGAGAGGGGAGGGGGAAATAAGAGAGGGAAAGACACCTGCAGTCCTGCTTCACCTCTCGTGAAACTTTCCCCCTGCAGGTGGGGACCAGGGGCTTGAACCTGGATCCTTGTGCACTGTCATGTGTGCACTTAACCGGGTGTGCCACTGCCTGGCCCTTCTGTTGGCAATTTTTTTTGGGGGGTGGTGCGAGGCGAAAAATTGGCAAGGGCTCCCAGGGAGATGTGGAAACTCTTAGGAAGAACGACCTGGTGAAGAGAGGTGTAGGGAGGTGACATTTTATTGGGGTGGGGGTGGTCCCTGGGTCTCTGTGGGGGCGGAGCCTGCACAAAGGTAGAGAGAGAGAGAGAGAGAGAGAGAAAGACTCTGCTCAGGAAGAGGCTGGGGCTGGTTTTCTGGGTCACTGATGGTATCCCATGCCCCCAGGAGACGGACTCCGCCGGTGGCGCCGCCCCGGGCGCTGGAGGACCGGGTGTCCTCATCCCGGGAGCGCTCCACGTCGCGTGGCCGAGGTGCCACCCGCTCCTCCTCCCGGGAGAGCGGCCGCGGGGGTCGGGGTCGAGGCCGCCCCGCCCGCCCCTCGCCCTCACCCACAGGTCTGTGCCCACCCCGCCCTGCCCGTGGAAGAGGGGGGCTGTGGGTGTGGGGGGAGGGCCACGGAGGCGGCATCTCATGAAACCCCCTCCCGGCACCGTCTTAGGTGGTCGCGTGGCCCGCTTCGACCCCACAGCCTTTGTGAAAGCCAAGGAGAAGAAACAGAGAGAGATCAAGATGAGGTTAGCGCCCTTGTCCTCTTCATCCGCCCCTTAGGTTTCCCATCTGTCTCAAGGCACCTGCCACCTGTCCCCTCTGCCTGTCCCCTTCCTGACCCCTAACCCCCACATCCCGACCCCCGGGCTCGGGATGCTTTTTCCCGTCTTAGACCTACTGACCTCAGGTGGGTCCCCAGGTGCAACCCTTTGTGCGCAGCGACGCCCTCCCTCCATAGGTGGAGGGCACAGGTGCCGCGTCCCTTACCCGCCCCGCCCCGCCCCCAGGCAGCTGCAGCAGCAGCAGCGGAACCGACTGGGCAGCGGCGGCAGCGGGGACGGCCCGTCCGTCTGGTCCCGCCAGACTCGACCTCCAGCCGCCCTGACCGGCCGAGGGGACGAGGCTAAGCGCTCTCGGAACCGCAGCTCCTCGGGTACCGCGGGGGCGGGACGGGGTGCGGGCGGGGCGGAGTGCGGACGGGGCGGGGTGCGGGGGAGCCTGACCCGCGCTGCCCCCCTCCCCCCAGTGGATAGTTTCCGCAGCCGCTACTCGTCCGCCAGCTCATGCAGCGAGCTCGAAGACTTCTCGGAATCCCTCTCCAGAGGGTAAAACTTGGCGGGGATTGGGGGATGGAGGAGGGAGGAGAGGACCGCCTCCCGAAGGGTGTCTGGGGAGACTGGAAACAGCCCTTTGCAGGGAGATTGGGTGATAGAGGTGAGCCTGGAAACCGCCGGGGGACCTGGGGGGGGTGGGCCAGTGCTACAGCCCTCCTGCTTCGGCCCCTGATCGCTTCCTCCTCTCAGCATCCGCCGGCGCCGAGGGAAGCCCCCCAGCCCCACGACCTGGACCCGGCCCAACATGGTGGGTGTCTTTCCTTGGCCTCATGAGGTGGGGCAGCCCCCACCCGCAGAAGCTGCAGCCCCCTTTCTCCTGTGAGTTATTCGGGGTTCAGGTTGCAGAGGTGACTTTCAGATGCCGCTGGACATTGAGCTCTGGATTGGAAGGGAGATTGGACTAGGGGCACCGGCACCGGGCTCAGTGTGTCAGCTGGCTAGTTTGCATGGAGATGCCCAGTGGGTGTCAGTCCTTGTCTTCTCCCGGGATCTTAGGGTCAGCATCTCCGGTGAGATTTGGGGTGCAGGAATAGAGGGAAGGTGCCCGACCCCGTCTCCTGCTTTCCCCCCTGCAGCAGAAACCCACCCCCGTGGAACGCGGCCGCCATCAGAAACGCCTGAGCAGTTCGGGGGGCTGGGTTCCCATCAAAGGTGAGCCTGGCAGCCCACAGGGCTGGTACCGACCGAACAGGTTGGCTCCGCCCCCCCCCCCCAGCCCCCCAACTCTCTGGACTTCTCACTTCTTCATCCCCTCCTCCTAGAATACAGCTCTGACCACCAGGCTACCGACATGGCCGAGATAGACGCCCGCCTGAAGGCCTTGCAGGAATACATGAACCGGCTGGATACGAGGTCGTGACCTCGGAGAGTGTGGACAGACAGACCGCCCTTCCAGCAGCAAAGGCCACTGTTCCACCCTTCTCACTCTCGGGGGGGCGAGGCCAGGGGCGTGTCCGTCAAGCCCCGCCCACCAATCTCCGGTCCTATTGCTCTGCGAGTTACTCCAGGCCCCGCCCCTTCGGTGTCCCGGGGTCTCAGATGGGGAGGTCCCGCCTCTGCCCTCCCCCAGGTATTGGATGCTGGGGGGGGGAGAGGGGGTGGAGTTTGTATGCTATGTAAATAAATGTATTTACCTTTGGGGTCCCTGGCTTTAAGAGGGCAAGGAGGGGGCGGCTCTTATCTCTGGGTGTGTGGGCCTGAGACGCAGAATGAGGTTCAAGCTCCAGAAAGACAGTAACAAAACAATGAAACGGAGGTGTAGGAGGGTGTTTGGGGAGTGACAGTGAGTTGCCCAGCCCCCAGGGTGTCTTCACTGGGGGTGGTGGGAAGCAACCCCAGAGGCTATTGGTGGCATTGGGTGACATCAGGGCCCACTGGATGCTGACTTCTGCGCTGGGATATGAGACCTGTGGGTTCTGAGCTGGGAAATTGTGGAATCGTTGGGGTCTTAGTTCAGGGCTGGGAGTTTGGGTTGTGAGCCCCAGCAAGGACCAGGTGCTGGGAGGCAGGTTCCCTGCGGGAGATGAGGGTGTGCAGGGAGGCAGGAACACCGCTGGGGCTGCACTTTTATTGGGGTGGGGTAGTGGTGGGGTTGGGGGGATTGGACAGCCTCACTCCCGGTAGTGAGGCAGAGACCGGATGATCTCGTAGAGCTGGTCGCCGGGAGAGAGTGTCTGCTGCACATCCCGGTGGCCTTTGAGCTCATAGTTGGGGTTCAGGGCTCCCCGAGCCACGCCGCAAGCCAGCAGACTCTCAAGTGCCCGGATGGCCCGGGGTGGGGGAGATCTCTCTGGAGAAGGCAGAGGCAGAGGTTAGGCTGTGCAGAGCCACATGGGCTGTGTGGAGTATAAAGTCACCACTCGGGGACACAGGACCTGTTCTTACTGCCCCATCCTTGCCCCCCAGCAGTGACATCCTCTTTGTGCCTCAGTTTCCCCAGTGGAGAGAGAAGGGCAGGTGAGAGGTGTGAGTCAGCTATTGTCATGATGACTTACCCTCCTAAATCTCATCCCCTCCCCCCAACAACCTATGTCACTTGTCAGGTACTTCTAATGTGCCTCACTGGCCTCAGAGCTTTTAAGTAGACCAGCCAATCCCACTGGAACCCTGTGTTTAGACAGGTCCATACCTAGGCCCTGGGGAGATACATAGATAGCACAGTGGTTTATATTAGACTTTCATGCCTGAGGCTCCCAGGTACCAGGTTCAGTCCCCAGCACCACCATAATAAGCCAGAGCTGAGCAGTGCTAATAAAAAACAAAGTTGCTTGGCCAAGGTCCACTCACCCATGTAGTTGCCCATGAAGGAGATGCCAATGGACATGGGGTTCCAGGTGGGCCCTGCATGGTCACCCTTGATGTCCCAGCCACGGCCCTCGTAAACAAGCCCATCTTCTCCAATCAAGAAGCTGAGTGAGGAGTGTATTGATGAGTGACAGAGGACTTCCTGGAGGAGGAGTCCCTTCTTTCCTGTTCCTGGCACTTATCCCCAAGACCCTCCCTTATAGCCTGTAACTTGTGTTGTGCCAAAGGCATTCTGTTCTTTCTCCTTGGGAATCACATTTCGACTTCAGTCGTCCATCCCACCCCAGCCCTCCCTCCTAGTTGCCAACCCAGCCCCAGGGGAGAAAGGAAGGCTTGGGGGTGGGGCTGGGGGTTCTTCCCACCTCCTCCAAGCAGGCCTCCAGCCTGGCAACACTCACTTGTAGCCCACGTCGCACCAGCCCAGCGTTCGCGCGTGGTAGTTCTGCACGTTCTGCGCCTGCTTCAGGCACAAGGCAGGGGTGTTGCAGGCGCTGCCCGCGGTGTGAGACACCACGACGTAGCGCACAGGCAGGTCCAGACGCTGGGAGCACTCGGAAGCCAGGGCCCGCCACTCCCGGCGGGGCACCACGGGGCCACAGCAGGCCGACTTCTCTCCCGCCTCTCCGGGACGGAGCAGGACCAGGAGGGCCCAGGCGACCAGGGCGCAGAGGCCGGGCATGGCGGGCAGGGCAGGGTAGGGCGTGCAGGGCTGGATGGGAGCACGGCTGGCTCGAGACCTTTATCTTCTGGTGGAAGGGCGGGCCTGAGGTCTTGCTTCACCTCCCCCGCCTGGACTTTCCCTGTCTGCACTTCCTTCCCTGACCCAAGTCAGCAGGATGAGATGTGGTCGCCTCTGAGTGAGATGGGGAGAGGGGGCGGGGAGCCTGTGTGGATAGCCTTGGGGCCCCTGTGGTTTCTGGCCCAGTGTCTTTTCTCTTCTGGACACTAGGGAGATAGTTTACCAGGAACTTACCACCAGAGAGAAGGGGGGGAGGGGGGTGAGACGTGGGGAGCAGGCCCCTGCTTCCTTTTCCTTCTTCCTGCAGGGAATGAGGCAAGTTGGACTCAGATTTCTAAACACTCCTCCCAAGCCCCACCCCCACCACCACTTAACCCTTGAAACAAACCCAAGAGTAAGGTGAAGTCCGGTTTCCAGCTGGGTAAACTTAGGCCAGCAAAGGAGAAGTCATATTGCTGAGATGAGAGGGAGAGAAGAAGAGAGGAAAAAGAGAGGGAAAGGGAGGGGGGGGGAGAGAGGAGGGAGAGGGGAGTGAGAGGGAGAAGGAGAGAAGCCAGGAGAGATTCAGAGCCAGCCCCCGCAGGGGTTTAACCTTACTGTGCCTCCATTTTCTCCACTTGCAAAATGGGGGAGATTCTAATAGAAAGTAACCCCAGCTCTGGGTGGTGGGGGATTCCACAGGATGACAAGAACAGATTTTAAGAGATGTGATGCATCTAAGGATGCACTAAATGCACATGACACTCAGACTTGTTCTTGGTAGCAGGTAGTTCATTCACTTACTTTCCACCCACCCCCCATGTTATTTGTGCACTGTAATCACTTTACTTTTCTTCCTAAATTCACTTACTTCTTATTTTGGAGTAGCTGGAACCAACTTTTTCAGACAGACACAGAGACAGGGAGAGACACCATGCCACCAGAGTTTCTCTCAGCATCCTGGCACTTCCCATGTGGTGCCGGGGCTCAAAGCTGGGCCTAGGTCATGGAAAGGCAGGTGATCTACCAGGTGAGTTATCTTCCTGGTTCTTTTGTCTTTTGATTTATTTATTTTTTTTTAAAGTGTGCTTTTCTTTATTGGATAGAGACAGAAATTGTGAGAGAGAGAGAGACACCTGCAGCCCAGCTTTGGAGCTTCCTCCTTGCAGGTGGGGATCAAGGGCTTGACAGAGTTCGATGTAAATAACATCCACTTAAAATTACCTATCAAGGCAAAAGATAAGGAGTTGAAGCAACTTTTGCAAAAGGGTGTGTAGCCAACAGTGGCCGTCAGTCATCAGTGTACCTCCCTCACCCTTCTCCCTTCCTTTATACCTGACGCAGAACTGTCTCCTCTACCCCAGGGCTGGGCTTCAGAGCTCACAATCTTTCCCATTGTCTTAAATAAGAAAAGGAAGAAAGTCTGAGGGACTTTACTGAAGTATTAACAAGCACTGCAAGTAATTCTTAGCTGGCCTAAACAATGCAGAACTGGTGAGAACAGGTTGCTATCAGTAACACTTTCTATAAAAAATATTTTTGGTATTAAACAGTTGTTCTATTCATGTTCCTTTGAAGAGAAGACCTAACCATCTCTTACAATTCCTCCCCGCCCCTTTTTTTTATTTGCAGACTCTTATCTTCAAACCAAATTAACATTTGTTGACTCTTATGATCCAAATCTATTGTGAGCAACAGGTTATAGTCTAGGGGCATTCTGTTTTTTTTTTTTTGCCTCCAGGGTTATTGCTGGGGCTCAGTGCCTGCACCATGAATCCACTGCTCCTGGAGGCCATTTATCCCCCCTCCTTTTGTTGCCCGTGTTGTAGCCTTGTTGTGGTTATTATTGTTGATGATGTCATTCATTGTGGAACAGGACATAGAGAAATCGAGCAAGGAGGGGAAAACAGAGAGGGGGAAAGAAAGACACCTGCAGACCTGCTCCACCACCTGTGAAACGACTCTCCTACAGGTGGGGAGCCGGGGCTTGAACCAGGATCCTTATGCCAGTCTTTGTGCTTTGCGGCATGTGCGCTTAACCCACTGCACTACCGCCCGACCCCCAGGGGCATTCTTTAATGAGAGCCGTTTCAGTAAGTTTTTGGGTACAAGGAATAATGTAGACTTTTTTTTTTGCCTCCAGGGTTATTGTGGGGCTCGCTGCCTGCAGGAATCCACTGCTCCTGGAGGCCATTTCTCTCTCTTTGTTGTTGTTGCCCTTGTTGTTGTTATTGTTGTCATAGCTGCTGTTGTTATTGGATAGCACAGAGAGAGATGTAGAGAGGAGGGGAAGACAGAGAGGAGGAGAGAAAGACAGACACCTGCAGACCGATTGTGAAGTAACTCCCCTGCAGGTGGGGAGCTGGGGGCTCCAATCGGGATCCTTACGCTAGTCCTTGCACTTTGCACTATGTGTGCTTAACCCTCTGCACTACTGCCCAGCTCCCTCATGTAGACTCTTAATGTGACCAGCATCCCACTGACTGTAGCGAGAGGTTAACACTGAGGTTATGTTGACAACACTTGCACATAGTGCTGTATGCTCAACAGAGTGTGCCGCCACCCAGTCTTTCTCTCTTTCTTCATTTTTTTCTTTCTCTTGTGGTTCCCCGCTTCCTGTCTTGCCTTACTGAAGATATTTTCACAGCAAGGTTACACAACTTTGCATTTAAAAAGAAGAACATGCTATCTTGCATCTTACTGTGAGGTGTGTACCTTGGCCAGCGTTTATATTGCATGTGGCAAGAGGAAGGAATCTGATTTTATTTTGTTTTTAGATGGTTGGGCAGTACTCCCCCAAACCAAGCATTAAGTAGGCCCAGATTTACATGTCAGTCCTGCCAACCATTAGCTGGAGGGCCTTGGGCAGTGGCTGACAACGTTGTCCATTTCCTTGAAAGATCCATGTCCCTTAGCTTCAGTGTCATAAGACTATGTTGCTTTTTCCTTCCTCTTCTCAGAATTTTTTTTTTTTCCCTCTCTTTTGGACTCATGCTTGTTTCTTCTTTTTCTTTTCTTTCTTTTTTTTTTTTTTTTTCCTCCAGGGTTATTGCTGGGCTCGGTGCCTGCACCATGAATCCACCGCTCCTGGAGGCCATCTTTTCCCCCTTTTTGTTGCCCTTGTTGTTGTAGCCTCGTTGTGGTTATCATTATTGCTATTGTTGATGTTTGTTGTTGGATAGGACAGAGAGAAATGGAGAGAGGAGGGGAAGACAGAGAGGGGGAGAGAAAGACAGACACCTGCAGACCTGCTTCCCCTGCAGGTGGGGAGTCAGGAGCTCGAACCCGATCCTTACACCAGTCCTTGTGCTTTGCACCACATGTGCTTAACCCGCTGCGCCACTGCCTGACCCCCACATGGTGGAATTCTATTCAGGCTGTGTGGCTTCTGCCACCAATGAAATGCAGGTGGCCGCCTGGACTTTTTGTCAGGAGCAGAGAGCTCTCAGCTGAATTCTCCGTGTCTCCATCTGCCCACTCACACCTCCAACACAGGACTTGCAATATGGAGGACAACAGACTCCTCCCTAGCCAGTCCTCTTCCCAAGGCCACAAAAGCTCTTTATTGGAGAAACCTCCTCACTAGTCCCTATCCTCCCCTTGCTGTTTCTGGCACTCAAAAAGATGGCCAGCATATAGCAGGGGTTCAGCAAACAGTTACTATTGAATGGATGAATGGCCAGTTCACTTCCAAGGGCTGCTGCTGTTCCCTCTCACACAGCCTGGCCTGTTGACATCTCCTTGAACCTGGGCTTTGCCCCTGCTTTCTCAGTGACCTTGAACCAGCAGACTCCCTGGTCCCTGTGAGGTTACAGCTCAGATCCCATCAGGTCTCCTTTGAAGGTCACTTTTTGTGTATGTGTGTTCTGGTGTGTGTGTGTGTGTGTGCGCGTGTGATTATATCTATGTAAATGCACAATCCCACCACTCCTTAGTCATTTTTTAAAGTATTTATTTATGAGAGAATGGGGGGAGAAAGAGAGAGAGAGACAGACAGACAGACAGACAGACAGAACCAGAGTATTATTCTAGCACTTGTGAAGCTTGGCATCAAACGTGGGGCCTCATGCTTGAGAGTTGTAAGAGGTGGTTACTTCTTTCTCTTCAAAGTAGCAGGAACAGAACAACTGTTTAGTACAAAGATTGCCCACATTCTTTTAGGTTCAGATAATACTTACTTGCAGTACCTGCTAATTCTCCAGTAAAGATCCCACAGATTCTCTTTCTCTCCTTATTTAGACAAGGAGAATATTGAGTCCAGAAAACTGGCCTAAGGGTGGAGGGAACAGTTTCCTGTCAGGTATAAAAGAAGGGAAGGGGTCAGGTTATATAGGACCCTGTTAAGTGCATATGTGCAAGGACTGTGTGCAAGTACTAAGGTTTGAGCCCCTGCTGCCCACCTGCAGGGGGGAGGTTTCATGAGTCATGAAGCAGGTCTGCAGGTGCATTTTTTCCTCTCTCCCTTTTTATCTCCCCCCCCCTCAATTTCTCTCCTATCCAATAAAGTAGCAACCAAAAGAAAAGATAAAAAAATGCCACTGGGTGGTCCAGGAGGTGGTACAGTGACTAAAGCATTGTACTCTCAAGCGTGAGGTCCTGAGTTCGATCCCTGGTAGCACAAGCACATGTACCTGAGTGATGCTTGGTTCTTTCTCCTAGCTTTCTCATGTATAAATAAATAAATAAAATTTAAAAAAATACCATCAGGAGCAGTGGATTTGTCGTGTGGGCAGAGTCCCAGTGATAACCCTGGAGGCAAAATAAAACAAAACTTTAAAAAAGGAGGAGGGAGGGAGGGTGTGAGGGGTTCTGCTGCTGACCTGACATCATTCTGTCAGTTGCATTCCCTGAGAATGCTGCAACTCCTTATCTTCTGCCTTGACAATTATTATTATTATTAGTTTTGCCTCCAGGGTTATTGCTGGGGTTTGGTGCCTGCACTATGGATCAGCTGCTCCTGGAGGCTATTTCTTCCATTTTTGTTGTTGCTGTTGGATAGGACAGAGAGAAATGGAGAGAGGAGGGGAAGACAGAGAGGGGGAGAGAAAAAGACAGACACCCGCAGACCTGCTTCACTGCTTGTGAAGCGACCCCCCTGCAGGTGGGAAGCCGGGGGCTCGAACCAGGATCCTTGTGCAGCGCCTTATGCTTCCTACTATGTGCGCTTAACCTGGCGCGCCACTGCCCAGCCTCCGACAATTATTTTTAATTGGGTGTTATTCACAACAAGAGTCAAGCGTTCAGTCTACTGCAACACCTCCTGGGGTGCTGAGCTGACTTTTTTTTTTTTTTCTCTTTTCCCATCAGGGCTGGTTGCTTGCTCAATAACTGTCATTCCTGATGGCTTCTTCCTTCCTTCCTACCTTCTTTCCTTCCTTCATTCTTTCTTCTCTTTCTTTCTTTCTTCTGATAGAGATATAAGAGAGAAGTAGCGAGAAAGAGAGAGACAGAGACAGAGAGACACCTGCAGCACTGCTCTGCCATTTGTGAAGTCCCCCCCCCCACACACTGCAGGCTGGGACTGGGGGCTTACATCCAGATCCTTTTGCATCGTGACACGTTCTTTACTGGGTAAACCACCACCTGGTTCTATTTTCTAAACGAGAGCACTGCTCAGCTCTGGTAGTGCTAGGGATTGAACCTGGGACCTCAAAGCCTCAGGAATGATTACCTTTTGCAAAACCACTGTGCTGTCTTCCTGACTCTTTTCAAATTTCATATATATTTCAGATACATGTGGAGACAGGCAGGAGGGACACATACACACAGGGAGAGACACTACAGCATCCATAATGCTTCTCCCTATGTCTTGGCGTTCCCATATGGTACCAGGGGTTCAAATCATGAGTTTTCTGCCTGAGTGAGTTATCTCCTGGCCTCTGAGGGTCCTGAGTGTTAGGCTGAGGCCTAGACCCTCCACTTTGGCCGGAGCATGACTTTCTTCCACCCCCACCTCAACTGTTGCTCCCTGACACTCTTGCCCTAGCCCCTGACTACCTGGCCACCCCCCTCTTCTCCATCTTCTCTGCCTCCCCCTGCCCCACCCTCAGCTTTGTCCTTTGTTGGCAGCACTGTTTCAAACAGAGGAACCTTACGAAATTTCAGGAACTTTGTACCTTGGCTTTAAGATGACAAACCGCCTAGCTGACCTTTTGTAAAAAGACAGGGATATTTACACATCAGATGCCTCGGCAGCCGGAAGAAAACACTCACTAGCTAAGCAGGAGTGAGGGTCTTCCTTCCTTAGAGTTTGCATTTATTCTCAATTAAAATGAAAACATACCCATTTGAGCTTGTCTACCGAAACATTAACAGGTAATTGATATATTCTCTCTAAACGGGAGAACATTAGCTTTACTTCCTGCATATCTTAGAAAGTTGAATTAAAATTTTTTTTTTTTTTAGCTCAGGGGCTGGGCAGTGGTGCACCTGTTTGAACACACACATCACCATGCACAAGGACCCGATTTCAAGCCCCCAGTTTCCACCTGCTTGAGGGAAGCTTCACAAAAAATGGAGTAGTGGTGTGTCTACAGGTATGTCTCTTTCTCTCTCCCTCACTATCTACCCCATTCCCTCTTGATTTCTCTCTGCCTCTATCTAATAAATACTTTTTTTAGCTCTACTGCTTTTTTAAAAATCTGGTTATATGGTGTTTTCCACTAAAGTAAAGGACTCTGGGGTCAGTTGGGGAGGAAGGTATTTAGGTCTTGGAACATGATGGTAGAGGAGGGCCTAGGTGAGGGATTAGAGTGTTATGTGGAAAACTGAGAAATGTACTAATTACTGTGTCTTACTGTTGCCTGTAATTAATCCCCCAATAAAGAAAAAATATTTTTAAAAAATCCTGTTGCAGTAATGAACGCAGCCATCATCAAACCCCTTAATATTCTCTTGTAGTTGGCAAAACTAAGAAACCCAACCCAAATCCACTACTTTTTACCTCCAGGGTTATTGCTGGGACTCGGTGCCTGCACTATGAATCCACTGCTCCAGGAGGCTATTTTTTTCCCTTGTTGTTTATCGTTGTTGTTATTGCTGCCATTATTGTTGGATAGGACAGAGAGAAATGGAGAGAGGAGGGGAAGACAGAGAGGGGGAGAGAAAGATAAACACCTGCAGACCTGCTTTACCATCTGTGAAGTGACCCCCCTGCAGGTGGGGAGCTGGGGGCTCAAACCGGGATCCTTAAGCCGGTCCCTGTGCTTCGCTCATGTGTGCTCAACCCACTGCGCTACCACCCAGCTTCCCCCCCCCCCACCTACTTACTTTCTTTATTGTACTTCCTTGCCACCTCATCTTGCAGACAATGGGTTTTTTTCTTTTTAAAGATGGATTTTATTTATTTAATATGAGATAGAGGAAATTTCACAGGAAGGGAAAGAGGGAAGCCAGAGCACCACTCCAATCCATGTAGTGCCAGGGATTGAACCATGAGCTGCAGGCATCCAAATCCCATGCTGGAACATGCTGAGCTATTTCCCAGCCCTGCCCTTTTAAAGCTTCTTAGCTGGAAGACCCCATTGGAATTTAGAATTCTGACATGTTGGAATTCTGCCCAGGTAGGGGAGAGGGTCTAAGTCTGTAGCCTCCTGACCCTCCCAATCATATCCCACCCTTTACTAAGTAAAGAAGTACTGGGCTGGGAGACAGCATAATGGTTCTGCAAAAAAACTTTCATACCTGAGGCACCAAAGCTCCCAGGTTCAATCCTCAGTACCACCATAAACTGGAGCTGAGTAGTGCTCTGGTCTCTCTCTGTGTGAATCTTTCTCTCCATATTTCTCTTACAGAAAAAAAAGACTTCTTTTTAAATTATTTTTTATTACCACCAGGGTTATCGCTGGGACTCAGTGCTGGCACTACGAATCCACTGCTCCAGGTGGACATTTTCCCCATTTTTTTTCTTCTTATTTTATTTGACAGGACAGAGAAATTGAAAGGGGAAGGGAGGTAAGGAGGTGCTGGGATAGCCTGAGGGTGTTTCTTCCTGAGCAAGTGCTCTCTGGGTTGGAGAGAACTCAACTGGAGCCAACCTAGGATGCTGCATGGGAGAGGGATCAGGACCTCAGAGAGGGATCAGGAACTCATGCTGGACTAGCGTCGCAGGAGATAGACTCTGGGACACTCGGAGCCAGAAGGCACTCCCAAGTGTGTTTACTCAGAAAAGCAGCTGTTATATATACTCACCAAGTAGGGTGGAAACAGGATGTGATGTAGAGAGGTTGGAGAAAAGAGACTGGTGGAAATCAGGGTGTACTAGGAGAGGGGGCGGAGCAAAAAGACATTGTGAACCAGTGGGGATTAAACCAATGCCCTGCAGGCAGGACAGTGTTTAATTAACAGTGGTTATGTCAATAGACCACAGCGTTAAGTAGGGGGAAGCTGGCCTACTGCCCAACAAGGAGGGAGAGAGAAAGAGAGAGACACCTGCTGACCTGCTTTACTACTTGTCAGTTGTCTACCCTGCAAGTGGGGAGTGAGGCCTCAAACCTGGGTCCTTGCACATGGTTATATGAGCGCTTAACCAGGTGAGCCACTGCCTGGCCCCCAAGAAGTACTTCTTTATTTCCTTTCCTCTCATCCATGGGCGGGGGGGGGGGGTCTACTATGCACCCCCTACTCCAGCTCTGTCCACAGCTCCAGAGACAGAGAATGTTTCTGGTTTAGGAGCCTGACCTGACCCTTTGCAAAAAGGGCAGTTAGGGGTTACCTGCACAGGGAATTCTGGGGTCTTGTCTCGTGCTTGGGGATTTTCTGTCCCACAGGAGAGACTCGGGCTTGAGTCTCATCTGTCTCAGATTTGCATTGGTGGTTGTGGTTGTGAATAAAACAGAAGTTCCTGCATGCACATTCTAGTGGATGGGGAAGACGGGCAGTAAAACAAAACAGGGAGTCAGGCAGTGGCACAGCAGGTTAAGTGCACATGGTGCAAAGTGTAAGGACCCGCTTAAGGATCCCGGTTTGAGACCCCGTCTCTCCACCTGCCGGGGAGTCACTTCACAGGCGGTGAAGCAGGTCTGCAGGTGTCTGTCTTTCTCCCATCTTCTCTGTCTTCCCCCTCCTCTCTCTATTTCTCTCTGTCCTATCCAACAATGACGACATCAGTAACAACAACAATAAGAACTAGGACAATAAAACAAGGGCAACAAAAGGGGATAAATAAATAAATATTTTTAAAAACAGATAAAACAAGGGGCTGGGTGGTGGTGCACCGGGTTGAGTGCACATGTTACAACGTACACGGACTCAGGTTTAAGGTGCTGGTCCCCACCTGCAGGGGGAAAGCTTCATGAATGGTGGAGCAGGGCGGCAGGGGTCTCTCTGTTTCTCTCCCTCTTTATCACCCCTCCCTCTCCATTTCTAGCTATTTCTACCCAATACATAAAGATAATTAAAAAAAATGAGTAACATGTTGACCTCAGCACCACCCTCATCTCTGACCTTTTATTTTAAAATTATCATCTGTATTCTTTTTACTAATATTAATTTATTTTACATGTGCCTTTTTTTTTTTTTTTGCCAGAGCACTGTTCAGCTATAGTTTATGGTGGTGTGGGGGACTGAACCTGGATCTTGGAGCCTCAGGCATGAGAGTCTCTTTGCATAATCATTATGCTATCTACCCCCACTAATTTGTTAATTGTATAAAAACAGAAATAGAGGGAGGAGGAAAGATAGGGAGAAAAGACACCTGGATCACTGCTCCACCACTGATGAAGCTTCCCCTATGCAGATGGGGGCTGGGGGCTTGAACCCCCATCTGCACTACTGCTCAGCCCCTCAGCCCTGACCTTGACCTTGGAGAAAAGGTACGATTGCACTTCCCGCTTCTTGCCGCCAGAGGGCGGGCTGCCCCCGTTTGTCTCATTACCTCTGTCTCAGTAAGGCGACCCAAACTGCCCCTCCGGCTCCAGATAGACTTTCTTCTTCTAGCGTTTGCCCTTCTTCCGTAGCCAGTCAACAGCGTCAGGTGGAGCCTGATGTAAAGTTTCGAGACCTCCTTTGAATCTGGAGAGGTGGCAGTCGTTGACTCTGTGGGTCATAGTCTGTCTGTAGCCGCAGGGGCAGTTCGGGTTGTCTCTGGCTCCCCAGCGATGGAACATAGTGGCGCACTGGCCATGGCCTGTTCGATAGCGATTGAGGAGGGCCCAATCATAACGTGCTAGGTCAAAGCCTGGTTGACGCTTGCAGGGGTCTGTGATGAGGTGTTTGTTCTTTACCTCAGCTGACTGCCAACTCTGTTTCCAAGAGACTGGAACAGAGAAGTTCAGTGTAGGCATAGGGGACCAGATTGGGTGACGAGACGTCAAGCGTTGGACAGGGTGGGCGAAGATATCCGCGTATATTGGCAGGTCCAGTCGAGCGTAGACGTGGGAAATGAACTTAGATGATGCCGCATCCCGACGAATATCTGGCGGGGCGATGTTGCTAAGAACTGGCAGCCATGGAACCGGGGTGGAACGGATGGTTCCAGAAATTATCCTCATGGAGGAATATAATTTGGAATCGACCGTTTGTCTCATTACCTCTGTCTCAGTAAGGCGACCCGAACTGCCCCTGGGGCTACAGACAGACTATGACCCACAGAGTCAACGACTGCCACCTCTCCAGATTCAAAGGAGGTCTCGAAACTTTACATCAGGCTCCACCTGACGCTGTTGACTGGCTACGGAAGAAGGGCAAACGCTAGAAGAAGAAGAGTAAGGCAGGGAATGCTTTCTTGTGTTTTTTTCTGGATCCCTTGGTCCCCCAGAGAGTGAGTGGCTTAAAGGTTCTGGTCCGGGAGTTGGGCGGTGGCGCAGCCGGTTAAGCGCACGTGGCGCAAATCACCAGGACCTGCGTAAGGATCCCAGTTCGAGCCCCCCCGGCTCCCCACCTGCAGGGGAGTCGCTTCACAGGTAGTGAAGCAGGTCTGCAGGTGTCCATCTTTCTCTCCCCCTCTCTGTCTTCCCCTCCTCTCTCCATTTCTCTCTGTCCTATCCAACAACAACGACATTAATAACCACAACAATGTTAAACAACGGCAACAAAAAGGAAAATAAATAAATAAATAAACTTAAAAATATATATATTTAAAAAAAAAGGTTCTGGTCCACTCACGGATATCACTGCAGCAGAAGCACAGAAGGCTTTGTGGATCAGGTGTGCAGACTTAATTTCAAAGAAGTGAGGTAGATAGAGCGCAGGAATGGGCTTTATTAGTGGAAGGACTACTACCTCATGCTTAGTCACATGGAGAGGATGCCTCCTTGATGGGCTCTTTATTTTATTCTGTTTTAGTCTCACCTGGATTCAACTTTTCATTGGTCTCTGGAGATTTATTGCTTTCCCCCTCTTTTTTACCAGAGCACTGCTCAGCTCTGGCTTATGGTGGTATGGGGGATTGAACCTGGGACCTTAGAGCTTCAGGCATGAGAATATGTTTTCATAACCATTATGTTATCTCCCTTTTTCTTTAATTTTTTTTTTAAAAAGATTTTATTTATTTATGAGAAAGACAGGAGGAGAGAGAAAGAACCAGACATCACATCACTCTGGCACATGTGCTGCCGGGGATCAAACTCAGGACCTCATGCTTGAGAGTCCAAAGCTTTATCATTGCGCCACCTCCCGGACCACTCTTTAAAAAATTTTAAATTATTTATTTATTCCATTTTGTTGCCCTTGTTGTTCTATTGTTGTAGTTATTATTGATGTTGTCATTGCTGGATAGGGCAGAGAGAAATGGAGAGAGGAGGGGAAGACAGAGAGGGGGAGAGAAAGATGGATATCTGCAGACCTGCTTCACCGCTTGTGAAGCAACTCCCCTGCAGGTGGGGAGCCAAGGGGCTCCAACCGGGATCCTTATGCTGGTCCTTGTGCTATCTCCCCTTTTCTACTGGCTTGTTTTCCAGGTGTATTTGGCTTTCTAAAGCCCCTGCTGTATTGATTCCCCTTTCTGGTACTCTCTTAAAACTACTCCCCCCTCATAGGGGAAACAGGTGTTTAAAACAACAGTGAACAAGATGGTCATAATGTCAGCTAGCCCCAGTAGAACTGGGATTCAGGATGCCCTAGATTTGGGGCAGAGGAGACAGCATAATGGTTATGCAAGAAGACTCTCTTGCTCGGGGCTGGGTGGTAGCACACCTGATTGAATGCATGTGTCACCAAGCACAAGGACCCCTGGGTTCATGCCCCTGTAGGTCCCCACCTACAGGGGAAAAGCTTCATGAGGGATGAAGCAGTGCTTTAAGTGTCTCTCCCCCTTCTCTTTCTCTTTCCTCTCAATTTCTCTGCCTATACCCAATACATATATACAACTTTTTAAATTTTTATTTTTATTTATTTATTCCCTTTTGTTGCCCTTGTTTTTTATTGTTGTTGTTATTGATGTTGTTGTTGTTGGATAAGACAGAGAGAAATGGAGAGAGATGGGGGAAGACAGAGAGGGGGAGAGAAAGAGAGACACCTACAGACCTGCTTCACCGCCTGTGAATTGACTCCTCTGCAGGTGGGGAGCTGGGGTCTGGAACCGAGACCCTTATGCCAGTCCTTGCACTTTGTGCCACGTGTGCTTAACCCTCTGTGCTACCACTGACTCCCATAAGTATATACAATTTTTTAAAAATATCCTCTGATAAAAAGAAAAAGACTCTCATGCCTGAGGCTCTGAGGTCCCAGGTTCAGTCCCCCACACCATCATAAACCAGAGCTGAGCAGTGCTCTGTTCTGATAAACAAACAGCCTCAGATCTCCTCTGCCTTTTATACTAACCCTGCCCACCTCTAGGTGAATGAACCCAGGGATCCACATAGCCCCACCAAGCCTTGGTTCTTCCTTTGGATATAATAAGTCTCCTTTGTTTCAGAGTGAAGAGACACATCCCCTCTAAACCAGCAGACAGGTGCAGACTGGATAATAGCCCCTAACAAAGGCCCTTCTGTCTTCAAGGATCTTGGGAGCCCTGACATGCTGGCAGAGGGAAATGTTCTGATTACTCAACCTGGAATTTCTAAAACCTGTCCATATTTATTTATTTATTTATTTATTTGTAATTGTTTCTGGGACTTCACTACTCTGGGCCAGCTTACTTATGATTTCTAGCTAGAAGCAGAGAAACAGGAGTTAAGAAGAGGAAAAATATCAC